>NC_091991.1:99758891-100369638 GCF_044704955.1 Pristiophorus japonicus | reverse complement strand
GGGAGGGTGAGGGGGGGTCTGGGTCAGACTGGGACAGAGGAGGGTGAGGAGGGAGGGGCTCAGTCTGGGACAGGGGAGGGGGATGTCTGGGCTAGTCTGGAACAAGGAGGGTGAAGGGGGGTCTGGGTCAGGGGAGGGTGAGGGGTCTGAGTCAGTCTGGGACAGGGGAGGGTGAGGGGGGTCTGGGTCAGTCTGGGACAGGGGAGTGTGAGGGCGTCTGGCTCAGTCTGGGACAGGGGAGGGTGAGGGGGATGGCCTGAGTCAGTCTGGGACAGGGGAGTGTGAGGGGGGTTCTGAGTCAGTCTGGGACAGGGGAGGGTGAGGGGGGTTCTGGGACAGGGGAGGGTGAGGGGGGGCAATCTGGTACAGGGGGGATCAGGTGTTCTGGGTCTGTCTGGGACAGGGGAGGGTGAGGGGGTTTCTGGGTCCGTCTGGGACAGGGGAGGGTGAGGGGCGTCTGGGTCAGTCTGGGTCAGGGGAGGGTGAGAGAGTCTGGTTCAGTCTGGGACAGTGGAGGGGGGGGGTCTGGGTCAGTCTGGGACAGGGGAGCGTGAGGGGGGTGTGGGTCAGTCTGGGACAGGAGAGGGCGAGGGGGGTGTCTGGGTCAGGGAAGGGTGAGTGTGGTCTAGGTCAGTCTGGCACAGGGGAGGGTGAGGGCGTCTGGCTCAGTCTGGGACAGGGGAGGGTGAGGGGGGTGGTGATAGTCTGGAACAGGGGAGGGTGAGGGGGGGGGGCAGTCTGGGACAGGGGAGGGTGAGGGGGGGTCTGGGTCAGTCAGGGACAGGGGTGGGTGAGGGGGTTCTGGGTCAATCTGGGACAGGGGAGGGTGAGGGGGTTCTGGGTCAGTCTGGGACAGGGGAGGGTGAGGGGGGTCTGGGTCAGTCTGGAACTGGGGAGGGTGAAGGGGGGGCGCAGCCTGGGACAGGGGGGAACAGGGGTGGGTGAGGTGTGGTCTGGGTCAGTGTGGGACAGGGAAGGGTGAGGTGGGGCAGTCTGGGAAAGGGGGGGGACAGGGGAGGTTGAGGGGGGTTCTGGGTCAGTCTGGGACAGGGGAGGGTAATGGTGTGTCTGGGTCAGTCTGGTACAGGGGAGGTTGAGGGGGGGGGTCAGTCTGGGACAGGGGAGGGTGAGGGCGTCTGGCTCCGTCTGGGAGAGGAGAGGGTGAGGGGGTTGGCCTGGGTCAGTCTGGAACAGGGGAGGGTGAGGGGGTCTGGGTCAGTCTGGGACAGGGGAGGGGAGGGGGGTCTGGGTCAGGGGAGGGTGAGAGGGTCTGGGTCAGTCTGGACAGTGGAGGGGGGGGATCTGGGTCAGTCTGGGACAGGGGAGCGTGAGGTGGGTCTGGATCAGTCTGGGGCAGGGGAGGGTGAAGGGGGGGGGTCAGTCTGGAACAGGGGAGGGTGAGGGGGGGGTCAGTCTGGAACTGGGGAGGGTGAGGGAGGGTCAGTCTGGAACTGGGGAAGGTGAAGGGGGGGGTCAGTGTGGGACAGGGGAGGGTGAGGGGGTCTTGCTCAGTATGAGGCAGGGGCGGGTGAGGTGGGTGGCCCAGGTCAGTCTTGGACAGGGTAGGGTGAGGGGATGTCTGGGTCAGGAAGGGTGAGGGGCATCTGAGTCAGTCTGCGACAGGGGAGGGTGAGGGGGTGGGGGTCAGTCTGGAAGAGGGGAGGGTGAGGGGGTCTGGGTCAGGGGAGGGTGAGAGGGTCTGGGTCAGTCTGGGACAGTGGAGCGGTGGGGGGTCTGGGTCAGTCTGGGACAGGAGAGGGTGAGGGGGGTGTCTGGGTCAGGGAAGGGTGAGGGTGGTCTGGGTCAGTCTGGCACAGGGGAGGGTGAGGGCGTCTGGCTCAGTCTGGGACAGGGGAGGGTGAGGGGGGTGACCTGGGTCAGTCTGGGACAGGGGAGGGTGAGGGGGGTGGTGTCAGTCTGGAACAGGGGAGGGTGAGGGGGTGCAGTCTGGGACAGGGGAGGGTGAGGGGAGGTCTGGGTCAGTCAGGGACAGGGATGGGTGAGGGGGTTCTGGGTCAATCTAGGACAGGGCAGGGTGAAGGGTTTCTGGGTCAGTCTGGGACAGGGGAGGGTGAGAGGGGTCTGGGTCAGTCTGGGATAGGGGAGAGTGAGGGGAGGGGGTCAGTCTGGGACAGGGGTGGGTGAGGTGAGGTCTGGGTCAGGGAAGGGTGAGGGCGGGGCGGTCAGTCTGGGATAGGGCAGAGTGAGGGGGGTCTGGGTCAGTCTGGGACAGGGAAGGGTGAGGAGGGGTCTGGGTCAGTCTGGGACAGGGGAGGGTGAGGGGGTTCTGGGTCAGTATGGGACAGGGGAGGGTGAGGGGGCCTGGGTCAGTCTGGGATCGGGGAGAGTGAGGGGGGGGGTCAGTCTGGGACAGGGGAATGTGAGGGGGGTCTGGGTAAGTCTGGGACAGGGGATGGTGAGGGGGGTCTGAGTCAGTCTGGGAGAGGGGAGGGTGAGGGAGGGTCTGCGTCAGTCTGGGACAGGGGTCGGTGAGGAGGTGGGTGGTCTGGGTCAGTCTGGGACAGTGAAGGGTGAGGGGGTGGTCTGGGTCAGTCTGGGACAGGGGAGGGTGAGGGGGTCTGGGTCAGTCGGGACAGTGGAGGGTGAGGGTGGTGGTCTGGCTCAGTCTGGGACAGGGGAGGGTGAGGGGGGTCTGGGTCAGTCTGGAATTGGGGAGGGTGAAGCGGGGGGGGCAGTCTGGGACAGGGGGGGACAGGGGAGGGTGAGGTGTGGTCTGGGTCAGTGTGGGACAGGGAAGGGTGAGGTGAGGCAGTCTGGGAAAGGGGGGGGACAGGGGAGGTTGAGGGGGGTTCTGGGTCAGTCTGGGACAGGGGAGGGTAATGGTGGATCTGGGTCAGTCTGGTACAGGGGAGGGTGAGGGGGGGGGTCAGTCTGGGACAGGGGAGGGTGAGGGGGTTGGCCTGGGTCAGTCTGGAACAGGGGAGGGTGAGAGGGTCTGGGTCAGTCTGGACAGTGGAGGGGGGGGGATCTGGGTCAGTCTGGGACAGGGGAGTGTGAGGGGGGACTGGATCAGTCTGGGACAAGGGAGGGTGAAGGGGGGGGGGGTCAGTCTGGAACAGGGGAGGGTGAGGGGGGGGTCAGTCTGGAACTGGGGAGGGTGAGGGGGGGTCAGTCTGGAACTGGGGAAGGTGAAGGGGGGGGCAGTCTGGGACAGGGGAGGGTGAGGTGTGGTCTGGGACAGGGAAGGGTGAGGTGGGGCAGTCTGGGAAAGGGGGGGACAGGGGAGGTTGAGGGGGTTTCTGGGTCCGGCTGGGACAGGGGAGGGTAATAATGGGTCTGGGTCAGTCTGATACAGGGGAAGGTGAGGGGGGGGGGCAGTCTGGGACAGGGGAGGGTGAGGGCGTCTGGCTCAGTCTGGGAGAGGGGAGGGTGAGGGGGGTGGCCTGGGTCAGTCTGGAACAGGGTAGGGTGAGGGGGTCTGGGTCAGTCTGGGACAGGGGAGGGTGAGTGGGTCTGGGTCAGTCTGGGACAGGGGAGGGTGACTGGGTCTGGGTCAGTCTGCGACAGGGGAGGGTGAGGGGGTGTCTGGGTCCATCTGGGACAGGGGAGGATGAGGAGCGTCTGGGTCAGTCTGGGACAGGGGAGGGTGATGGGCGGGGGGGTCAGTGTGGGGCAGGGGAGGGTGAGGGACGTCTGGATCAGTCTGGGACAGGGGAAGGTGAGGGGTTCTGGGTCAGTCTGGGACAGGGTGGGTGAGGCGGGGGGTCTGGGTCAGTCTGGGACAGGGGAGGGAGAGGCAGGGTCTGGGTCAGGCTGGGACAGGGGAGGGGGAGGGGGGTCTGGGTCAGGGGAGGGTGAGGGGGTCTGGGTCAGTCTGGTACAGTGGAGGGCGGGGGGTTCTGGGTCAGTCTGGGATAGGGGAGCGTGAGGGGGGTGTCGGGGTCAGGGAAGGGTGATGGTGGTCTGGGTCAGTCTGGCACAGGGGAGGGTGAGGGGGCTGGCTTGGGTCAGTCTGGGACAGGGGAGGGTGAGGGGGGGGGTGTCAGTCTGGGACAGATGAGGGTGAGGGAGGTCTGGGTCAGCCTCGGACAGGGGAGGTTGAGGGGGTGGGGGGTCAGTCTGTGACACGGGATTGTGAGGGGGGGGGGGTTCAGTCTGGGACAGAGGAGGGTGAGGGGGGTCTGGGTCAGTCTGGGACTGGGAAGGGCGAGGTAGGGTATGGGTCAGTCTGGTACAGGGGAGCGTGACGGGGGGTCTGGGTCAGTCTGGGACAGGGGAGGGAGAGGCAGGGTCTGGGTCAGGCTGGGACAGGGGAGGGGGAGGGGGGTCTGGGTCAGGGGTGGGTGAGGGGGTCTGGGTCAGTCTGGGACAGTGGAGGGCGGGGGGGTCTGGGTCAGTCTGGGATAGGGGAGCGTGAGGGGGCTGGCTTGAGTCAGCCTGGGACAGGGGAGGGTGAGGGGGGGGGTGTCAGTCTGGGACAGATGAGGGTGAGGGAGGTCTGGGTCAGCCTGGGACAGGGGAGGTTGAGGGGGTGGGGGGTCAGTCTGTGACACGGGATTGTGAGGGGGGGTGCGTCAGTCTGGGACAGAGGAGGGTGAGGGAGGGTCGGTGTCAATCTGGGACTGGGGAGCGTTAGGTGGGGTATGGGTCAGTCTGGTACAGGGGAGCGTGAGGTGGGGTCTGGGTCAGTCTGGGACAGGGAAGGGTGAGGGTGGTCTGGGTCAGTCTGGGACAGGGGAGGGTGAGGGGGTGGGGGTCAGTCTGGGAGAGGGGAGGGTGAGGGGGTCTGGGTCAGTCTGGGACAGGGGAGTGAGAGACGGGGTCTGGGTCAGTCTGGGACAGGTGAGGTTGAGGGGGTGGGGGGTCAGTCTGTGACACAGGATTGTGAGGGGGGGATCAGTCTGGGACAGAGGAGGGTGAGGGGGTTCTGGGTCAGTCTGGGACTGGGAAGGGCGAGGTAGGGTATGGGTCAGTCTGGGACAGGGGAGCATGAGGGGGGGTCTGGGTCAGTCTGGGACAGGGGAGGGTGAGGGGGAAGGTTCGGGTCAGTCTGGGACAGAGGAGGGTGAGGGAGGGTCTGTGTCAGTCTGGGACTGGGGAGATTGAGGTAGGGTATGGGTCAGTCTGGGACAGGGGAGGGTGAGGGCGTCTGGCTCAGTCTGGGACAGGGGAGTGTGAGGGGGGTGGCCTGAGTCAGTCTGGGACAGGGGAGGGTGAGGGGGGTTCTGAGTCAGTCTGGGACAGGGGAGGGTGAGGGAGGGCAGTCTGGTACAGGGGGGGGTCAGGTGTTCTGGGTCAGTCTGGGACAAGGGAGGGTGAGGGGGTGTCTGGGTCCGTCTGGGACAGGGGAGGGTGATGGGGGGGGGGGGGGGTCAGTGTGGGACAGGGGAGGGTGAGGGGGTCTTGCTCAGTATGAGGCAGGGGCGGGTGAGGTGGGTGGCCCAGGTCAGTCTTGGACAGGGTAGGGTGAGGGGATGTCTGGGTCAGGAAGGGTGAGGGGCATCTGAGTCAGTCTGCGACAGGGGAGGGTGAGGGGGTCTGGGTCAGGGGAGGGTGAGAGGGTCTGGGTCAGTCTGGGACAGTGGAGCGGTGGGGGGTCTGGGTCAGTCTGGGACAGGAGAGGGTGAGGGGGGTGTCTGGGTCAGGGAAGGGTGAGGGTGGTCTGGGTCAGTCTGGGACAGGAGAGGGTGAGGGGGGTGTCTGGGTCAGGGAAGGGTGAGGGTGGTCTGGGTCAGTCTGGGACAGGGGAGGGTGAGGGGGTGGGGGTCAGTCTGGGAGAGGGGAGGGTGAGGGGGTCTGGGTCAGTCTGGGACAGGGGAGTGAGAGACGGGGTCTGGGTCAGTCTGGGACAGGTGAGGTTGAGGGGGTGGGGGGTCAGTCTGTGACACAGGATTGTGAGGGGGGGGATCAGTCTGGGACAGAGGAGGGTGAGGGGGTTCTGGGTCAGTCTGGGACTGGGAAGGGCGAGGTAGGGTATGGGTCAGTCTGGGACAGGGGAGCATGAGGGGGGGTCTGGGTCAGTCTGGGACAGGGGAGGGTGAGGGGGAAGGTTCGGGTCAGTCTGGGACAGAGGAGGGTGAGGGAGGGTCTGTGTCAGTCTGGGACTGGGGAGAGTGAGGTAGGGTATGGGTCAGTCTGGGACAGGGGAGGGTGAGGGCGTCTGGCTCAGTCTGGGACAGGGGAGTGTGAGGGGGGTGGCCTGAGTCAGTCTGGGACAGGGGAGGGTGAGGGGGGTGGTGTCAGTCTGGAACAGGGGAGGGTGAGGGGGTGCAGTCTGGGACAGGGGAGGGTGAGGGGGGGTCTGGGTCAGTCAGGGACAGGGATGGGTGAGGGGGTTCTGGGTCAATCTGGGACAGGGCAGGGTGAAGGGTTTCTGGGTCAGTCTGGGACAGGGGAGGGTGAGAGGGGTCTGGGTCAGTCTGGGATAGGGGAGAGTGAGGGGAGGGGGTCAGTCTGGGACAGGGGTGGGTGAGGTGAGGTCTGGGTCAGGGAAGGGTGAGGGCGGGGCGGTCAGTCTGGGATAGGGCAGAGTGAGGGGGGTCTGGGTCAGTCTGGGACAGGGAAGGGTGAGGAGGGGTCTGGGTCAGTCTGGGACAGGGGAGGGTGAGGGGGTTCTGGGTCAGTATGGGACAGGGGAGGGTGAGGGGGCCTGGGTCAGTCTGGGATCGGGGAGAGTGAGGGGGGGGGTCAGTCTGGGACAGGGGAATGTGAGGGGGGTCTGGGTAAGTCTGGGACAGGGGATGGTGAGGGGGGTCTGAGTCAGTCTGGGAGAGGGGAGGGTGAGGGAGGGTCTGCGTCAGTCTGGGACAGGGGTCGGTGAGGAGGTGGGTGGTCTGGGTCAGTCTGGGACAGTGAAGGGTGAGGGGGTGGTCTGGGTCAGGGGAGGGTGAGGGGGTCTGGGTCAGTTGGGACAGTGGAGGGTGAGGGTGGTGGTCTGGCTCAGTCTGGGACAGGGGAGGGTGAGGGGGGTCTGGGTCAGTGTGGGACAGGGAAGGGTGAGGTGGGGCAGTCTGGGAAAGGGGGGGGACAGGGGAGGTTGAGGGGGGTTCTGGGTCAGTCTGGGACAGGGGAGGGTAATGGTGGATCTGGGTCAGTCTGGTACAGGGGAGGGTGAGGGGGGGGGGGTCAGTCTGGGACAGGGGAGGGTGAGGGGGTTGGCCTGGGTCAGTCTGGAACAGGGGAGGGTGAGGGGGTGTGGGTCAGTCTGGGACAGGGGAGGGGAGGGGGGTCTGGGTCAGGGGAGGGTGAGAGGGTCTGGGTCAGTCTGGACAGTGGAGGGGGGGGGATCTGGGTCAGTCTGGGACAGGGGAGTGTGAGGGGGGACTGGATCAGTCTGGGACAGGGGAGGGTGAAGGGGGGGGGGGGTCAGTCTGGAACTGGGGAAGGTGAAGGGGGGGGCAGTCTGGGACAGGGGAGGGTGAGGTGTGGTCTGGGACAGGGAAGGGTGAGGTGGGGCAGTCTGGGAAAGGGGGGGACAGGGGAGGTTGAGGGGGTTTCTGGGTCAGGCTGGGACAGGGGAGGGTAATGGTGGGTCTGGGTCAGTCTGATACAGGGGAGGGTGAGGGGGGGGGGCAGTCTGGGACAGGGGAGGGTGAGGGCGTCTGGCTCAGTCTGGGAGAGGGGAGGGTGAGGGAGGTGGCCTGGGTCAGTCTGGAACAGGGTAGGGTGAGGAGGTCTGGGTCAGTCTGGGACAGGGGAGGGTGAGTGGGTCTGGGTCAGTCTGGGACAGGGGAGGGTGAGTGGGTCTGGGTCAGTCTGCGACAGGGGAGGGTGAGGGGGTGTCTGGGTCCATCTGGGACAGGGGAGGATGAGGGGCGTCTGGGTCAGTCTGGGACAGGTGAGGGTGATGGGCGGGGGGGTCAGTGTGGGGCAGGGGAGGGTGAGGGACGTCTGGATCAGTCTGGGACAGGGGAAGGTGAGGGGGTCTGGGTCAGTCTGGGACAGGGTGGGTGAGGCGGGGGGTCTGGGTCAGTCTGGGACAGGGGAGGGAGAGGCAGGGTCTGGGTCAGGCTGGGACAGGGGAGGGGGAGGGGGGTCTGGGTCAGGGGAGGGTGAGGGGGTCTGGGTCAGTCTGGGACAGTGGAGGGCGGGGGGGTCTGGGTCAGTCTGGGATAGGGGAGCGTGAGGGGGGTGTCGGGGTCAGGGAAGGGTGATGGTGGTCTGGGTCAGTCTGGCACAGGGGAGGGTGAGGGGGCTGGCTTGGGTCAGTCTGGGACAGGGGAGGGTGAGGGGGGGGTGTCAGTCTGGGACAGATGAGGGTGAGGGAGGTCTGGGTCAGCCTCGGACAGGGGAGGTTGAGGGGGTGGGGGGTCAGTCTGTGACACGGGATTGTGAGGGGGGGGGGGGTTCAGTCTGGGACAGAGGAGGGTGAGGGGGGTCTGGGTCAGTCTGGGACTGGGAAGGGCGAGGTAGGGTATGGGTCAGTCTGGTACAGGGGAGCGTGACGGGGGGTCTGGGTCAGTCTGGGACAGGGGAGGGAGAGGCAGGGTCTGGGTCAGGCTGGGACAGGGGAGGGGGAGGGGGGTCTGGGTCAGGGGAGGGTGAGGGGGTCTGGGTCAGTCTGGGACAGTGGAGGGCGGGGGGGTCTGGGTCAGTCTGGGATAGGGGAGCGTGAGGGGGGTGTCGGGGTCAGGGAAGGGTGAGGGTGGTCTGGGTCAGTCTGGCACAGGGGAGGGTGAGGGGGCTGGCTTGAGTCAGCCTGGGACAGGGGAGGGTGAGGGGGGGGTGTCAGTCTGGGACAGATGAGGGTGAGGGAGGTCTGGGTCAGCCTGGGACAGGGGAGGTTGAGGGGGTGGGGGGTCAGTCTGTGACACGGGATTGTGAGGGGGGGGGCGTCAGTCTGGGACAGAGGAGGGTGAGGGAGGGTCGGTGTCAATCTGGGACTGGGGAGCGTGAGGTGGGGTATGGGTCAGTCTGGTACAGGGGAGCGTGAGGTGGGGTCTGGGTCAGTCTGGGACAGGGGAGGGTGAGGGGGAGTCTGGGTTAGTCTGGGACGGGGGAGGGTGAGGGGGGTTTTGGGTCAGACAGGGACAGAGGAGGGTGAGGGGGAGGGGGTCAGTCTGGGACAGGGGAGGGGGATGTCTGGGCCAGTCTGGAACAGGGGAGGGTGAAGGGGGGTCTGGGTCAGGGGAGGGTGAGGGGTCTGGCTCAGTCTGGGACAGGGGAGGGTGAGGGGGGCTGGGTCAGTCTGGGACAGGGGAGGGTGAGGGCGTCTGGCTCAGTCTGGGACAGGGGAGGGTGAGGGGTTGGCCTGAGTCAGTGTGGGACAGGGGAGGGTTAGGGGGGTTCTGAGTCAGTCTGGGACAGGGGAGGGTGAGGGGGGGTTCTGAGTCAGTCTGGGACAGGGGAGGGTGAGTGGGTGTCTGTGTCCGTCTGGGACAGGGGAGGGTGAGGGGCGTCTGGGACAGGGGAGGGTGATGGGGGGGGGGGTCAGTGTGGGACAGGGGAGGGTGAGGGGGTCTGGCTCAGTATGGGGCAGGAGCGGGTGAGGGGGTGGGGGTCAGTCTGGAAGAGGAGAGGGTGAGGGGGTCTGGGTCAGGGGAGGGTGAGAGGGTCTGGTTCAGTCTGGGACAGTGGAGGGGGGGGGGGTCTGGGTCAGTCTGGGACAGAGGAGCGTGAGGGGGGTCTGGGTCAGTCTGGGACAGGAGAGGGTGAGGGGGGTGACCTGGGTCAGTCTGGGACAGGGGAGGGTGAGGGGGGTGGTGTCAGTCTGGAACAGGGGAGGGTGAGGTGGGGGTCAGTCTGGGACAGGGGAGGGTGAGGGGGGGACAGTCTGGTACAGGGGGGGGTCAGGTGTTCTGGGTCAATCTGGGACAGGGGAGGGTGAGTGGGTGTCTGTGTCCGTCTGGGACAGGGGAGGGTGAGGGGCGTCTGGGACAGGGGAGGGTGATGGGGGGGGGGGTCAGTGTGGGACAGGGGAGGGTGAGGGGGTCTGGCTCAGTATGGGGCAGGAGCGGGTGAGGGGGTGGGGGTCAGTCTGGAAGAGGAGAGGGTGAGGGGGTCTGGGTCAGGGGAGGGTGAGAGGGTCTGGTTCAGTCTGGGACAGTGGAGGGGGGGGGGTCTGGGTCAGTCTGGGACAGAGGAGCGTGAGGGGGGTCTGGGTCAGTCTGGGACAGGAGAGGGTGAGGGGGGTGTCTGGGTCAGGGAAGGGTGAGGGTGGTCTAGGTCAGTCTGGCACAGGGGATGGTGAGGGCGTCTGGCTCAGTCTGGGACAGGGGAGGGTGAGGGGGGTGACCTCGGTCAGTCTTGGACAGGGGAGGGTGAGGGTGGTGACCTGGGTCAGTCTGGGACAGGGGAGGGTGAGGGGGGTGGTGTCAGTCTGGAACAGGGGAGGGTGAGGGGGGGGCAGTCTGGGACAGGGGATGGTGAGGGGGGGGTCTGGGTCAGTCAGGGACAGGGGTGGGTGAGGGGGTTCTGCGTCAATCTGGGACAGGGGAGGGTGAGGCGGTTCTGGGTCAGTCTGGGACAGGGGAGGGTGAGGGGGTAGGGGTCAGTCTGGGAGAGGGGAGGGTGAGGGAGTCTGGGTCAGTCTGGGACAGGGGAGTGAGAGGCGGGGTCTGGGTCAGTCTGGGACAGGGGAGGGGGAGGGGGGTGTGGGTCAGGGGAGGGCGAGAGGGTCTGGGTCAGTCTGGAACAGTGGAGGGTGGGGATCTGGGTCAGTCTGGGACAGGGGAGCGTGAGGGGGGTCTGGATCAGTCTGGGACAGGGTAGGGTGAGGGGGGTGGCCTGGGTCAGTCTCGAACAGGAGAGGGTGAGGGGGGGGGTCAGTCTGGAACTGGGGAGGGTGAAGGGGGGTCAGTCTGGAACTGGGGAGGGTGAGGGGTGGGGCAGTCTGGGACAGGGTGGGACAGGGGAGGTTGAGGGGGGTTCTGGGTCAGTCTGGGACAGTGGAGGGTAATGGTGGGTCTGGGTCAGTCTGGTACAGGGGAGGGTGAGGGGGGGGGGGGGTCAGTCTGGGACAGGGGAGGGTGAGGGCGTCTGGCTCAGTCTGGGAGAGGGGAGGGTGAGGGGGTTGTCCTGGGTCAGTCTGGAACAGGGGAGGGTAAGGGGGTCTGGGTCAGTCTGGGACAGGGGAGTGAGAGGCGTGGTCTGGGTCAGTCTGGGACAGGGGAGGTGGAGGGGGGACTGGGTCAGGGGAGGGAGAGAGGGTCTGGGTCAGTCTGGGACAGTGGAGGGGGGGATCTGGGTCAGTCTGGGACAGGGGAGCGTGAGGGGGGTCTGGATCAGTCTGGGACAGGGGAGGGTGAAGGGGGGGGGGTCAGTCTGGAACAGGGGAGGGTGAGGGGGGGTCAGTCTGGAACTGGGTAGGGTGAGGGGGGTCAGTCTGGAACTGGGGAGGGTGAAGCGGGGGGCAGTCTGGGACAGGGGGGGACAGGGGAGGGTGAGGTGTGGTCTGGGTCAGTCTGGGACAGGGAAGGGTGAGGAGGGTCTGGGTCAGTCTGGGACTGGGAAGGGCGAGGTAGGGTATGGGTCAGTCTGGGACAGGGGAGCGTGAGGGGGGGTCTGGGTCAGTCTGGTACAGGGGAGGGTGAGGGGGAAGGTTAGGGTCAGTCTGGGACAGATGAGGGTGAGGGAGGTCTGGGTCAGCCTGGGACAGGGGAGGTTGAGGGGGTGGGGGGTCAGTCTGTGACACGGGATTGTGAGGGGGGGGGTTAATCTGGGACATTGGAGGGTGAGGAGGGTCTGGGTCAGTCTGGGACTCGGAAGGGCGAGGTAGGGTATGGGTCAGTCTGGGACAGGGGAGCGTGAGGGGGGGTCTGGGTCAGTCTGGGACAGGGGAGGGTGAGGGGGAAGGTTAGGGTCAGTCTGGGACAGAGGAGGGTGAGGGAGGGTCTGTGTCAGTCTGGGACTGGGGAGCGTGAGGTAGGGTATGGGTCAGTCTGGGACAGGGGAGCGTGAGGGGGGTCTGGGTCAGTCTGGGACAGGGGAGGGTGAGGGGGAGTCTGCGTCAGTCTGGGACAGGGGAGGGGGGGTCTGTGTCATTCTGGGACAGGGGAGGGTGAGTGGGGGTCTGGGTTAGTCTGGGACGGGGGAGGGTGAGGGGGGTATGGGTCAGACTGGGACAGAGGAGGATGAGGCGGTGGGAGGGGCAGTCTGGGACAGGGGAGGGGGATGTCTGGGCCAGTCTGGAACAGGGGAAGGTGAAGGGGGGTCTGGGTCAGGGGAGGGTGAGGGGTGTGGGTCAGTCTGGAACAGGGGAGGGTGAGGGCGTCTGGCTCAGTCTGGGACAGGGGAGGGTGAGGGGGGTGGCCTGAGTCAGTCTGGGACAGGGGAGGGTGAGGGGGGTTCTGAGTCAGTCTGGGACAGGGGAGGGTTGGGGGGTGGCCTGAGTCAGTCTGGGACAGGGGAGGGTGAGGGGGGGGGGGGGGGGTCAGTCTGGGACAGGGGAGGGTGAAGGGGGGTTCTGAGTCAGTCTGGGACAGGGGAGGGTGAGGGGGGGACAGTCTGGTACAGGGGGGGTCAGGTGTTCTGGGTCAGTCTGGGACAGGGGAGTGAGAGGCGGGGTCTGGGTCAGTCTGGGACAGGGGAGGCGGAGGGGGGTCTGGGTCAGGGGAGGGTGAGAGGGTCTGGGTCAGTCTGGGACAGTGGAGGGGGGGGGATCTGGGTCAGTCTGGGACAGGGGGGTTCAGGTGTTCTGGGTCAGTCTGGGACAGGGGAGGGTGAGGGGGTGTCTGGGTCCGTCTGGGACAGGGGAGGGTGAGGGGCGTCTGGGTCAGGGGAGGGTGAGGGGCGTCTGGGACAGGGGAGGGTGATGGGGGGGCGTCAGTGTGGGACAGGGGAGGGTGAGGGGGTCTGGCTCAGTATGGGGCAGGGGCGGGTGAGGGGGTGGCCCGGGTCAGTCTGTGACAGGGTAGGGTGAGGGGATGTCTGGGTCAGGGAAGGGTGAGGGGCATCTGAGTCAGTCTGCGACAGGGGAGGGTGAGGGGGTGGGGGTCAGTCTGGAAGAGGGGAGGGTGAGGGGGTCTGGGTCAGGGAAGGGTGAGGGTGGTCTGGGTCAGTCCGGCACAGGGGAGGGTGAGGGCATCTGGCTCAGTCTGGGACAGGGGAGGGTGAGGGGGGTGACCTGGGTCAGTCTGGGACAGGGGAGGGTGAGGGGGTGGTGTCAGTCTGGAACAGGGGAGGGTGAGGGGGGGGCAGTCTGGGACAGGGGAGGGTGAGGGGGGGGTCTGGGTCAGTCAGGGACAGGGGTGAGTGAGGGGGTTCTGGGTCAGTCTGGGACAGGGGAGGGGGAGGGAGGTCTGGGTCAGTCTGGGACAGGGGAGGGGGAGGGGGGTCTGGGTCAGTCTGGGACAGGGGAGGGTGAGGGGGTGGGGGTCAGTCTGGGACAGGGGAGTGAGAGGCGGGGTCTGGGTCAGTCTGGGACAGGGGAGGGGGAGGGTGGTCTGGGTCAGGGGAGGGTGAGAGGGTCTGGGTCAGTCTGGGACAGTGGAGGGGGGGGTTCTGGGTCAGTCTGGGACAGGGGAGCGTGAGGGGGGTCTGGATCAGTCTGGGACAGGGGAGGGTGAGGGGCGTGGCCTGGGTCAGTCTGGAACAGGGAAGGGTGAGGGGGTCTGGGTCAGTCTGGGACAGGGGAGGGTGAGTGGGTCTGGGTCAGTCTGGGATAGGGGAGGGTGAGGGGGTGCAGTCTGGGAGAGGGGGGACAGGTGTTATGGGTCAGTCTGGGACAGGGGAGGAAGAGGGGCGTCTGGGTCAGTCTGGGACAGGGGAGGAAGAGGGGCGGGGGGGTCAGTGTGGGGCTGGGGAGTGTGAGGGGCGTCTGGATCAGTCTGGGACAGGGGAGGGTGAGGGGTGGGGGGTCGGTCTGGAAGAGGGGAGGGTGAGGGGGTCTGGGTCAGGGGAGGGTGAGAGGGTCTGGTTCAGTCTGGGACAGTGGAGGAGGGGGGTCTGGGTCAGTCTGGGACAGGGGAGCGTGAGGGGGGTCTGTGTCAGTCTGGGACAGGAGAGGGTGAGGGGGGGGCAGTCTGGGACAGGGGAGGGTGAGGGGGTTCTGGGTCAGTCTGGGACAGGGGAGGGTGAGGGGGGTCTGGGTCAGTCTGGGACAGGGGAGGGTGAGGGGGGTCTGGGTCAGTCTGGGACAGGTGAGGGGAGGGGGGTCTGGGTCAGTCTGGGACAGGGGAGGGGGAGGGTGGTCTGGGTCAGTCTGGGACAGGGGAGGGGGAGGGTGGTCTGGGTCAGGGGAGGGTGAGAGGGTCTGGGTCAGTCTGGGACAGGGGAGGGGAGGGGGGTCTGGGTCAGTCTGGGACAGGGGAGGGGGAGGGTGGTCTGGGTCAGGGGAGGGTGAGAGGGTCTGGGTCAGTCTGGGACAGTGGAGGGGGGGGTTCTGGGTCAGTCTGGGACAGGGGAGCGTGAGGGGGGTCTGGATCAGTCTGGGACAGGGGAGGGTGAGGGGCGTGGCCTGGGTCAGTCTGGAACAGGGAAGGGTGAGGGGGTCTGGGTCAGTCTGGGACAGGGGAGGGTGAGTGGGTCTGGGTCAGTCTGGGATAGGGGAGGGTGAGGGGGTGCAGTCTGGGAGAGGGGGGACAGGTGTTATGGGTCAGTCTGGGACAGGGGAGGAAGAGGGGCGTCTGGGTCAGTCTGGGACAGGGGAGGAAGAGGGGCGGGGGGGTCAGTGTGGGGCTGGGGAGGGTGAGGGGCGTCTGGATCAGTCTGGGACAGGGGAGGGTGAGGGGGTCTGGGTCAGGGGAGGGTGAGAGGGTCTGGTTCAGTCTGGGACTGTGGAGGAGGGGGGTCTGGGTCAGTCTGGGACAGGGGAGCGTGAGGGGGGTCTGGGTCAGTCTGGGACAGGAGAGGGTGAGGGGGGTGTCTGGGTCAGGGAAAGGTGAGGGTGGTCTAGGTCAGTCTGGCACAGGGGAGGGTGAGGGCGTCTGGCTCAGTCTGGGACAGGGGAGGGTGAGGGGGGTGACCTGGGTCAGTCTGGGACAGGGGAGGGTGAGGGGGGTGGTGTCAGTCTGGAACAGGGGAGGGTAAGGGGGGGCAGTCTGGAACAGGGGAGGGTGACGGGGGGTCTGGGTCAGTCAGGGACAGGGGTGGGTGAGGGGGTTCTGGGTCAATCTGGGACAGGGGAGGGTGAGGGGGTTCTGGGTCAGTCTGGGACAGGGGAGGGTGAGGGGGGTCTGGGTCAGTCTGGGACAGGGGAGGGGAGGGGGGTCTGGGTCAGTCTGGGACAGGGGAGGGTGAGGGGATGGGGGTCAGTCTGGGAGAGGGGAGGGTGAGGGGGTCTGGGTCAGTCTGGGATAGAGGAGTGAGAGGCGGGGTCTGGGTCAGTCTGGGACAGGGGAGGGGGAGGGGGGTCTGGGTCAGGGGAGGGCGAGATGGTCTGGGTCAGTCTGGGACAGTGGAGGGGGTGGATCTGGGTCAGTCTGGGACAGGGGAGCGTGAGGGGGGTCTGGATCAGTCTAGGTCAGGGGAGGGTGAGGGGGGTGGCCTGGGTCAGTCTGGAACAGGAGAGGGTGAGGGGGGGTCAGTCTGGACCTGGGGAGGGTGAGGGGGGGTCAGTCTGGAACTGGGGAGGGTGAGGGGTGGGGCAGTCTGGGACAGGGGGGCACAGGGGAGGGTGAGGTGTGGTCTGGATCAGTCTGGGACACGGAAGGGTGAGGTGGGGCAGTCTGGGAAAGGGGGGGACAGAGGAGGTTGAGGGGGGTTCTGGGTCAGTCTGGGACAGGGGAGAGTGAGGGGGGTGGCCTGGGTCAGTCTGGAACAGGGAAGGGTGAGGGGGTCTGGATCAGTCTGGGACAGGGGAGGGTGAGTGGGTCTGGGTCAGTCTGGGATAGGGGAGGGTGAGGGGGGGCAGTCTGGGAGAGGGGGGACAGGTGTTATGGGTCAGTCTGGGACAGGGGAGGAAGAGGGGCGTCTGGGTCAGTCTGGGACAGGGGAGGGTGAGGGGCGTCTGGGACAGGGGAGGTTGATGGGGGGGCGTCAGTGTGGGACAGGGGAGGGTGAGGGGGTCTGGCTCAGTATGGGGCAGGGGCGGGTGAGGGGGTGGCCCGGGTCAGTCTGTGACAGGGTAGGGTGAGGGGATGTCTGGGTCAGGGAAGGGTGAGGGGCATCTGAGTCAGTCTGCGACAGGGGAGGGTGAGGGGGTGGGGGTCAGTCTGGAAGAGGGGAGGGTGAGGGGGTCTGGGTCAGGGAAGGGTGAGGGTGGTCTGGGTCAGTCCGGCACAGGGGAGGGTGAGGGCATCTGGCTCAGTCTGGGACAGGGGAGGGTGAGGGGGGTGACCTGGGTCAGTCTGGGACAGGGGAGGGTGAGGGGGGTGGTGTCAGTCTGGAACAGGGGAGGGTGAGGGGGGGGGCAGTCTGGGACAGGGGAGGGTGAGGGGGGGGTCTGGGTCAGTCAGGGACAGGGGTGAGTGAGGGGGTTCTGGGTCAGTCTGGGACAGGGGAGGGGGAGGGAGGTCTGGGTCAGTCTGGGACAGGGGAGGGGGAGGGGGGTCTGGGTCAGTCTGGGACAGGGGAGTGAGAGGCGGGGTCTGGGTCAGTCTGGGACAGGGGAGGGGGAGGGTGGTCTGGGTCAGGGGAGGGTGAGAGGGTCTGGGTCAGTCTGGGACAGTGGAGGGGGGGGTTCTGGGTCAGTCTGGGACAGGGGAGCGTGAGGGGGGTCTGGATCAGTCTGGGACAGGGGAGGGTGAGGGGCGTGGCCTGGGTCAGTCTGGAACAGGGAAGGGTGAGGGGGTCTGGGTCAGTCTGGGACAGGGGAGGGTGAGTGGGTCTGGGTCAGTCTGGGATAGGGGAGGGTGAGGGGGGGCAGTCTGGGAGAGGGGGGACAGGTGTTATGGGTCAGTCTGGGACAGGGGAGGGTAAGGGGGTGTCTGGGTCCATCTGGGACAGGGGAGCAAGAGGGGCGTCTGGGTCAGTCTGGGACAGGGGAGGAAGAGGGGCGGGGGGGTCAGTGTGGGGCTGGGGAGGGTGAGGGGCGTCTGGATCAGTCTGGGACAGGGGAGGGTGAGGGGGTGGGGGGTCGGTCTGGAAGAGGGGAGGGTGAGGGGGTCTGGGTCAGGGGAGGGTGAGAGGGTCTGGTTCAGTCTGGGACAGTGGAGGGGGGGGGTCTGGGTCAGTCCGGGACAGGGGAGCGTGAGGGGGGTCTGGGTCAGTCTGGGACAGGAGAGGGTGAGGGGGGTGTCTGGGTCAGGGAAAGGTGAGGGTGGTCTAGGTCAGTCTGGCACAGGGGAGGGTGAGGGTGTCTGGCTCCATCTGGGACAGGGGAGGGTGAGGGGGGTGACCTGGGTCAGTCTGGGACAGGGGAGGGTGAGGGGGGTGACCTGGGTCAGTCTGGGACAGGGGATGGTGAGGGGGGTGGTGTCAGTCTGGAACAGGGGAGGGTAAGGGGGGGGCAGTATGGGACAGGGGAGGGTGAGGGGGGGTCTGGGTCAGTCAGGGACAGGGGTGGGTGAGGGGGTTCTGGGTCAATCTGGGACAGGGGAGGGTGAGGGGGTTCTGGGTCAGTCTGGGACAGGGGAGGGTGAGGGGGGTCTGGGTCAGTCTGGGACAAGGGAGGGGGAGGGGGGTCTGGGTCAGTCTGGGACAGGGGAGGGTGAGGGGATGGGGGTCAGTCTGGGAGAGGGGAGGGTGAGGGGGTCTGGGTCAGTCTGAGATAGAGGAGTGAGAGGCGGGGTCTGGATCAGTCTAGGACAGGGGAGGGGGAGGGGGTTCTGGGTCAGGGGAGGGCGAGAGGGTCTGGGTCAGTCTGGGACAGTGGAGGGGGGTGACCTGGGTCAGTTTGGGATAGGGGAGTGTGAGGAGGGTGTGGATCAGTCTAGGACAGGGGAGGGTGAGGGGGGGTGGCCTGGGTCAGTCTGGAACAGGGGAGGGTGAGGGGGGGTCAGTCTGGAACTGGGGAGGTTGAGGGGGGGTCAGTCTGGAACTGGGGAGGGTGAGGGGTGGGGCAGTCTGGGACAGGGGGGCACAGGGGAGGGTGAGGTGTGGTCTGGGTCAGTCTGGGACACGGAAGGGTGAGGTGGGGCAGTCTGGGAAAGGGGGGGACAGAGGAGGTTGAGGGGTGTTCTGGGTCAGTCTGGGACAGGGGAGGGTGAGGGGGGTGGCCTGGGTCAGTCTGGAACAGGGAAGGGTGAGGGGGCATGGGTCAGTCTGGGACAGGGGAGGGTGAGTGGGTCTGGGTCAGTCTGGGATAGGGGAGGGTGAGGGGGGGCAGTCTGGGAGAGGGGGGACAGGTGTTATGGGTCAGTCTGGGACAGGGGAGTGTCTGGGTCCATCTGGGACATGGGAGTGTGAGGGGCGTCTGGGTCAGTCTGGGACAGGGGAGGAAGAGGGGCGGGGGGGTCAGTGTGGGGCTGGGGAGGGTGAGGGGCGTCTGGATCAGTCTGGGACAGGGGAGGGTGAGGGGGTCTGGGTCAGGGGAGGGTGACAGGGTCTGGTTCAGTCTGGGACAGTGGAGGGGGGGGGTCTGGGTCAGTCTGGGACAGGGGAGCGTGAGGGGGGTCTGGGTCAGTCTGGGACAGGAGAGGGTGAGGCGGGTGTCTGGGTCAGGGAAGGGTGAGGGTGACCTGGGTCAGTCTGGGACAGGGGAGGGTGAGGGGGGTGACCTGGGTCAGTCTGGAACAGGGGAGGGTGAGGGGGGGGGCAGTCTGGGACAGGGGAGGGTGAGGGGGGGTGCAGTCTGGGACAGGGGAGGGTGAGGGGGGATCTGGGTCAGTCAGGGACAGGGGTGGATGAGGGGGTTCTGGGTCAATCTGGGACAGGGGAGAGTGAGGGGGTTCTGGGTCAGTCTGGGACAGGGGAGGGTGAGGGGATGGGGGTCAGTCTGGGAGAGGGGAGGGTGAGGGGGTCTGGGTCAGTCTGGGATAGAGGAGTGAGAGGCGGGGTCTGGGTCAGTCTGGGACAGGGGAGGGGGAGGGGGGTCTGGGTCAGGGGAGGGCGAGAGGGTCTGGGTCAGTCTGGGACAGTGGAGGGGGGGGATCTGGGTCAGTCTGGGACAGGGGAGCGTGAGGGGGGTCTGGATCAGTCTAGGACAGGGGAGGGTGAGGGGGGTGGCCTGGGTCAGGCTGGAACAGGGGAGGGTGAGGGGGGGTCAGTCTGGAACAGGGGAGGATGAGGGGGGGTCAGTCTGGAACTGGGGAGGGTGAGGGGGGGTTAGTGTGGAACTGGGGAGGGTGAGGGGTGGGGCAGTCTGGGACAGCGGGGGACAGGGGAGGGTGAGGTGTGGTCTGGGTCAGTCTGGGACACAGAAGGGTGAGGTGGGGCAGTCTGGGAAAGGGGGGGACAGAGGAGGTTGAGGGGGGTTCTGGGTCAGGGGAGGTTGAGTGGGTCTGGGTCAGTCTGGGACAGTGGAGGGGGGGGGATCTGGGTCAGTCTGGGACAGGGGAGCGTGAGGGGTGTCTGGATCAGTCTGGGACAGGGGAGGGTGAAGGGGGGGGGGTCAGTCTGGAACAGGGGAGGGTGACGGGGGGTCAGTCTGGAACTGGGGAGGGTGAGGAGGGGTCAGTCTGGAACTGAGGAGCGTGAAGGGGGGTGCAGTCTGGGACAGGGGGGGACAGGGGAGGGTGAGGTGTGGTCTGGGTCAGTCTGGGACAGGGAAGGGTGAGGTGGGGCAGTCTGGGAAAGGAAGGGACAGGGGAGGTTGAGGGGGTTCTGGGTCAGGCTGGGACAGGGGAGGGTAATGGTGGGTCTGGGTCAGTCTGATACAGGGGAGGGTGAGGGGGGGGTCAGTCTGGGACAGGGGAGGTGAGGGGGCGTCAGTCTGGGAGAGGGGAGGGTGAGGGGGGGTGGCCTGGGTCAGTCTGGAACAGGGGAGGGTGAGGGGGTCTGGGTCAGTCTGGGACAGGGGAGGGTGAGTGGGTCTGGGTCAGTCTGGGACAGGGGAGGGTGAGTGGGTCTGGGTCAGTCTGTGACAGGGGAGAGTGAGGGGGTGTCTGGGTCCATCTGTGACAGGGGAGGATGAGGGGCGTCTGGGTCAGTCTGGGACAGGGGAGGGTGATGGGCAGGGGGGGTCAGTGTGGGGCAGGGGAGGGTGAGGGGCGTCTGGATCAGTCTGGGACAGGGGAGGGTGAGGGGGTCTGGGTCAGGGTGGGTGAGGCGGGGCGTCTGGGTCAGTCTGGGACAGGGGAGGGAGAGGCAGGGTCTGGGTCAGGCTGGGACAGGGGAGGGGGAGGGGGGTCTGGGTCAGAGGAGGGTGAGGGGGTCTGGGTCAGTCTGGGATAGGGGAGCGTGAGGGGGGTGTCGGGGTCAGGGAAGGGTGAGGGTGGTCTGGGTCAGTCTGGCACAGGGGAGGGTGAGGGGGCTGGCTTGGGTCAGTCTGGGACAGGGGAGGGTGAGGGGAGGGGTGTCAGTCTGGGACAGATGAGGGTGAGGGAGGCCTGGGACAGGGGAGGTTGAGGGGGTGGGGGGTCAGTCTGTGACACGGGATTGTGAGGGGGGGTGGGTCAATCTGGGACAGATGAGGGTGAGGGGGGTCTGGGTCAGTCTGGGACTGGGAAGGGCGAGGTCGGGTCTGGGTCAGTCTGGGACAGGGGAGGGTGAGGGGCGTGGCCTGGGTCAGTCTTGAACAGGGAAGGGTGAGGGGGTCTGGGTCAGTCTGGGACAGGGGATGGTGAGTGGGTCTGGGTCAGTCTGGGATAGGGGAGGGTGAGCGGGGGCAGTCTGGGAGAGGGGGGACAGGTGTTATGGGTCAGTCTGGGACAGGGGAGGGTGAGGGGGTGTCTGGGTCCATCTGGGACAGGGGAGGAAGAGGGGCGTCTGGGTCAGTCTGGGACAGGGGAGGAAGAGGGGCGGGGGGGTCAGTGTGGGGCTGGGGAGGGTGAGGGGCATCTGGATCAGTCTGGGACAGGGGAGGGTGAGGGGGTGGGGGTCAGTCTGGAAGAGGGGAGGGTGAGGGGGTCTGGGTCAGGGAAGGGTGAGAGGGTCTGGTTCAGTCTGGGACAGTGGAGGGGGGGTCTGGGTCAGTCTGGGACAGGGGATCGTGAGGGGGGTCTGGGTCAGTCTGGGACAGGAGAGGGTGAGGGGGGTGTCTGGGTCAGGGAAGGGTGAGGGTGGTCTAGGTCAGTCTGGCACAGGGGAGGGTGAGGGCGTCTGGCTCAGTCTGGGACAGGGGAGGGTGAGGGGGGTGACCTGGGTGAGTCTGGGACAGGGAAAGGTGAGGGGGGTGACCTGGGTCAGTCTGGGACAGGGGAGGGTGAGGGGGGTGGTGTCAGTCTGGAACAGGGGAGGGTGAGGGGGGGGCAGTCTGGGACAGGGGAGGGTGAGGGGGGGTGCAGTCTGGGACAGGGGAGGGTGAGGGGGGATCTGGGTCAGTCAGGGACAGGGGTGGGTGAGGGGGTTCTGGGTCAATCTGGGACAGGGGAGGGTGAGGGGGTTCTGGGTCAGTCTAGGACAGGGGAGGGTGAGGGGGGTGGCATGGGTCAGTCTGGAACAGGGGAGGGTGAGGGGGGGTCAGTCTGGAACTGGGGAGGGTGAGGGAGGGTCAGTCTGGAACTGGGGAGGGTGAGGGGTGGGGCAGTCTGGGACATGGGGGGGACAGGGGAGGGTGAGGTGTGGTCTGGGTCAGTCTGGGACACGGAAGGGTGAGGTGGGGCAGTCTGGGAAAGGGGGGGACAGAGGAGGTTGAGGGGGGTTCTGGGTCAGTCTGGGACAGGGGAGGGTAATGATGGGTCTGGGTCAGTCTGGTACAGGGGAGGGTGAGGTGGGGGGTCAGTCTGGGACAGGGGAGGGTGAGGGCATCTGGCTCAGTCTGGGAGAGGGGAGGGTGAGGGGGGTGACCTGGGTCAGTCTGGGACAGGGGAGGGTGAGGGGGGTGGTGTCAGTCTGGAACAGGGGAGGGTGAGGGGGGGGGCAGTCTGGGACAGGGGAGGGTGAGGGGGGGTCTGGGTCAGTCAGGGACAGGGGTGAGTGAGGGGGTTCTGGGTCAATCTGGGACAGGGGAGGGTGGGGGGGTTCTGGGTCAGTCTGGGACAGGGGAGGGGGAGGGGGCTCTGGGTCAGTCTGGGACAGGGGAGGGGGAGGGGGGTCTGGGTCAGTCTGGGACAGGGGAGGGTGAGGGGGTGGGGGTCAGTCTGGGAGAGGGGAGGGTGAGGGGGTCTGGGTCAGTCTGGGACAGGGGAGTGAGAGGCGGGGTCTGGGTCAGTCTGGGACAGGGGAGGGGGAGGGTGGTCTGGGTCAGGGGAGGGTGAGAGGGTCTGCGTCAGTCTGGGACAGTGGAGGGGGGGGTTCTGGGTCAGTCTGGGACAGGGGAGCGTGAGGGGGGTCTGGATCAGTCTGGGACAGGGGAGGGTGAGGGGCGTGGCCTGGGTCAGTCTGGAACAGGGAAGGGTGAGGGGGTCTGGGTCAGTCTGGGACAGGGGAGGGTGAGTGGGTCTGGGTCAGTCTGGGATAGGGGAGGGTGAGGGGGGGCAGTCTGGGAGAGGGGGGACAGGTGTTATGGGTCAGTCTGGGACAGGGGAGTGTGAGGGGGTGTCTGGGTCCATCTGGGACAGGGGAGCAAGAGGGGCGTCTGGGTCAGTCTGGGACAGGGGAGGAAGAGGGGCGGGCGGGTCAGTGTGGGGCTGGGGAGGGTGAGGGGCGTCTGGATCAGTCTGGGACAGGGGAGGGTGAGGGGGTGGGGGTCAGTCTGGGACAGTGGAGGGGGGGGGGTCTGGGTCAGTCTGGGACAGGGGAGCGTGAGGGGGGTCTGGGTCAGTCTGGGACAGGAGAGGGTGAGGGGGGTGTCTGGGTCAGGGAAGGGTGAGGGTGACCTGGGTCAGTCTGGGACAGGGGCGGGTGAGGGGGGTGACCTGGGTCAGTCTGGGACAGGGGAGGGTGCGGGGGGTGGTGTCAGTCTGGAACAGGGGAGGGTGAGGGGGGTGCAGTCTGGGACAGGGGAGGGTGAGGGGGGATCTGGGTCAGTCAGGGACAGGGGTGGGTGAGGGGGTTCTGGGTCAATCTGGGACAGGGGAGGGTGAGGGGGTTCTGGGTCAGTCTGGGACAGGGGAGGGTGAGGTGGGTCTGGGTCAGTCTGGGACAGGGGAGGGTGAGGGGGGTGGCCTGGGTCAGTCTGGAACAGGGGAGGGTGAGGGGGTTCAGTCTGGAACTGGGGAGGGTGAGGGGGGGTTAGTGTGGAACTGGGGAGGGTGAGGGGTGGGGCAGTCTGGGACAGGGGGGGACAGGGGAGGGTGAGGTGTGGTCTGGGTCAGTCTGGGACACGGAAGGGTGAGGTGCGGCAGTCTGGGAAAGGGGGGGACAGAGGAGGTTGAGGGGGATTCTGGGTCAGTCTGGGACAGGGGAGGGTAATGGTGGGTCTGGGTCAGTCTGGTACAGGGGAGGGTGAGGTGGGGGGTCAGTCTGGGACAGGGGAGGGTGAGGGCGTCTGGCTCAGTCTGGGAGAGGGGAGGGTGAGGGGGTTGGCCTGGGTCAGTCTGGAACAGGGGAGGGTGAGGGGGTCTGGATCAGTCTGGGACAGGGGAGTGAGAGGCGGGGTCTGGGTCAGTCTGGGACAGGGGAGGGGGAGGGGGGTCTGGGTCAGGGGAGGGTGAGAGGGTCAGGGTCAGTCTGGGACAGTGGAGGGGGGGGATCTGGGTCAGTCTGGGACAGGGGAGCGTGAGGGGGGACTGGATCAGTCTGGGACAGGGGAGGGTGAAGGGAGGGGGGGTCTGTCTGGAACAGGGGAGGGTGAGGGGGGGTCAGTCTGGAACTGGGGAGGGTGAGGGGGGGTTAGTCTGGAACTGGGGAGGGTGAAGGGGGGGGCAGTCTGGGACAGGGGGGGACAGGGGAGGGTGAGGTGTGGTCTGGGTCAGTCTGGGACAGGGAAGGGTGAGGTGGGGCAGTCTGGGAAAGGGGGGGACAGGGGAGGTTGAGGGTGGTTCTGGGTCAGGCTGGGACAGGGGAGGGTAATGGTGGGTCTGGGTCAGTCTGGGACAGGGGAGGTGAGGGGGGGGGGGGTCAGTCTGGGAGAGGGGAGGGTGAGGGGGGTGGCCTCGGTCAGTCTGGAACAGGGGAGGGTGAGGGGGTCTGGGTCAGTCTGGGACAGGGGAGGGTGAGTGGGTCTGGGTCAGTCTGGGACAGGGGAAGGTGAGTGGGTCTGGGTCAGTCTGCGACAGGGGAGGGTGAGGGGGTGTCTGGGTCCATCTGGGACAGGGGAGGATGAGGGGCGTCTGGGTCAGTCTGGGACAGGGGAGGGTGATGGGCAGGGGGGGTCAGTGTGGGGCAGGGGAGGGTGAGGGGCGTCTGGATCAGTCAGGGACAGGGGAGGGTGAGGGGGTCTGGGTCAGTCTGGGACAGGGTGGGTGAGGCGGGGGGTCTGGGTCAGTCTGGGACAGGGGAGGGAGAGGCAGGGTCTGGGTCAGGCTGGGACAGGAGAGGGGGAGGGGGGGTCTGGGTCAGGGGAGGGTGAGGGGGTCTGGGTCAGTCTGGGATAGGGGAGCGTGAGGGGGGTGTCGGGGTCAGGGAAGGGTGAGGGTGGTCTGGGTCAGTCTGGCACAGGGGAGGGTGAGGGGGCTGGCTTGGGTCAGTCTGGGACAGGGGACGGTGAGGGGGGGGGGGTGTCAGTCTGGGACAGATGAGGGTGAGGGAGGCCTGGGACAGGGGAGGTTGAGGGGGTGAGGGGTCAGTCTGTGACACGGGATTGTGAGGGGGGGGATCAGTCTGGGACAGAGGAGGGTGAGGGGGGTCTGGGTCAGTCTGGGACTGGGAAGGGCGAGGTAGGGTATGGGTCAGTCTGGGACAGGGGAGCGTGAGGGGGGCTCTGGATCAGTCTGGGACAGGGGAGGGTGAGGGAGAAGGTTAGGGTCAGTCTGGGACAGAGGAGGGTGAGGGAGGGTTCTGAGTCAGTCTGAGACAGGGGAGGGTGAGGGGGGGGCAGTCTGGTACAGGGGGGGTCAGGTGTTCTGGGTCAGTCTGGGACAGGGGAGGGAGAGGGGGGTCTGGGTCAGTCTGGGACAGGGGAGGGGTGTCTGGGTCTGTCTGGGACAGAGGAGGGTGAGGTGTTGGGGGTCAGTCTGGGAGAGGGGAGGGTGAGGGGGTCTGGGTCAGTCTGGGACAGGGGAGGGGGAGGGGGGTCTGGGTCAGGGGAGGGGGAGGGGGGTCTGGGTCAGTCTGGGACAGTGGAGGGGGGGGGATCTGGGTCAGTCTGGAATAGGGGAGCGTGAGGGGGGTCTGGATCAGTCTGGGACAGGGGAGCGTGAGGGGGGGCAGTCTGGGAGAGGGGGGGACAGGTGTTATGGGTCAGTCTGGGACAGGGGAGGGTGAGGGGGTGTCTGGGTCCATCTGGGACAGGGGAGGAAGAGGGGCGTCTGGGTCAGTCTGGGACAGGGGAGGGTGATGGGCGGGGGGGTCAGTGTGGGGCAGTGGAGGGTGAGGGGCGTCTGGATCAGTCTGGGACAGGGGAGGGTGAGGGGGTGGGGGTCAGTCTGGGACAGGGGAGGGTGAGGGGGTCTGGGTCAGTCTGGGACAGGGTGGGTGAGGCGGGTGGTCTGGGTCAGTCTGGGACAGGGGAGGGAGAGGCGGGGTCTGGGCCAGGCTGGGACAGGGGAGGGGGAGGGAGGTCTGGGTCAGGGGAGGGTGAGGGGGTCTGGGTCAGTCTGGGACAGTGGAGGGCGGGGGGGTCTGGGTCAGTCTGGGACAGGGGAACGTGAGGGGGGTGTCGGGGTCAGGGAAGGGTGAGGGTGGTCTGGGTCAGTCTGGCACAGGGGAGGGTGAGGGGGCTGGCCTGGGTCAGTCTGGGACAGGGGAGGGTGAGGGGGGGGGTGTCAGTCTGGAACAGGGGAGGGTGAGGGGGGTGCAGTCTGGGACAGGGGGGGACAGGGGAGGGTGAGGGGGGGGTCTGGATCAATCAGGGACAGGGGAGGGTGAGGGGGATCTGGGTAAGTCTGGGACAGGGGAGGGTGAGGGGGGGGGGGATCTGGGTCAGTCTGGGACCGGGGAGGGTGAGGGGAGGGGTCTGGGTAAGTCTGGGACAGGGGATGTTGAAGGGAGGTCTGGGTCAGTCTGAGACATGGGAGGCTGAGGGGGGGTCTGGGTCAGTCTGGGATAGGGGAAGGTGAGGCGGGTGGTCTGGGTCAGTCTGGGACAGGGGAGGGAGAGCAGGGGGGTCTGGGTCAGCCTGGGACAGGGGAGGGTGAGGGGTCTCTGGGTCAGTCTGGGACAGGGGAGGGTGAGGGGGTCGTCTGGGTCAGGGGAAGGTGAGGTCGTCTGGGTCAGTCTGGGACAAGGGAGGGTGAGGGGGGGTGCTGGGTCAGTCTGGGACTGGGAAGGGCGAGGTAGGGTCTCGGTCAATCTGGGACAGGGGAGCGTGAGGGGGGGGTCTGGGTCAGTCTGGGACAGGGGAGGGTGAGGGGGTGTCTGGGTCCATCTGGGACAGGGGAGGAAGAGGGGCGTCTGGGTCAGTCTGGGACAGGGGAGGGTGATGGGCGGGGGGGTCAGTGTGGGGCAGTGGAGGGTGAGGGGCGTCTGGATCAGTCTGGGACAGGGGAGGGTGAGGGGGTGGGGGGTCAGTCTGGGACAGGGGAGGGTGAGGGGGTCTGGGTCAGTCTGGGACAGGGTGGGTGAAGCGGGTGGTCTGGGTCAGTCTGGGACAGGGGAGGGAGAGACGGGGTCTGGGCCAGGCTGGGACAGGGGAGGGGGAGGGAGGTCTGGGTCAGGGGAGGGTGAGGGGGTCTGGGTCAGAATGGGACGGTGGAGGGCGGGGGGGTCTGGGTCAGTCTGGGACAGGGGAACGTGAGGGGGGTGTCGGGGTCAGGGAAGGGTGAGGGTGGTCTGGGTCAGTCTGGCACAGGGGAGTGTGAGGGGGCTGGCCTGGGTCAGTCTGGGACAGGGGAGGGTGAGGGGGGGGGTGTCAGTCTGGAACAGGGGAGGGTGAGGGGGGTGCAGTCTGGGACAGGGGAGGACAGGGGAGGGTGAGGGGGGGTCTGGGTCAATCTGGGACAGGGGAGGGTGTGGGGGTTCTGGGTAAGTCTGGGACAGGGGAGGGTGAGGGGGGGGATCTGGGTCAGTCTGGGACAGGGGAGGGTAAGGGGAGGGGTCTGGGTAAGTCTGGGACAGGGGATGTTGAAGGGAGGTCTGGGTCAGTCTGAGACATGGGAGGCTGAGGGGGGGTCTGGGTCAGTCTGGGACAGGGGAAGGTGAGGCGGGTGGTCTGGGTCAGTCTGGGACAGGGGAGGGAGAGCAGGGGGGTCTGGGTCAGCCTGGGACAGGGGAGGATGAGGGGTCTCTGGGTCAGTCTGCGACAGGGGAGGGTGAGGGGGTGTCTGGGTCCATCTGGGACAGGGGAGGATGAGGGGCGTCTGGGTCAGTCTGGGACAGGGGAGGGTGATGGGCAGGGGGGGTCAGTGTGGGGCAGGGGAGGGTGAGGGGCGTCTGGATCAGTCAGGGACAGGGGAGGGTGAGGGGGTCTGGGTCAGTCTGGGACAGGGTGGGTGAGGCGGGGGGTCTGGGTCAGTCTGGGACAGGGGAGGGAGAGGCAGGGTCTGGGTCAGGCTGGGACAGGGGAGGGGGAGGGGGGTCTGGGTCAGTCTGGGATAGGGGAGCGTGAGGGGGGTGTCGGGGTCAGGGAGGGGTGAGGGTGGTCTGGGTCAGTCTGGCACAGGGGAGGGTGAGGGGGCTGGCTTGGGTCAGTCTGGGACAGGGGACGGTGAGGGGGGCGGTGTCAGTCTGGGACAGATGAGGGTGAGGGAGGCCTGGGACAGGGGAGGTTGAGGGGGTGAGGGGTCAGTCTGTGACCCCGGATTGTGAGGGGGGGTGTCAGTCTGGGACAGAGGAGGGTGAGGGGGGTCTGGGTCAGTCTGGGACTGGGAAGGGCGAGGTAGGGTATGGGTCAGTCTGGGACAGGGGAGCGTGAGGGGGGGTCTGGGTCAGTCTGGGACAGGGGAGGGTGAGGGGGAAGGTTAGGGTCAGTCTGGGACAGAGGAGGGTGAGGGAGGGTCTGTGTCAGTCTGGGACTGGGGAGCGTGAGGTAGGGTATGGGTCAGTCTGGGACAGGGGAGCGTGAGCGGGGGTCTGGGTCAGGGGAGGGTGAGGGGTCTGGGTCAGTCTGGGACTGCGGAGTGTGAGGGGGGTCTGGGTCAGTCTGGGACAGGGGAGGGTGAGGGCGTCTGGCTCAGTCTGGGACAGGGGAGGGTGACGGGGGTGGCCTGAGTCAGTCTGGGACAGGGGAGGGTGAGGGGGGTTCTAAGTCAGTCTGGGACAGGGGAGGGTGAGGGGGGGTTCTGAGTCAGTCTGAGACAGGGGAGGGTGAGGGGGGGGCAGTCTGGTACAGGGGGGGTCAGGTGTTCTGGGTCAGTCTGGGACAGGGGAGGGTGAGTGGGTGTCTGGGTCCGTCTGGGACAGGGGAGGGTGAGGGGCGTCTGGGACAGGGGAGGGTGATGGGGGGGGGGTCAGTGTGGGACAGGGGAGGGTGAGGGGGTCTGGCTCAGTATGGGACAGGGGCGGGTGAGGTGGGTGGCCCGGGTCAGTCTGGGACAGGGTAGAGTGAGGGGATGTCTGGGTCAGGGAAGGGTGAGGGGCACCTGAGTCAGTCTACGACAGGGGAGGGTGAGGGGGTGGGGGTCAGTCTGGAAGAGGGGAGGGTGAGGGGGTCTCGGTCAGGGAAGGGTGAGGGTGACCTGGGTCAGTCTGGCACAGGGAAGGGTGAGGGGGGGGGGGCAGTCTGGGACAGGGGAGGGTGAGGGGGGGTCTGGGTCAGTCAGGGACAGGGGTGGGTGAGGGGGTTCTGGGTCAATCTGGGACAGGGGAGGGTGGGGGGGTTCTGGGTCAGTCTGGGACAGGGGAGGGGGAGGGGGGTCTGGGTCAGTCTGGGACAGGGGAGGGGTGTCTGGGTCTGTCTGGGACAGGGGAGGGTGAGGGGTTGGGGGTCAGTCTGGGAGAGGGGAGGGTGAGGGGGTCTGGGTCAGTCTGGGACAGGGGAGGGGGAGGGGGGTCTGGGTCAGGGGAGGGGGAGGGGGGTCTGGGTCAGTCTGGGACAGTGGAGGGGGGGGGATCTGGGTCAGTCTGGAATAGGGGAGCGTGAGGGGGGTCTGGATCAGTCTGGGACAGGGGAGCGTGAGGGGGGGCAGTCTGGGAGAGGGGGGGACAGGTGTTATGGGTCAGTCTGGGACAGGGGAGGGTGAGGGGGTGTCTGGGTCCATCTGGGACAGGGGAGGAAGAGGGGCGTCTGGGTCAGTCTGGGACAGGGGAGGAAGAGGGGCGGGGGGGTCAGTGTGGGGCAGTGGAGGGTGAGGGGCGTCTGGATCAGTCTGGGACAGGGGAGGGTGAGGGGGTGGGGGGTCAGTCTGGGACAGGGGAGGGTGAGGGGGTCTGGGTCAGTCTGGGACAGGGTGGGTGAGGCGGGTGGTCTGGGTCAGTCTGGGACAGGGGAGGGAGAGGCGGGGTCTGGGCCAGGCTGGGACAGGGGAACGTGAGGGGGGTGTCGGGGTCAGGGAAGGGTGAGGGTGGTCTGGGTCAGTCTGGCACAGGGGAGGGTGAGGGGGCTGGCCTGGGTCAGTCTGGGACAGGGGAGGGTGAGGGGGGGGTGTCAGTCTGGAACAGTGGAGGGTGAGGGGGGTGCAGTCTGGGACAGGGGGGGACAGGGGAGGGTGAGGGGGGGGTCTGGGTCAATCAGGGACAGGGGAGGGTGAGGGGGATCTGGGTAAGTCTGGGACAGGGGAGGGTGAGGGGGGGGGGGTCAGTCTGGAAGAGGGGAGGGTGAGGGGGTCTCGGTCAGGGAAGGGTGAGGGTGACCTGGGTCAGTCTGGCACAGGGAAGGGTGAGGGGGGGGGGGCAGTCTGGGACAGGGGAGGGTGAGGGGGGGTCTGGGTCAGTCAGGGACAGGGGTGGGTGAGGGGGTTCTGGGTCAATCTGGGACAGGGGAGGGTGGGGGGGTTCTGGGTCAGTCTGGGACAGGGGAGGGGGAGGGGGGTCTGGGTCAGTCTGGGACAGGGGAGGGGTGTCTGGGTCTGTCTGGGACAGGGGAGGGTGAGGGGTTGGGGGTCAGTCTGGGAGAGGGGAGGGTGAGGGGGTCTGGGTCAGTCTGGGACAGGGGAGGGGGAGGGGGGTCTGGGTCAGGGGAGGGGGAGGGGGGTCTGGGTCAGTCTGGGACAGTGGAGGGGGGGGGATCTGGGTCAGTCTGGAATAGGGGAGCGTGAGGGGGGTCTGGATCAGTCTGGGACAGGGGAGCGTGAGGGGGGGCAGTCTGGGAGAGGGGGGGACAGGTGTTATGGGTCAGTCTGGGACAGGGGAGGGTGAGGGGGTGTCTGGGTCCATCTGGGACAGGGGAGGAAGAGGGGCGTCTGGGTCAGTCTGGGACAGGGGAGGAAGAGGGGCGGGGGGGTCAGTGTGGGGCAGTGGAGGGTGAGGGGCGTCTGGATCAGTCTGGGACAGGGGAGGGTGAGGGGGTGGGGGGTCAGTCTGGGACAGGGGAGGGTGAGGGGGTCTGGGTCAGTCTGGGACAGGGTGGGTGAGGCGGGTGGTCTGGGTCAGTCTGGGACAGGGGAGGGAGAGGCGGGGTCTGGGCCAGGCTGGGACAGGGGAACGTGAGGGGGGTGTCGGGGTCAGGGAAGGGTGAGGGTGGTCTGGGTCAGTCTGGCACAGGGGAGGGTGAGGGGGCTGGCCTGGGTCAGTCTGGGACAGGGGAGGGTGAGGGGGGGGGTGTCAGTCTGGAACAGTGGAGGGTGAGGGGGGTGCAGTCTGGGACAGGGGGGGACAGGGGAGGGTGAGGGGGGGGTCTGGGTCAATCAGGGACAGGGGAGGGTGAGGGGGATCTGGGTAAGTCTGGGACAGGGGAGGGTGAGGGGGGGGGATCTGGGTCAGTCTGGGACCGGGGAGGGTGAGGGGAGGGGTCTGGGTAAGTCTGGGACATGGGAGGCTGAGGAGGGGTCTGGGTCAGTCTGGGATAGGGGAAGGTGAGGCGGGTGGTCTGGGTCAGTCTGGGACAGGGGAGGGAGAGCAGGGGGGTCTGGATCAGCCTGGGACAGGGGAGGGTGAGGGGTCTCTGGGTCAGTCTGGGACAGGGGAGGGTGAGGGGGTCGTCTGGGTCAGGGGAAGGTGAGGTCGTCTGGGTCAGTCTGGGACAAGGGAGGGTGAGGGGGGGTGCTGGGTCAGTCTGGGACTGGGAAGGGCGAGATAGGGTCTCGGTCAATCTGGGACAGGGGAGCGTGAGGGGGGTGTCTGGGTCAGTCTGGGACAGGGGAGGGGGAGGGGGGTCTGGGTCAGGGGAGGGTGAGAGGGTCTGGGTCAGTCTGGGACAGTGGAGGGGGGGGGGATCTGGTTCAGTCTGGGACAGGGGAGCGTGAGGGGGGTCTGGATCAGTCTGGGACAGGGGAGGGTGAGGGGGTTCTGGGTAAGTCTGGGACAGGGGAGGGTGAGGGGGGGGATCTGGGTCAGTCTGGGACAGGGGAGGGTGAGGGGAGGGGTCTGGGTAAGTCTGGGACAGGGGATGTTGAAGGGAGGTCTGGGTCAGTCTGAGACATGGGAGGCTGAGGGGGGGTCTGGGTCAGTCTGGGACAGGGGAAGGTGAGGCGGGTGGTCTGGGTCAATCTGGGACAGGGGAGGGTGAGGGGGTTCTGGGTAAGTCTGGGACAGGGGAGGGTGAGGGGGGGATCTGGGTCAGTCTGGGACAGGGGAGGGTGAGGGGAGGGGTCTGGGTAAGTCTGGGACAGGGGATGTTGAAGGGAGGTCTGGGTCAGTCTGAGACATGGGAGGCTGAGGGGGGGTCTGGGTCAGTCTGGGACAGGGTAAGGTGAGGCGGGTGGTCTGGGTCAGTCTGGGACAGGGGAGGTTGAGGGTGAAGGTTAGGGTCAGTCTGGGACAGAGGAGGGTGAGGGAGGGTCTGGGTCAGTCTGGGACTGGGGAGTGTGAGGTAGGGTGTATGTCAGTCTGGGACAGGGGAGCGTGAGGGGGGGTCTGGGTCAGTCTGGGGCAGGGGAGGGTGAGGGGGAGTCTGCGTCAGTCTGGGACAGGGGAGGGTGATGGAGGGGGGGTCAGTGTGGGACAGGGGAGGGTGAGGGGGTCTGGCTCAGTATGGGGCAGGGGCGGGTGAGGGGATGTCTGGGTCAGGGAAGGGTGAGGGGCATCTGAGTCAGTCTGGGACAGGGGAGGGTGAGGCGGTGGGGGTCAGTCTGGAAGAGGGGAGGGTGAGGTGGTCTGGGTCAGGGGAGGGTGAGAGGGTCTGGTTCAGTCTGGGACAGTGGAGGGGGGGTCTGGGTCAGTCTGGGACAGGGGAGCGTGAGGGGGGTCTGGGTCAGTCTGGGACAGGAGAGGGTGAGGGGGGTGTCTGGGTCAGGGAAGGGTGAGGGTGGTCTAGGTCAGTCTGGCACAGGGAAGGGTGAGGGCGCCTGGCTCAGTCTGGGACAGGGGAGGGCGAGGGGGGTGACCTGGGTCAGTCTGGGACAGGCGAGGGTGAGGGGGGTGACCTGGGTCAGTCTGGTACAGGGGCGGGTGAGGGGGGTGACCTGGGTCAGTCTGGGACAGGGGAGGGTGAGGGGGGGGCAGTCTGGGACAGGGGAGAGTGAGGGGGGGTCTGGGTCAGTCAGGGACAGGGGTGGGTGAGGGGGTTCTGGGTCAATCTGGGACAGGGGAGGGTGAGGGAGTTCTGGGTCAGTCTGGGACAGCGGGGGGTGAGGGGGTTCTGGGTCATTCTGGGACAGGGGAGGGTGAGGGGGGTCTGGATCAGTCTGGGACAGGGGCGGGTGAGGGGGTGGGGGTCAGTCTGGGAGAGGGGAGGGTGAGAGGGTCTGGTTCAGTCTGGGACAGTGGAGGGGGGTGGGTCTGGGTCAGTCTGGGACAGGGGAGCGTGAGGGGGATCTGGGTCAGTCTGGGACAGGAGAGGGTGAGGGGGGTGTCTGGGTCAGGGAAGGGCGAGGGTGGTCTGGGTCAGTCTGGCACAGGGGAGGGTGAGGGCGTCTGGCTCAGTCTGGGACAGGGGAGGGCGATGGGAGGTGACCTGGGTCAGTCTGGGACAGGCGAGTGTGAGGTTGGTGACCTGGGTCAGTCTGGGACAGGGGAGGGTGAGGGGGGGGCAGTCTGGGACAGGGGAGAGTGAGGGGGGGTCTGGGTCAGTCAGGGACAGGGGTGGGTGAGGGGGGTCTGGATCAGTCTGGGACAGGGGCGGGTGAGGGGGTGGGGGTCAGTCTGGGAGAGGGGAGGGTGAGAGGGTCTGGTTCAGTCTGGGACAGTGGAGGGGGGTGGGTCTGGGTCAGTCTGGGACAGGGGAGCGTGAGGGGGGTCTGGGTCAGTCTGGGACAGGAGAGGGTGAGGGGGGTGTCTGGGTCAGGGAAGGGTGAGGGTGGTCTGGGTCAGTCTGGCACAGGGGAGGGTGAGGGCGTCTGGCTCAGTCTGGGACAGGGGAGGGCCAAGGGGGGGTGACCTGGGTCAGTCTGGGACAGGCGAGGGTGAGGTTGGTGACCTGGGTCAGTCTGGTACAGGGGAGGGTGAGGGGGGTGACCTGGGTCAGTCTGGGACAGGGGAGGGTGAGGGGGGGGCAGTCTGGGACAGGGGAGAGTGAGGGGGGGTCTGGGTCAGTCAGGGACAGGGGTGGGTGAGGGGGTTCTGGGTCAATCTGGGACAAGGGAGGGTGAGGGGGTTCTGGGTCAGTCTGGGACAGGGGGGCGGTGAGGGGGTTCTGGGTCATTCTGGGACAGGGGAGGGTGAGGGGAGTCTGGATCAGTCTGGGACAGGGGCGGGTGAGGGGGTGGGGGTCAGTCTGGGAGAGGGGAGGGTGAGGGGGTCTGGGTCAGTCTGGGAGAGGGAAGTGAGAGGCGGGGTCTGGGTCAGTCTGGGACAGGGGAGGGGGAGGGGGGTCAGGGTCAGGGGAGGGTGAGAGGGTCTGGGTCAGTCTGGGACAGTGGAGGGGGGGGGATCTGGGTCAGTCTGGGACAGGGGAGCGTGAGGGGGGTCTGGATCAGTCTGGGACAGGGGAGTGTGAGGGGGGTGGCCTGGGTCAGTCTGGAACAGGGGAGGGTGAGGGGGGGTCAGTCTGGAACTGGGGAGGGTGAGGGGGGGTCAGTCTGGAACTGGGGAGGGTGAGGGGTGGGGCAGTCTGGGACAGGGGGGGACAGGGGAGGGTGAGATGTGGTCTGGGTCAGTCTGGGACAGGGAAGGGTGAGGTGGGGCAGTCTGGGAAAGGGGGGGACAGGGGAGTTTGAGGGGGGTTCTGGGTCAGTCTGGGACAGGGGAGGGTAATGGTGGGTCTGGGTCAGTCTGGTACAGGGGAGGGTGAGGGCGTCTGTCTCAGTCTGGGAGAGGGGAGGGTGAGGGGGTTGGCCTGGGTCAGTCTGGAACAGGGGAGGGTGAGGGGGTCTGGGTCAGTCTGGGACAGAGGAGTGAGAGGCAGGGTCTGGGTCAGTCTGGGACAGGGGAGGGTGAGGGGGGTCTGGTCAGGGGAGGGTGAGAGGGTCTGGGTCAGTGGAGGGGGGGGATATGGATCAGTCTGGGACAGGGGAGCGTGAGGGGGGTCTGGATCAGTCTGGGACAGGGGAGGGTGAAGGGGGGGGGTCAGTGTGGAACAGGGGAGGGTGAGGGGGGGGTCAGTCTGGAACTGGGGAGGGTGAGGGGGGGTCAGTCTGGAACTGGGGAGGGTGAAGGGGGGGGGCAGTCTGGGACAGGGGGGGACAGGCGAGGGTGAGGTGTGGTCTGGGTCAGTCTGGGACAGGGAAGGGTGAGGTGGGGCAGTCTGGGAAAGGGGGGGACAGGGAAGGTTGAGGTGGGTTCTGGGTCAGGCTGGGACAGGGGAGGGTAATGGTGGGTCTGGGTCAGTCAGGTACAGAGGAGGGTGAGGGGGGGGTCAGTCTGGGACAGGGGAGGGTGAGTGGGTCTGGGTCAGTCTGGGACAGGGGAGGTTGAGTGGGTCTGGGTCAGTCTGCGACAGGGGAGGGTGAGGGGGTTTCTGGGTCCATCTGGGACAGGGGAGGATGAGGGGCGTATGGGTCAGTCTGGGACAGGGGAGGGTGATGGGCGAGGGGGGGGGTCAGTGTGGGGCAGGGGAGGGTGAGGGGCGTCTGGATCAGTCTGGGACAGGGGAGGGTGAGTGGGTCTGGGTCAGTCTGGGACAGGGTGGGTGAGGCGGGGGATCTGGGTCAGTCTGGGACAGGGGAGGGAGAGGCAGGGTCTGGGTCAGGCTGGGACAGGGGAGGGGGAGGGGGGTCTGGGTCAGGGGAGGGTGAGGGGGTCTGGGTCAGTCTGGGACAGTGGAGCGCGGGGGGTTCTGGGTCAGTCTGGGATAGGGGAGCGTGAGGGGGGTGTCGGGGTCAGGGAAGGGTGAGGGTGGTCTGGGTCAGTCTGGCACAGGGGAGGGTGAGGGGGCTGGCTTGTGTCAGTGTGGGACAGGGGAGGGTAAGGAGGGGGGTGTCAGTCTGGGACAGATGAGGGTGAAGGAGGTCTGGGTCAGCCTGGGACAGGGGAGGTTGAGGGGGTGGGGGGTCAGTCTGTGACACGGGATTGTGAGGGGGGGGGGTCAGTCTGGGACAGAGGAGGGTGAGGGGGGTCTGGGTCAGTCTGGGACTGGGAAGGGCGAGGTAGGGTATGGGTCAGTCTGGGACAGGGGAGCGTGAGGGGGGTCTGGGTCAGTAAGGGACAGGGGGGGGTCTGGGTCAGTCTGGGACAGGGGAGGGTGAGGGGGAAGATTAGGGTCAGTCTGGGACAGAGTAGGTGTAGGAAGGGTCTGTGTCAGTCTGGGACTGGGGAGCGAGAGATAGGGTATGGGTCAGTCTGGGACAGGGGAGCGTGAGGGGGGTCTGGGTCAGTCTGGGACAGGGGAGGGTGAGGGGGAGTCTGCGTCAGTCTGGGACAGGGGAGGGGGATGTCTGGGCCAGTCTGGAACAGGGGAGGGTGAAGGGGGGTCTGGGTCAGGGGAGGGTGAGGGGTCTGGCTCAGTCTGGGACAGGGGCGGGTGAGGGCGTCTGGCTCAGTCTGGGACAGGGGAGGGTGAGGGGGGTGGACTGAGTCAGTCTGGGACAGGGGAGGGTGAGCGGGGTCCTGAGTCAGTCTGGGACAGGGGAGGGTGAGGGGAGGTTCTGAGTCAGTCTGGGACAGGGGAGGGTGAGGGGCGTCTGGGACAGGGGAGGGTGATGGGGGGGGGTCAGTGTGGGACAGGGGAGGGTGAGGGGGTCTGGCTCAGTATGGGGCAGGGGCGGGTGAGGGGGGTGGCCCGGGTCAGTCTGGAACAGGGTAGGGTGAGGGGATGTCTGGGTCAGGGAAGGGTGTGGGGCATCTGAGTCAGTCTGCGACAGGGGATGGTGAGGGCATCTGGCTCAGTCTGGGACAGGGGAGGGTGAGGGGGGTGACCTGGGTCAGTCTGGGACAGGGGAGGGTGAGGGGGGGTGGTGTCAGTCTGGAACAGGGGAGGGTGAGGGGGTGGGCAGTCTGGGACAGGGGAGGGTGAGGTGGGGTCTGGGTCAGTCAGGGACAGGGGTGGGTGAGGGGGTTCTGGGTCAATCTGGGACAGGGGAGGATGGGGAGGTTCTGGGTCATTCTGGGACAGGGGAGGGTGAGGGTGGTCTGGGTCAGTCTGGGACAGGGGAGGGTGAGGGGGGTCTGGGTCAGGGGAGGGTGAGAGGGTCTGGGTCAGTCTGGGACAGGGGAGGGTGAGGGGGGGCAGTCTGGGAGAGGGGGGGACAGGTGTTATGGGTCAGTCAGGGACAGGGGTGGGTGAGGGGGTTCTGGGTCAATCTGGGACAGGGGAGGGTGGGGGGGTTCTGGGTCATTCTGGGACAGGGGAGGGTGAGGGTGGTCTGGGTCAGTCTGGGACAGGGGAGGGTGAGGGGGGTCTGGGTCAGGGGAGGGTGAGAGGGTCTGGGTCAGTCTGGGACAGGGGAGCGTGAGGGGGGTCTGGATCAGTCTGGGACAGGGGAGGGTGAGAGGCGTGGCCTGGGTCAGTCTGGAACAGGGGAGGGTGAGGGGGTCTGGGTCAGTCTGGGACAGGGGAGGGTGAGTGGGTCTGGGTCAGTCTGGGACAGGGGAGGGTGAGGGGGGGCAGTCTGGGAGAGGGGGGGACAGGTGTTATGGGTCAGTCTGGGACAGGGGAGGCTGAGTGGGTGTCTTGGTCCATCTGGGACAGGGGAGGAAGAGGGGCGTCTGGGTCAGTCTGGGACAGGGGAGGGTGATGGGCGGCGGGGTCAGTGTGGAGCAGGGGAGGGTGAGGGGCGTCTGGATCAGTCTGGGACAGGGGAGGGTGAGGGGGTGGGGGGTCAGTCTGGGACAGGGGAGGGTGAGGGGGTCTGGGTCAGTCTGGGACAGGGTGGGTGAGGCGGGTGGTCTGGGTCAGTCTGGGACAGGGGAGGGAGAGGCGGGGTCTGGGCCAGGCTGGGACAGGGGAGGGTGAGGGGGGGGCAGTCTGGTACAGGGGGGGTCAGGTGTTCTGGGTCAGTCTGGGACAGGGGAGGGTGAGGGGGTGTCTGGGTCCGTCAGGGACAGGGGAGGGTGAGGGGCGTCTGGGACAGGGAAGGGTGATGGGGGGGGGGGGGGGGGTCAGTGTGGGACAGGGGAGGGTGAGGGGGTCTGGCTCAGTATGGGGCAGGGGCGGTTGAGGGGGGTGGCCCGGGTCAGTCTGGGACAGGGTAGAGTGAGGGGGTGTCTGGGTCAGGGAAGGGTGAGGGTCACCTGAGTCAGTCTGCGACAGGGGAGGGTGAGGGGGTGGGGGTCAGTCTGGAAGAGGGGAGGGTGAGGGGGTCTCGGTTAGGGAAGGGTGAGGGTGGTCTGGGTCAGTCTGGCACAAGGGAGGGTGAAGGCATCTGGCTCAGTCTGGGACAGGGGAGGGTGAGGGGGGTGACCTGGGTCAGTCTGGGACAGGGGAGGGTGATGGGCGGCGGGGTCAGTGTGGAGCAGGGGAGGGTGAGGGGCGTCTGGATCAGTCTGGGACAGGGGAGGGTGAGGGGGTGGGGGGTCAGTCTGGGACAGGGGAGGGTGAGGGTGTCTGGGTCAGTCTGGGACAGGGTGGGTGAGGCGGGTGGTCTGGGTCAGTCTGGGACAGGGGAGGGAGAGGCGGGGTCTGGGCCAGGCTGGGACAGGGGAGGGTGAGTGGGGGGCAGTCTGGTACAGGGGGGGTCAGGTGTTCTGGGTCAGTCTGGGACAGGGGAGGGTGAGGGGGTGTCTGGGTCCGTCTGGGACAGGGGAGGGTGAGGGGCGTCTGGGACAGGGGAGGGTGATGGTGGGGGGGGGGTCAGTGTGGGACAGGGGAGGGTGAGGGGGTCTGGCTCAGTATGGGGCAGGGGCGGGTGAGGGGGGTGGCCCGGGTCAGTCTGGGACAGGGTCGAGTGAGGGGATGTCTGGGTCAGGGAAGGGTGAGGGGCACCTGAGTCAGTCTGCGACAGGGGAGGGTGAGGGGGTGGGGGTCAGTCTGGAAGAGGGGAGGGTGAGGGGTTTTCGGTCAGGGAAGGGTGAGGGTGGTCTGGGTCAGTCTGGCACAGGGGAGGGTGAAGGCATCTGGCTCAGTCTGGGACAGGGGAGGGTGAGGGGGGTGACCTGGGTCAGTCTGGGACAGGGGAGGGTGAGGGGGGTGGTGTCAGTCTGGAACAGGGGAGGGTGAGGGGGGGTGGCAGTCTGGGACAGGGGAGGGTGAGGGGGGGTCTGGGTCAGTCAGGGACAGGGGTGGGTGAGGGGGTTCTGGGTCAATCTGGGACAGGGGAGGGTGGGGGGGTTCTGGGTCAGTCTGGGACAGGGGAGGGGGAGGGGGGTCTGGGTCAGTCTGGGACAGGGGAGGGGGAGGGGGGTCTGGGTCTGTCTGGGACAGGGGAGGGTGAGGGGTTGGGGGTCAGTCTGGGAGAGGGGAGGGTGAGGGGGTCTGGGTCAGTCTGGGACAGGGGAGTGAGAGGCGGTGTCTGGGTCAGTCTGGGACAGGGGAGGGGGAGGGGGGTCTGGGTCAGGGAAGGGTGAGGGTGGTCTGGGTCAGTCTGGCACAGGGGAGGGTGAACGCATCTGGCTCAGTCTGGGACAGGGGAGGGTGAGGGGGGTGACCTGGGTCAGTCTGGGACAGGGGAGGGTGAGGGGGGTGGTGTCAGTCTGGAACAGGGGAGGGTGAGGGGGGGGGGCAGTCTGGGACAGGGGAGGGTGAGGGGGGGTCTGGGTCAGTCAGGGACAGGGGTGGGTGAGGGGGTTCTGGGTCAATCTGGGACAGGGGAGGGTGGGGGGGTTCTGGGTCAGTCTGGGACAGGGGAGGGGGAGGGGGGTCTGGGTCAGTCTGGGACAGGGGAGGGGGAGGGGGGTCTGGGTCTGTCTGGGACAGGGGAGGGTGAGGGGTTGGGGGTCAGTCTGGGAGAGGGGAGGGTGAGGGGGTCTGGGTCAGTCTGGGACAGGGGAGTGAGAGGCGGTGTCTGGGTCAGTCTGGGACAGGGGAGGGGGAGGGGGGTCTGGGTCAGGGGAGGTTGAGAGGGTCTGGGTCAGTCTGGGACAGTGGAGGGGGGGGGATCTGGGTCAGTCAGGGACAGGGGTGCGTGAGGGGGGTCTGGATCAGTCAGGGACAGGGGAGGGTGAGGGGGGGCAGTCTAGGAGAGGGGTGGGACAGGTGTTATGGGTCAGTCTGGGACAGGGGAGGGTGAGGGGGTGTCTGGGTCCATCTGGGACAGGGGAGGAAGAGGGGCGCCTGGGTCAGTCTGGGACAGGGGAGGGTGATGGGCGGGGGGGTCAGTGTGGGGCAGTGGAGGGTGAGGGGCGTCTGGATCAGTCTGGGACAGGGGAGGGTGAGGGGGTGGGGGGTTAGTCTGGGACAGGGGAGGGTGAGGGGGTCTGGGTCAGTCTGGGACAGGGTGGGTGAGGCGGGTGGTCTGGGTCAGTCTGGGACAGGGGAGGGAGAGGTGGGGTCTGGGTCAGGGGAGGGTGAGGGGGTCTGGGTCAGTCTGGGACAGTGGAGGGCGGGGGGGTCTGGGTCAGTCTGGGACAGGGGAACGTGAGGGGGGTGTCGGGGTCAGGGAAGGGTGAGGGTGGTCTGGGTCAGTCTGGCACAGGGGAGGGTGAGGGGGCTGGCCTGGGTCAGTCTGGGACAGGGGAGGGTGAGGGGGGGAGTGTCAGTCTGCAACAGGGGAGGGTGAGGGGGGTGCAGTCAGGGACAGGGGGGGACAGGGGAGGGTGAGGGGGGGTCTGGGTCAATCTGGGACAGGGGAGGGTGAGGGGGTTCTGGGTAAGTCTGGGACAGGGGAGGGTGAGGGGGGGGGGTTTGGGTCAGTCTGGGACAGGGGAGGGTGAGGGGAGGGGTCTGGGTAAGTCTGGGACAGGGGATGTTGAAGGGAGGTCTGGATCAGTCTGAGACATGGGAGGCTGAGGGGGGGTCTGGGACAGGGGAAGGTGAGGCGGGTGGTCTGGGTCAGTCTGGGACAGGGGAGGGAGAGCAGGGGGGGTCTGGGTCAGCCTGGGACAGGGGAGGGTGAGGGGGTCGTCTGGGTCAGGGGAAGGTGAGGTCGTCTGGGTCAGTCTGGGACAAGGGAGGTTGAGGGGGGGTCTTGGTCAGTCTGGAACTGGGAAGGGCGAGGTAGGTTCTGGGTCAATCTGGGACAGGGGAGCGTGAGGGGTGGGTCTGGGTCAGTCTGGGACAGGGGAGGTTGAGGGTGAAGGTTAGGGTCAGTCTGGGACAGAGGAGGGTGAGGGAGGGTCTGGGTCAGTCTGGGACTGGGGAGCGTGAGGTAGGGTGTGTCAGTCTGGGACAGGGGAGCGTGAGGGGGGGTCTGGGTCAGTCTGGGGCAGGGGAGGGTGAGGGGGAGTCTGCGTCAGTCTGGGACAGGGGAGGGGGGGTCTGTATCATTCTGGGACAGGGGAGGGTGAGGGGGGGTCTGGGTTAGTCTGGGACGGGGGAGCGTGAGGGGGTGTCTGGGTCAGTCTGGGGCAGGGGAGGGTGAGGGGGAGTCTGCGTCAGTCTGGGACAGGGGAGGGGGGGGTCTGTATCATTCTGGGACAGGGGAGGGTGATGGGGGGGGGGGGTCAGTGTGGGACAGGGGAGGGTGAGGGGGTCTGACTCAGTATGGGGCAGGGGCGGGTGAGGGGGGTGGCCCGGGTCAGTCTGGGACAGGGTAGGGTGAGGGGATGTCTGGGTCAGGGAAGGGTGAGGGGCATCTGAGTCAGTCTGGGACAGGGGAGAGTGAGGGGGTGGGGGTCAGTCTGGAAGAGGGGAGGGTGAGGGGGTCTGGGTCAGGGGAGGGTGAGAGGGTCTGGTTCAGTCTGGGACAGTGGAGGGGGGGGTTCTGGGTCAGTCTGGGACAGGGGAGCGTGAGGGGGGTCTGGGTCAGTCTGGGACAGGAGAGGGTGAGGGGGGTGACTGGGTCAGGGAAGGGTGAGGGTGGTCTAGGTCAGTCTGGCACAGGGGAGGGTGAGGGCGTCTGGCTCAGTCTGGGACAGGGGAGGGCGAGGGGGGTGACCTGGGTCAGTCTGGGACAGGCGAGGGTGAGGGGGGTGACCTGGGTCCGTCTGGTACAGGGGAGGGTGAGGGGGGTGACCTGGATCAGTCTGGGACAGGGGAAGGTGAGTGGGGGGCAGTCTGGGACAGGGGAGAGTGAGGGGGGGTCTGGGTCAGTCAGGGACAGGGGTGGGTGAGGGGGTTCTGGGTCAATCTGGGACAGGGGAGGGTGAGGGGGTTCTGGGTCATTCTGGGACAGGGGAGGGTGAGGTGGGTCTGGATCAGTCTGGGACAGGGGCGGGTGAGGGGGTGGGGGTCAGTCTGGGAGAGGGGAGGGTGAGGGGGTCTGGGTCAGTCTGGGAGAGGGAAGTGAGAGGCGGGGTCTGGGTCAGTCTGGGACAGGGGACGGGGAGGGGGGTCTGGGTCAGGGGAGGGTGAGAGGGTCTGGTTCAGTGGAGGGGGGTATCTGGGTCAGTCTGGGACAGGGGAGCGTGAGGGGGTCTGGATCAGTCTGGGACAGGGGAGGGTGAAGGGGGGGGGGGTCAGTGTGGAACAGGGGAGGGTGAGGGGGGGTCAGTCTGGAACTGGGGAGGGTGAGGGGGGGTCAGTCTGGAACTGGGGAGGGTGAAGGCGGGGGGCAGTCTGGGACAGGGGGGGGCAGGGGAGGGTGAGATGTGGTCTGGGTCAGTCTGGGACAGAGGAGGGTGAGGGGGCTGGCTTTGGTCAGTCTGGGACAGGGGAGGGTGAGGGGGTGGGGTGTCAGTCTGGGACAGATGAGGGTGAGGGAGGTCTGGGTCAGCCTGGGACTGGGAAGGGCGATGTAGGGTATGGGTCAGTCTGGGACAGGGGAGCGTGAGGGGGGTCTGGGTCAGTCTGGGACAGGGGAGGGTGAGGGGGGTCTGGGTCAGTCTGGGACTGGGAAGGGCGATGTAGGGTATGGGTCAGTCTGGGACAGGGGAGCGTGAGGGGGGTCTGGGTCAGTCTGGGACAGGGGAGGGTGAGGGGGAGTCTGCGTCAGTCTGGGACAGGGGAGGGGGATGTCTGGGCCAGTCTGGAACAGGGGAGTGTGAAGCGGGGTCTGGGTCAGGGGAGGGTGAAGGGTCTGGGTCAGTCTGGGACAGGGGAGGGTGAGGGGGTTCTGGCTCAGTCTGGGACAGGAGAGGGTGAGGGCGTCTGGCTCAGTCTGGGACAGGGGAGGGCGGGGGGGTCTGGGTCAGTGGAGCGTGAGGGGGGTGTCGGGGTCAGGGAAGGGTGAGGGTGGTCTGGGTCTGTCTGGCACAGGGGAGGGTGAGGGGGCTGGCCTGGGTCAGTCTGGGACAGGGGAGGGTGACGGGGGGGTGTCAGTCTGGAACAGGGGAGGGTGAGGGGGGTGCAGTCTGGGACAGGGGGGGACAGGGGTGGGTGAGGGGGGGGTCTGAGTCAATCTGGGACAGGGGAGGGTGAGGGGGTTCTGGGTAAGTCTTGGATGGGGAGAGTGAGGGGGGTTGGGTCAGTCTGGGACAGGGGAGGGTGAGGTGGGGGGGATCTCGGTCAGTCTGGGACAGGGGAGGGGTCTGGGTAAGTCTGGGACAGGGGATGTTGAAGGGATGTCTGGGTCAGTCTGAGACATGGGAGGCTGAGGGGGGGTCTGGGTCAGTCTGGGACAGGGGAAGGTGAGGCGGGTGGTCTGGGTCAGTCTGGGACAGGGGAGGGAGAGCAGGGGGGTCTGGGTCAGCCTGGGACAGGGGAGGGTGAGGGGGGGGTCAGTCTAGAACAGGGGAGGGTGATGGGGGAGCAGACTGGGACAGAGGGGTACAGGGGAGGGTGAGTGGGGTTGGGTCAATCTGGGACAGGGGAGGGTGAGGGGATCTGTGTCAGTCTGGAACAGGGGAGGGTGAGGGGGTCAGCATCAGTCTGGGACAGGGGAGTGTGAGGGGGTCTGGGTCAGGGGAGGGTGAGTGGGTCTGGGTCAGTCTGGGACAGGGGAGGGTGAGGCGGGGGGAAGTCTGGGAGAGGGGGGGACAGGTGTTATGGGTCAGTCTGGGACAGGGGAGGGTGACGGGGTGTCTGGGTCCATCTGGGACAGGGGAGGATGAGGGGCGTCTGGTTCAGTCTGGGACAGGGGAGGGTGAGGGGGTGGGGGGTCAGTCTGGGACAGGGGAGGGTGAGGGGGTCTGGTCAGTCTGGGACAGGGTGGGTGAGGCGGGTGGTCTGGGTCAGTCTGGGACAGGGGAGGGAGAGGCGGGGTCTGGGTCAGGCTGGGACAGGGGGAAGGTGGGGGGGGTGTCTGGGACAGGGGAGATCTGGGTCAGGGAAGGGTGAGGGGGGTCTGGGACAGGGGGGGTGAAGGGGGTCTCGAATAGTCTGGGACAGGGGAGGGTGAGGGGGTGGGGGGTCTGTCTGGGACAGGGGAGGGTGAGGGGGGTCTGGTTCAGTCTGGGACAGGGGAGGGTGAGGGGGGGGGGGCAGTCTGGGACAGGGGAGGGTGAGGTGGGGTCTGGGTCAGTCAGGGACAGGGGTGGGTGAGGGGGTTCTGGATCAATCTGGGACAGGGGAGGATGGGGAGGTTCTGGGTCATTCTGGGACAGGGGAGGGTGAGGGTGGTCTGGGTCAGTCTGGGACAGGGGAGGGTGAGGGGGGTCTGGGTCAGGGGAGGGTGAGAGGGTCTGGGTCAGTCTGGGACAGGGGAGGGTGAGGGGGGGCAGTCTGGGAGAGGGGGGGACAGGTGTTATGGGTCAGTCAGGGACAGGGGTGGGTGAGGGGGTTCTGGGTCAATCTGGGACAGGGGAGGGTGGGGGGGTTCTGGGTCATTCTGGGACAGGGGAGGGTGAGGGTGGTCTGGGTCAGTCTGGGACAGGGGAGGGTGAGGGGGGTCTGGGTCAGGGGAGGGTGAGAGGGTCTGGGTCAGTCTGGGACAGGGGAGCGTGAGGGGGGTCTGGATCAGTCTGGGACAGGGGAGGGTGAGAGGCGTGGCCTGGGTCAGTCTGGAACAGGGGAGGGTGAGGGGGTCTGGGTCAGTCTGGGACAGGGGAGGGTGAGTGGGTCTGGGTCAGTCTGGGACAGGGGAGGGTGAGGGGGGGCAGTCTGGGAGAGGGGGGGACAGGTGTTATGGGTCAGTCTGGGACAGGGGAGGCTGAGTGGGTGTCTTGGTCCATCTGGGACAGGGGAGGAAGAGGGGCGTCTGGGTCAGTCTGGGACAGGGGAGGGTGATGGGCGGCGGGGTCAGTGTGGAGCAGGGGAGGGTGAGGGGCGTCTGGATCAGTCTGGGACAGGGGAGGGTGAGGGGGTGGGGGGTCAGTCTGGGACAGGGGAGGGTGAGGGGGTCTGGGTCAGTCTGGGACAGGGTGGGTGAGGCGGGTGGTCTGGGTCAGTCTGGGACAGGGGAGGGAGAGGCGGGGTCTGGGCCAGGCTGGGACAGGGGAGGGTGAGGGGGGGGCAGTCTGGTACAGGGGGGGTCAGGTGTTCTGGGTCAGTCTGGGACAGGGGAGGGTGAGGGGGTGTCTGGGTCCGTCTGGGACAGGGGAGGGTGAGGGGCGTCTGGGACAGGGAAGGGTGATGGGGGGGGGGGGGGGGGGGGTCAGTGTGGGACAGGGGAGGGTGAGGGGGTCTGGCTCAGTATGGGGCAGGGGCGGTTGAGGGGGGTGGCCCGGGTCAGTCTGGGACAGGGTAGAGTGAGGGGGTGTCTGGGTCAGGGAAGGGTGAGGGTCACCTGAGTCAGTCTGCGACAGGGGAGGGTGAGGGGGTGGGGGTCAGTCTGGAAGAGGGGAGGGTGAGGGGGTCTCGGTTAGGGAAGGGTGAGGGTGGTCTGGGTCAGTCTGGCACAAGGGAGGGTGAAGGCATCTGGCTCAGTCTGGGACAGGGGAGGGTGAGGGGGGTGACCTGGGTCAGTCTGGGACAGGGGAGGGTGATGGGCGGCGGGGTCAGTGTGGAGCAGGGGAGGGTGAGGGGCGTCTGGATCAGTCTGGGACAGGGGAGGGTGAGGGGGTGGGGGGTCAGTCTGGGACAGGGGAGGGTGAGGGTGTCTGGGTCAGTCTGGGACAGGGTGGGTGAGGCGGGTGGTCTGGGTCAGTCTGGGACAGGGGAGGGAGAGGCGGGGTCTGGGCCAGGCTGGGACAGGGGAGGGTGAGGGGGGGGCAGTCTGGTACAGGGGGGGTCAGGTGTTCTGGGTCAGTCTGGGACAGGGGAGGGTGAGGGGGTGTCTGGGTCCGTCTGGGACAGGGGAGGGTGAGGGGCGTCTGGGACAGGGGAGGGTGATGGTGGGGGGGGGGTCAGTGTGGGACAGGGGAGGGTGAGGGGGTCTGGCTCAGTATGGGGCAGGGGCGGGTGAGGGGGGTGGCCCGGGTCAGTCTGGGACAGGGTCGAGTGAGGGGATGTCTGGGTCAGGGAAGGGTGAGGGGCACCTGAGTCAGTCTGCGACAGGGGAGGGTGAGGGGGTGGGGGTCAGTCTGGAAGAGGGGAGGGTGAGGGGTTTTCGGTCAGGGAAGGGTGAGGGTGGTCTGGGTCAGTCTGGCACAGGGGAGGGTGAAGGCATCTGGCTCAGTCTGGGACAGGGGAGGGTGAGGGGGGTGACCTGGGTCAGTCTGGGACAGGGGAGGGTGAGGGGGGTGGTGTCAGTCTGGAACAGGGGAGGGTGAGGGGGGGTGGCAGTCTGGGACAGGGGAGGGTGAGGGGGGGTCTGGGTCAGTCAGGGACAGGGGTGGGTGAGGGGGTTCTGGGTCAATCTGGGACAGGGGAGGGTGGGGGGGTTCTGGGTCAGTCTGGGACAGGGGAGGGGGAGGGGGGTCTGGGTCAGTCTGGGACAGGGGAGGGGGAGGGGGGTCTGGGTCTGTCTGGGACAGGGGAGGGTGAGGGGTTGGGGGTCAGTCTGGGAGAGGGGAGGGTGAGGGGGTCTGGGTCAGTCTGGGACAGGGGAGTGAGAGGCGGTGTCTGGGTCAGTCTGGGACAGGGGAGGGGGAGGGGGGTCTGGGTCAGGGAAGGGTGAGGGTGGTCTGGGTCAGTCTGGCACAGGGGAGGGTGAAGGCATCTGGCTCAGTCTGGGACAGGGGAGGGTGAGGGGGGTGACCTGGGTCAGTCTGGGACAGGGGAGGGTGAGGGGGGTGGTGTCAGTCTGGAACAGGGGAGGGTGAGGGGGGGGGGCAGTCTGGGACAGGGGAGGGTGAGGGGGGGTCTGGGTCAGTCAGGGACAGGGGTGGGTGAGGGGGTTCTGGGTCAATCTGGGACAGGGGAGGGTGGGGGGGTTCTGGGTCAGTCTGGGACAGGGGAGGGGGAGGGGGGTCTGGGTCAGTCTGGGACAGGGGAGGGGGAGGGGGGTCTGGGTCTGTCTGGGACAGGGGAGGGTGAGGGGTTGGGGGTCAGTCTGGGAGAGGGGAGGGTGAGGGGGTCTGGGTCAGTCTGGGACAGGGGAGTGAGAGGCGGTGTCTGGGTCAGTCTGGGACAGGGGAGGGGGAGGGGGGTCTGGGTCAGGGGAGGGTGAGAGGGTCTGGGTCAGTCTGGGACAGTGGAGGGGGGGGGATCTGGGTCAGTCAGGGACAGGGGTGCGTGAGGGGGGTCTGGATCAGTCTGGGACAGGGGAGGGTGAGGGGGGGCAGTCTAGGAGAGGGGTGGGACAGGTGTTATGGGTCAGTCTGGGACAGGGGAGGGTGAGGGGGTGTCTGGGTCCATCTGGGACAGGGGAGGAAGAGGGGCGCCTGGGTCAGTCTGGGACAGGGGAGGGTGATGGGCGGGGGGGTCAGTGTGGGGCAGTGGAGGGTGAGGGGGCTGGCCTGGGTCAGTCTGGGACAGGGGAGGGTGAGGGGGGGAGTGTCAGTCTGCAACAGGGGAGGGTGAGGGGGGTGCAGTCAGGGACAGGGGGGGACAGGGGAGGGTGAGGGGGGGTCTGGGTCAATCTGGGACAGGGGAGGGTGAGGGGGTTCTGGGTAAGTCTGGGACAGGGGAGGGTGAGGGGGGGGGGTTTGGGTCAGTCTGGGACAGGGGAGGGTGAGGGGAGGGGTCTGGGTAAGTCTGGGACAGGGGATGTTGAAGGGAGGTCTGGATCAGTCTGAGACATGGGAGGCTGAGGGGGGGTCTGGGACAGGGGAAGGTGAGGCGGGTGGTCTGGGTCAGTCTGGGACAGGGGAGGGAGAGCAGGGGGGGTCTGGGTCAGCCTGGGACAGGGGAGGGTGAGGGGGTCGTCTGGGTCAGGGGAAGGTGAGGTCGTCTGGGTCAGTCTGGGACAAGGGAGGTTGAGGGGGGGTCTTGGTCAGTCTGGAACTGGGAAGGGCGAGGTAGGGTCTGGGTCAATCTGGGACAGGGGAGCGTGAGGGGTGGGTCTGGGTCAGTCTGGGACAGGGGAGGTTGAGGGTGAAGGTTAGGGTCAGTCTGGGACAGAGGAGGGTTAGGGAGGGTCTGGGTCAGTCTGGGACTGGGGAGCGTGAGGTAGGGTGTGTCAGTCTGGGACAGGGGAGCGTGAGGGGGGGTCTGGGTCAGTCTGGGGCAGGGGAGGGTGAGGGGGAGTCTGCGTCAATCTGGGACAGGGGAGGGGGGGTCTGTATCATTCTGGGACAGGGGAGGGTGAGGGGGGGTCTGGGTTAGTCTGGGACGGGGGAGCGTGAGGGGGTGTCTGGGTCAGTCTGGGGCAGGGGAGGGTGAGGTGGAGTCTGCGTCAGTCTGGGACAGGGGAGGGGGGGGTCTGTATCATTCTGGGACAGGGGAGGGTGATGGGGGGGGGGTCAGTGTGGGACAGGGGAGGGTGAGGGGGTCTGACTCAGTATGGGGCAGGGGCGGGTGAGGGGGGTGGCCCGGGTCAGTCTGGGACAGGGTAGGGTGAGGGGATGTCTGGGTCAGGGAAGGGTGAGGGGCATCTGAGTCAGTCTGGGACAGGGGAGAGTGAGGGGGTGGGGGTCAGTCTGGAAGAGGGGAGGGTGAGGGGGTCTGGGTCAGGGGAGGGTGAGAGGGTCTGGTTCAGTCTGGGACAGTGGAGGGGGGGGTTCTGGGTCAGTCTGGGACAGGGGAGCGTGAGGGGGGTCTGGGTCAGTCTGGGACAGGAGAGGGTGAGGGGGGTGACTGGGTCAGGGAAGGGTGAGGGTGGTCTAGGTCAGTCTGGCACAGGGGAGGGTGAGGGCGTCTGGCTCAGTCTGGGACAGGGGAGGGCGAGGGGGGTGACCTGGGTCAGTCTGGGACAGGCGAGGGTGAGGGGGGTGACCTGGGTCCGTCTGGTACAGGGGAGGGTGAGGGGGGTGACCTGGATCAGTCTGGGACAGGGGAAGGTGAGTGGGGGGCAGTCTGGGACAGGGGAGAGTGAGGGGGGGTCTGGGTCAGTCAGGGACAGGGGTGGGTGAGGGGGTTCTGGGTCAATCTGGGACAGGGGAGGGTGAGGGGGTTCTGGGTCAGTCTGGGACAGGGGGGGGTGAGGTGGTCTGGGTCAGTCTGGGACAGGGGAGGGAGAGGCGGGGTCTGGGTCAGGCTGGGACAGGGGGAAGGTGGGGGGGGTGTCTGGGACAGGGGAGGTCTGGGTCAGGGAAGGGTGAGGGGGGTCTGGGACAGGGGGGGTGAAGGGGGTCTCGATCAGTCTGGGACAGGGGAGGGTGAGGGGGTGGGGGGTCTGTCTGGGACAGGGGAGGGTGAGGGGGGTCTGGTTCAGTCTGGGACAGGGGAGGGTGAGGGGGGGTTCTGGGTCAGTCTGGGACAGGGGAGGGTGAGGGGGTTCTGGGTCAGGGGAGAGTGAGAGTGTCTGGGTCAGTCTGGGACAGTGGAGGGGGGGGATCTGGGTCAGTCTGGGACAGGGGAGCGTGAGGGGGGTCTGGATCAGTCTGGGACAGGGGAGGGTGAGGGGGGTGGCCTGGGTCAGTCTGGAACAGGGGAGGGTGAGGGGGGGTCAGTCTGGAACTGGGGAGGGTGAGGGGGGGTCAGTCTGGAACTGGGGAGGTTGAGGGGTGGGGCAGTCTGGGACAGGGGGGGACAGGGGAGGGTGAGGTGTGGTCTGGGTCAGTCTGGGACAGGGAAGGGTGAGGTGGGGCAGTCTGGGAAAGGTGGGGACAGGGGAGGTTGAGGGGGGTTCTGGGTCAGTCTGGGACAGGGGAGGGTAATGGTGGGTCTGGGTCAGTCTGGTACAGGGGAGGGTGAGTGGGGGGGGGTCAGTCTGGGACAGAGGAGGGTGAGGGCGTCTGTCTCAGTCTGGGAGAGGGGAGGGTGAGGGGGTTGGCCTGGGTCAGTCTGGAACAGGGGAGGGTGAGGGGGTCTGGGTCAGTCTGGGACAGGGGAGTGAGAGGCGGGGTCTGGGTCAGTCTGGGACAGGGGAGGGGGAGGGGGGTCTGGGTCAGGGGAGGGTGAGAGGGTCTTGTTCAGTGGAGGGGGGTATCTGGGTCAGTCTGGGACAGGGGAGCGTGAGGGGGGTCTGGATCAGTCTGGGATAGGGGAGGGTGAAGGGGGGGGGGTCAGTGTGGAACAGGGGAGGGTGAGGGGGGGTCAGTCTGGAACTGGGGAGGGTGAGGGGGGGTCAGTCTGGAACTGGGGAGGGTGAAGGCGGGGGGCAGTCTGGGACAGGGGAGGGTGAGATGTGGTCTGGGTCAGTCTGGGACAGGGGAGGGTGAGGGGGCTGGCTTTGGTCAGTCTGGGACAGGGGAGGGTGAGGGGGTGGGGTGTCAGTCTGGGACAGATGAGGGTGAGGGAGGTCTGGGTCAGCCTGGGACAGGGGAGGTTGAGGGAGTGGGGTGTCAGTCTGTGACACGGGATTGTGAGGGGGGGCGGTCAGTCTGGGACAGAGGAGGGTGAGGGGGGTCTGGGTCAGTCTGGGACTGGGAAGGGCGAGGTAGGGTATGGGTCAGTCTGGGACAGGGGAGCGTGAGGGGGGGTCTGGGTCAGTCTGGGACAGGGGAGGGTGAGGGGAAAGGTTAGGGTCAGTCTGGGACAGAGGAGGGTGAGGGAGGGTCTGTGTCAGTCTGGGACTGGGGAGCGAGAGATAGGGTATGGGTCAGTCTGGGACAGGGGAGCGTGAGGGGGGTCTGGGTCAGTCTGGGACAGGGGAGGGTGAGGGGGAGTCTGCGTCAGTCTGGGACAGGGGAGGGGGATGTCTGGGCCAGTCTGGAACAGGGGAGTGTGAAGCGGGGTCTGGGTCAGGGGAGGGTGAAGGGTCTGGGTCAGTCTGGGACAGGGGAGGGTGAGGGGGTTCTGGCTCAGTCTGGGACAGGAGAGGGTGAGGGCGTCTGGCTCAGTCTGGGACAGGGGAGTGTGAGGGGGGTGGCCTGAGTCAGTCTGGGACAGGGGAGGGTGAGGGGGGTCCTGAGTCAGTCTGGGACAGGGGAGGGTGAGGGGGGGGTTCTGAGTCAGTCTGGGACAGGGGAGGGTGAGGGGGGGGCAGTCTGGTACAGGGGGTGTCAGGTGTTCTGGGTCAGTCTGGGACAGGGAGGGTGAGGGGGTGTCTGGGTCCGTCTGGGACAGGGGAGGGTGAGGGGCGTCTGGGACAGGGGAGGGTGATGGGGGGGGGTCAGTGTGGGACAGGGGAGGGTGAGGGGGTCTGGCTCAGTATGGGGCAGGGGCGGGTGAGGCGGGTGGCCCGGGTCAGTCTGGGACAGGGTAGGGTGAGGGGATGTCTGGGTCAGGGAAGGGTGAGGGGCATCTGAGTCAGTCTACGACAGGGGAGGGTGAGGGGGTGGGGGTCAGTCTGGAAGAGGGGAGGGTGAGGGGGTCTGGGTCAGGGAAGGGTGAGGGTGGTCTGGGTCAGTCTGGCATAGGGGAGGGTGAGGGCATCTGGCTCAGTCTGGGACAGGGGAGGGTGAGGTGGGTGACCTGGGTCAGGGGAGGGTAAGTGGGGTGGTGTCAGTCTGGAACAGGGGAGGGTGAGGTGGGGGCAGTCTGGGACAGGGGAGGGTGAGGGGGGGTCTGGGTCAGTCAGGGGCAGGGGTGGGTGAGGGGGTTCTGGGTCAATCTGGGACAGGGGAGGGTGGGGGGATTCTGGGTCATTCTGGGACAGGGGAGGGGGAGGGGGTCTGGGTCAGTCTGGGACAGGGGAGGGTGAGGGGGGTCTGGGTCAGTCTGGGACAGGGGAGGGTGAGGGGGTGGGGGTCAGTCTGGGAGAGGGGAGGGTGAGGGGGTCTGGGTCAGTCTGGGACAGGGGAGTGAGAGGCGGGGTCTGGGTCAGTCTGGGACAGGGGAGGGGGAGGGGGGTCTGGGTTAGGGGAGGGTGAGAGGGTCTGGGTCAGTCTGGGACAGTGGGGGGGGCGGGATCTGGATCAGTCTGGGACAGGGGAGCGTGAGGGGGGTCTGGATCAGTCTGGGACAGGGGAGGGTGAGAGGCGTGGCCTGGGTCAGTCTGGAACAGGGGAGGGTGAGGGGGTCTGGGTCAGTCTGGGACAGGGGAGGGTGAGTGGGTCTGGGTCAGTCTGGGACAGTGGAGGGTGAGGGGGGGCAGTCTGGGAGAGGGGGGGACAGGTGTTATGGGTCAGTCTGGGACAGGGGAGGGTGAGGGGGTGTCTTGGTCCATCTGGGACAGGGGAGGAAGAGGGGCGTCTGAGTCAGTCTGGGACAGGGGAGGGTGATGGACGGCGGGGTCAGTGTGGAGCAGGGGAGGGTGAGGGGCGTCTGGATCAGTCTGGGACAGGGGAGGGTGAGGGGGTGGGGGGTCAGTCTGGGACAGGTGAGGGTGAGGGGGTCTGGGTCAGTCTGGGACGGTGGGTGAGGCGGGTGGTCTGGGTCAGTCTGGGACAGGGGAGGGAGAGGCGGGGTCTGGGCCAGGCTGGGACAGGGGAGGTGGAGGGGGCTCTGGGTCAGAGGAGGGTGAGGGGGTCTGGGTCAGTCTGGGACAGTGGAGGGCGGGGGGGTCTGGCTCAGTGGAGCGTGAGGGGGGTGTCGGGGTCAGGGAAGGGTGAGGGTGGTCTGGGTCAGTCTGGCACAGGGGAGGGTGAGGGGGCTGGCCTGGGTCAGTCTGGGACAGGGGAGGGTGAGGGGGGGGTGTCAGTCTGGAACAGGGGAGGGTGAGGGGGGTGCAGTCTGGGACAGGGGGGGACAGGGGAGGGTGAGGGGGGGGTCTGGGTCAATCTGGGACAGGGGTGGGTGAGGGGGTTCTGGGTAAGTCTTGGACAGGGGAGAGTGAGGGGGGTTGGGTCAGTCTGGGACAGGGGAGGGTGAGGTGGGGGGGATCTCGGTCAGTCTGGGACAGGGGAGGGGTCTGGGTAAGTCTGGGATAGGGCATGTTGAAGGGATGTCTGGGTCAGTCTGAGACATGGGAGGCTGAGGGGGGGTCTGGGTCAGTCTGGGACAGGGGAAGGTGAGGCGGGTGGTCTGGGTCAGTCTGGGACAGGGGAGGGAGAGCAGGGGGGTCTGGGTCAGCCTGGGACAGGGGAGGGTGAGGGGGGGGGGGTCAGTCTAGAACAGGGGAGGGTGATGGGGGAGCAGACTGGGACAGAGGGGTACAGGGGAGGGTGAGTGGGGTTGGGTCAATCTGGGACAGGGGAGGGTGAGGGTGGTCTGGGTCAGTCTGGGACAGGGGAGGGTGAGGGGATCTGTGTCAGTCTGGAACAGGGGAGGGTGAGGGGGTCAGCATCAGTCTGGGACAGGGGAGGGTGAGGGGGTCTGGGTCAGGGGAGGGTGAGTGGGTCTGGGTCAGTCTGGGACAGGGGAGGGTGAGGCGGGGGGAAGTCTGGGAGAGGGGGGGACAGGTGTTATGGGTCAGTCTGGGACAGGGGAGGGTGACGGGGTGTCTGGGTCCGTCTGGGACAGGGGAGGATGAGGGGCATCTGGTTCAGTCTGGGACAGGGGAGGGTGATGGGCGGGGGGGTCAGTGTGGGGCAGGGGAGGGTGAGGGGCGTCTGGATCAGTCTGGGACAGGGGAGGGTGAGGGGGTGGGGGGTCAGTCTGGGACAGGGGAGGGTGAGGGGGTCTGGTCAGTCTGGGACAGGGTGGGTGAGGCGGGTGGTCTGGGTCAGTCTGGGACAGGGGAGGGAGAGGCGGGGTCTGGGTCAGGCTGGGACAGGGGGAAGGTGGGGGGGGGGTGTCTGGGACAGGGGAGGTCTGGGTCAGGGAAGGGTGAGGGGGGTCTCGATCAGTCTGGGACAGGGGAGGGTGAGGGGGTGGGGGGTCTGTCTGGGACAGGGGAGGGTGAGGGGGGTCTGGTTCAGTCTGGGACAGGGGAGGGTGAGGGGGGCTTCTGGGTCAGTCTGGGACAGGGGAGGGTGAGGGGGTGGGGGCGTCTCGGTCAGTCTGGTACAGTGAAGGGTGAGGGGGGGGCTCTGGGTCAGTCGGGGACAGGGCAGGGTGAGAGGGGTGGTTTGAGTTAGTCTGGGACAGGGGAGGGGGAGGGGGGTCTGGGTCAGTCTGGGACAGGGGAGGGTAAGGGGGGGTGTCTGTCTGGGACAGGGGTGGGGATGCGGTGTCTGGGTCAGTCTGGGACAGGGGAGGCTGAGGGGGAAGTTTGGGTCAGTCTGGGACAGGGGAGGGTGAGGTAGGGTCTGGGTCAGTCTGGGACGGGGGAAGTTGAGGGGGTTCTGGGTCAGTCTGGGACAGGGGAGGGTGAGGGGGTTCTGGGTGAGTCTGGGACAGGGGAGGGTGAAAGGGGTCTGGGTCAGTCTGGGACAGGGGAGGGTGAGTGGGGACTGTGTCAGTCTGGGACAGGGGAGGGTGAGGGGGGGTGGGTCAGTCTGGAACAGGGGAGGGTGAGGGTGGGTCTGGGTCAGTCTGGGATAGGGGAGGGTGGGGGGGTCAGTCTGGGACAGGGGCGGGTGAGGGGGTGGGGAGTCAGTCTGGGACAGGGGAGGGTGAGGGGGGGTCTAGCTCAGTCTGGGACAGGGGAGAGGGAGGTGGGTCTGGGTCAGTCTGGGACAGGGGAGGGTGAGGGGGGGATCTGGGTCAGTCTGTGACAGGGGAGGGTGAGGTAGGGTCTGGGAGAGTCTGGGACAGGGGAGGGTAAGGGGGGGTCTGGGACAGGGGAGGGTGAGGGGGGTCTGGGTCAGTCTGGGACAGGGGAGAGTGAAGGGGTCTGGGTCAGTCTGTGACAGGAGAGGGGGGGGTCTGGGTCAGTCTGGGACAGGGGAGGGTGAGGGGGTCTGGGTCAGTCTGCGACAGGAGAGGGGGGGTCTGGGTCAGTCTGGGACAGGGGATGGTGAGGGGGATCTGCGTCAGTCTGGGAAAGGGGATGGGCGGTCTGGGTCAGTCTTGGACAGGGGAGGGTGAGGGGGGTCTGGGTCAGTCTGGGACAGGGGAGGGTGAGGTCGGGTCTGGGTCAGTCTTGGACAGGGGAGGGTGAGGTAGGGTCTGGGTCAGGGGAGGGTGAGGGGGGGTCTGGGTCAGTTTCGGACAGGGGAGGGTGAGGGGGGGTCTGCGTCAGTGTGGGATAGGGGAGGGGGGTTCTGGGTCAGGGGAGGGTGAGGGGGGTCTGTGTCAGTCTGGGACAGGGGAGTGTGAGGGTGGTCTGGTTCAGTCTGGGACAGGGGAGGGTGAGGGGGGTCTGGGTCAGTCTGGGACAGGAGAGTGTGAGGGGGGGGGCTGGGTCAGGGAAGGGTGAGGGGGTGGGGGGTCAGTCTGGGACAGGGGAGTGTGAGGGGGTGGTCTGGGTCAGTCTGGGACAGAGGAGGGTGAGGGGGGGTCTGGGTCCGTCTGGGACAGGGGAGGGTGAGTGGGTGATCTGGGTCAGTCTGGGACAGGGGAGGGTGAGGGGTGTCTGGGGAAGTCTGGGACAGGGGAGGGTGAGGGGTGTCTGGGGAAGTCTGGGACAGGGGAGTTTGATGGGACGCTGGCGTGTCTGGGGAGTAGAGGGATCGGTTTCTCTGTGTGGAAACCCAATGTCCCAGGTCTGACGGCCAAAACCCTGGAGTCTGCAGGGAAGGTGCAGAGGGATCACTCCCCCATCTGGAGACTCAATGTCCAGGTCTGTCGGCCAAAGCTGGAGGATCTGGGGGCAGAGGGATCGACCCCACTATGTGATGAACCAGTGTCCCAGTGTCTGTGGGCCAAAGTTCTGGGGTCTGGGGGCTTCTCCAAGGAAAAGCATAATAAAGATAAACAGAGCCAGTGTGGCTGTATGAAAGGTAAATCATGTTTGACAAATTTGCTGGAGTTCTTTTGAGTATATAATGAGCAGGGTGTATAAGGGGGAACAAGTGGATGTGGTGTATTTGGATTTCCAGAAGGCATTCAATAAAGTGCCACATAACAGATTACTGCACAAGTTAAGAGCTTAAGTGGTCATGTGTAATATATTAGCATGGATAGAGGGTGGGCTAACTAACAGACAACAGAGTCGGGACAAATGGATCATTTTCCGGTTGTCAATGGCAACTGGGAGGTTGCTGCAGGGATCGGTGCTGGATCTCAACTATTTACAATCTATATTGATGCCTTGGATGAAGGGACAGAGTGTGATGTAGCCAAGTTTTCTGATGATACAAAGATGAGTGGGAAAGCAAGTTGTGAGGAGGACACAAAGAATCTGGAAAGGGATGTAGACAAGCTGAGTGTGCAAACATTTGGAAGATGGAGTATAATATGGGAAAGTGTGAGGTTATCCATTTTGGCAGGAAAAATAAAAATAAAATCTATTATTTAAAAGGAGAAATATTACAAAATGCTGAAGTTCAGAGTAACCTGGATGTCCTTGTGCATAAAACACAAAAAGTTAATATGCAGGTACAGCAATAATTATGAAGGCAAAATAAATGTTGGCCTTTATTGAAAGTGGGATGGACTATAAAAGCAGAGAAGTCCTGCTACAACTGTACAGGGTATTTATGAGACCACAACTCAAGTACTGCATCCAATTTTGATCTTATTTAAGGAGGGATATACTTGCATTGGAGACAGTACAGAGAAGCTTCACTAGTTTGATTCCTGAGATGGAGGAGTTGACATGAAGAAAGGTTGAGCAGGTTGGGCCGATACTCATTGGAGTTTAGAATAATAAGAGATGATCTTATTGAAACATATGATACTGAGGGTGCTCGACAAGTTAGATGCAGAGAGGATGTTTCCACTCGTAGGGAATCTAGACCTGGGGGCACAGTTTAGGAATAAGCGGTTGCCGATTCAGAACTGAGATGAGGAGAAATTTCTTCTCTCAGAATAAGTCCTTGGAATTCTCTACCCCAGGGAGCTGTGAAGGCTGGGTCATTGAATATATTTAAGGTGGAGGTAGCCAGATTTTTGTACGATAATGGAGTGAAGAGTTATGGGGAGCGGGCAGGAAAGTGGAGCTATGCTCATGATCAGATCAGCCATGATCTTATTAAATGGCAAAACAGGTTCGAGTGGCCAATAGCCTATTCCTACTCCTATTTCTTATGTTTTTTTTTAAAAAGGTGAATTATGGATGCAAACACAATCAGCATTATTTTTTACCTCACCCTTTTCCCATTGAATAATTTGTCAAATATGCAGAATTTTTAACTCTAGCCCAGTTCTCGGGGGAATCAATATGAGCAGAAAGAAAGCCCAACTGTCAGAATAGGCACGATTCAGTCTGGGACAGCAGCAGAATCCAAAACCTGCAATCACTTGTGAACTCGCTGGTGTGTCAGCAGGTTGGATGAATGAGTGAATCCCTTCCCACACACGGAGCAGGTGAACGGCCTCTCCCCAGTGTGAACTCGCTGGTGGTCCAACAGATGGGATGACACAGTGAATCCCTTCCCACACTCAGAGCAGGTGAATAGCCTCTCCCCAGTGTGAACTCGCTGGTGTAGCAGCAGGTGGGATGAGGTAATAAATCCCTTCCCACACTCAGAGCAGGTGAACGGCCTCTCCCCAGTGTGAACTCGCTGGTGGTCCAACAGACGGGATGACACAGTGAATCCCTTCCCACACTCAGAGCAGGTGAATAGCCTCTCCCCAGTGTGAACTCACTGGTGATTCAGCAGGTTCGATGACCGACTGAATCCCTTCCCACACTCAGAGCAGGTGAATGGCCTCTCCCCAGTGTGACTGCGCCGATGAACTTCCAGCTCAGAGGAGGAATTGAAGCCCTTCCCACAGTCCCCACATTCCACCAGTTTCTCCTCCACTGAAGTTGCTGACACTGGCTGGGTTCAATTCCGCACTCTCTGGTTCCCCTCTCTATTATCCACTGAAGGTGCCGACTCTGCCTGGGTTCAGTTAACATAAGAACTAGGAGCAGGAGTCAGCCATGTGGCCCCTCGAGTCTGCTCCACCATTCAATAAGATCATGGCTAATCTCATGGACTCAGCTTCACTTCCCTGCCAGCTCCCCATAACCCTTTATTCCCTTATCGCTCAAAAATCTGTCTATCTCTGCCTTAAATTATATTCAATGACCCAGCCTCCATACCACTCTGTGGCAGAGAATTCCATAGATTTACAACACTCAGAAGAAATTTCTCCTCATATCAGTTTTTAATGGGAGACACCTTTTTCTAAGATTATGTTCCCTAGTTTTAGTTTCGCCTATGAGTGGAAATATCCTTGCTGAATCCACCTGTCGAGCCCCCTCATTATCTTATTTCAATAAGATCACCTCTTATTTTTCTGAACTCCAATGTGTATAGGCCCAACCTCCTCAACCTTTCCTCATAAGTCATCCCCCTCATATCCGGAATCAATCTAGTGAACATGCTCTGAACAGTCTCCAATTCAAGTATATTTTTCCTTAAATACGGAGACCAAAACTGTATGCAGTACTCCAGTTGTGACCTCACCAATACCCTGTACAGTTGTAGCAGGATATCTCTGTTTTTATACTCTATCCCCCTTGCAATAAAGGCCAACATTCCATTTGCCTTCCAGAATACTTGCTTTACCTGCATAATAACTTTTTGTTTCATGCACAAGGATGCCCAGGTCTCTCTTTACTGCAAAACTTTGCAATTTTTCTCCATATAAATTATAATTAATTTTTCTATTATTTCTGCCAAAGTGAATAACCTCACATGTTCCCACAATTTAGTCCACCTGCCAAATGTTTGCCCATTCACTTAGCCTGTCTTTATCCTTTTGCAGATTAATTGTGTCCTTTTCATAGTTTGCTTTCCCATCCATCTTTGTATCAGTAAACTTGGCTACATTACACTCGGTTCCTTCATTGAATTAATTAATATAGATTACAAATAGCACTGATCCCTGCGGCACCCCATTGTCACTGTTTGCCAACCAGAAAATGATCCATTTATCCCGACTCTCTGTTTTCTGTTATTTAGCCAATCCTCTATCCATGCTAATAGATTACCTCCAACCACATGAGCTTTTATCTTGTGCAGTAACCTCTTATGTGGCACCTTATCGAATGCCTTCTGGAAATAATCCAAATACACCACATCCACTGGATCCCACTTATCCACCCAGCTCGTTACATCCTCAAAAAACAAATTTGGCAAACATGTTTCCCTTTCATTACACCATGCTGACTTTGCTGGATTGAATTATGCTTTTCCAAATGTCCCACTACTGCATCCTTAATAATGGACTCCAGCATTTTCCCAATGACAGAAATTAGGCTAACTGGTCTATAGTTTCCTGCTTTTTGTCTGCCTTCTTTTTAAAATAGGGCCGTTACATTTGCGGTTTTTCAATCTCTTCGTGACTGTTACAACCAATGTATCCACTATCCCTGCAGCCACTTCTTTAAGACCCTAGGATGTAATCATTCTTTGTCCTTCCCCACGCCGCCACGTGGCCAGGCCCAGTTCCTTTGCTCAAATTCTGGGAAAAGTGCACTTTGATTTTTGCAGGCTGAATTATTGCAGAGAGCTGCGCATGCGCAGTTCAGCACCGCCCCGTGAGTCGATTCGCAGTGAGCAGAGCAGCGCATGCACCCTCCCCTCCCCCAGCCCTGCATGTGATCGCCAGGACTGACATATGAGGAGACTGGGTAGACTGGGCCTGTATTCACTGGAGTTTAGAAGAATGAGAGGGGATCTCATGGAAACATAAAATTCTGACGGCACTGGACAGGTTAGATGCAGCAAGAATGTTCCCAATGTTGGGGAAGTCCAGAACCAGAGGACACAGTCTAAGGATAAGGGGTAAGCCATTTCGGACTGAGATGAGGAGAAACTTCTTCACTCAGAGTTGTTAACCTGTGGAATTCCCTACCGTAGAGAGTTGTTGATGCCAGTTCATTGGATATAGTCAAGAGGGAGTTAGATATGGCCCTTACGGCTAAAGGGATCAAGGGGTATGGAGAGAAAGCAGGAAAAGGGTACTGAGGTGAATGATCAGCCATGATCTTATTGAATGGCGGTGCAGGCTCGTAGGACGGAATGGCCTACTCCTGCAGCCTCCTTACAACAGGCATTTTTCTATGTTTCTATTCACTCAGTGAGCAGAAGATGGTTTAAAAGAGCCAGAAATGGAGATGCCATGGCCCCGGGGTAAGGCAGCGAACAGCAGCCCCCTTCCCCTCCCACACTCCTCTCCTGGTGCCTGCAATAGATGCACTTTGTGAAACTCCCCACATCCTCACTGTCAGGCTGTGTTCCCACTGCTCACTGCCCAAGAACAACAGACATGGTGAGATTGGAACTGAATGAGGAACATTCACTACTGATGTGAGGGAAAGAAAGTGCAATGATTTGAAAAAGCGAGGTGATTTACTTTCTCTGTTACCTTACACTGTCCACACACAGCCCGAGAATGGCCTCTCCCTTCCCCCACTCACTCCATGTTCAGGAACTAGTTCCTGTTTCACTGCCTCTTACACACAGCCCCGACATAACTAAACCAGGAATGTTCACTACTGGTTTGGAGAGAGAAAGCAACAGTGTCTCCCTTACTCTGGACACACACAGACCTAGAATAGCCTCTCCCTTCCCCCACTCACACCACGCACTGACACTGGTTCTTTGTCCACTCTGCCTCTTACACACAGCCCCCTAAATCCTCTGGACTCAATGCCGATCTCTGAGCCCATTTACGGACACGCTCCCAAAGCGCTGCGTTGCTGTAAGGAGGCTGCTGCTCGCTACCTTACCCCGGGGCCGCGGTGTCTCTGTTCCCGGTTGTTTTAAACCATCTTCTTCCGCTCACTGAGTGAATGGCGATCACAGGCAGGGCTAGTGGAGGGGAGGGCGCATGTTCTCTTCTGCTTCCTGGAAATCGACATAGGGGGCGGGGCTTTCCCGCACATTCACAGCTCTCTGCACTAATTCAGAATGTAAAACTCAAAGTGCACTTTCCCCAGAATCTGAGCAAAGGAACTGGGCTTGGCGGGTAAGGACAGAGAATGATTAAAGCTGGGAGCCTTGTCCCTTGGAGATGCTCAATATGGGATCATTCCGTGCAGGGTGTTTCTCTCCATGAGCCCGTCTTCACAAAGCAATCCTGGAGAAATATCGGAGGGACGAGGGAGTGGGAGTGTTTGCTGGGACCGTGCAGGAGTTAATATCTGACAGAAATTAGATCCGAGATCAGTTTAATTAGAGTAAAACACTCGGTCACTGAGAGTAATACCGAACGGCCCTGAGCTGCAGGATTGCAGAGATTACAACGGGCAAGCCAGGGTGAAATGTGGGACGTTGTATCTCTCACTCTCTGACACTGTCCCGCAGTGTAGGATTAATAATGTGTCTGTCTCTGGTACAATATCAGTGAGAGAGGAGACTGCATCTTCTGTCTCTCCAATGGGAACTTTCAGGATAAATCGGGACTTCACAGGTCAGTCTGGAACTGATACTGTGCATGTCTTTCTGTGTCTCACCGCCCAGCCTCGCACTCTCCTGGCTCTCGCTCAGCCCTCTCTCCTCTCTCTGTTGCTATCTGCTCTCTCTTGTACTGGTTGAAAGGCGGGATACTGTTATTTAGCGTGATGTAGTAACACTGTTGGAGGTGTAAACTGATAATGTCTCTGTTTCTCTCTCTGGTGCAATATGTGAAGGTGTGACACTGTTACTGAGCGTAATATGGAGACACTGATACAAAGTGTAAACCTGATACTGTGTCTGTACTCTGTCTTTTCCGCTGGTGCTGTACATGAATGTGTGATTTTATTATTCAGCGCAATATGGGACACTCACCTTCAGCTCCCTCTCACCCCGGGACACTCACCCTCAGCTACCTTTTCTCCCGGGAACTCACCCTCAGCTCCCTCTCCCTTGGGACACTCACCCTCACCTCCCTCTGCCCCCGGGACTCTCACCCTCAACTCCCTCTCCCCATCCCCTGGGACACTCCGCCTCAGCTCCCTCTCCCCCCGGGACATTCACCCTCAGCCCCCTCTCTCCACCCCCAGCGACACTCACCCTCAGCTCACTCTACCCCCACCCCCCACATGCAGCGGGACACTCATGCTCAGCTCCATCTCCTCCTCCCCTGTGACACTCACCCTCAGCTCCCTCTCCCCCCGGGACACTCACCTTCAGCTCCCTCTCCCCCCGGGACACTCACCCTCAGCTCCCTCTCCCCCCGGGACACTCACCCTCAGCTCTCTCTCCCCCGGGACACTCACCCTCAGCCCCCTCTCCCCCTGGACACTCACCCTCAGCTCCAGCTCCCTCCGCGACAATCCCCTTCATCTCTCTCTCCACCCGGGACACGCAACCTCAGCTCCCTCTCCGCCCTCCCAAGGACATTCAACCTCAGCTCCCCCTCACCCCGGGACACTCAAAAGACGTCTCTTGTGATTTCCCCCAACCCAGTCATCTCCCTTGTGTTGCAACACAAGTAGAGTTTCTAGCAAAGTGCTTAAACTGGGTAGTAAATGACCAAAATAATTGAGTCCCAGGAATGACCGCTGCTCCATCACATTCTGTGGTCTCGGTACATTCTTGTTGGCCTCCGCCTTGGTATCGGTGGGTCTGATGCAGTCTGCCGTGATTCTTCTCCCCAAGAACTCGAACTCTGGCGCCAGGAAAACATACTTTGAGCATTTCAACCTGAGTCTCACACGATCTAGCTGACTTAGAACCTTCTCCAGGTTATTCAAGTGTTCGATGGTGTCCCGACCTGGAAAACCATGGTGCGTATAACCGATATTAGCAGACTCTTCATGTTCCTTTGAAAAATCGCCATGGCTGATCGAATCCCAAATGGGCATCTATTGTAGATGAACAGATCTTTGTGCATGTTGATGCAGGTGAGGCCTTTCGAAGATTCTGCCAGCTCCTGCGTCATGTCGGCCGAGGTCAGGTCCAACTTGGTGAACATGTTCCCTCCTGCCAGCATTGCAAATAGGTCATCTGCCTTAGGTAGCGGGTACTGGTCCTGCAGCGAAAAATGGTTAATCGTTACTTTATAGTCCCCACAAATTCTGACCGTGCCATCGCCCTTGAGAACTGAAATAATCCGACTGGCCCATTCGTTGACCTCAGTTGGCATGATAATGCCTTCTCATTGCAGCCTATCCAGCTCGATCTCCACTTTCTCTCGCGTCATGTAATGTGCCACAGGTGCCTTGTGGTGGATGGGTCGTGTAACGGGACCAAGTGGATTTGCACCTGGGCCCCAGAGAAATTTCCGATGCCTGGCTCAAACAATGATGGGAACTTGTTAAAAACATGGTCACATGAGGCATTGTCCATGGATGAAAGCGCTCGGATGTTGTCCCTGATCCAGTGGATTTTTCACAGCCAGCTTTTGCCAAACAGTGTGGAACCACTTCCTGGTACAATCCATAGGAGTAGTTCATGCACCGCTCCATCATAGGAGACTTTTACTGCTGTACTGCCAATTACAGGGATCAGCTCTTTAGTGTAAGTTCTCAGCTTGGTATGAATATGGCTCAGCTTGGGCCTTTGTGCCTTGTTGCACCACAGCCTCTCGAAGGCCTTTTTGCTCATGATAGTCTGACTCGTACCTGTGTCCAATTCCATGGATACTGGAATTCCATTAAGTTCAACTTTTCCATGATTTTTGGACATTTTGTAGTGAAGGTATGTACCCTGTACACTTCTGCCTCCTCGGTTTGAGTCTCTAGTTCAGTTTGATCTGCCATGGATCAGTCTTCCTCTGCAACGTGATGGTTTGCAAGGTTTGCAGCTCATTTGCACATTCGCTGGAGGTGTCCCATTGTTCCACAGCCTTTGCACGCATAGTGTTTGAAGCAGCATTGATGTGCTCGATGATCACCTCCGCAGTGCCAACAAGGTGTTAATTGCCTTGCATTCACACTTGATGGCAGACTCAGTCATCTGCCGTCGTGCAGCTACAGGCGTGTACGTTCTGACATATGCATTCCTGCCTGAAAATGATGTTACTTTGTGTACAGTACTGGCCGATGCACCTTTATGCTGTAAAATTTGTTTGGTGTTAACGCTGGTGGACATAAATGCCTGGGCTATCGTTATGGCTTTGCTCAGGTTCGGTGTTTCAACAGGCAATGGTTTGTGAAGGATAATCTCATGGTCAATGCCAAACACAAAAATGTCTCTTAGCATTTGCTCCAGGAATCCACTGAATTAGCAATGTCCTGCAAGGCGCCTTCATTCAGCGACGCAGCTCGCCACTTCCTGGCCTTCAGACCGCTGACATGTGTAAAATCGATATCTTGTCTTCAGAACGCTCTCCTTCGGAGTTAGGTGCTCCCGGACCAGCGTACACAGTTTTTCATGCGATTTGGTTGCTTGTTTCACCGGAGCAAGAAGATTCTTCATGAGGCCATGCATGAGGTGCTGCCCCACAGATGGTGAGGAGGATCACACTTCGTTTCGCTATGTTCTCTTTCCCTTCCAACTCATTGGCAACGAAGTATTGGTCAAGTCGCTCCACGAAGGCTTCCCAATCATCACCTTCTGAGAATTTCTCCAGGATACCAACAGTTCTCTGCATTTTCACGTGATGGTTCATTATCTATTACTCGTCACCAGTTTTTATGTCTCAAATAAAGAAAAGTGACTGAGTACTGTAGACTTGAGTAAGTGTGACCTTAGTCTCGTTATTCTGATTCCAGAGTGCTGGCACAGCATGGGAGGCCTGCTTATATGCAGTGCTCCCAAGGGATGCTGGGATCCCTTGGGACTCCAACAGATGCACCCTCTGGTGGCAGTAGAACGCTGGTTACAATGGTTGCATACATAACACATTCCAATGGCTCTGCCGGGATCGAAAGCACGACCTTGGCGTTAGTAGCACCACAATCTAACCAACTGAGCTGAAGGCCTCAAAGTGTATTATAGATGCATACCAACCCAGCCTGGGAGGATTGTATTTCCGGCTCACACTGGGTGTACAGAGTTGCTGCACAAATATTTATCACATCATATCCCTTAAACATTGTTCACTATTCATATATAAAACCGGGCAGAGTGCAAATAGAAAATAACAGAAAAAGAGCTCATGTTTCTAACACAATTCATTCTAAAAATTATCACATCTGAATTGACCCTCCCTCAAACACTTTCCAGATGCAAAACGAGCCTCTCCCCTTAAAATGAAGGGAACACAAAATAACCAGAAACTGCCGAAACCCGGGATTGAACCAGGGACAATCTAACACTTTGCCAATTGAACTATGTCGACAAACGAACCAAAACGTTCTTTTATCTAATGCCGGGAGGCATTGTCCTGCCCACTCAGAACTCACTTCGGGGCAATGTGTCCCGACCAGATTTCGAAGTTCAGGTTGTGTTAAAGTTCTGCTGACGTGTTTATACAGTTACAAAGCTGACTCAGCAGGGAAGACCTCATGTTGCTGGACAGAAAAGTTACAGAACAGAAAATGTCAGCAAAATTCTGTCGTTTTCTCAGCACTGAGGGGTTGTGAGGGGAAGATGTGCTTAAGTCACACTGAGCCGCACTGACCCTGAGCCAAAGTGAAATTATATCAAGTTCATTCTTCAGCAGCAAGATGCTGAAGAGAGAGAAGTGTCGCAAATCAAGGAGAGATTTTCCCATACTGATCGTGAATCTCATTAATATTAAACACTCCATGAATTCTCTGCTGGGGAATTCACAGCTGAGGAATCACCTGTTAATAAGCTTCAAAATGTGAAACTACAACCTCAGTCTCTCCTCCCTGTTCATTATTGCAGGGAGACAGCTGCTGGCTGCGCCCCAGGGGCTCAGCTTGTGTGGAGAGTTTGCACATCTCACCCGGTGTGGTACTGAGACCCACACAACGCAATGTGTTGAGGTTCATTCCTCGGCCTTACGTATGTTAATTTATTGCATGCGGTGTGCTATGAGTGCCACCCAGAGCAGGGAAAGCCCAGACTCCATCCCCACCTGTGGTATGTTACTCTATTACCCAGTGTGGTACTGAGACCCATACAGAGCAGGGGAAGCCCAGGCTCCATCCCCACCTGTGGTATGTTACTCTATCTCACCCAGTGTGGGACTGAGACCCACACAGAGCAGGGAAAGCCCAGACTCCATTCCCACCAGTGGAATGTTACTCTATCACCCAATGTGGTACTGAGACCCACACAGAGCAGGGAAAGCCCAGACTCCATCCTCACCTGTGGTATGTTACTCTATCTCACCCAGTGTGGTACTGAGACCCACACAGAGCAGGAAAATCCCAGGCTTCATCCCCACCTGTGGTATGTTACTCTATCTCACCCAGTGTGGTACTGAGACCCACACAGAGCAGGAAAATCCCAGGCTCCATCCCCACCTGTGGTATAGATAGTAAAAGATTTTACCGATATATAACATAGAAAAGAGTGACTAAAGTACATGTTGGTCCCTTCGAAGATGAAAAGGGGGATTTAATAATGGGAAATATGGAAATGGCTGAGACCTTAAACAATTATTTTGCTTTGGTCTTCACAATGGAAGACACAAAAACCATGCCAAAAATTGCTGGTCACGGGAATGTTGGAAGGGAGGACCTTGAGACAATCACTATCACTAGTGGCATAGTGCTGGACAGGCTAATGGATCTCAAGGTAGACAAGTCCGCTGGTCCTGATGAACTGCATCCCAGGGTAGTAAAAGAGATGGCGGAAGTTATGGCAGATGCATTCGTTATAATCTAGCAAAATTCTCTGGACTCTGGGGAGGTACCATCGGATTGGAAAGCAGCTAATGTAACGCCTGTTTAAAAAAGTGGGCAGACAATAGGCAAGTAAATATAGGCCAGTTAGTTTAATATCTGTAGTGGGGAAATTGCTTGAAGCTATCATTAAGGAAGAATTAGCGGGACATCTAGATAGGAATAGTGCAATCAACCAGACGCAACATGGAATCATGAAGGGGAAATCATGTTTAACTAATTTACTGGAATTCTTTGAGGATATAACGAGCATGGTGAATAGAGGTGTATTGATGGATGTGGTGTATTTAGATTTCCAAAAGGCATTCGATAAGGTGCCACACAAAAGGTTGCTACAGAAGATAAAGGTACGTAGAGTCAGAGGAAATGTATTAGCATGGATCGAGAATTGGCTGGCGAACAGAAAGCAGAGAGTCGGGATAAATGGGTCCTTTTTGGGTTGGAAATCGGTGGTTAGTGTTGTGCCACAGGGATGGGTGCTGGGACCATAACTGTTTACAATATACATAGATGACCTGGAAGAGGGGACAGAGTGTAGTGTAACAAAATTTGCAGATGACAAAAAGATTAGCGGGAAAGCGGGTTGTTTAGAGGACACAGAGAGGCTGCAAAGAGATTTAGATAGGTTAAGCGAATGGGCTAAGGTTTGGCAGATGGAATACAATGTCGGCAATGTGAGGTCATCCACCTTGGAAAAAAAACAGTAAAAGGGAATATTATTTGAATGGGGAGAAATTACAACATGCTGCAGTGCAGAGGGACCTGGGGGTCCTTGTGCATGAACTCTTTTTGGAGCAAACAAAAAACATTAAACCGTGCCCCCCGATCTGGGGGAAACACCAAACATTTACAAGGCCCTTTTATTTTTTTTTTGTGGTTTTTTTGGGGGTTTTTTTTTTGGGCACAAAATCGTATTTTTTCTCCAAGTGCCCCCTAGAAAAGGGGAGGGGGACACTAACAGCAACGGCAATTAAAACAAATTAACTTAAAAACATAAAATCAAATTAAAATTTGGTTGCCGGGCGTGATGATGCACTCCAGTCCATCCGGTGCCCACCTCTCGTGGAAGGCCGCAAGCGTACCGGTGGACACCGCGTGCTCCATCTCCAAGGACACCCTGGACCGGATGTAGGCGCGGAAGAGAGGCAGGCAGTCTGGCCGAATGACCCACTCGATCGCCCGCTGCCTGGACCAGCTGATGGCACCCTTGGCCGTGCCCAGGAGCAGTCCCACGAGGAGGCCCTCGGACCTACCCGCTCCCCTCCGCACAGGGTGTCCAAAGATCAGGAGTGTGGGACTGAAGTGCAGCCAGAATTTCAGGAGCAGCCCCTTTAAATAACAAAACAGGGGCTGCAACCTCGTGCACTCAATAAAAACATGGAACACGGACTCTTCCAGACCACAGAAATTGCAGGCGGCCTGGGAGCCCGTGAACCGGCTTAAAAATTTATTGCACGGCACTGCTCCGTGCACCACCTTCCAGGCCAAGTCCCCGATAAACACTGGAAGGACCCCTGCGAAGAGTGCCCTCCATCGGGGACCCCCGCCTCCTCCGGACGGCAAGATGGTATGCCATGGCGTGTCCGGACGGCAGGCGAGGATGGCAAAGTTGGGAGTGTGAACGAGCAGCCCGTACAGGAAACCCCTCCGCGCGGAAATGAAAGGCACGGAGGGGATTTCCTCGAGGCGGCTCAAGTTGTGAGGCTCCGGCCCCCGAGGGAGGTTCCGGGGTTTGGCACCGATGAGGAATTCCGTCCGGACGGGGGTCAGTTCGGACGGGATCTCCCCACGTGCTTGAGCCTCCTCGATGCACCGAACGGAGTCGGGGCCCAGAGCTCTTTTTAGCGACTCGATGGCATCGGCCGCGCGGCGGACGTTGGCAGAATTTACGCGCCGCGCCAGCATGTCTGGTGCCATCCAGCCCGCTCCTCCGGCATTGAGCAGGTCCCTGACCCTGGTCACCTCACCAGCCACAGCCCTCTCGTCCGACCGCCACCCAAAACCTCCGTCGTGGAGGTACGGATTCCCGAGCAGCGGCTACTGCAGGACGGCCGCCACTCCAGCCGATGGAGAGCTGCGCTTGGTGGAGACTTTGTTCCAGACCCTGATGAGTTCCTTGTAAAAGACAGGCAGCTCCTGGAAGGCGGTCCTGACGCCCCCCACACTCACAAACAGGAGCTGCATGTCGTAGTTGAGGCCGTGCTGCTGGCGGAAGAAATACATCGCCAGAGCACGCCACCTAGGAGGGGGTTCAACGTAAAGGTATCTCTGCAGGGTCTGAAGATGGAAAGTCGCGAGCTGGGCGCTGACGCACACCAACGACTGACCGCCCTCCCTAAGCGGGAGACTCAAGACCGCGGCAGAGACCCAGTGCTTCCTGTTGTTCCAGAAGAAGTCCACCAGCTTCTTCTGTATCTTGGCGACAAACGCAGGGGGAGGGGTCAAAGTGACCAGCCGGTACCACAACATGGCGGCCACCAGCTGGTTTATGACTAGCGCTCGACCCCTGTAGGACAGCACTCAGAGCAGTCCTGTCCAGTGCCCTAGGCGAGCGGCGACCTTGACCTCCAGCTCCAGGCAGTTCACTGGCCAGGCTTCCTCGTCGGGGCTAAGGTAGACTCCCAGATAGAGGAGATGGGTCGTGCTCCAGGCAAAAGGCCTGAGCTCCTCCGGCAGGGAGTCCACCCGCCACTGACCCACCAGGAGTCCAGAACATTTCTCCCAGTTGATTCTGGCGGAGGATGCGGCCGAGTAAATCTCCTGGCACTCACGCATCTTCCGCAGGTCAGCAGGATCCTCTACCGCGAGGAGCACGTCATCGGCGTAAGCCGAGAGGACAACCTCCACGCCCGGCCCTTGCAGAGCCAGTCCCGACAACCTTATCCGCAGGAGGCGCAGGAAAGGCTCCACGCAGACGGCATATAACTGGCCGGACATGGGGCATCCCTGGCGCACCACTCTCCCAAAGCGAAGGGGCGCTGTCAAGGTCCCGTTAACCTTAATCAGACACTCCGCAGCAGCGTACAAAAGTCCGATTTGGGCGACGAAATGCGTCCCGAACACGAAAGCGCACAGAGTTCCGAACAGATAGTCGTGATCCACCCTGTCGAATGCCTTCTCTTGGTCGAGGGATAGGAAGGCGACCGACAGACCAGCCTCCTGGGAATAATGGATGAGGTCCCGGACCAGATGGATGTTATCGTGGATTGTCCGGCCTGGGACCGTGTAGGACTGGTTGGGGTGGATCATGTGGTCCAGCACAGCACCAAGGCGAGCAGACATTGCCCTGGCGAAGATTTTGTAGTCCGTGCTGAGGAGCCAGTTCTTAAGGAGACGGAAATCGCCCTTCTTCGGCAGCAGGACGATGACTGCCCTGCGCCAAGAGAGGAGCATCTCCCCGGTCGCCAGACTGTCCCCCAGGACCCGCGCGTCGTCGCCCCCAGGATGTCCCAGAACGCCCTGTGGAACTCCACGGTCAGCCCGTCCAGCACCGGGGCATTTCCCCTCGAGAGCCAGTCGAGGGTGCCGTTCAGCTCCGCCAGGCTTAGCTGAACTTCCAGATTTTCGGCGCCCTCCGGGCTGACCTTCGGCAGATCCTCCCACAAAATTCTACGCGCTTCCTCGCTGGATGGCTCCGGAGAGAACAGGGCCCCGTAGTATTCACAGGCCCTGTTGTTGACACCCTCCAGGTCCGAGACGAGAGAGCCCTCGTCGGCCAGCAGCATCAAGAGCTGCTTACGGACACTCTGTCTTTTTTCCAGCGAGTAGAAGAAGGGGGAGCCGCGGTCCAGATCCCGCAGGAACCGGATCCGCGACCTTACGAACGCGCCTCGGGACCCGACGAGCTGCAGGTACTTCAGCGTGGCCTTCTTCGCTTCGTACACCGTCCGCAGGGCCGGGTCCTCGACGACTTGACTGAGACGAGACTCCATGCCGAGCACCTCTTTTTCTAGGCGCCCGACCCTGGCCGCCCGCCTCTTGGTCGACCCCCTCGCGTACTCCTGACAGAAGACGCGGACGTGAGGCTTGCCCACGTCCCACCATAGCCTCAAGGAGGGGAAGCCCCCCTGCTTCCTTCTCCAGTCGGACCAGAATCGACGGAACGAGTCCTGGAACCACTCGTCCTCCAGCAGCTGGTTGTTAAAGTGCCAGTACGCGGACCCCGTCCTCGCGCGGAGCGAATCGTGCTCCGCCCACACGAGGTGGTGGTCCGAACACGGCACCAGCCACATGGAGGCCGCCAGGATGCAGGAAACATACGCCCGAGACACGTAAAGGCGGTCGACTCTGGACCATCCTACTCCAGGCCTCACCCAAGTAAAGGCGCTGGAGTCGGGATGGAGATTTTGCCAAAGGTCCACCAAGTCGAAGGACCCGACCAGGTCCCTCAACTTCTCCATCGCCGTCATGCTCTGCGGGGCACCGGAGCGGTCCCTCGCCTCGAGGGTGCAGTTAAAATCCCCCCCGAGGACAATGCAGTCGCCGACGTCGACGGAGCCAAGAAGAGCGGACACCTCTTCGAAGAAGCGCGTTTGCTGCGGGCCGGGCTGAGGGGCGTACACGTTCTCGAGATGGAGCGGCACGTCCCCCAGGCGAACTCTTACTTGCAGCAAGCGGCCTGGCACGGGCTCCTCGATCCCCAAGATCTCCGGCTGAAAATGCGGGGCCAGCAAGATGGCCACCCCACTAGAAGTGGCGGTGAGGTGGCTCATGCGGACCTCTCCTTGCTATTCCAGGAGCCACGTGGCTTCGTCTCCTGGAACGGTGTGGGTTTCTTGCAGGAAGCACGCCGCATATTTCCCCTCCCGCAGAAGCAAAAAATTGTTAAATCTACAGCGTGCCCCTCTGCCGCCGTTGATGTTGAGGCTGGCTATGGTTATCTTCATGACAAGAGCATAGTGCAACCTCTATCTAACCTATTGTGGAGTGGGGAGCGGAGTCGTTTGTTGGCCTCCACTCCCTCCGCAGCCCAGCGAGGAACCCCCTGAGCCGGCGCAGCTCAAGGTCTTGCACCCTTGTCAAGGGCCCACCCGCGGCCAAGGTTTTAGCGGCGGCGCGGACGGACGCGATGATCATCACTGGCTTGGACCATCTTTCCAGGGCCAGACAGGCTCGGTCGCGGCGACCCTGGCTCTTGACCAAAAGGTCCCGGAGTTCCTTTGCAGGAATGAGGAGGGGCTCAGTGGCGGACACGAGCAGATCCACCGCCTCACTGGTGGTGGACTCTAGATCTTCTCCCGCATCCCCCACCGAGTTCCCGTCCTCCCCCGGGAGGTCGCCGCCAGCAGTCGGCCCGTCGACCGCACGAGGTACGGCCAACCGTCCGGCCGCTCCATCTGGCCCTGGCTCTGCCCCGATCCCACCCCCAGGATCGTCGGCAGAGGAGTCCCCACTGGGCCCTTTAAAAGTGGTGCTTGGTCGGGAAGGGGGTCCTCCCCCGCCCCAGGAGCCAGGGAACACGGAGAGACCTGGTTTAGGAAATTCTCCAGGTCCACCAAGTCCCCCAGCTCCAAAGTCGGGGGCGAGGGTTGGTGTTCCTCCCCCTCCCCGCCACCATCCCCCGGCCCAGCGTGTGGATGTATATTAAAGTTGTCTACAGTTTCATTTTCTGCCAAGTCGAGCAAGTCCCGGGGGAAGTGGGATATTGGCTGGGTGGGCTCAGGTGCGGCCTTTTCGGCCCCACCCGCCTCAGTCCCCGGGACGCTCGACCCAACGGCAACGCATTCCTCTGCCAGCCCCACGCCTCCCACGACAGGCAGATCTTCCACGCCACCCCCGGGGGGCAGAGGCTGGGCAGCCTCGACTGTCTCACCCTCCCCGGGGACAGATTCCTCGCGCCTACGGCGCAGTTTGGGGGCGACGGTGGGGGACGCGGGACACGTGGCGGGCACCGACTCCTCCGCAGAGGGATGTTGTTCCCCCTCCGCCTCATTGGAGCGGCGCCTCCTTTTGTTCCTGGGGGGGCGCAGAGGCAGGGAGACCTCCATGTCTGCCGAGGCCTCCCGCTCCACTCCCCCCTCTTTCATGTCTTGCCCGCGCCCGAACCCCTCTGCGGTATTAGTCAAGGGCTCGGGCACGGGCTCAGGGCACCCCGCGCTCGCCGGTGATGGGGTTGAGCCGAGCGCGGTAAACAAATTGTCTGGCGCACCGAGGGGACCCACCTCTAGATGTTTCGCCTTCTTCCGCGCCTTCTTTCTGGTCAGACGCTCTCCCTCCCCCCCGCCGGAGGTCGTGAAAACAAAGGCCTCCGACGAGGCCCGCGCACCTACGGCTCCCGGCACGCGGACGCAACTAGGGGGAGGGGTGGCGGAGGCGCCAGCCTTGCCCGCCTTCGGTGGTTTGGCGGCCTTGGAGACGGGGCAGTTCTTGCGAACATGCCCCACCTCCTACTGGCATGGCACCGCACGCCGTCCGACGTCCAAAAGACGCGATAGGCAGTACCCTCTTGCATCACGTTGAAAAATCCCTCTGTCGTCTCCTCCCGCACCAGCCGGACAAAGAGCTGGCGGCGGAAGGAGAAGACATGGCGCAGGCTGCTCTCCCTGAGGCCGAGTGGTATGGGGTTGATCCCTCACCTTACCTCCCCCAGTTGGTGTATGTGAGGGAGGAGGAGCCCAGCGGGAACAAAGGGCGGGACGTTCGATAGAATGACCCTCTGCGCGGTGGCCTCGAGAGGGTCCAGCGGCAGGAACGCCCCGCCCACCGTGAGCCCCTTTTCAATGGCCAGGGACACCGCCCGCTCCGACCCCAGGACAAACACAGCCTTCCCAGACATCTCGGAGGCCGCGACAATGGCCGAGGGGCCGACTACCCCAGCCATCGCCCGCACGCACTCCTCGATGCTCATCGTGGGGTGAGTGTAGCTCTTGACCCCGTGTTTCTTTGTGACAAGTCTGAAAGGTGGCAGGGCAGCAGAAGGCACAGGAGGCGTCGTGGATGCGGACGCCGCCTGCGCGTATGTCCTTGCTGGCCCCGCCACCGGCGTGGATGGGGTCGCCATCACGGGGTCCGTTTAAGGGCTACACCCACCCCAAAGTCACAGGCCTCAATGGTCTTAAATGGCCTCGTTTAAATATTTGAACAGAGGGAGCTCTGAAAGAGGCACACCTCTCCCCTAGTTGGCAATTGGGGAGGGGCCTTGCTCCCTCTGCTCAGTTGTCTCAGTTGTTTTTCTTTTTTCAATTGGGAGGAAAGGGCTCTCAGAGAGAGAGGGGAGAGACAGAGAGAGAGAGAAAGAGAGAGGGTGGGGTCGGAAAGAGGGAAGCTGCGAGGGCAGGTCTCCCCTCACAGCGATGGGTGGGTGCACTCCCCAGATGGCAAACAAAACAGTCTTTGGGGTGGTCTTCGGGTGGGGGGAGAAGAAGTCTTCACCTGGGCAAGCTGGTGCCACACAGGTACACACTCCCAACGATGTTAAATAGGGTGATTGAGTTTCTTCAGCCTGGTAGCTCCAGCTATCCCAGGCTAGGCAATGGGGGAGGGGTGCTTCAGTGGTGTGTGGGCCTAGCTGTAGGCAAGACCCCCACACACACTTCCACACACACACACACCCCCCGCGATGTTCCGGCCCTCGAATGGTCTTCTTTCCTCCCCCCACTGATACAACAAAGTCTTTTGGGGAATGCACCAAAACACACCCACCTTTGGTTGAAGAAGTCTTTCCCTCCTTCCACACTGGTTAGTTGTTCTTTTTTCCCCCTCTCTCCAACTCTTTGTAGAATTAATAAAGGTGTTGCAGTCTTCTGCTCTCCTCCTCTCCCTCTGGATGAATGGTAATGAAGCCCCTTCCTTCCATCCTTCCTTCTCTTCCTGGGATGTTTCACAGGGTTCTCGAAAGGCCTTCCAGCCACGAGCTACAGCAGCAGCTCCTTCTCTCACTGCTCCAGGCTCCAAGTGAATAGGCCACGCCTCCAAAGCTCCATCATTGGTCCTTGTGCATGAACTCTTTTCGGAGCAAACAAAAAACATTAAACCGTGCCCCCCGATCTGGGAGAAACAACAAACATTTACAAGGCCCTTTTATTTTTTTTTGTGTTTTTTTTTGGGGGGGGTTTTTTGGGCACAAAATCGTATTTTCTCTCCAAGTGCCCCCTATAAAAGGGGAGGGGGACACTAACAGCACTGGCAATTAAAACAAATTAACTTAAAAACATAAAATCAAATTAAAATTTGGTTGCCGGGCGTGATGATGCACTCCAGTCCCTCCGGTGCCCAACTCTCGCGGAAGACCGCGAGCGTACCGGTGGACACCGCGTGCTCCATCTCCAAGGACACCCTGGACTGGATGTAGGCATGGAAGAGAGGCAGGCAGTCTGGCTGAATGACCCCCTCGACCGCCCGCTGCCTGGACCGGCTGATGGCACCCTTGGCCGTGCCCAGGAGCAGTCCTACGAGGAGGCCCTCGGACCTACCCACTCCCCTCCGCACCGGGTGCCCAAAGATCAGGAGTGTGGGACTGAAGTGCAGCCAGAATTTCAGGAGCAGCCCCTTTAAATAACAAAACAGGGGCTGCAAACTCGTGCACTCAATAAAAACATGGAACACGGACTCTTCCAGACCGCAGAAATTGCAGGCGGCCTGGGAGCCCGTGAACCGGCTTAAAAATGTATTGCACGGCACTGCTCCGTGCACCACCTTCCAGTACAAGTCCCCGATAAAAAGTGGGAGAACCCCCACGTAGAGTGCCCTCCATCGGGGACCCCCGCCTCCTCCGGACGGCAAGATGGTACGCCATGGCGTGTCCGGACGGCAGGCGAGGATGGCAAAGTTGAGAGTGTGCAGGAGCAGCCTGTACATGAAACTCCTCCGTGCGGAACTAAAAGGCACGGAGGGGATTTCCTCAAGGTGGCTCAAGTTGTGAGGTGCCGGCCCCCGAGGGAGGTTCCAGGGTTTGGCGCCGATGAGAAATTCCGTCCGGACGGGGGTCAGTTCGGACGGGATCTCCCCACGTGCTTGAGCCTCCTCGATGCACCTAACAGAGTCAGGGCCCAGAGCTGTTTTTAGCGACTCGATGGCATCGGCCGCGCGGCGGATGTTGGCAGAATTTAGGCACCGCACCACCGTGTCTGGCGCCATCCAGCCCGCTCCTCCGCCATCGAGCAGGTCCCTGACCCTGGTCACCTCACCAGCCACAGCCCTCTCGTCCGACCGCCACCCAAAACCTCGGTCGTGGAGGTACGGATTCCCGAGCAGCGGCTCCTGCAGGACGGCGGCCACTCCAGCCGGTGGAGAGCTGAGCTTGGTGGAGACTTTGTTCCAGACCCTGATGAGTTCCTTGTAAAAGACAGGCAGCTCCTGGAAGGCAGTCCTGACGCCCCCCATACTCACAAACAGGAGCTGCGTGTCGTAGTTGAGGCCGTGCTGCTGGCTGAAGAAATACATCGCCAGAGCACGCCACCTAGGAGGGGGCTCAACATAAAGGTATCTCTGCAGGGTCTGAGGACAGAAAGTCGCGAGCTGGGCGCTGACGCACACCAACGACTGACTGCCCTCCCCAAGTGGGAGACTCAAGACCGCGGCAGAGACCCAGTGCTTCCTGTTGTTCCAGAAGAAGTCCACCAGCCTCTTCTGTATCTTGGCGACAAACATTGGGGGAAGGGTCAAAGTGACCAGCCGGTACCACAACATGGCGGGCACCAGCTAGTTTATGACTCGCGCTCGACCGCTGTAGGACAGCACTCGGAGCAGTCCTGTCCAGCGCCCTAGGCGAGCGGCGACCTTGGCCTCCAGCTCCTGCCAGTTCGCCGGCCAGGCTTCCTCGTCGGGGCTAAGGTAGACTCCCAGATAGAGGAGATGGGTCGTACTCCAGGCAAAAGGCGTGAGATCCTCCGGCAGGGAGTCCACCCGCCACTGACCCACCAGGAGTCCGGAACATTTCTCCCAGTTGATTCTGGCGGAGGTTGCGGCCAAGTAAATCTCCTGGCACTCACGCATCCTCCGCAGGTCAGCGGGATCCTCTACCGCAAGGAGCACGTCCCGTCAACCTCGTCCGCAGGAGGCGCAGGTAAGGCTCCACGCAGACGGCATATAACTGGCCGGACATGGGGCATCCCTGGCGCACCCCTCTCCCAAAGCGAAGGGGCGCCATCAAGGACCCGTTAACCTTAATCAGACACTCCGTGGCGGCGTACAAAAGTTGGATCCGGGCGACGAAATGCGTCCCGAACCCGAAAGCGGGCAAAGTTCTGAACAGATAGTCGTGATCCACCCTGTCGAACGCCTTCTCTTGGTCGAGGGATAGGAAGGCGACCGACAGACCAGCCTCCTGGGAATAATGGATGAGGTCCCGGACCAGATGGATGTTATCGTGGATTGTCCGGCCCGGGACCATGTAGGACTGGTCGGGGTGGATCATGTGGTCCAGCACGACACCAAGGCAAACAGACATCACCCTGGTGAAGATTTTGTAGTCCGTGCTGAGGAGGGAGACCGGGCGCCAGTTCTTAAGGAGGCGGAGATCGCCCTTCTTAGGCAGCAGGACGATGACTGCCCTGCGCCAAGAGAGGGGCATCTCCCCGGTCACCAGACTTTCCCCCAGGACCCACGCGTAGTCGCCCCCGAGGACGTCCCAGAACGCCCTGTAGAACTCCATGGTCAGCCCGTCCAGCCCCAGGGCTTTTCCCCTCGAGAGCCGGTCGAGGACGCCGGTGAGCTCCGCCAGGCTTAGCGGAGCTTCCAGATTTTCGGCGCACTCCGGGCTGACCTTCGGCAGGTCCTCCCACAAAACTCTACGCGCTTCCTCGCTGGATGGCTCCGGAGAGAACAGGGCCCCGTAATATTCACGGGCCCTGTTGTTGATGCCCTCCGGGTCTGAGACGAGAGAGCCGTCGTCGGCCAGCAGCGTCAAGAGCTGCTTACGGACACTCTGTCTTTTTTCCAGTGAGTAGAAGAAGGGGGTGCCGCGGTCCAGATCCCGCAGGAACCGGATCCGCGACCTCACGAACACGCCTTGGGACCCGACGAGCTGCAGGTCCTTCAGCGAGGCCTTTTTCGCTTCGTACACCGTCTGCAGGTCCGGGTCCTTGACGACTTCACCGAGACGGGACTCCATGTCGAGCACCTCTTTTTCTAGGCGCCCGACCCTGGCCACCCGCCTTTTGGTCGACCACCTCGCATACTCCTGACAGAAGATGCGGATGTGAGCCTTGCCCACGTCCCACCATAGCCTCAAGGAGGGCAAGCCCCCCCTGCTTCCTTCTCCAGTCGGCCCAGAAACGACGAAACGAGTTCTGGAACCGCATGTCCTCCAGCAGCTGGTTGTTAAAATGCCAGTATGCGGACCCCATCCTCGCGCGGAGCGAAGCGATCTCCGCCACACCAGGTGGTGGTCCGAACACGGCACCGGCCACGTGGAGGCCGCCGGGATGCAGGAAACGTACGCCCGAGACACGTAAAGGCGGTCGACTCTGGACCATCCTACTCCAGGCCTCACCCAAGTAAAGGCGCTGGAGTCGGGATGGAGATTTCGGCAGACGTCCAGCAAGTCGAAGGACCCGACCAGGTCCCTCAACTTCTCCATCGCCGTCATGCTCTGCGGCGCACCGGAGCGGTCCCTCGCCGCGAGAGTGCAGTTAAAATCCCCACCGAGGACAATGCAGTCGCCGACGTCGACGGAGCCAAGAAGAAGCGCGTCTGCTGCGGGCCGGGCTGAGGGGCGTACACGTTCACGAGATGGAGCGGCACATCCCCCAGGCGAACCGTTATGTGCAGCAAACGGCCTGGTACGGGCTCCTCGACCCACAAGATCTCCGGCTGAAAATGCGGGGCCAGCAAGATGGCGGTGAGGGGGCTCATGCTGACCCCTCCTTGCCATTCCAGGAGCCACGTGGCTTCGGCTCCCGGAACGGTATGGGTTTCTGGCAGGAAGCAGGCCGCATATTTCCCCTCCCGCAGGAGCGAAAAATTGTTAAATCTACGGCATGCCTCTCTGCTGCCGTTGATGTTGAGGCTGGCTATGGTTATCTTCATGACAAGAGCATAGTGCAACCTCTACCTAACTTATTGTGGAGTGGAGTCGTTTGTTGGCCTCCACTCCCTCTGCAGCCCAGCGAGGAACCCCCTGAGCCGGCGCAGCTCAAGGTCTTGCGCCCTTGTCAAGGGCCCGCCCGCGGCCAAGGTTTTAGCGGCGGCGCGGACGGACGCGATGATCATCACTGGCTCGGACCATCTTTCCAGGGCCAGACGGGCTCAGTCGCGGCGACCCTGGCTCTGGACCAAAAGGTCCCGGAGTTCCTTTGCAGGAATGAGGAGGGGCTCAGCGGCGGACTCGAAAAGATCCACCGCCTCACTGGCGGTGGACTCTAGATCTTCTCCCACGTCCCCCACCGAGTCCCCTTCCTCCCCCGGGAGGTCGCCGCCAGCAGCCGGCTCGTCGACCGCACGAGGTACGGCAAACGGCCCGGCCGCTCCATCTGGCCCTGGCTCTGCCCCGATCCCACCCCCAGGATCGTCAGAGAAGGAGTCCCCACTGGGCTCTTTTAAAAGTGGTGCTGGGTCGGGAAGCGACAGCGGAAGGAGGTCCTCCCCCGCCCCAGGAGCCGGGGAACACGGAGAGACCTGGTTTAGGAAATTTGTCAGGTCCACCAAGTCCCCCAGCTCCAAAGTAGGGGGCGAGGGTTGGTGTTCCTCCCCCTCCCCACCGCCACCCCCCGGCCCAGCGTGTAGATGTATATTAAAGTTGTCTACAGTTTCATTTTCTGCCGAGTCGAGCAAGTCCCGGGGGAAGTGGCATATTGGCTGGGCGGGCTCAGGTGCGGCCTTTTCGGCCCCGCCCGCCTCAGTCCCCTGGACGCTCGACCCGACCCCGCGCCCCTCATGACAGGCAGATCTTCCACGCCACCCCCAGGGGGCAGAGGCTGGGCAGCCTCGACTGTCTCACCCTCCCCGGGGACAGGTTCCTCGCGCCTACGGCGCAGTTTGGGGGCGCCGGTGGGGGCACGGGACACGCGGCGGGCAACCGACTCCTCCGCGGAGGGATGTTGTTCCCCCTCCGCCTCATTGGAGCGACGCCTCCTTTTGTTCCTGGGTGGGCGCGGAGGCAGGGAGACCTCCATGTCTGCCAAGGCCTCCCACTCCACTCCCCCCTTTTTCTTGTCTTGCCCGTGCCCGAACCCCTCTGCGGTATTAGTCAAGGGCTCGGGCACGGGCTCAGGGCACCCCGTGCTCGCCGGTGATGGGGTTGGGCCGAGCGCGGTAAACAAATTGTCTGGCGCACCGAGGGGACCCGCTTCTAGATGTTTCGCCTTCTTCCGCGCCTTCTTTCTGGTCGGACGCTCTCCCTCCCCCCCGCCGGAGGCCGTGAAAACAAAGGCCTCCGACGATGCCAACGCACCTACGGCTCCCGGCACGCAGATGCAACTAGGGGGAGGGGTGGCGGCGGCGCCATCCTTGGCCGCCTTCGGTGGTTTGGCGGTCTTGGAGGCGGGGCAGCTCTTGCGAACGTGTGCCACCTCCCTACAGGCATGGCACCACACGCCGTCCGACGTCCAAAAGACGCGGTAGGCAGTCCCCTCGTGCATCACGTTGAACGATCCCTCTGTCGTCTCCTCCCACGCCAGCCGGACAAAGAGCTGGCGGCAGAAGGAGAAGACGTGGCGCAGGCTGCTCTCCCTGAGGCCGAGTGGTATGTGGTTGATCCCTTACCTTACCTCCCCCAGTTGGTGTATGTGAGGGAGAAGGAGCCCAGCGGGAACAAAGGGCGGGACGTTCGATAGAATGACCCTCTGCGCGGTGGCCTCGAGAGAGTCCACCGGCAGGAACGTCCCGCCCACCGTGAGCCCCTTTTCAATGGCCAGGGAAACCGCTCACTTCGACCCCAGGAAGAACACGGCCTTCCCAGACATCTTGGAGGCCGCGACAATGGCCGAGGGGCCGACTACCCCAGCCATCGCCCGCACGCATTCCTCGATGCTCATCATGGGGTGAGTGTAGCTCTTGACCCCGTGTTTCTTTGTGACAAGTCTGAAAGGTGGCAGGGCAGCAGAAGGTGCAGGAGGCGCCGTGGATGCGGACGCCATCTGCGCGTATGTCCTTGCTGGCCCTGCCACCGGCGTGGATGGGGTCGCCATCACGGGGTCCGTTTAAGGGCTACACCCACCCCAAAGTCACAGGCCTCAATGGTCTTAAATGGCCTCGTTTAAATATTTGAACAGAGGGAGCTCTGAAAGAGGCACACCTCTCCCCTAGTTGGCAATTGGGGAGGGGCCTTGCTCCCTCTGCTCAGTTGTCATAATTGTTTTTCTTTTTTCAATTGGGAGGAAAGGGCTCTCAGAGAGAGGTGAGAGACAGAGAGAGAGAGAAAGAGAGAGGGTGGGGTCGGAAAGAGGGAAGCTGCGAGGGCAGGTCTCCCCTCACAGCGATGGGTGGGTGCACTCCCCAGATGGCAAACAAAACAGTCTTTGGGGTGGTCTTCGGGTGGGGGGAGAAGATGTCTTCACCTGGGGCAGCTGGAGCCAAACAGGTACACACTCCCAACGATGTTAAATAGGGTGATTGAGTTCCTTCAGCCTGGTAGCTCCAGCTATCCCAGGCTAGGCAATGGGGGAGGAGTGCTTCAGTGGTGTGTGGGCCTAGCTGAAGGCAAGACCCCCACACACACTTCCACACACACACACACCCCCCGCGATGTTCCGGCCCTCGAATGGTCTTCTTTCCTCCCCCCACCGATACAACAAAGTCTTTTGGGGAATGCACCAAAACACACCCACCTTTGGTTGAAGAAGTCTTTCCCTCCTTCCACACTGGTTAGTTGTTCTTTTTTCCCCCTCTCTCCAACTCTTTGTAGAATTAATAAAGGTGTTGCAGTCTTCTGCTCTCCTCCTCTCCCTCTGGATGAATGGTAATGAAGCCCCTTCCTTCCATCCTTCCTTCTCTTCCTGGGATGTTTCACAGGGTTCTCGAAAGGCCTTCCAGCCACGAGCTACAGCAGCAGCTCCTTCTCTCACTGCTCCAGGCTCCAAGTGAATAGGCCACGCCTCCAAAGCTCCACCATTGGTCCTTGTGCATGAACTCTTTTGGGCGCAAACAAAAATTAAATCTGGGGGAAACACCAAACATTTACAAGGCCCTTTTATTTATTTATTTTTTCTTTTGGGGTTTTTTTTTGGGCACAGAATCATATTTTCCTCCAAGTGCCCCCTATAAAAGGGGAGGGGGACACTAAAAGCACCGGCAATTAAAACAAATTAACTTAAAAACATAAAATCAAATTAAAATTTGGTTGCCGGGCGTGATGATGCACTCCAGTCCCTCCGGTGCCCACCTCTCGCGGAAGGCCGCGAGCGTACCGGTGGACACCGCGTGCTCCATCTCCAAGGACACCCTGGACCGGATGTATGCGCGGAAGAGAGGCAGGCAGTCTGGCTGAACGACCCCCTCGACCGCCCGCTGCCTGGACCGGCTGATGGCACCCTTGGCCGTGCCCAGGAGCAGTCCTAGGAGGAGGCCCTCGGACCTACCTGCTCCCCTCCGCACCGGGTGCCCGAAGATCAGGAGTGTGGGACTGAAGTGCAGCCAGAATTTCAGGAGCAGCCCCTTTAAATAACAAAACAGGGGCTGCAACCTCGTGCACTCAATAAAAACATGGAACACGGACTCTTCCAGACCGCAGAAATTGCTGACGGCCTGGGAGCCCGTGAACCGGCTTAAAAATTTATTGCACGGCACTGCTCCGTGCACCACCCTCCAGGCCAAGTCCCCGATAAATAGTGGGAGGAATCCTGCGTAGAGTGCCCTCCATCGAGGACCTCCGCCTCCTCCGGACGGCAAGATGGTACGCCATGGCATGAAAGGCACGGAGGGGATTTCTCCGAGGTGGCTCAAGTTGTGAGGCGCCGGCCCCCGAGGGAGGTTCCGGGGTTTGGCGCCGATGAGGAATTCCGTCCGGACGGGGGTCAGTTCGGACGGGATCTCCCCACGTGCTTGAGCCTCCTCGATGCACCTAACGGAGTCGGGGCCCAGAGCTCTTTTTAGCGACTCGATGGCATCGGCCGCGCGGCGGATGTTGGCAGAATTTAGGCACCGCGCCAGAGTGTCTGGCGCCATCCAGCCCATTCCTCCGCCATCGAGCAGGTCCCTGACCCTGGTCACCTCATCAGCCACAGCCCTCTCGTCCGACCACCACCAAAAACCTCGGTCGTGGAGGTACGGATTCCCGAGCAGCGGCTCCTGCAGGACGGCGGCCACTCTAGTCGGTGGAGAGCTGCGCTTGGTGGAGACTTTGTTCCAGACCCTGATGAGTTCCTTGTAAAAGACAGGCAGCTCCGGGAGGGCGGTCCTGACGCCCCCCACACTCACAAACAGGAGCTGCGTGTCGTAGTTGAGGCCGTGCTGCTGGCGGAAGAAATACATCGCCAGAGCACGCCACCTAGGAGGGGGCTCAACGTAAAGGTATCTCTGCAGGGTCTGAAGACGGAAAGTCGCGAGCTGGGCGCTGACGCACACCAACGACTGACCGCCCTCCCCAAGTGGGAGACTCAAGACCGCGGCAGAGACCCAGTGCTTCCTGTTATTCCAGAAGAAGTCCACCAACTTCTTCTGTATCTTGGTGACAAACGCAGGGGGAGAGGTCAAAATGACCAGCCGGTACCACAACATGGCGGCCACCAGCTGGTTTATGACTAGCGCTCGACCCCTGTAGGACAGCACTCGGAACAGTCCTGTCCAGCGCCCTAGGCGAGCGGCGACCTTGGCCTCCAGCTCCTGCCAGTTCGCCGGCCAGGCTTCCTCGTCGGGGCTAAGGTAGACTCCCAGATAGAGGAGATGGGTCGTGCTCCAGGCAAAAGGCCTGAGCTCCTCCGGCAGGGAGTCCACCCACCACTGACCCACCAGGAGTGCGGAACATTTCTCCCAGTTGATTCTGGCGGAGGATGCGGCCGAGTAAATCTCCTGGCACTCACGCATCCTCCGCAGGTCAGCGGGATCCTCTACCGCGAGGAGCACGTCATCAGCGTAAGCCGAGAGGACGACCTCCACGCCCGGCCCTTGCAGAGCCAGTCCCGTCAACCTCGTCCGCAGGAGGCGCAGGAAAGGCTCCACGCAGACGGCATATAACTGGCCGGACATGGGGCATCCCTGGCGCACCCCTCTCCCAAAGCGAAGGGGCGCCGTCAAGGGCCCGTTAACCTTAATCAGACACTCCGCGGCGGTGTACAAAAGTCGAATCCGGCGACGAAATGCGTCCCGAACCCGAAAGTGCGCAGAGTTCCGAACAGATAGTCGTGATCCACCCTGTCGAACGCCTTCTCTTGGTCGAGGGATAGGAAGGCGACCGACAGACCAGCCTCCTGGGAGTAATGGATGAGGTCCCGGACCAGATGGATGTTATCGTGGATTGTCCGGCCCGGGACCGTGTAGGACTGGTTGGGGTGGATCATGTGGTCCAGCACGGCACCAAGGCGAGCAGACATCGCCTTGGCGAAGATTTTGTAGTCCGTGCTGAGGAGGGAGACCGGGCGCCAGTTCTTAAGGAGGCGGAGATCGCCCTTCTTAGGCAGCAGGACGATGACTGCCCTGCGCCAAGAGAGGGGCATCTCCCCGGTCGCCAGACTTTCCCCCAGGACCCGCGCGTAGTCGCCCCCCAGGACGTCCCAGAACGCCCTGTGGAACTCCACGGTCTGCCCGACCAGCCCCGGGGCTTTTCACCTCGAGAGCCGGTCGAGGGCGCCAGTCAGCTCCGCCAGGCTTAGCGGAGCTTCCAGATTTTCGGCGACCTCCCACAAAACTCTACATGCTTCCTCATTGGACGGCTCCGGAGAGAACAGGGCCCCGTAATATTCACGGGCCCTGGTGATGATGCCCTCCGGATCCGAGACGAGAGAGCCGTCGTCGGCCAGCAGCGTCAAGAGCTGCTTACGGACACACTGTCTTTTTTCCAGCGAGTAGAAGAAGGGGGAGCCGCGGTCCAGATCCCGCAGAAACCGGATCCGCGACCTCACGAACGCGCCTCTGGACCCGACGAGCTGCAGGTCCTTCAGCGCGGCCTTCTTCGCTTCGTACACCATCCGCAGGGGCGGGTCCCCGACGACTTGACCGAGGCGGGACTCCAGGTCGAGCACCTCTTTTTCTAGGCGCCCGACCCTGGCCGCCCGCCTCTTGGTCGACCCCCTGGCGTACTCTTGGCAGAAGACGCAGACGTGAGCCTTGCCCACGTCCCACCATAGCCTCACAGAAGGGAAGCCCCCCTGCTTCCTTCTCCAGTTGGCCCAGAAACGACGGAACGAGTCCTGGAACCGCACGTCCTCCAGCAGCTGGTTGTTAAAATGCCAGTACGCGGACCCCGTCCTCGCGCGGAGCGAATCGAGCTCCGCCCACACCAGATGGTGGTCCGAACACGGCACCGGCCGCAAGGAGGCCGCCGGGATGCAGGAAACGTATGCCCGAGACACGTAAAGGCGGTCGACTCTGGACCATCCTACTCCAGGCCTCACCCAAGTAACGGCGCTGGAGTCGGGATGGAGATTTCATCAGACGTCCACCAAGTCGAAGGACCCGACCAGGTCCCTCAACTTCTCCCTCGCCGTCATGCTCTGCGGGGCACCGGAGCAGTCCCTCGCCTCGAGGGTGCAGTTAAAATCCCCCCCGAGGATAATGCAGTCGCCGACGTCGACGGAGCCAAGAAGAGCGGACACCTCTTCGAAGAAGCGCGTTTGCTGCGGGCCGGGCTGAGGGGCGTACACTTTCATGAGATGGAGCGGCACATCCCCCAGGTGAACCGTTAGGTGCAGCAAGCGGCCTGGCACGGGCTCCTCGACCCCCAAGATCTCCAGCTGAAAATGCGGGGCCAGCAAGATGGCCACCCCACTAGAAGTGGCGGTGAGGTGGCTCATGCGGACCTCTCCTTGCCATTCCAGGAGCCACGTGGCTTCGTCTCCCGGAACGGTGTGGGTTTCTTGCAGGAAGCACGCCGCATATTTCCCCTCTGGAAGGAGTGATAAATTGTTAAATCTACGGCGTGCCTCTCTGCCGCCGTTGATGTTGAGGCTGGCTATGGTTATCTTCATGACAAGAGCATAGTGCAACCTCTACCTAACCTAATGTGGAGGGGAGAGCGGAGTCGTTTTTTTTGGCCTCCACTCCCTACGCAGCCCAGCGAGGAACCCCCTGAGCCGGCGCAGCTCAAGGTCTTGCGCCCTTGTCAAGTGCCCGCCCGCGGCCAAGGTTTTAGCGGCACTGTGGACGGACGCGATGATCATCACTGGCTCGGACCATCTTTCCAGGGCCAGACGGGCTCGGTCGCGGCGACCCTGGCTCTGGACCAAAAAGTCCCGGAGTTCCTTTGCAGGAATGAGGAGGGGCTCAGCGGCGGACGCGAGCAGATCCACTGCCTCACTGGCAGTGGACTCTAGATCTTCTTCCGCGTCCCCCACCGAGTCCCCGTCCTCCCCCGGGAGGTTGCCACCAGCAGCCGGCCCGTCGACCGCACAAGGTACGGCAAACGGCCCGGCCGCTCCATCTGGCCCTGGCTCTGCCCCGATCCCACCCCCAGGATCGTCGGCAGAGGAGTCCCCACTGGGCTCTTTTTAAAGTGATGCTGGGTCGGGAAGCGACAGCGGAAGGGGTTCCTCCTCCGCCCCAGGAACCGGGGAACACGGAGAGACCTGGTCAAAGTAATGTTCCAGGTCCTCCAAGTACCTCAACTCCAAAGTAGGGGGCGGGGGTTGTTGTTCTTCCCCCTCCCCGCCGCCACCCCCCGGCCCAGCGTGTACAGAATCGTTAAAATTATTCATAATTTCCGTTTCTTCCGGGCCGAGCGACACCCGGGGGAAGTTGGTTAATAGCTGGGCGGGCTGAGGTTCGGCCTTTTCGGCCCCGCCCGCCTCAGTCCCCGGGACACTCGACCCGGCGGCAATGCATTCCTCCGCTGGCCCCACGCCCCCCACAACAGGCAGATCTTGTATGCCATCCCCGGGAGGCAGAGGCTGGGCAGCCTCGACTGTCTCACCCTCCCCGGGGACAGATTCCTCCTGCCTACGGCACAGTTTGGGGGCGCTGGTTGGTACGCGGGATACGCGGCGGGCACCGACTCCTCCACGGAGGGATGTTATTCCCCCTCCGCCTCATTGGAGCGGCGCCTCCTTTTGTTCCTGGGGGGGCGCGGAGGCAGGGAGACCTCCATGTCTGCCGAGGTCACCCGCTGCAACCCCCCCTTTTTCTTTTCTTGACCATGCCCGAGCCCCTCTGTGATACTGGTCAAGGGCTCGGGCACGGGCTCAGGGCACCCCGCGCTCGCCGATGTCAGGGTTGGGCTGAGCGCGGTGTTCAAGCTGTCTGGCGCACTGAGGGGACCCGCCTTGAGATGTTTCGCCTTCCTCCGCGCCTTCCTTCCAATCGGACGCTCTTCCCTCCCCCCCGCCGGAGGCCGTGAAAACAAAGGCCCCCGACGATGCCCGCGCACCCACAGCTCCCGGCACACGGATGCTACTAGGGGGAGGGGTGGCGGCGGCACCAGCCTTGGCCGCCTTCGGTGGTTTGGCGGCTTTGGAGGCGGGGCAGTTCTTGCGGACGTGCCCCACCTCCCTGCAGGCATGGCACCGCACGCCGTCCGACGTCCAGAAGATGCGGTAGGCAGTCCCCTCGTGCACCATGTTAAAATTGCCCTCCGTTGTCTCCTCCCGCACCAGCCGGACAAAGAGCTGGTGGCGGAAGGAGAACACATGGCGCAGGCTGTTCTCCCTGAGGCCAAGCGGTATGGGGTTGATCCCTGACCTTACCTCCCCCAGTTGGTGTAGGTGAGGGAGGAGGAGCTCAGCGGGAACAAAGGGCGGGACGTTTGAAATGATGACCCTCTGCGCGGTGGCCTCGAGAGGGTCCACCGGCAGGAACGTCCTACCCACCGTGAGCCCCTTTTCGAGGGCCAGGGACACCGCCCGCTCCGACCCCAGGAAGAACACGGCCTTCCCAGACATCTTGGAGGCTGCGACAATGGTCGAGGGGCCGACTACCCCAGCCATCGCCCGCACGCACTCCTCAATGCTCATTGTGGGGTGAGTGTAGCTCTTGACCCCGTGTTTTTTTGTTATCAGTCTGAATGGTGGCAGGGCAGCAGGAGGCGCAGGAGGTGCCAGGGATGTGGACGCCGCCTGCGCGTACGTCTTAGCTGGCCCTGCCACCGGCGTGCATGGGGTCGCCATCATGGGGTCCCTTTAAGGGCTACACCCACCCCAAAGTCACAGGCCTCAATAGTCTTTAATTGGCCTCGTTGGTGTTTTGAGCAGAGGGAGCTCTAAAAGAGGCACACCTCTCCCCTAGTTAACGAATGGGGAGGGGCCTTGCTCCCTCTGCTCAGTTGTCTTAATTGTTTTATAATTAGGAGGAAAGGGCTCTCAGAGAGAGAGGGGAGAGACAGAGAGAGAGAGCGAAAGAGTGAGGGGGGGTGGGAAAGAGGGAGGCTGCGAGGGCAGGTCTCCCCTCACAGCGATGGGTGGGTGTTTCTTTGGGTGCACTCCCCAGATGGCAAAAAACACAGTCTTTGTAGAATGGTCTTCGGGTGGGGAGAGAAGATGTCTTCACCTGGGGTAGCTGGAGCCACCCAGGCACACACTCCCAACGATGTTAAATAGGGTAATTAGTACTACTTCAGCCAGGTAGCTCCAGCTATCCCAGGCTAGGCAATGGGGGAGGGGTGCTTCAGTGGTGTGTGGGGCCTAGCTGTAAGCAAGACCCACACACACACTTCCACACACACACACCCCCCGCGATGTTCCGGCCCTCGAAAGGTCCTCTTTCCTCCTCCCACCGATACAACAAAGTCTTTCGGGGAATGCACCAAAACAAACCCACCTGTCGAAGATTGTAGAAACGACTCTCCCTCCTTCCACACTGGATGGTGTTCCTCAGGTTGTTCTTTTCCCCCTCTCTCCAACTCTCTGTAGTTGTAATAAGTGATAAATTTTCTGCTCTCCTCCTCTCCCTCTGGATGTTGAATGTGTAGTAAGCCAGCCCTCTCCTCCTATTCCTGGGCTGTTCTCAGGGTTCACTCCAGGCTTTCGAGAAAGGAGCAAAGCAGGGAGTTCCTTCTCTCTCAGCAGCACAGCTCCAACTGAATAGGCCACGCCTCCAAAGCTCCACCATTGCTCCTTCTGCATGAAACTCTTTTAGGAGCAAACAAAAAACATTAAACCCCCCGATCTGGGGGAAACACCAACATTTACAAGGCCCTTTTTTTAATTTTTTTGGTTCTTTTTTTGGGCACAGAATCGAATTTTTTCTCCAAGTGGCCCCTATAAAAGGGGAGTGGGAGACTAAAAGCACCGGCAATTCAAACAAATTAACATAAAAACATAAAATCAAATTAAAATTTGGTTGCCGGGCGTGATGATGCACTCCAGTCCCTCCGGTGCCCACCTCTCGCGGAAGGCCGCGAGCGTACCGGTGGACACCGCGTGCTCCATCTCCAAGGACACCCTGGACCGGATGTGGGCGCGGAAGAGAGGCAGGCAGTCTGGCTGAATGACCCCCTCGACCGCCCGCTGCCTGGACCGGCTGATGGCACCCTTGGCCGTGTCCAGGAGCAGTCCTAGGAGGAGGCCCTCGGACCTACCCGCTCCCCTCCGCACCGGGTGCCCGAAGATCAGGAGTGTGGGACTGAAGTGCAGCCAGAATTTCAGGAGCAGCCCCTTTAAATAACAAAACAGGGGCTGCAACCTCGTGCACTCAATAAAAACATGGAACACGGACTCTTCCAGACCGCAGAAATTGCAGGCGGCCTGGGAGCCCGTGAACCGGCTTAAAAATTTATTGCACGGCACTGCTCCGTGCACCACCCTCCAGGCCAAGTCCCCGATAAATAGTGGGAGGAATCCTGCGTTGAGTGCCCTCCATCGGGGACCCCCGCCTCCTCCGGACGGCAAGATGGTACGCCATGGCGTGTCCGGATGGCAGGCGAGGATGGCAAAGCTGAGAGTGTGCAGGAGCAGCCCGTACAGTAAACCCCTCCGCGCGGAACTGAAAGGCACGGAGGGGATTTCCCCGAGGTGGCTCAAGTTGTGAGGCGCCGGCCCCCGAGGGAGGTTCCGGGGTTTGGTGCTGATGAGGAATTCTGTCCGGACGGGGCTCAGTTCGGATGGGATCTCCCCACGTGCTTGAGCCTCCTCGATGCACCTAATGGAGTCGGGGCCCAGAGCTCTTTTTAGCGACTCGATGGCATCGGCTGCGTGGCGGACGTTGGCAGAATTTAGGCACCGCGCCACCGTGTCTGGCGCCATCCAGCCCGCTCCTCCGCCATCGAGCAGGTCCCTGACCCTGGTCACCTCACCAGCCACAGCCCTCTCGTCCGACCGCCACATAAAGCCTCGGCCGTGGAGGTACGGATTCCCGAGCAGCGGCTCCTGCAGGACGGCCGCCACTCCAGCCGGTGGAGAGCTGAGCTTGGTGGAGACTTTGTTCCAGACCCTGATGAGTTCCTTGTAAAAGACAGGCAGCTCCCGGAGGGTGGTCCTGACACCCCCCAAGTTCACAAACAGGAGCTGCGTGTCGTAGCTGAGGCCGTGCTGCTGGCGGAAGAAATACATCGCCAGAGCACGCCACCTAGGAGGGGGCTCAACGTAAAGGTATCTCTGCAGGGTCTGAAGACGGAAAGTCGCGAGCTGGGCGCTGACGCACACCAACGACTGACCGACCTCCCTAAGCGGGAGACTCAAGACCGCGGCAGAGACCCAGTGCTTCCTGTTGTTCCAGAAGAAGTCCACCAGCTTCTTCTGTATCTTGGTGACAAACGCAGGGGGAGGGGTCAAAGTGACCAGCCGGTACCACAACATGGCGGCCACCAGCTGGTTTATGACTAGCGCTCGACCCCTGCAGGACAGCACTCGGAGCAGTCCTGTCCAGCGCCCTAGGCGAGCGGCGACCTTGGCCTCCAGCTCCTGCCAGTTCGCCGGCCAGGCTTCCTCGTCGGGGCTAAGGTAGACTCCCAGATAGAGGAGATAGGTCGTGCTCCAGGCAAAAGGCCTGAGCTCCTCCGGCAGGGAGTCCACCCGCCACTGACCCATCAGGAGTCCGGAACATTTCTCCCAGTTGATTCTGGCGGAGGATGTGGCCGAATAAATCTCCTGGCACTCACGCAGGTCAGCGGGATCCTCTACCGCGAGGAGCACGTCATCGGCATAAGCCGAGAGGACGACCTCCACGCCCGGCCCTTGCAGAGCCAGTCTCATCAACCTCGTCCGCAGGAGGCGCAGGAAAGGCTCCACGCAGACGGCATATAACTGGCCGGACATGGGGCATCCCTGGCGCACCCCTCTCCCAAAGCGAAGGGGCGCCGTCAAGGACCCGTTAACCTTAATCAGACACTCCGCGGCGGTGTACAAAAGTCGGATCCGGGCGACGAAATGGGTCCCGAACCCGAAAGTGCGCAGAGTTCCGAACAGATAGTCGTGATCCACCCTGTCGAACGCCTTCTCTTGGTCGAGGGATAGGAAGGCGACCGACAGACCAGCCTCCTGGGAGTAATGGATGAGGTCCCGGACCAGATGGATGTTATCGTGGATTGTCCGGCCCGGGACCGTGTAGGACTGGTCGGTGTGGATCATGTGGTCCAGCACGGCACCAAGGCGAGCAGACATCGCCCTGGCGAAGATTTTGTAGTCCGTGCTGAGGAGGGAGACCGGGCGCCAGTTCTTAAGGAGGCGGAGATCGCCCTTCTTAGGCAGCAGGACGATGACTGCCCTGCGCCAAGAGAGGGGCATCTCCCCGGTCGCCAGACTTTCCCCCAGGACCCGCGCGTAATCCCAGAATGCGGAACTCCACGGTCAGCCCGTCCAGCCCCGGGGCTTTTCCCCTCGAGAACCGGTCGAGGGCGGCGGTCAGCTCCGCCAGGCTTAGCGGAGCTTGCAGATTTTCGGCGCCCTCCAGGCTGACCTTTAGCAGGTCCTCCCACAAAATTCTACGTGCTTCCTCGCTGGACGGCTCCGGAGAGAACAGGGCCCCGTAATACTCACGGGCCCTGTTGTTGACGCCCTCCAGATCCGAGACGAGAGAGCCGTCGTCGGCCAGCAGCGTCAAAAGCTGCTTACGGACACCCTGACTTTTTAGCAGCGAGTAGAAGAAGGGGGAGCCGCGGTCCAGATCCCGCAGGAATCGAATCCACGACATCACGAAAGTGCCTCGGGACCCGACGAGCTGCAGGTCCTTCACCGCGGCCTTCTTCGCTTCGTACACCGTCCGCAGGGCCGGGTCCCCGACGACTTGACCGAGACAGGACTCTTTTTCGAGGCGCCCGACCCTGGCCACCCGCCTCTTGGTCGACCCCTCGCGTACTCTTGACAGAAGATGCAGACGTGAGCCTTGCCCACGTCCCACCATAGCCTCAAGGAGGGGAAGCCCCCCTGCTTCCTTCTCCAGTCGGCCCAGAATCGACGGAACGAGTCCTGGCACCGCACGTCCTCCAGCAGCTGGTTGTTAAAATGCCAGTACGCGGACCCCGTCCTCGCGCGGAGCGAAGCGAGCTCCGCCCACACCAGGTGTTGGTCCGAACACGGCACCGGCCGCATGGAGGCTGCCGGGACACAGGAAACGTATGCCCGAGACACGTAAAGGCGGTCGACTTTGGACCATCCTACTCCAGGCCTCACCCAAGTAAAGGCGCTGGAGTCGGGATGGAGATTTCGCCAGACATCCACGAAGTCGAAGGACCCGACCAAGTCCCTCAACTTCTCCATCGCCGTCATGCTCTGCGGGGCACCGGAGCGGTCCCTCGCCTCGAGGGTGCAGTTAAAATCCCCCCCGAGGACAATGCAGTCGCCGACGTCGACGGAGTCAAGAAGAGCGGACACCTCTTCGAAGAAGCGCGTTTGCTGCGGGCCGGGCTGAGGGGCGTATACGTTCACGAGATGGAGCGGCATGTCCCCCAGGTGAACCATTACGTGCAGCAAGCGGCCTGGCATGGGCTCCTCGACCCCCAAGATCTCCGGCTGAAAATGCAGGGCCAACAAGATGGCCACCCCACTAGAAGTGGCAGTGAGGTGGCTCATGCTGACCTCTCCTTGCCATTCCAGGAGCCACGTGGCTTTGTCTCCTGGAACGGTGTGGGTTTCTTGCAGGAAGCACGCCGCATATTTCCCCTCCCGCAGGAGCGAAAAATTGTTCAATCTACGGCGTGCCTCTCTGCTGCCGTTGATGTTGAGGCTGGCTATGGTTATCTTCATGACAAGAGCATAGTGCAACCTCTACCTAACCTATTGTGGAGGGGGGGGAGTGGAGTCTTTTGTTGACCTCCACTCCTTCAGCAGCCCAGCGAGGAACTTTATGAGCCGGCGCAGCTCAAGGTCTTGCGCCTTTGATAACGGCCCGCCCGCGGCCATGGTTTTAGTGGCGACGCGGATGGAAGCGATGAGCAGCCTCAGCTCGGACCATCTTTCCCGGGCCAGATGGGTTCGGTTGCGGTGACCCTGGCTCTGGACCAAAAAGTCCCGGAGTTCCTCTACGGGAATGAGGGGGGACTCAGCGGCGGGCACGAGGAGATCCACCGCCTCACTGGCGATGGACTCGAGATCTTCACCCACGTCCTCCACCGAGTCCCCGTCCTCCTCCGGGAGGTCGCCGCTAGCAGCCGGACCGTCGACCGCACGAGGTATGGCAAACGGCCCGGCCGCTCCATCCGGCCCTGGCTCTGCCCCGATCCCACCCCCAGGATTGTCGGCAGAGGAGTCCCCACTGGGCTCTTTTAAAAGTGGTGCTGGGTCGGGAAGCGACAGCGGAAGGGGTTCCTCCTCCGCCCCAGGAGCCGGGGAACATGGAGAGACCTGGTCAAAGTAATGTTCCAGGTCCTCCAAGTACCTCAGCTCCAAAGTAGGGGGCGAGGGTTGTTGTTCTTCACCCTCCCCGCCGCCACCCCCCGGCCCAGCGTGTACAGAATCGTTAAAATTAATCATTTCCGTTTCTTCCGGGCCGAGCGACACCCGGGGGAAGTTGGTTAATAGCTGGGCGGGCTCAGGTTCGGCCTTTTCGGCCCCGCCCGCCTCAGTCCCCGGGACACTCGACCCGGCGGCAATGCATTCCTCTGCTGGCCGCACACCCCCCATGACAGGCAGATCCTCCACGCCATCCCCGGGAGGCAGAGGCTGGGCAGCCTCGACTGTCTCACCCTCCCCGGGGACAGATTCCTCCCGCCGACGGTGCAGTTTGAGGGCGCTAGTGGGGGACGCGGGACACGCGGCGGGCACCGACTCCTCCGCGGAGTGATGTTGTTCCCCCTCCGCCTCATTGGAGCGGCGCATCCTTTTGTTCCTTGGGGGGCGCGGAGGCAGGGAGACCTCCATGTCTGCCGAGGCCTCCCGCTCCACCCCCCCTTTTTCTTTTTTTGCCCGCGCCCGAGCCCCTCTGAGATACTGGTCAAGGGCTCGGGCACGGGCTCAGGGCGCCCCGCGCTCGCCGATGTCAGGGTTGGGCTGAGCACGGTGTTCAAGCTGTCTGGCGCACTGAGGGGACCCGCCTCGAGATGTTACGCCTTCCTCCGCGCCTTCCTTCCGATCGGACGCTCTCCCTCCCCGCCACCGGAGGCCGTGAAAACAAAGGCCCCCGACGATGCCCGCGCACCCACAGCTCCCGGCACACGGACGCTACTAGGGGGAGGGGTGGCGGCGGCGCCAGCCTTGGCCGCCTTCGGTGGTTTGGCGGCTTTGGAGGCGGGGCAGTTCTTGCGGACGTGCCCCACCTCCCTGCAGGCATGGCACCGCACGCCGTCCGACGTCCAAAAGATGCGGTAGGCAGTCCCCTCGTGCGCCACATTAAAATTGCCCTCCGTTGTCTCCTCCCGCACCAGCCGGACAAAGAGCTGGTGGCGGAAGGAGAACACATGGCGCAGGCTGTTCTCCCTGAGGCCAAGCGGTATGGGGTTGATCCCCGACCTTACCTCCCCCAGTTGGTGTAGGTGAGGGAGGAGGAGCTCAGCGGGAACAAAGGGCGGGACATTTGAAATGATGACCCTCTGCACGGTGGCCTCGAGAGCGTCCACCGGCAGGAACGTCCCACCCACCGTGAGCCCCTTTTCGAGGGCCAGGGACACCGCCCGCTCTGACCCCAGGAAGAACACGGCCTTCCCAGACATCTTGGAGGCTGTGACAATGGCCGAGGGGCCGACTACCCCAGCCATCGCCCGCACGCATTCCTCAATGCTCATTGTGGGGTGAGTGTAGCTCTTGACCCCGTGTTTTTTTGTTGTCAGTCTGAATGGTGGCAGGGCAGCAGAGGCGCAGGAGGCGCCGTGGATGTGGACGCCGCCTGCGCATATGTCCTAGCTGACCCTGCCACCGGTGTGCATGGGGTCGCCATCACGGGGTCCCTTTAAGGGCTACACCCACCCCAAAGTCACAGGCCTTAATGGTCTTTAATTGGCCTCGTTGGTTTTTTGAGCAGAGGGAGCTCTTAATGGGGCACACCTCTCCCCCAGTTAACGAATGGGGAGGGGCCTTGCTCCCTCTGCTCAGTTGTCTTAATTGTTTTTAAAAATTAGGAGGAAAGGGCTCTCAGAGAGAGAGGGGAGAGACAGAGAGAGAGAGATAGAGCGAGGGGGGTGGGAATGAGGGAAGCTGCCAGGGCAGGTCTCCCCTCACAGCGTTGGTGGGTGTTTCTTGGGGTGCACTCCCCAGATGGCAAAAAAACAGTCTTTGTAGAATGGTCTTCGGGTGGGGGGAGAAGATGTCTTCACCTGGGATAGCTGGAGCCACCCAGGCACACACTCCCAACGATGTTTAATAGGGTGATTAAAGATTCTTCAGCCAGGTAGCTCCAGCTATCCCAGGCTAGGCAATGGGGGAGGGGTGCTTCAGTGGTGTGTGGGGCCTAGCTGTAAGCAAGACCCCCACACACACTTCCACACACACACACCGCCCGCGATGTTCCGGCCCTCAAGTTATCTTCTTTCCTCCCCCCACCGATACAACAAAGTATTTCGGGGAATGTACCAAAACACACCCACCTGTCGAAGATTGTAGAAATGACTCTCCCTCCTTCCACACTGGATGGTTTTTTCTCAGGATGTTTTTTCCCCCTCTCTCCAACTCTCTGTAGTTGTAATAAATGATACATTTTCTGCTCTGCTCCTCTCCCTCTGGATGTTGAATGTGCAGTAAGCCAGCCCTCTCCTCCTATTCCTGGGCTGTTCTCAGGGTTCACTCCAGGCTTTCGAGACAGGAGCAAAGCAGGGAGTTCCTTCTCTCTCAGCAGCACAGCTCCAACTGAATAGGCCACGCCTCCAAAGCTCCACCATTGGTCCCAAAAAGTTAGTTTACAGGTGCAGCAGGTAATCAGGAAGGCGAATGGAATGTTGGCCTTCATTGCGAGAGGGATGGAATACAAAAGCAGGGAGGTCCTGCTGCAACTGTACAGGGTATTGGTGAGGCCGCACCTGGAGTACTGCATGCAGTTTTGGTCACCTTACTTAAGGAAGGATATACTAGCTTTGGAGGGGGTTCAGAGACGATTCACTAGGCTGATTCCGGAGATGAGGGGGTTACCTTATGATGATAGATTGAGTAGACAGGGTCTTTACTCGTTGGAGTTCAGAAGGATGAGGGGTGATCTTATAGAAACATTTAAAATAATGAAAGGGATAGACACGATAGAGGCAGATAGGTTGTTTCCACTGGTCGGGAGACTAGAACTAGGGGGCACAGCCTCAAAATACGGGGGAGCTAATTTGAAACCGAGTTGAGAAGGAATTTCTTCTCCCAGAGGGATGTGAATCTGTGGAATTCTCTGCACAGGGAAGTAGTTGAGGCTAGCTCATTGAATGTATTCAAATCACAGATAGATAGATTTTTAACCAATAAGGGAATTAAGGGTTATTGGGAGCGAGCCGGTAAGTGGAGCTGAGTCCACATCCAGATCAGCCATGATCTTGTTGAATGGCGGAGCAGGCTCGAGGGGCTAGATGGCCTACTCCTGTTCCTAATTCTTATGTTCTAAAGCCCAGACTCCATCCCCACATGTGGTATGTTACTTTATCATCCAGTATGGTATTGAGGCCCACACAGAGCAGCATGGGTCAAGGGTCCATTACAGGCCTGTGGTTCGTTGTTGCCAGTCTGTGAGTTACTGATCCCCATTCCGAGCAGAAAGAGCAATGTCCCATCATTGGCCTGGGCTCTAGAATGTCTGGTTCCCAGGGCATCCAGTTGTTAGCATGAATGTTTTCTCGCAAGAATCACTCAACATTCAGGATCGGTTCCAACGCCAAAATGGCCTTTATTACGCTGGCGGGGAGGAAGCCTCTGGTCTAAGTCCAGGCACCTCTCTCCGCCGAACAAAGAAAACCATCAATATTTATATGTTTTACAGCAGTTAATTCCAGTTACTCAGCCCACATTGACTGGACACAATTCAATCATAATGATTATAGATTACATATCGGTTTCTTCAACCCAATAGAATTCCCCTGGTACATCGGGGGGCTGTATGTTCGTTTCCTGTTAGCTCGGGCTGATCCATGACCCTGTGATGTGATGCAGGCCCCCTTATCTCTGTTACTCGGGGGCTCTGCTGTGACCTTGTTGAGCTATCTCAACATGATTGTTAAGCACTCCATCTGGAGTCATCGATTAAGGACATTCTGTACCAGGCACTATAACGGTTTGTTATGGTTATCTTGTCTCAAGCTGTTGATCCAAGACATTCCTGGTACCAGGCCTCACAGGGTCATTGCTCAGTCAGCCTCAATCAACAGTTCATTGCTTGACTAATTGAGTTCCCATCATGCTTGGAGGAGCCCCCTGACAGCCATTTTATATTTGGTTACCATTTTAAACACATACATGTATATATATATATATATATAGCAGGTGCCTAATGCCCGACAACAATTCCCCCGTTTCGGTAAAGGGACTAGTCCTATCTCCATCCCTAATAGATTTTGTGCACGGCCCGGTACTCCCTGCCTCAACGTGCTGGCCAGTCACGCGGTTTCAGGAGTCCCGGTTGCTTAGATCAAATTGATTAAGGCCAAATCCTCCTGCCCCTCTGTTAGACAGGCTTTTTTAATATCCAGGGATATCATGGGTCCTTCTTTGTTGTGCATGGTGCCTGAACGCCTGGCAGGCCATTATACCCCATGTTATTGCTAAGATCAATTGTACCCCGACCAGTATGTGTGAAATTATTCGAATCCAATCATGGATGTTCACATTCATTCCCCAGTCCCAGACCTTTTTCCACCAACTCTGATTTTATAAGTCTACATCAATATCTTCTTCCAGTACTTTGAATTTAGTTTGCAGTTGGTGGGAGAGCTTTACGAATTGACCCACTCTGAGCCTCAATTTCCGTAATATTTCGGTTAGATGTGGGATGGGGACCTGGTCTGGCTCGACATAATCCTGCAAATGATCGTGGAGCTGATCGGTTACATTAATATCTTCGGGCTTCCGGCGCCTAACCTGGGTAGTATGCGCTTGCCCGATCGTGACAGGGCGTAGCGGCGCAAAGCGTAAGTTCGGCTGTGGTATCGGGCACTGCAGGTCATTATACTGGTATGAACGCTCGGTAGTAGAGACGCAGTACCTTCCCTTCCCTCCGTAGCCTGTCCTCACAAAGTGCATGTGTGCGGGCACTATTTCTAGTACACATCTGTTGGTTCGGTTAAACCCGCACTCGTCGAGCTCCCCTCGGCCCACCGGGTGAGGGCATACTGTGATCTCCCCCCTTTGCTTGCATCCTGTTAGGGAAATCCCGGTAAGTATGTCGTTTCGGCGAACGGCGGAGGTGGTGGTCAGATAGTAACGGTTGGGGACATTTTCCCGTATTACCCCAATATTCTCTAGTTGGTACAGGGGGAACGGCCCTGAGTCCGGCGTGGCTATAGGGATCATCAGGACTATCCCTATCCCAGTATTCCTACCCATCTAGCAATCTGGAATCGCTGGGTATACTCGGGTCAGTCCCTTCAGAGTACAATTATCCAGTGTCCCCCTCTGGTTGGCCAACTGAGCCAAATGTGAACTGTCTATCCAATCGGATCTGATCGAGATTGTGGCGGATCTGTCCCACCATCCACAGGCCATAAGCGTGATAGAGTTGCCCCTGTCTTTGCCTTCCAGTATCTTCTCTTTCTCTATCAATGAGGTGATTGATGGTTTTGGCGTGAGCTTCCAGGACTGAGATGCCATCCAGCTGGATTTCGGCACCCTCCTTTCCTAGGTTGGCTTGATCTTCCTGGTTTTGATCCACACTTTCGAATAACCCCTTCATTAACCTTTTAAGCTGTTCCAGCCTTTTGTTTAACCCTTGTATGCCTAGCGAGTTTACTACGGAGGTTCCTGCATTGAAGCCGGGAGCAACATAATTATCTATTTCCCTCTTTATCCTGGGGGCTGACTCCTGTCCTCGGAATCTATTGGCACCCATTGCATCGGCAGCCTGCTGCATTACAACTTTACTTAATACATTATACATTTTCCTTGACTGTTCTGTACAATACTCCGGCATCTGGATGCATGAAATATTGATCAGGACAGGCACAATTTCATGCTTAACATTATCATACAACAATTCCTCTTCGTTGTAAAGTACGATCCCATTTTCTGGCCCCTTGGTATTTGTCGGACAAGGCAGTTCCTCGGGCAATGTAGTGGTTCGTATGGGGCGAGGTGTCGGCGAAGGTGAAAAGCACACATACAGTGATATTGCAGCCGCTCCCACCTCCTCATAGTACCCACACAGCCCCACTCCCTTTTTGCGGATAACTGATTGCTGGGACTGCTCTGGAGGCGCGCAAATTATGCTGAAGGTACATTCATCGGGCCCTTTGGCATCCCTCCATTTAATGCAGCTGCCCCTTGTACCCGTGGAGCACTGTACACATACCCGGTTCTTATTGGGATTCACTTGCAACCATGAATTAAAATAAGTCCTGTCCTTGCTCCAATCCTTAGTCACTGGGACGCACACTCCGTCCGTCACATTGAACAAAACTCCATAGTTCATGTGATTGTTTACTTCCAGCGTGCTCTGCTGTCCGTCGGTGTCGTCCAGGGTATGTGTATGTCTCAGGGCTATCCATATTACGAGTAGCGTCGTTCGTATTCCCATTCTGGTAAGTATTATCTGTAATTTTAAACAGACGGCATGGTCGTCACCAGGGGTTAGGTTCTGCTCTATGAGTATCCTCGTCACCCTGCGAAATCAGAAGTACAAGGTTATAGTCGAACCATTTCAAGCTGAATCTGTAGCGCGTGAGCCCATGCCTTTGCCCACTTAAATATTACCCAAACTCCTATCACCACCAAGACCCCTTCCAAAAGGGTATCTAACCACTCCTGGTATTTTGCGGCATACTATTCTGTCTCGTTTAGGCGTATCACCCTTGGTTTGGCCATTACCCTTCTGAGTTATACCTTTTTAATTGCGACCAATGCTTCCACCGACCATTCCCTCTCATGTCGACACATGCACACGTGTCGCGAGTCAAAATGATGTCATATGGTCTGGTCCACCTTGGGGCAAATCCCATCCTGTCGGGGGTGACTTGTACCAACACTTTGTCACCTACCTGTGGGAGCTGTGCGTCGGCATTTCCTTTGTTTTGGATCTCCAAGTCCCGTATGGTCTGTTGCTCTACCACCTCTTTTATTATTTCCTTCAGCTGTGAATCTAATTGTTTTACATATTGTTTAATCCGATCTCGTAAAGGTCCCATTTCCTCTCCCCCCGCTATGATACCTTCGGGGAGTCTCATGGCCCTCCCCGTCATTAATTCAAAGGGGGTCAGACCTGTGGTCTGGTTAGGGGTGGCCCTATGTCTCATTAGTATACAGAGTAGAACGTCCACCCATCCCTTCCCGGTTTCAGTTATGACTTTGGCAATTGCTGTCTTAAGGTTCATTCGCTCCACCATTCCCGAGCTCTGTGGATGGTACGGGATGTGGAACCGTTGTCAGATTCCGAGCAGACCGCATGCCCGCTTCATGATCTGTCCTGTGAAGTGTGTCCCCTGGTCTGAGTCAATTGGGAGGGGCACTCCCCATCGTGGGATTATGTCGAATGCGAGAATCTGTGCTACTGTGGATGCTCCGCAATTCCGGGTGGGAAAAACCTCAACCCACCTGGTAAATTGATCAATAATGACCAGGCAGTATTTCTTTCCCCGACTGTTGGGTAGGGGCCCTGTGAGATTCTCCCACGGGCCCCTGGGACGTGTCTGATGTGCCATTTTGACCTTTATGGGTCTGTCTGGATTACGCTGTGCACATACTATGCAGCGCTGGCAATGCTTTTCTACGTCTCGCCCGATCCCGGCCCACCACCAGTCTTTGAGTAGACAGCTCAGCATTCCGTCTTGCCCAGTGTGATCCGGCTCGTGGTGTAGCTGGAGTAGTTCGGTCTGGATAGAGGACGGGGCGACTACTTGTAGTCCCTTTCTCCACACCCCGTCTTCCCCAATGCTGGCCCCCTGGCTCTCCCATAGCGACCGTTCCTCCGAGCTACTTTCTTCCTGTACCTTGTGGATATTCAGCTCTCCTGGTCCTATCACGTCTACTTTGATTATCTGGGGCTCATCTTCTTCCGCTGCGCTTCTGGCTGCTTGATCTGCCTGCATGTTTCCCCGCTGTTCCCTGGTTTCTACCTTTTGATGCGCCTTGATCTTTATTACAGCTGCTGTAGCGGGTCTTTTAACGGCTTTTACCAACTCCCGAACTATATTCTCGTGTTTAATGTGCCCCCCTCCTGAGGTTATGTACCCACGTCTGCTCCATGCTATCATGTAGTCGTGTACTACCCTGAACGCGTACTGGCTGTCGGTATAGACATTTACACGCTTCCCCTCTGCCAATTTAAGGGCTTCGGTCAAAGCCACGAGCTCCGCTACTTGGGCGGACACTGTTCCTTCCAGTGCCCCTCGCAGGAGGATGGCACCGTCCTGGTCTACCACGCCCCATCTGGTGCGGAATTGTCTGTAAATATACCGTCGGGACCGTCAACGTAAAGGGTTAAATCGGGGTCGCCCAGAGGTTTATCGGCTATCCCCCCTTCCGTTCCTTGATCTATCTCAGTTTTGCAACGATGGGGTTCGCCTTCGGTCACTATTCCCTCCGCGGGATTAAAACCTATATCCCTGATTATTTGTATGGACTGGTCTTTGGGCAATAGTACCGCCTCCCAGGTAGCTCGTCAGGCATCCGACACCGTTTTTAACCTCCCAGTGTTTAGTAATTCCACTATGGTGTGCTTCGTGTGTAAGATAAGTATCCTGACATCGTCACTGGTTCGCATATTCTTGCAGCCCAAGCAGCACAATCGAGGGCAACCACACACCGATGAAGCCCCTTCGCTACCGGGGACTCTTGTGTTGAGTAATACGCTGCTGGTCTCATTACCCCTTCCTTTTCCTGGGTTATTACGCCGCTGTAGAAACCCCCCTCGAGATTGTAATATACATGGAACGGCTTAGTCATGTCAGGTAGCTTCAGCACCGGGGCTGCCAACAATTCAGCTTTTAATTTCCCATAGGCTTCTTCTTACTCCAATCCCCACTCTACCTGTTCAGTTCCTGGTTTTCCTTCCCTCACTAGTCGCTGAATGGGTTCGGCCATATTCGCAAATTGAGGAATGAAATTCCTGCAATAGTTGAACAAGCCCATCACCCGCCGCACTCCCCGTACCGTTGTTGGTCGGGGCATATCAGCGATGGCTGTCTTTCGGTCTGTCGGAAAGGTCATTTTTCCCTGACTGATATTGTGTCCCAAATATCGAACCATGGCTTGCCCGATCTGTGCCTTTTTTGGATTTATTTTAAAACGTGCCTTGTCTTGAATCCTTAAAACCATGGCAACGGCCCCTAAGTGCTCTCGGTCGCTTGCCGAGGCTATCAAGATGTCATCCACATACTGAAGATTGTGCTGTTGTAAGGGATTAAGTCACACTGTTCCAAGGCATTGCTCATGACTCGGTGGAAAATGTTCGGACTGTTGTGGAACCCCTGAGGGAGTCGGGTCCACGTGTATTGTCTGCCTCTGGAGCTAAATATGAATCTTTCCTCAGATGCAGGGTCCAGTGGGATCGACCAAAATCCGTTAGCAATATCTAAAACAGTGAAAATCCTGTGTTCCGGATTCAGACCGTTGAAAATAGTTGCTGGGCTGGCCACAATCGGGTGTTCCCTGGGCGTTACTTTATTTAGTGCTGTATAATCTATTGTTAGTCGGTAACTCTCATCCAGTTTCTTCACTGGCCACATCGGGGAGTTCGTGACTGACACTGTCTGTCGTAATATGCCTTGGTCTACCAGGGCTTCTATTATCTCCTCAGTGGCCCGCATGGCCTCTGATTTAATAGGGTATTGTTTGTGGGGAAGATGTACCGGTCCCGTGATATCAATGAGTCCGCAGTCCTGTTTGCTTATTGCCCAAACTCCCGGGATAGCCTGACACAGTAATAATCCCAACACCCCGTCCTTTGACCAGTTTCTCGTCAAGGTGCCTGTTTTACCTAACGTGGCTATATTTTTTACTGGGGCCCATTTCCATGCAACTTTATCCTTATACCCTTTCTTGGCTTTCCAGGTTACCCGCCTTCACCTAGCGTCCACTATGGTGCCTAGCTCGCGGAGTAGGTCCATCCCTAGTATAGTGCCCTCTGAATTTTGACATACCCAGAACTGGACCGGTACCATTATACCGTCTACCTCGAGCACTTGTGTTTCGCTTTGATACGCCGTGGTCCTGTTTCCCCCTACTGCTTTGATTATGATGGATCGCCGGGTAGTGGGTAGATCGAGATTGGTTAGGGACACCGATGCCCTGGTGTCTATCAACATGTCGCATCGCCGGTCCCCTAACGATGCATTGATCCACATGCGGGAATCAGGTTCTTGGCTGGGGGCCGATGCGATTCATTGGGGTTTCGTCTGCTTCTGGGTCAGCTGCTGTATAATGTCCAGCAGCTGCTGATTTCCGAGCATACTAACGTCTGGGGTTCTTTCATTGGGATTTTGTCCCTTTTTAGCTCCCCGTTGCGGTCCCTTCCCTTCCTGGCCACCCACTTTTGCTCAATAGTCCTGTGACTCGTGACCTGATTGGTCACAGTTCCTGAACCTTTTGCGTCCATCACGTTTTGGGGCTCCGCACTCGGCGCGGCGGTGTCCCGTCTTGTTGCAATTATAGCATGTCTCAGCCGCCTTTTTGTCAGTGGCCGCACAGACCTCAGCTGTGCTGGCAGCTATTTTGGACCTTTGTTGATTGTCTACCGAGGTAGCCCAACTTTCCAGGTCATCAAAGTTATTATATGCCACTCAGCCTGCTTTTAGGATGGCTTGGTGGGCGGAGCTTAGTCCGTCCTTATACAACTGTATGAAGGCTGGGTTCTGCCGGTCCGCTATGTGCCAAGAATGCCTCAAATTTCCAAACCCCGTACTCTTGTGCCCGTTCGTCCTTCTTTTGTATTACTCCCACTATAGAGTTCCAGTTTACGGGAACCTGGCCTAAGACGAGTGTCACGTTCGCTTTGAATGCTATCATGCTCGCCTCCTGTTGTTGCCTAATAGCAGACAGGTCAGTACACCAGGTACCGCTTCGGTAATCATTCCGTTGTCTGTCCCAGTAGTTTTCTGGCATTTTAATTCTAACTATAGCAGCGATATCTTGATTATGGAGCTGGTGGCAAATTTTCATTTCTTTGAGCTTCTGCCAGAAGGTTGCATTGCTATGGCGAGATATTAGGGGTGGCAGCTTGTCTAATAACTGCATCGTGTCCCCGGGGGATAACGATGTGTATGTTAATCGTATTTGTGGGGGTAGGGCGGGCCTACCATTATGCCCGTGTCCTGCTGGGACCCCGGGTATGCATTCCACCTTTACAGGCGCGGTCTTGACCGGGTTTATTGTGGCATATGGGGGTGGCAGGGCATCCCCTTTAAACGAGTCGCATCGAGCTGTTTCATTCCCTAGGCACTCCCAATCTTCCCCACTAGGTGGCGCACTTGGGCTACTCATGGTTCGGACTGGCAAAACTGTCAGTCCGGTCTCAGCAGTCACTTGCTTACTTTTTGTTTGCACATACTGGTTACCCTTCTCTGTTAACTTTTCACGGGCTCGCAGTATCAGGACCACTGCCTTTTCATCTTTGTCTTTCCTTTCCTTCTCTCACCATTCCTGCTGGTCTGCTAGTGGGTCCTGAGGATCCCATCCTGCTTTAATCATTCTCTCGATTAGTTTCTTTTCTTTTTTCGCCAGGTGGCGGGTAAGGGAGCCTTCCGGCCCCCACTCCAGTTTATCTGCTTTATTGGCCATTCCTGGGTAGGACTATAATCGTTAGGAATCTACTCTCAGAGGTTTGCCTTTTACCTCGCACAACTTGTAGTCGACCATCTCCGGGCTGCTGTCAGGTCACAGGTCTGTTTTTACACAAACTTATACAATTCTTAAAACGCGTTTAAGCAATTCCCGACAGCGCTCTACATATTCTTAACGACTACCTACCACCGTTTTGCCCGTTGGTCCGACCCTGTTCACAGGTTTGGATTCCATTGGTCGCTGTGCACCGCCTGCCCCCCCCCGGGGTATATTTCAAATCACATTACTGGGTCCGGAAGATGTCGTTCGGTATCACGATCCCACGGTCTAAGTGTGTTCCCGGCGCCTACTTAGTTCCTGGCCATCACGTGGGACAAAGTCCTCTTAATGCAGACTCAGGCTTGGTGTTTGAGATATTGGACTGTCTCTTTGTGGCGATTAACCGGCATCCACCTTCGGCACCCGCTATAAATTTTGTTTAAGGTATACTCATCCGGTTTCTCCAAGGGCGCTCAGCAACTTCGGAATCCTGTCGACTACACCACTGTTAGCATTAATGTTTTCTCGCAAGAATCACTCAACACTCGGGATCGGTTCCAACGCCAAAACGGCCTTTATTACACCGGCGGGGAGGAAGCCTCTGGTCTAAGTCCAGGCACCTCTCTCCGCCGAACAAAGAAAACCATCAATATTTATATGTTTTACAGCAGTTAATTCCAGTTACTCAGCCCACATCGGCCGGACACAATCCAATCATAACAATTATAGATTACATATCGGTCTCTTTAATCCAATAGAATTCCCCTGGTACATCGGGGGACTGTATGTTCGGTTCCTGCCAGCTCGGGATGATTCATGACTCTGTGATGTGATGCAGGCCCGCTTATCTCTGTTACTCGGGGGCTCTGCTGTGACCTTGTTGAGCTATCTCAACATGGTTGCTAAGCACTCCATCTGGAGTCATCGATTAAGGACATTCCGTACCAGGCACTATAACGGTTTGTTGTGGTTATCTTGTCTCAAGCTGTTGATCCAAGACATTCCTGGTACCAGGCCTCACAGGGTCATTGCTCGGTCAGCAGTTCATTGCTTGACTAACTGAGTTCCCATCATGCTTGGAGGAGCCCCCTGGCAGCCATTTTATATTTGGCTACCATTTTGAACACATACATGTGTATCAGCAGGTGCCTAATGCCCTACAACACAGTAAAGCAAGCATGTGTATATCTGATCTCTACAGTGCAGAATAAATACAATAACAAAATAACTCATGGAAAGATTTCAACATTTGTGAGTAAACCTGATACCATGTTAATTGGTTGATGAACCATTCTAATAGCTAAACGCAGGATTTCTGGTCAATTTGTTTAAGGTATTTTCTTACACCAACCATTTGCATGTTCCCTTTTCGACGTGGAAGCAAGTCATCCTCATTTCGAGGGACTGCCTATGATGATGATGATGCATGTTCCTACAATGAGTGCTATGTTAATTGGAATAAGTAAACAGATAGGGACAGCTGCTATTTTGCTCACTGTGATCTAAAGTTATAGCTTGGTCACATCCTCTCTTAGAATATGTTTTTGTCGATAATTCAATATGTCTCTGTGGTGCATTGGTTAGCACATTCAGCTATTAAACAAAAGTTTGGTGGATCTCGGAGGAGTTCTGGTCCAGTCTGGCAAAGGGGAGGGTGAGGGTCTGGGTCAGGGGAGGGTGAGGGGGCTCTGGGTCAGTCTGGGACAGTGGAGGGTGAGGGGGGGGGGGGTCTGGGTCAGGGGAGGGTGAGTGCGGGTTTGGGTCAGTCTGGGACAGGGGAGGGTGAGGGGGTGGGTCAGTCTGGGACAGGGGAGGGTGAGGGGGGGTCTGGGTCAGTCTGGGACAGGGGAGGGTGAGGCGGGTGTGGGTCAGGTCAGTCAGGGACGGGGAGGGTGAAGGGATCTGGGTCAGTCTGGGACAGGGTAGGGTGAGGGGGGGTCTGGGTCAGTTTGGGACAGGGGAGGGTGAGGGGGGTTCTGGGATATTCTGGCACAGGAGAGGTTGAGGGGGGGCCTGGGTCAGGGAAAGTTGATGGGGTTTCTGGGACAAGGGAAGGTGGAGTGGGTTTCTGGATCAGTCTGGGACCAGGGAGGCTGACGAGGGGTTCTGGGTCAGTCTGGGACAGGGGAGGGTGAGTGGGGGGGGAGGGTCTGTTTGGGACAGGAGTGGGGGTGCGATGTCTGGGTCAGGGCAGAGTAAGGGGGGTCTGGGTCAGTCTGGGAAGGGGATGCTGAGGGGGAAGGTTTGGGTCAGTCTGGGACAGGGGAGGGTGAGGGGGGGGTTCTGGGTCAGTCTGGGACAGGGAAGGGTGAGGGGGGGGTCAGTCTGGGACAGGGGAGGGTGAGGGGGGGTCTGGGTCAGGGGAGGGTGAGGCGGGTGTGGGTCAGTCAGGGACGGGGAGGGTGAAGGGATCTGGGTCAGTCTGGGACAGGGTAGGGTGAGGGGGGGGGTCTGGGTCAGTTTGGGACAGGGGAGGGTGAGGGGGGTTCTGGGATATTTGGCACAGGAGAGGTTGAGGGGGGGGGCCTGGGTCAGGGAAAGTTGATGGGGTTTCTGGGACAAGGGAAGGTGGAGTGGGTTTCTGGATCAGTCTGGGACCAGGGAGGCTGACGAGGGGTTCTGGGTCAGTCTGGGACAGGGGAGGGTGAGTGGGGGGGGGTCTGTTTGGGACAGGGGTGGGGGTGCGATGTCTGGGTCAGGGCAGAGTAAGGGGGGTCTGGGTCAGTCTGGGAAGGGGATGCTGAGGGGGAAGGTTTGGGTCAGTCTGGGACAGGGGAGGGTGAGTTCTGGGTCAGTCTGGGACAGGGAAGGGTGAGGGGGGGGGTCTGGGTCAGGGGAGGGTGAGGGGGGTCTGGGTCAGTCTGGGACAGGGGAGGGTGAGGGGTGGACTGCGTCAGTCTGGGACAGGGGAGGAGGGGACTGGGTCAGTTTGGACAGGGGAGGGTGAGGGGGTGGGTCAGTCTGGGACAGGGGAGGGTAAGGGGGGTGTCTGGGTCAGGGAATGGTGAGGGGGGGTCTGGGTCAGGGGAAGGTCTGGGTCAGGGGATTGTGAGGGGTTGGGGGGTTCTGGGTCAGTCTGGGACAATGAAGGGTGAGGGGGTCTGGGTCAGGGGAAGGTGAGGGGGGTCTGGGTCAGGGGAGGGTGAGGGGGTCTGGGTCAGTCTGGGACGGGGGGGGGATGTGCGTCAGTCTGGGACAGAGGAGGGGGGTCTGGGTCAGTCTGGGACAGGGGAGGGTGAGGGGGGTCTGGGTCAGAGGAGGGTGAGGGGGGTCTGGGTCAGGGGAGTGTGAGGGGGGGTCTGGGTCAGGGGAGGGTGAAGGGGGTCTGGGTCATTCTGGGACAGGGTAGGGTGAGAGGGATCTGGGTCAGTCTGGGACAGGGGAGTGTGAGGGGGTGGGGAGTCAGTCTAGGACAGGGGAGGGTGAGGGGGTGTCTGGGTCAGTCTGGGACAGGGGAGGGAGAGGGTGTTCTGGGTCAGTCTGGGACAGGGGAGGGGGGGGTCTGGGTCAGTCTGGGACACGGGAGGGTGAGGGGGGGGTTCAGTCTGGGACAAAGGAGGGTGATGGGGGGGTCAGTCTGGGACAGGGGTGGGGGAGCGGTGTCTGGGTCAGTCTGGGACAGGGGAGAGTGAGGGGGGATCTGGGTTAGTCTGGCACAGAGGAAGCTGAGGGGAAAGGTTTGGATCAGTCTGTGACAGGGGAGGGTGAGGGGGGGTCTGGGTCATGGGAGGGTGAGGTACGGTCTGGGTCAGGGGAGGGTGAGGGGGTTCTGGGTCAGTCTGGGACAGGGGATGGTGAGGGAGGGGTCTGCGTCAGTCTGGGACAGGGGAAGGTGAGGCGGGTCTGGATCCGTCTGGGACAGGGGAGGGTGACGGGGGTCTGGATCAGTCTGGGACATGAGAGGGTGAGGGACAGGGGAGGGTGAGGCGGCGTCTGGGTCAGTCTGGGACAGGGGAGGGTGAGGGGGGGTTCTGGGTCAGTCTGGGACAGGGAAAGGTGAGGGGGGGTCTGGGTCAGTCTGGGACAGGGGAGGATGAGGGGGGTCTGGGTCAGGGGAGGGTGAGGGGGGCTCTGGGTCAGGGGAGGGTGAGGGGGGGTCTGGGTCAATCTGGGACAGGGGATGGTGAGGGGGTCTAGGTCAGTCTGGGACAGGGGAGGGAGGGGGAGGGGTCAGTCTGGGACAGGGGAGCGGGAGGGGGGTCTGGGTCAGTCTGGGACAGGGGAGCGTGAGGGGGTCTGGGTCAGTCTGGGACAGGGGAGGGTGAGGGGGGTCTGGATCAGTCTGGGACAGGGGAGGGTGAGGGGGTCTGGGTCAGTCTGGGACAGGGGAGGGTGAGGGCGGGGGGTCTGGGTCAGTCTGGGACAGGGGAGGGTGAAGTGGGAGTCTGGGTCAGTCTGGGACAGGGGACGGTGAGGGGGTAGGGGGGGTCTGGGTCAGTCTGGGACATGGGAGGGTGAGGGGGGTGTCAGTCTGGTACAGGGGAGGGTGAGGGGTGTCTGGGACAGGGGAGGTTGAGGGGGGGTCTGGGTCAGGGGAGGGTGAAGTGGGTGTCTGGGTCAGTCTGGGACAGGGGACAGTGAGGGGGTAGGGGGTCTGGGTCAGTCTGGGACATGGGAGGGTGAGGGGGGTGTCAGTCTGGTACAGGGGATGTTGAGGGGGGGTCTGGGACAGGGGATGTTGAGGGGGGGTCTGGGTCAGCCTGGAACAGGTGAGGGGTTTCTGGGGAAGTCTGGGACAGGGGAGTTTGAGGGGACGCTGGCATGTCTGGGGAGCAGAGGGATCGGTTTCCCCATGTGGAATCCCAACGTCCCAGGTCTGTCGGCCAAAACCCTGGGGTCTGCAGGGAAGGTGCAGAGGGATCACTCCCCCATGTGGAGACTCAATGTCCAGGTCTGTCGGCCAAAGCTGGAGGGTCTGGGGGTGGGCGGCAGAGGGATCGACCCCACTATGTGATGAACCAGTGTCCCAGTGTCTGTGGGCCAAAGCTCTGGGGTCTGGGGGCTTCTCCAAGGAAAAGCATAATACAGACAAGAAGAGCCAGCTTGGCTGTATGAAAGGTAAATCATGTTTGACAAATTTGCTGGAGTTCTTTTGAGGATATAATGAGCAGGGTGTATAAGGGGGAACAAGTGGACGTGGTGTATTTGGATTTCCAGAAGGCATTCATTAAGGTGCCACCTAACAGATTACTGCACAAGTTAAGAGCTTAAGTGGCCATGGGTAATATATTAGCATAGATAAAGGGTGGGCTAACTAACAGACAACAGAGTCGGGACAAATGGGTCATTTTCCGGTTGTCAAACGGCAACTAGGAGGTTGCTGCAGGGATCGGTGCTGGATCTCAATTATTTACAATCTATATTAATGCCTTGGATGAAGGGACAGAGTGTAATGTAGCCAAGTTTTCTGATGATACAAAGCTGGGTGGGAAAATAAAAATAAAATCTATTATTTAAAAGGAGAAATATTACAAAATGCTGAAGTACAGAGCGACCTGGATGTCCTTGTGCATGAAACACAAAAAGTTAATATGCAGGTACAGCAATAATTATGAAGGCAAAATAAATGTTGGCCTTTATTGAAAGTGGGATGGAGTATAAAAGCAGAGAAGTCCTGCTACAACTGTACAGGGTATTTCTTAGACCACACCTCAAGTACTGCATCCAATTTTGATCTTATTTAAGGAGGGATATACTTGCATTGGAGACAGTACAGAGAAGCTTCACTAGTTTGATTCCTGAGATGGAAGAGTTGACATGAAGGTTGAGCAGATTGGGCCGATACTCATTGGAGTTTAGAATAAGAGATGATCTTATTGAAACATATGATACCGAGGGTGCTCGACAAGTTAGATGCAGAGAGGATGTTTCCACTCGTAGGGAATCTAGACCTGGGGGCACAGTTTAGGAATAAGCGGTTGCCGATTCAGAACTGAGATGAGGAGAAATTTCTTCTCTCTGAGTAAATCCTTGGAATTCTCTACCCCAGGGAGCTGTGAAGGCTGGGTCATTGAATATATTTAAGGTGGAGGTAGCCAGATTTTTGTACGATAAGGGAGTGAAGGGTTATGGGGAGCGGGCAGGAAAGTGGAGCTATGCTCATGATCAGATCAGCCATGATCTTATTAAATGGCAAAACAGGTTCGAGTGGCCAATAGCCTATTCCTACTCCTATTTCTTATGTTTTTTTAAAAGGTGAATTTTGGATGCAAACACAATCAGCATTATTTTTTACCTCACCCATTTCCCATTGAATAATTTGTCAAATATGCAGAATATTTAACTCCAGCCCAGTTATCGGGGGAATCAGTATGAGCGGAAAGAAAGCCCAACTGTCAGAATACACACGATTCAGTCTGGGACAGCAGCAGAATCCAAACCCTGCAATCACTTGTGAACTCGCTGGTGTGTCTGCAGGTTGGATGAATGAGTGAATCCCTTTCCACACACGGAGCAGCTGAACGGCCTCTCCCCAGTGTGAACTCGCTGGTGGGACAGTAGACTGGATGATACAGTGAATCTCATCCCACACTCAGAGCAGGTAAACGGCCTCTCCCCAGTGTGAACTCGCTGGTGGTCCAACAGACGGGATGATACAGTGAATCCCTTCCCACACTCAGAGCAGGTGAATGGCCTCTCCCCAGTGTGAACTCGCTGGTGTAGCAGCAGGTGGGATGAGGTAATAAATCCCTTCCCACACTCAGAGCAGATGAACGGCCTATCCCCAGTGTGAACTCGCTGGTGAATTCGAAGGTGGGATGAGGTAGAGAATCCCTTCCCACATTCAGAGCAGGTGAACGGCCTTTCCCCAGTGTGAACTTGCTGGTGAGTTACAAGGTGGGTTGATCGAGTGAATCCCTTCCCACATTCAGAGCAGGTGTACGGCCTCTCCCCAGTGTGAACTCGCTGGTGTTCCAACAGACGGGATGACAGAGTGAATCCCTTCCCACACTCAGAGCAGGTGAATGGCCTCTCCCCAGTGTGAACTCGCTGGTGTAGCAGCAAGCTGGATGAAAAACTGAATCCCTTTCCACAGTCAGAGCAGGTGAATGGCCTCTCCCTGGAGTGAACTCGCTGGTGTCTCAGCAGGCTGGATGACAAAATGAATCCCTTCCCACACTCAGAGCAGGTGAATGGCCTCTCCCCAGTGTGACTGCGCCGATGAACTTCCAGCTCAGAGGGGGAATTGAAGCCCTTCCCACAGTCCCCACATTCCACCAGTTTCTCCATGGTGCAGGTGTCCTTGTGTCTCTCCAGGTTGGATGATCAGTTGAAGCCACGTCCACACACAAAACATGTATACGGTTTCTTCCCGCTGTCAATGCTACGATGTTTTTTTCAGGCTGTGAAACTGCTTCAAGCTCTTTCCACAGTCTGTGCACTGGAACACTCTCACTCGGGTGTGTGTGTCTCAATGCTTTTCCAGTCACACTGATGTTTGAAATCTGTTCCCACAGACAGAACAGACAAACTTTTCGCCTTCTACATTCAAAGGCTGATGATATTCAGGTCCTGAGGAATCGAGTGATTCTGTCAGAGCTTGATGTGATCTTTTGTTTGCAAATCCTACCATTCGAATGCCCTGGAAAAGGAGTTTACAAAAATCATTACTGCAAGTACAGGACAGAAATTCAGAAGAGACAATTCTAGATTCTATGGAATATTATTTCCTCTCTTGTTCCTGCAAATCTGAAAATCCCCACCCCATATATTCTTCACCTCCCTGTCCTGAAATTCAAACACGTCGTTCGTCTGAACACAGCTTGTCCTCACCTCCCAATTTTCATCACTGACAGTGGCTGGGTTCAGTTCTCACTCACTGGTTCCCCTCCCCTGAAGGTGCTGACTCTGGCTGGGTTCAGTTCTACACTCACTGGTTCCCCTCCCCTGAAGGTGCTGACTCTGGCTGGGTTCAGTTCTACACTCACTGGTTCCCCTCCCCTGAAGTTGCTGACACTGGCTGGGTTCAGTTCTACACTCACTGGTTCCCCTCCCCTGAAGTTGCTGACACTGGCTGGGTTCAATTCCGCACTCTCTGGTTCCCCTCTATATCATCCACTGAAGGTGCCGACTCTGCCTGGGTTCAGTTAACATAAGAACTAGGAGCAGGAGTAGGCCATGTGGCCCCTCGAGTCTGCTCCACCATTCAATAAGATCATGGCTAATCTCATGGACTCAGCTCCACTTCCCTGCCAGCTCCCCATAACCCTTTACTCCCTTATCGCTCAAAAATGTGTCTATCTCTGCCTTAAATTTAATTTAATGACCCAGCCTCCATAGTGCTCTGTGGCAGAGAATTCCATAGATTTACAACACTCAGAAGAAATTTCTCCTCATATCAGTTTTTAATGGGCGGCCCCTTACTCTAAGACTATGTCCCTTAGTTTTAGTTATCCCTCTGAGTGGAAATATCCTCGCTGCATCCATCTGTCGAGCCCCCTCATTATCTTATTTCAATAAGAGCACCCCTTATTTTTCTTAACTCCAATGTGTCTAGGCCCAACCTACTCAACCTGTCCTCATAAGTCATCCCCATCATCTCCGGTATCAATCTAGTGAACATTCTCTGAACAGTCTCCAATTCAAGTATATTTTTCCTTAAATACGGAGACCAAAACCAGATGCAGTACTCCAGGTGTGGCCTCACCAATACCCTGTACAGTTGTAGCAGGATATCTCTGTTTTTATACTCTATCCCCCTTGCAATAAAGGCCAACATTCCATTTGCCTTCCAGATTACTTGCTGTACCTGCATACTAACTTTTTTGTGTTTCATGCACAAGGACCCCCAGGTCTCACTTTACTGCAACACTTTGAAAATTTTCTCCATTTAAATTATAATAAATTTTTCTATTATTTCTGCCAAAGTGAATAACCTCACATTTTCCCACAATTTACTCCACCTGCCAATTTTTTGCCCAGTCACTGAGCCTGTCTTTATCCTTTTGCAGATTAATTGTGTCCTTTTCATAGTTTGCTTTCCCATCCATCTTTGTCTCAGTAAACTTGGCTACATTACACTTGGTCCCTTCATTGAATTCATTAATATAGATTATAAATAGTTGAGGACCCAGCACTGATCCCTGTGGCACCCCACTGTTATTGTTTGCCAACCAGAAAATGATCCATTTATCCCGACTCTCTGTTTTCTGTTAGTTTGCCAATCCTCTCTCCAAGCTAATAGATTTATTATAATAGATCCCCAAGCCCATGAGCTTTTGTCTTATCAGTAACCTTTTATGTGGCACCTTATCGAATGCCATCTGGAAATAATCCAAATACACCACATCCACTGGATCCCACTTATCCACCCTGCTCGTTACATCCTCAAAAAACAAATTTGGCAATCACATTTCTCTTTCATTAAACCATGCTGACTTTGCTGGATTGAATTATGCTTTTCCAAATGTCCCGCTACTGCTTCCTGAATAATGGACTCAGCATTTTCCCAATGACAGAAATTAGGCAAACTGGTCGATAGTTTCCTGCTTTTTGTCTGCCTCCTTTTCAAAATAGAGCCGTTACATTTGCGGTTTTTCAATCTCTTCGGACTGCCCCAGAATCCAGGCAGTTTTGCTAAATTACAACCAATGTATCCACTATCCCTACAGCCACTTCTTTAAGACCCTAGGATGTAATCATTCTTTGTCCTGTCCCACGCCGCCTCCTGGCCAGGCCCAGTTCCTTTGCTCAAATTCTGGGAAAAGTGTACTTTGATTTTTGCAGGCTGAATTATTGCAGAGAGCTGCGGCATGCGCAGTTCAGCACCACCCCGTGAGTCGATTCGCAGTGAGCAGAGGAGTGCAGCACCCTCCCCTCCCCCAGCCCTGCCTGTGATCGCCAGGACTGACATATGAGGAGAGACTGGGTCTGTATTCACTAGAAGGATGAGAGGGGATCTCATAGAAACATATTAAATTCTGACGGCACTGGACAGGTTAGATGCAGGAAGAATGTTCCCGATGTTGGGGAAGTCCAGAACTAGAGGACACAGTCTAAGAATAAGGGGTAAGCCATTTCAGACTCAGATGAGGAGAAACTTCTTCACTCAGAGAGTTGTTAACCTGTGGAATTCCCTACTGCAGAGTTGTTGATGACAGTTCATTGGATATATTCAAGAGGGAGTTAGAAATGACCCTTCCGGCTAAAGGGATCAAGGGGCATGGAGAGAAAGCAGGAAAAGGGTACTGAGGTGAATGATCAGCCATGATCTTATTGAATGGTGGTGCAGACTCGAAGGGCCGAATGGCCCAATCCTGCAGCCTCCTTACAGCAGGCTATTTTCTATGTTTCTATTCACTCAGTGAGCGGAAGAAGATGGTTTGAAAGAGCCAGAAATGGAGATGCAGGCAACGAACAGCAGTCCCCTTCCCCTCCCACACTCCTCTCCTGGTGCCTGCAATAGATGCACTTTGTGAAACTCCCCACATCCTCACTGTCAGGCTGTGTTCCCACTGCTCACTGTCCAAGAACAACAGACACGGTGAGATTGGAACTGAATGAGGAACATTAACTACTGGTTGGGGAAAGAAAGTGCAATGATTTGAAAGAGCGGGGTGATTTACTTTCTCTGTTACCTTACACTGTCCACACACAGCCCGAGAATGGCCTCTCCCTTCCCCCACTCACATCATGTTCAGGAACTAGTTCCTGTTTCACTTTGCCTCTTATACACAACTCCGGACAGAACTAAACCAGGAAGGTTCACTACTGGTTTGGAGAGAGAAAGCAGCAATGATTCTAAATCGCAGATTCTGCCCATTCTGTCTCCCTTACCCAGGACATACACTGTCCACACTCAGCCCGAGAATGGCCTCTCCCTTCCCCCACCCACACCACGCACTGAGACTGTTTTTGGTCCACTCTGCCTCTTACACACAACCCCCGACTCCCCCTGGACTCAATGCCGATCTCTGAGCCCAAGTGTGGACACACTCCCAAAGCGCTGCGCTGCTGTAAGGAGGCTGCTGCTCGCTGCCTTACCCCGGGGCCGCGGTGTCTCTGTTCCCGGCTGTTTTAAACCATCTTCTGGCGATCACAGGCAGGGCTGGAGGAGGGGAGGGCGCATGTTCTCTTCTGCTTCCTGGAAATCGACATAGGGGGCGGGGCTTACCCGCACATGCGCAGCTCTCTGCACTAATTCAGAATGTAAAACTCAAAGTGCACTTTCCCCAGAATCTGAGCAAAGGAACTGGGCCGAGGCGGAAAGGACAGAGAATGATTAAAGCTGGGAGCATTGTCCCTTGGAGATGCTCAATATGGGATCATTCCATGCAGGGTATTTCTCTCCATGAGCCCGTCTTCACAAATCAATCTTGGAGAAATATCGGAGGGACGAGGGAGTGGCAGTGTTTGCTGACACCGTGCAGGGGTTAATATCTGACAGAAACAGTCCGAGATCAGTTTAATTCGAGTCAAACACTCGGTCACTGAGAGTAATACCGAATTGCCCTGAGCTGCAGGATTGCAGAGAGTACAACAGGCAAGCGAGGGTTAAATGTGGGACATTGTATCTCTCACTGACACTGTCCCGCAGTGTGGGGTTAATAATGTGTCTGTCTTTGGTACAATATCAGTGAGAGAGGAGACTGCATCTTCTGTCTCTCCAATGGGAACTTTCAGGATAAATCGGGACTTCACAGGTCAGTCTGGAACTGATACTGTGCATGTCTTTCTGTGTCTCACCGCCCAGCCTCGCACTCTCCTGTCTCTCACTCAGCCCTCTCTCCTCTCTCTGTTGCTATCCGCTCTCTCTTGTACTGGTTGAAAGGCGGGATACTGTTATTTAGCGTGATGTGGAAACACTGTTGCAGATGTAAACTGATAATGTCTCTGTTTCTCTCTTTGGTGCAATATGTGAAGGTGTGGCACTGTTACTGAGCTTAATATGGAGACACTGATACAAAGTGTAAACCTGATACTGTGTCTTCTCGCTGTCTTTTCCGCTGGTGCTGTACATGAATGTGTGATGTTATCATTAAGCGTAATATGGGACACTCACCCTCAGCTCCCTCTCACCCGCGGGGACACTCACCCTCTGCTCCCTGTCGCACACCCCCAAGGACACTCACCCTCAGCTCCCTCTCCCACACCCCCAGGACACTCGCCCTCAGCTCCATCTCCACCCGGGACATACACCCTCAGCACCCTCTCCTCCCGGGACACTCACTCTCAGCTCCCTCTCCCCACTGGGACATTGACCCTCAGCTCCCTCTCCCCCGGGAGACTCACCCTCAGCTCCCTCTCCTCTCGGGACACTCACCCTCAGCTCGCTCTCCCCGCGGGACACTCACTCTCAGCTCCCTCTCCTCCCGGGACACTCACCCTCAGCTCCCTCTCCCCCGGGACACTCACCCTCAGCTCCCTCTCCTCCCGAGACACTCGCCCTCAGCTCGCTCTCCCCGCGGTACACTCTCCCCCCGGGACACACACCCTCAGCTCCATCTCCCCCGGAAACTTGCCCTCAGCTCCATCTCCCCCGGGACACTCACCCTTAGCTCGCTCTGCCCCGGGACACTCACTCTCAGCTCCTTCTCCCCCTGAGATACACACCCTCAGCTCCCTCTCCCCCGGGACACTCACCCTCAGCTCCCTCTCGCCCCGGGACCCACACCCTCAGAACCCTCTCCCCCCGGGAAACACATCCTCAGCTCCCTCTACCCCTACTTCCCCAGGACACTCACCCTGAGCTCCCTTTCCCTGCGGGACACTCATCCTCAGCTCCGTCTCCCCCTGGGACAATCTACCACAGCTCTGTCTCCCCCCGGGACACACACTCTCAGCTACCTCTCCCCTCGGGACACTCATTCTCAACTCTCTCTCCCCCCCGCCCCGCCCCAGGACACTCACACGCAGCTCCCTCTCCCGCCGGGACACTCCCGCTCAGCTCCCTCTCTGCCTGGGAAACTCACGCTCAGCTCGCTCTCCCCGTGGGACACTAACACTCATCACCCTCTCCCCCGGGAAACTCGCCCTTTGCACCCTCTCCCCGCGCCCCCCCCCCCCCACACCCCGGGACACTCACCCTCAGCTCCATCTCCCCCCAGGACACTCACCCTCAACTCCCTCTTCCTGAAGACGCAGACCCACAGCTCTCTCTCCCCCGTGACGCTCACCCTCAGATCCCTCTCCCCCCGGGACACTCACCCTCGGCTCCCTCTCCCCCGTGACACTCACCCTCAGATCCCTCTCCCCCGGAACACTCACCCTCAAATCCCTCTCCCCCGGGACACACACCCTCAGCTCCTTCACCCGCGGGACACTCACCCTCACCTCCCCTTACCCCCGGGACACTCGCCCTCAGCTCCCTCTCCCCCCGGGACACTCGCCGTCAGCTCCTTCTCACCCCGGGATACTCAGCCTCAACTCGCTCTGCACCCGCGTTGTGGGCTAATTTGAGATTGAATAAACTGACAAACACACACACACACACACACAGAGTCTGTTGAGAGTAAAAAGTACACCGTTTTTTTAGCTAAGACTTGGGCCAAGGGAGAAGGAACAGAGCTTCCACAGCTCGCTGTTTCCAACACAATTTCTTGCTTGCCAGCATACAGAATCTAAAGCTGAAAACCACAATCCACGTGCATCACTTGTTCCATCAACTGACCACAATATCCTTTTGACATTTACAGCGTTTCTTGTGATATTGGGGCTTTCTACTTTCGCTACGAGGCAACACAGGCTGTTATCCTATTATTTCACATCTGGCATCACATTTCTGAACCAAGGTTGCTACAAAGGTCTGTTAGCCTAATTACACCCAGACAGTCTGGGTTGCACTTTCTCGCAACCATGCTTAGCTGTGTGCAAAGCTGAGAAGGCCATACTATAGAGGAAAACTAACATCTTTCTTCAACGCGGGACACTCACCCTCAGCTCCTCCTCCCCTCGGGACACTCTTCTTCAGCTCCCTCTCCCCCCGGGACACTCACCCTCAGCTCCCTCTGCCACAGGGGCACACCCTTTCAGCTCCCTTTCCAGCCCCCCGCCCGGGTCACACACCTTCAGCTCACACCACCACCACCACCTAGACACTCACACTCAGCTCCCTCTCCCCCTGTGACAGTCACCCTCAGCCTCAGCTCCCGCCGCCCCCAGACACTCACTCTCTGCTTCCACTCCCCCCGGGAAACTCACCCTCAGCTTCTTCTCCCCCCGGGGACATTCACCCTCAGATCCCTCTCCCCAGGGACACACACCCTCAGCTCCCTCTCCCCTGGGACACTTACCCTCAGCTCCCTCTCACTCAGTGACACTCAACCTCAGCTCCCTCTCCCCCCAGAACACTCACTCCATCTCCCTATCACCCTGGGATACTCACACTCAGCTCCCTCTCCCCCGGGACACGCACTCTCAGCTCCCTCTCCGCTCGTAACACTGACCCTCAGCTCCCTCTCCCCCCGGGAAACTCACCCTCAGCTCACTTTCCCCCCCACCCACCGCCCGCCACCCACTGCCGCCCCAGGACATTCACACTCATCTCCCTCTTCCCTTGGGACACACAGTCTCAGCTCCCTCTCCGCCCGGGACACTCACCCTCAGCTCCCTCTCCCCCCGGGAAATTCACACTCAGCTACCTCTCCCCTCGGGACACTCACCCTCCGAAACCTCTGCCCCCGGGACACTCACCCGCAGCTCCCTCTGCCCCCGGGACACTCGCCCTCAGCTCCCCTCCCGCTATCCCCGGGACAATCACCCTGAGCTCCCTCTCCTCCTGGGACACTCATCCAAAGCTCCTTCTCCCCCCCGGGACTCTCACCCTCAGTTCACTCTCCCCCCAGTGACACTCACCCGCGGCTCCCCTCCCCCCAGGACACTCACCCTCAGCTCCCCCTCCCCCCAGGGACATTCACCCTCAGCTCCCTCTCCCCCCCAGGACACTCGCCCTCAGCTCTCTCTCCCCCCCGGGACACTCAGCCGAACGCGCTCTGCCCCCGCGTTGTGGGTTAATTTGAGATTGAATAAACTGACACACACACACAGTGTCTGTTGAGAGTAAAAAGCACACCGTTTTTTAGCTAAGACTTGGGCCAAGTGAGAAGGAACAGAGCTTCCGCAGCTCGCTGTTACCAACACAATTTCTTGCTTGCCAGCATATAGAATCTAAAGCTGAAAATCACAATCCACATGCATCACTTATTCCATCAACTGACCACAATATCCTTTTGACATTTACATTGTTTCTTGTGATATTGGGGCTTTTCACTTTAGCTACCAGGCAACACAGGCTGTTATCCTATTATTTCCCACCTGGCATCACATTTCTTAACCACTGTTGCTACAAAGGTCTGTTAGCCTAATTACACCCAGACAGTCTGGGTTGCACTTTCTAGCAACTGTGCTTAGCTGTGTGCAAAGCTTAGAAGGCCATACTATAGAGGAAAACAAAAATCCTTCTTCAACGCGGGACACTCACCCTCAGCTCCCCCTCCCCTCGGGACATTCACCCTCAGCTTCCTCTCCCCACGGGAAACTCAACCTCAGCTCCCTCTCCTCCCCTCCGGGACCCAAACCCTCAGCTCCCTCTCCCCCCGACATCCGCCGGGACAATCACTGTCAGCTCTCTCTCCCGTGAGACACTCACCCTCAAGTCCCTCTACTCCCGGGACACACACCCTCAGCTTTCTCTCCCCCCAGGACACTCACACTCAGCACACTCTCCCTGCGGGACACTCACCCTCAGCTCCCTCTCCATGCCGCCCCGGGACATTCACACTCAGGTCCCTCTACCCCCGGACACTCACACTCAACACCCACTCACCCCGCGAGAATCGCCCTCAGCGCCCTCTCCCCCAGGACGCTCGCCCGAAGCTTCCTCTCCACCCACGCATCTGCTGGAACAATCAACGTCAGCTCCCTCTCCCCACGGGGCACTCACCCTCAAGTCCCTCTACTCCCGAGACACACACCCTCAGTTCTCTCTCCCCCCACGACACTCACACTCAGCTCCCTCTCCCGCTGGGAATTTCACCCTCAGCTCCCAATTCCACCCGCAACACTTAGTCTCAGATCCCTCTCCGCACACCCCCCACCTCGGGACACTCACATTCAGCCCACTCTCCCCCCGGGACACTCACTGTCAGCTCCCTCTCCCCATGGGGCACTCACCCTCAAGTCCCTCTACTCCCGAGACACACACCCTCAGCTCTCTCTCCCCCCATGACACTCACACTCAGCTCCCTCTCCCGCTGGGAATTTCACCCTCAGCTCCCAATTCCCCCCGCAACACTCAGCCTCAGATCCCTCTCCGCACACCCCCCACCTCTGGACACTCACATTCAGCCCACTCTCCCCCCGGGACACTCACACTCAGCTCCCACTCCCCCCGGGACACTCACACTCAGCTCCCTCTCCCCCTGGGACACTCACACTCAGCTCCCACTCCCCCCTGGGCACTCACACTCAGCTCCCACTCCCCCCGGGACACTCACCCTAAGCTCCCACTCCCCCCGGGACACTCATCCTCAGCTCCCTCTCCCCCTGGGACTTTCACCCTCAGCTCCCAATCCCCCCGCGACACTTACCCTCAGATCCCTCTCCTCCCTGCCCCGGGACACTCACACTCGGGTCTCTCTACCCCCGGCCACTCACACTCAACACCCACTCACCCCGCTAGACACGCCCTCAGCACCCTCTCCCCCGGAACGCTCGCCCTCTGCTCCCTCACTCGCCGCGACACTCACCCTCAGCACGCTCTCCCCCCGTGAGTTTCTCCCTCAGCATCCTCTCCCCCCGGAACACTCACACTCAGATTCCTCTCCTCCCGGGACACTCGCACTCAGATCCCTCTACACGCCCGGGACACTCACCCTCAGGTCCCTCTCTCCCCTAGCACTCAGCCACAGCTCCCTCACCACAAGTGACACTCACCCTCAGCTCCCACTCTCTCCCCGGGACACTTACCCTCAGCTCCCTCACCCCACGTGACACTCACATTCAGATCCCTCTCCCTCCCGGGGGAAATCACGCTCACGTCCCTCTCCCGTGGGACACTCAGCCTCAGATCCCTCTCCGACCTCTGAGACACTCACCCTCAGCTCCCTCTCCCTCTCCCCAGGAGACTCACCCTCAGATCCCTCTCTTCCCAGGACACTCACCCTCAGCTCTATTTCCCACAGGGACACTCATCCTCAGCACCCTCTCCCACCATCCTCCCCGGGGACACTCACCCTCAGCTCCCTCTCCATCCAGGACAATCACCCTCAGCTCCTTCTCCCCTCAGGATGCTCACCCTCAGCTCCCTCGCCCTCCCTGGACTTTCATCCTCAGCTCCCACTCCCCCTGCGACACTCACCCTCAGCTCTCTCTCCCCTACCCCACGCCCGTCCCGGGTCACACACACTCAGCTCACTCTACTCCTGGCACACTCACTCTTAGCTTCCTCTCCACCCGAGACACTCACCCTCAGCTTCCTCTCCACCCGGGAAACGCACCATCAGCTTCCTTTTCCCCTGGGACACTCACCCTCAGCTCCCTCTCCCACTGGGACACTCAGCCTCAACTCGCTCTGCCCCTGCGTTGTGGGTTAATTTGAGATTGAATAAACTGACAAACACACACACACACACACACACACACACAGTCTGTTGAGAGTAAAAAGCACACCGTTTTTTAGCTAAGACTTGGGCCAAGTGAGAAGGAACAGAGCTTCCGCAGTTCGCTGTTACCAACACAATTTCTTGCTTGCCAGCATATAGAATCTAAAGCTGAAAACCACAATCCACGTGCATCACTTGTTCCATCAACTGACCACAATATCCTTTTGACATTTACAGCGTTCCTTGTGATATTGGGGCTTTCCACTTTAGCTACCAGGCAACACAGGCTGTTATCCTATTATTTCACACCTGGCATCACATTTCTGAACCAAGGTTGCTACAAAGGTCTGTTAGCCTAATTACACCCAGACAGTCTGGGTTGCACATTCTAGCAACTGTGCTTAGCTGTGTGCAAAGCTTAGAAGGCCATACTATAGAGGAAAACAAAAATCCTTCTTCAACGCGGGACACTCACCCTCAGCTCCCCCTCCCCTCGGGACATTCACCCTCAGCTTCTTCTCCCCATGGGAAACTCAACATCAGCTCCCTCTCCTCCCCTCCGGGACCCAAACCCTCAGCTCCCTCTCCCCCCGACATTCGCCGGGACAATCACCGTCAGCTCCATCTCCCGCGAGACACTCACCCTCAAGTCCCTCTACTCCCGGAACACACACCCTCAGCTTTCTCTCCCCCCAGGACACTCACACTCAGCACACTCTCCCTGTGGGACACTCACCCTCAGCTCCCTCTCCACGCCGCCCCGGGACACTCACACTCAGGTCCCTCTACCCCCGGACACTCACACTCAACACCCACTCACCCCGCGAGAATCGCCCTCAGCGCCCTCTCCCCTGGGAAGCTCGCCCTCAGCTCCCTCACTCGCCGCGACACTCACCCTCAGCACGCTCTCCCCCCGTCAGTTTCTCCCTCAGTATCCTCTCCCCCTGGAACACTCACACTCAGATTCCTCTCCCCCGGGACACTCGCACTCAGATCCCTCTACACGCCCGGGACACTCACCCTCAGATCCCTCTCTCCCCTAGCACTCACCCACAGCTCCCTCACCGCAAGTGACACTCACACTCAACTCCCACTCTCTCCCATCAACCCCAACCCCTCACCCCCCACCCGGGGACACTCACCCTCAGCTCTCTCTCCCCCCGGGACACTTACCCTCAGCTCCCTCACCCCATGTGACACTCACACTCAGACCCCTCTCCCCCCCGGGGGAAATCATGCTCAGGTCCCTCTCCCGTGGGACACTCAGCCTCAGATCCCTCTCCGACCACTGAGACACTCACCCTCAGCTCTCTTTCCCACCGGGACAATCACCCTCAGCTCCCTCTCACTGTGGGACACTCACCCTCAGCTCCTTCTCCCCTCAGGATGCTCACCCTCAGCTCCCTTGCCCCCCGGGACTTTCATCTCAGCTCACGCTACTCCTGGGACACTCACTCTTAGCTTCCTCTCCACCCGGGAAACTCACCATCAGCTTCCTTTTCCCCTGGGACACTCACCTTCAGCTCCCTCTCCCTCTGGGACACTTAACTTCTGCTAGTTCTCCCCGCAGGACACTAAACCTCAGCTCCCTCCCCCCGGGACACTCACCCTAGGCTCACTCTCCCCCCCCACCATCCCCACCCCCGGGGACTCACACTCAGCTCCCTCTGCCGCTGGACACTAATCCTTAGCTCCCTCTCCCCTGGGACACTCATCCTCAGCTCCCTCTCCCCCGGGACACTCACCTCAGATCCCTCTACCCGCCCGGGACACTCATCCTCAGGTCACTCTCCCCCCGGGATACTCGCCCTCAGATCCCTCTACCCGCCTGGGACACTCACCCTCAGGTCCCTCTCTCCCCTGGCAGTCACCCTCAGCTCCCTCACCCCAAGTGACACACACCCTCAGCTCCCTCTCCCCTGGGACACTCACCCTCAGATCCCTCTCCCCCCGGGGGCAATCACCTTCAGGTCCCTGTCCCCCCGTGACACTCACACTCAGATCCCTGTACCTCCTCCGAGACACTCACCCTCAGCTTCCTCTATGCCTCCCCCCGGGACACTCACTCTCAGATCCCTCTACACCCCCTGCCCCCCAGGACACTCACCCTCAGGTCCCTCTCTCCCCTGGCACACACCCTCAGCTCCCTCACCCAAAGTGACACTCACACTCAGCTCCCTCTCCCTCGGGACACTAACCCTCAGCTCCCTCTTCCCCTGGGACTCTCATCCTCAGATCCCTCTCCCCCCAGGGGCAATCACCCTCAGCTCCCAATATTCCGCGACACTCACCCTCAGATTCCTCTTCTCCCTGCCCCGGGACAATCACACTCAGCTCCCTCTACCCTCAGACTCTCACACTCAGCACCCACTCACCCCGTGACACTCGCCCTCAGCTCACTCTCCCATCATGAGTTTCTCCCTCAGCTCCCTCTCCCCGCGGGACGCTCGCCCGCAGCTCCCTCTCCCTCCGGGACACTCACCCTCAGATCTCTCGACCTGCCCGGGGCACTCACCCTCAGCTCCTTCACCCCAAGTGAAACTCATCCTCAGCTCCCACAACACCACACCCTCAGCTCTTACTCCCCCTGGGACACTCGCCCTCAGCTCCCTCTCCCTGGGGGACCCTCAACCTCAGCTCTCTCTTACCCCGGGACACTTACCCTCACCTCCCTCTCCCCACGGGACACTCACCCTGAGGTCCCTCTCCCCCCCGGAACACTCACCATCAGATCGCTCTCCATCCTCCGCATCTGTCGAGGAAATTTCTAAGTTAAATTAACTCAGGCGGAGGTTTCAGAGTCGTGCTTCGAGAGAATTTTATTTACAAAGCGAGATATCTCGGAGAGCCTGCTTGGGCTGTACCAAGGCAGAAAACTCTACTGTACAAGCAATTTGTCCCTATCTTTATACAGAAATAGAATACAGAAATAGAAAAGGAATCTTATTCATTAGTTCCGTGAGTACAAAGGTCATCTCGGGAGGCACACACTCTATCTGTCCTTGCATAGTTTCTCCCTGTTCACAGTCTGATAAGCAGAATATCAGGAGACTCCCTTTTAATACCGGATAGTCATTTAATTACATTTCTAAGTTTCAAGGCTAAAAAGTGTGGGTGTTGTTCTAGTCCTATTATTTCTTCAAATATAGCAAAAACAGAATTTAACCTTCCCTTTACCATAAGCCATAGATTTATAGATTCTTTCTTCCACAATTCCCTCCTTGTTGATCTTTTTTTTAATTTTCAGATCAACACAATTTCCTATATTCTCTTCTTGCTCAAAAGGGGGTTCATACCGTTCAGGATAGGGTCGCATTTTGAGATATTCGTCTTCATCAACCTTTTCCTCTAAGTGACTTAACCTTCCTTTCATACACACACTTTTCCTTTCTATTTCGGAGATCAGGCCTATTACTTGACTAATTACATTTTTTAATTTTATCCACATTCCGCAAAGGATTATTAATAATACAAGCATAACCACACCTACGATTACTATGGGGTGTATAGCAAGCTTCAGTACTGCTGTAGCTTTTGGGGACCATCCGGTAAACACATCCCACCAGTGGTGTACTGTCAATGAGGTGACTTCGTCTGCGATTCTTACTAGTTGCCCCTTCTTGTAACTCATTTCGACTCTAAATTGGTGGATGTCTCTGCCTTGCTTTGACAGAGCTTCCTCAATTTTCTTGTCATTCCGTATCAAATTGTGCAGTCTGGTCAGATTAATTAAGGGTTCAATCTTGTGCATAGACAGATTTTTTTCTACATTTTGCCATTGCCCAAAGGTATAAGTTCTTTTTACTTCAGGGTCAGACAGGGTGTAGACTCTTCTTACGCATTTATTAATGGGGGGTTTATACAAAATTCCATCCAGATAGACAGGTTTAATTCCTGTCACACAGACCTCATTCTGTCCTATTTCCGTAATATCAGTGTCATTTGTTGGCTTTAATTCCCATTTACATACTCCAATGGAGTGAGCATGGTTCATATATGGCGGTCTGATAGGGACATACCATTCCGAATGGCCACCTAGCACATCCCCTCTGGTGATGTGTCATATTCTTCTCATCGACCCAATCTCCTTTAAATTCTGGGTACCAGAAGTTCTGTCCAAACAGCTGGGGCATTACTTGGAACTGACAACAAATTTCTTTTCGTGTCTTACCTAGTATCTCCACAGTAACGTTCCATCCTTTTGAATTACAACTGGTATATCTTTTTTGAGGGTTAATAGTTAAATTAAGAAGCTTATCCCTTTTGTTAATTTCCAGCAACCTTTCCCATGTGTTAGCATGGAAGGATAATATTTTCCTTTTTAACTCAGCTCTTCATAGCTGTCTGATCATTTCTTTAAACAGGCAATGGGTGTACTTGTTTACTCCCTGTTGTTCCTTCATTAGGTTCTCTATTTCCTTCTCTATCCTTTCATTTTGTTCCCAGGTCATTTCGTTTATGACGTAACCTGATATTTGTAATTGCTGTAATCCTTCATCCCAGGCATTTCTGATTTTTATATCTTCCCCTACCAGTCCTCCGACGGCCTGGATTTTATTTTGTAGGGTCTCGATATCCATGGAGTTCAATGCTCCTATTCCTGCTCCCACTCCACCTAACACAGTCTCTAATACATCCCGTTTCTTTCTTTGGGGTCTTTCCTTTTCAAAAGATACCTTAACACTGGTTGTGTGGCAACCATCTTCTTTCTTTGGGGGATATTTAATTCGTATTGTTAGATTTAATACACCTGGGGATCTTACCACTGGGATGCAAGTGGTCAGTATCCTTTTTAGATGTCCCGGGTCCCGGTCTTCTGGGTGGCCGGATTCTTTTACTGACCATTTTACCACGAATGGGTCTCCTCCATTCACCGGGGTGTTATTCATGCACAACATCCGCTGCCCTTCTACCATACTTGTATATGAATAACGGAGGAAGTCTTTTCTCTTGTCCGGCCCTCCTATGTACCCCCCTCTCTTGTTTTTCCCTGTGCTCCGGGTACACTTCATCCACACATCGGCCTGGTATTCTATGAACAACTGATACCCTTTCCCCAATATAAACTGGAATTCCCCTCTTTCTTCCTTCATTCCACATGCCTCACATCGTGCCGTAAAATTCCCTACTTTACAACTTTGGCCTACTGGGCATATAAAATTGCCTTGCTGCCTTGCACTATTACTTCTTTCCCATACCATATTTCCCTTCCATACTCTTCCTTCTTTTAGGACTTCTTCCTCCTGCCGGGAGTTCCCTGTCGCTAAAATGATCAGTATACCTAACATCCATTTATAATTTTTCCAAGAGTCCCTTCCCATCTTCCCTTTCTTGTTTGTTTCTATACCACTCTTGAATTAAGTTGTTACAATAACAACACGTCCACACGATAGTAACAGTGACCCAAATAATAAAGGCCCAAACTGGCACACAAATGAGCTCTGACATCCGTTCCTGAACTTTTGGGCAGTATTTTCAAGTCCAAATATTTAATTTAATACAAGAGCAGGTACAGTTCTTCAGCGAGAAAATGGCCTTTTTCTTAATCAGGCAATCGTAGTACGTCCTGGTTCAATGCCTTTTCTTTTGGCTGTGTTTCGTCGGGAAAATAATATTTACAACGGGTTGCATGCACCCAATTTGGATGCTTTTCCAACTTCAGCGCGGTTCGTGTTGTGAGAATTATCTGATATGGTCCTTTCCACCTAGGAGAAAAGGATTCTTTGTTTAATGTTTTTACCAACACTTGGTCTCCAGGCCTGAAAGGGTGCATATTTCCTTCCGACGGGGGCACCTGTGTCTGCTTTATTTGTTCATGCAGACTCCTTGCTATTTCACACATGGCCTGAGCATACTTTAGTGATTTTTCATCATTCCAAATTAGTGCTATTTTTTCCGCTGCCAGTGGTGGTTTTACGCCAGTAGGCATTGGTCTTCCCAATAAGGCTTCATGTGGTGTCAAACCAGTGTTTCGGTTTTTCTGGTTTCTCATTGTATACAATACCAATGGTAAGGCATCTGGCCACTTTAGTCCAGTCTCCTGACATACCTTGGTAAGGGTAGATTTTATTATCCCATTTACTCTTTCTACCATTCCCGAGGACTGTGGCTGATATGGTATATGAAACTTCCACTGGAAACCTAACGCTTCTGCAAGATTTTGCACTATTTTTCCTGTGAAGTGTGTTCCCCTGTCACTGTTGATTCCCATAGGTATCCCATATCTTGGTACTATTTCTTTAAATAGAATTTTTACTACTATCCGGGCATCGTCTCTCCTAGTGGCGTATGCTTCTACCCACCTTGTGAACATATCTATTATGACTAATAGATACTTAAGACCTGATACTGGAGGCATGTGGACAAAATCAATTTGCAAATTTTCAAAGGGCATACTTGGCTGGGGTAGATGATCATATTCAGCAGGTGTTTTACCTCTGTTATTTTGTTGACAAATTTGGCATGTTCTAGCAATTTTCTCAATTACTACTGTTATTCCTGGTGCATACCACTGTGCATTAATAGCATGTATCATCCCTCCTTTGCCCATGTGAGCCTGACCGTGTGCTAGGTGAGACAGGGGCAAAAATAGAGATCTAGGGTGAACAGTTCGCCCATCAAGGTGACACCAGATGTCGTTTTTGAGAAAACAACCCTGGTTTTCCCAAGTTCTTCCTTCCTGCATAGTAACTTGTTGTTGGGCTGTTTTAAGTTGTTGGATGTCTAGTATCTGTGGAGGGGAGACTGAGACTGCTTGAAGGCAGTCTGCCTGTACCGAAGCGGCCTGTTTGGCTGCTTCGTCAGCCCTCCTATTTCCTACTGATACTTCATCCTCACCGGTTGTGTGAGCTGCACATTTGATAACGACTACCTTACTTGGCAACTGAATGGCGTCTAATAGATTAAGCACCAGTTGAGAGTGCTTAATATGCTTTCCACCAGAGGTGATAAAGCCTCTGTTTTTCCACAGTTGTCCAAAATCATGGACTACCCCGAATGCATATCTGGAATCAGTATAGATATTAGCAGTTTGATCTTTAGCTATTATACAAGCTCTAGTGAGGGCAAACAATTCAGCAGCCTGAGCCGAGGTTCCGGGAGGCAGGGCGAATGCTTCAACAGTTTCGTGGGGGTTTACAATAGCATAGCCTGCCAAAAACAAATCATCCGACGGCCTATGTGATGATCCATCCGTATAGAGAATAAGATCAGGATTGTCCATGGGCTCTGTGAGCAAATCTGGTCTTGGTAAGGTGGGTATTTCCACCGTTAACAGACAATCATGCTGGTCTGGATCCTCTACTTCTTTAGTAGGAAGAAAGGTGGCTGGGTTCACTACCGGTGCACGTCGAAAGGTATAGTTAGGGTGTGACAGCAGTAATACTTCATAACCTGTTCTTCTAGACGCTGTAAAGTGTTGTGTGGCAGCTGAATTCAAAAGTAATAACACAGCATGGGCTGTAATGACAGCACATGGATAATCCAAAACAATAGGTTCTCCACCATGAATGCAGTAGCAGCTACAGCACGTAGACATGCTGGCATTCCCCTTACTACTGGAGGCAGCAAAACCGAATAATAAGCAACTGGTCTATTTCCCCCACCATGTTCTTGGGTTAGTACTGCGGTTGCAAATTCTTCTTTCTCATTCACACACATCTGAAGAGGTTTACCCAAGGTCCACTCCACCTTGGGTGGGGCATCATTTAGGGCAGCTGATCTTAGGACCGCATCCCATTCTCGATAATCGGGGATCCATTGTCTACAGTACCCAACCATCCCCAAAAATGACAAGATATCCTTCTTTGTCTTTGGTATGGTGGCACTTTGAATTGTCTGAATTCTTTCTGGTCCTAGCTGCCTCTGCCCTTGAGATATGTGAAAACCCAGGTACTGGACTTGAGTCTGACAAAATTGTAACTTTTGTAACAACACTCGGTGCCCTCTTTCACATAGGTGCTGTAACAGTTTCAGGGAGTCTTGCATGCACCTGTATCCGTGGCTAGAAGCCACAAGCAAATCGTCCGCATACTGCAACAGCACAGACTGGTCTGATAATGAACAGTCTTCAAGGTCTCTTTTTACTGCTGCTGCATATACTGCGGGGCTTTCGGTGTATCCTTGGGGCAATCTGGTCCATGTGTACTGCTGCTTCTTGTGGGTGAAAGCAAACAGATACTGACTTTCTTGATTTAACGGGATGGAGAAAAAAGCTGAACACAGGTCTATCACAGTAAAGACAGTTGCTGTTGGTGGGATAGCAGATAGTATAATGTTGGTGTCCGGTACCACAGGGGTGATAGGGACTACTATCTTATTAATAGCTCTCAGATCTTGCACAAATCTCCATTCATTCGGCCTATTAACCTTTGGTATGGGCAGTATCGGAGTGTTACACGGGCTCTGTGTCTTTTCTAAAACTCCTTGTTCCAACAATGCAGAAATGACTGGCTCTATCCCATTTTCTGCCTCTGGAGGCAGTCTGTACTGCCTAATGCTTGGTAACACGGCGTTCTTTATCAATTGTACCCGATGGGGTACTGCAGAATGTACTTGCCCAACATGATTCTTATGCTTTGCCCAAAGTTCAGAAGATACTTGATTCAATGCCATTGGCAGCTTAGGGCTTGGTTGTTCCGGGGGTTGCTGTTTTTCAAAAGTGGAGGCATGATTTTTACCTTTCCACTGGAGAATCCCGCTGCTGTTGGTGATAAAGTCTATCTGAACATTTTGCAGTTTTATGCATGCCCAAGGTTTATAGCCTTGTTGCTGTTTATCTTTTTCTATTCCTACAATCATTGGACCCATATCTTTAGGTTTCGCTGGCGGTTTTTGCAGCCAATATCAGATGGGGTGTCGAGTTCACTTCTCTATACTGCTGCTGCTGTAAGGGTGTCAAATCAATGTCTACCCCCAATCCTTCTGGTCCAAAATAAATGCGGGGCGTAGCTTCTACTATTTCTTCTTTTTTTAAAAAGGATTGTACCAGACACTGGTAAGTTTCAGCTTTTTGTCGAGTATACCAGGCTGTACAATGAAGCTGAACTGCCTCAAAGCTTGTCAAAATTACATACAGCAATTCTTCAGTATTAGGGTCGATTTTAGCTTTTAAATTTTGTATAACTTCATGTATCAAAGGGGAGTAGAAGTTGCCATTCAATTGCCAACAATAGAGGGCAGCCTTTTCTTTGTTATCCTCCCTTTTCTCTTCTTTAATCCCATTAAAGAACTGATGAATTTTATTTGGAGGGAGCTCCATGAACATTCCTTCCTTTGTGCAATAAATTGTGGCTGCTAGTTTGCACAAAGTCTGTCTTCCCAATAAAGGGAGAGGTGTTGTTTTAGAGACTATCAAACTCTCATCATTAACTGGTTGTCCTTCAATTATCAATTTGGTAGGTTCAGATAAAAATTCTTTCATGAGGATACCGGCCACACCCATACTTAAGACGGTGGTGTTGCTTACAGGTAATCCCACAGAGGATGGTACAGAAGACATAGTAGCACCGGTATCCACCAGGAATTTCACATAAGTGTCTCATACTTTTACTACTGCCAAAGGGTTTTCTTCTATGTCTGAGGATAAGCGGAGGGCTGCCGCCTGTACCACTAAGCCTCCGGGGCATCCCTATGCTGATTGATGCGGGTTGGGGTTGGAGACCGAAAACTGAGGGGCCAATGAAAGTGGAGGTTCGGGGAAATCCCCTTGTAACCCTCCACCCTGTTTCGGGGAGCATCTGCAATCGCGAGCCCAATGCCCTTTCCTTCCGCAATTTCTCCACTCATCTTGGGAGCGGTCTCGTTGGGGCCACTGTTCTCTCCCTCTTCCTCGTCCTCGTCCCCCAAACCCTCCTCTATTATTCTGTGCTTGTCCTCTTCCCTTTTGCTGATAGTACTGACCTGCTGTTTTAGCCTTATTTTCTTTATAGGTGAATAGTCCCTCCCTATCCATGTTGGCCAAGATTGTAATTGTTTCCTTCCAACTTTTACCTTACCAGTCCAAAACCTTAATTTTATAGGTTCTCGCGTGTTGCAGCAACATACAATTTAACAAGGTTTGCACTGCCAAAGGTTCATTTTGATCCATTGGTATTCCTGCATGCTCGTCCCAACTATTTTTCCATCTGCCTGCAAAATCTATTATTGATTCTTCTGCTTTCTGCAGACAGCACGTGACTTCCCCTATATCTCCATGCTTTTTAGCTCCCTTTAGTATGGCATCCTTGCCCCTGTGCTGCAACCAATGTTCCCGGGACTCATTTCCTTCTTCCTCATTATCTTCCCGCCAATCTCCGTTTTCGCCGGCGGGTATAGGGAACATATCTTTTACCCCCTGCCAAGAGGACCCATATGCTGCCTGCAGTAATAATTTCACATCTCCGGGGAGGGGGTTATAAATGGTACAGGTTTGCTCAAGCCAGTTGTGAAAGGCTACTGGCTTCTTAACAGGATTAGGGGCGGCTGATATCATATCCCGAGCTTCCCCCAGTGTCCAGGGCTTTAGGACAGCCGTTGTTCCGATCATTACACGGGGGGCTTGCACCGTGGGGGTAGTGGTGGAATTAGCCTGTCTTACAGTTGCCCTGTATTCATTCCTGGGCCAGGGATTGTGCCATCATCCTCGACTCCTCCCCCTGGCCCCCCCCGTCTCCATTTTCATCTTCTAGTGGGTTTTGTGGATGGACTCGTCGCCTAGAGGCCTGATCCAGCTGAGCGGCCACTATTTCTATAATCTCCTGCCAATCATCCGGCTTGGTGGTTGGAAGACGGGGATATAAGCCGAAAGGGGAAGCGGTCATAACCGGGTCACTCGGGGGGCTGTAAGAGGGAGGGGGCTTCTCCTTACCCTCCTCCTCTTTCTTTTTATTTTTAGGGGGCTGGTGCCTCTTTGCCACCTCTGTCCATTTTTTAAAACAATTCTCCATTTAATCTTTATCCCAAGTGGGGTCCCCCGCCCCATCTTTGGTGGTCTGTCTCCATTCCTCAATTAAGGACAATTTAAAACTTCCTCCATATGGCCAATCCCCATCAGACCAACCGTACAAATCGCTACTAAACGTTACCGCGTATCTGTCGTCTCCTGTTTCTTTAATTACAGTGTCCGCCGGCGAGCCGGGCGGCACAATAGGATCTCCTACCTTCTCTCGTTGCTTTGCTACATTACGGATTCTTTTCTCAGTCTTAGGATGTACTTTCATTCTTTCAGTCGAGAGGTCGTCTTTCTTTCCTTTTCTAGGAGCTGGGCATGAGCGCCCTGCTCGACTAGAGCCGTTTCCCATTCTTCCGGGTGCAACATCTCGCGATCTTTTCTGAAATGAGAGTTAGGACAATCCTACAAAATATACAATAATTTACAAAGCGCTCACCGGTGTTCTCTTTTCCGCTCAGCTCGGGGTCTCCTTTTGCCTTTTTGTTATTTTAGCTTCTTTGCGGTAGCTACCTTAAATTATGCCTCACCCTCCAGGGGATCTCGGTTCTATTAGTTAGGACGGCCTGGGCACCTTCCTCCTTTCAGCTTGGAAGGTCCTTAAAATTCCTCTTTTTCTCATAGAAGTTAAATTTAGTTCTTTTGGATCTCGTTTTTAGAGATCCTGCCGACTACGCCAGAATCTGTCGAGGACATTTCTAAGTTAAATTAACTCAGGCGGAGGTTTTCAGAGTCGTGCTTCGAGAGAATTTTATTTACAAAGCGAGATATCTCGGAGAGCCTGCTTGGACCGTACCAAGGCAGAAAACTCTCCTGTACAAGCTAATTGTCCCTATCTTTATACAGAAATAGAATACAGAAATAGAAAAGGAATCTTATTCATTCGTTCCGTGAGTACAAAGGTCGTCTCGGGAGGCACACACTCTATCTGTCCTTGCATAGTTTCTCCCTGTTCACAGTCTGATAAGCAGAATATCAGGAGACTCCCTTTTAATACCGGATAGGCATTTAATTACATTTCTAAGTTTCAAGGCTAAAAAGTGTGGGTGTTGTTCTAGTCCTATTATTTCTTCAAATATAGGAAAAACAGAATGTAACCCTTCCCTTTACCATAAGCCATAGATTCATAGATTCTTTCTTCCACAGAGACACTCACCCTCAGCTCCTTCTACCCCTCCCCCAGGAGACTCACCCTCAGCTCTCTCTCCCCCCGGGACACTCACCTCAGCTCCTTCTCACCATCCGCCCCGGAACACTCACCCTCAGCTCTCTCTCCGCCTGAAACACTCTGCCTCAGCTTCCTCTCCACCCGGGAAACTCACCCTCAGCTTCCTTTTCCCTCGGGACACTCACCCAGAGCTCCCTCCACGCCCGCCCCCCCAGGACACTCGCTCTCAGCTCCCTCTCCCCCCGAGTCACTCACCCTCAGCTCTCTCTCCCCCCGGGACACTCACCCTCAGCTGCCTCCCGCCCCCCCTCCCCCCATTCCCCCCCTCCTCCGGGACACTCGCTCTCAGCTCCCTCTCCCCCGAGACATTCACCATTAGTTCTCTCTCCCCCTGGGACACTCACCCTCAGATCCCTCTACCCTCCCCCCCCCACCCGTGACACATACCCTCAGGTCCCTCTCTCCCCTGGCACTCACCCTCAGCTCCCTCACCCCGAGTGACACTCACCCTCAACTCCCTCTCCCCTGGGACACTAACCCTCAGCACACTCTCTCTCTATGACACTCACACTCAACTCTCTCTCCCCCCGGGACACTCACTCTCACCTCCCTCTCTCCCCAGGACACTCACCCTCAGTTCCCTCTCCCCACAGGTACACTCATCCTCAGCTGCCCTTTCCCCAGGACACTCGCCCTCAGCTCACGCTCCCCCGGGACACTCACCCTCAGATGCCTCTCCCCCCTCCGAGACATTCACCCTCAGCTCCCTCTACCCCTCCCCAGGACACTCACCCTCAGCTCCCTTTCCCACCGAGACACTCACCCTCAGCACCCTCTACCCAAGTGACACTCACCCTCAGCTCACTCTCCCCCTGAAACACTCACTCTCAGCTCACTCTCACCACGTGATACTTACCCTCAGCTCCTTCTCCCCTCGTGACACTCACCCTCCTCTCACTCACCCCCTGGGACTTTCATCCTCAGGTCATACTCACCCTCAGCTCCCTCTCCCCCCCCACCCCCGTCCCGGGTCACTCACCCTCAGCTTCCATTTCCCCCAGGACACTCATCCTCACCTCCCTCTCCCTCCAAGACACTCACCCTCAGTGTCCTCTCCCCTCGGGACACTAACTCTCAGCTCCCTCTCCCCCTGGGACACACCCTAGCTCTCTCTCCCCCCTCCCCGGCACACTCACCCTCAGCTCCCTCTCTCCACAGGGCACTTACCCTCAGATCCCTCTCCTCCCTCGTGCCACTCACACTCAGGTTGCGCTCCCCCGGGAAACTCACCCACAGCTCCTCCTACCCCTGGGACACCCAGCCTCAGATCCCTCTCCACGCTCCAAGACACTCACCCTCAGCTCCCTCTCCCCACGGGGACACCTCCCCTCAGCTCCCTCTCCCCCCGGGACACACATCTTCAGCTCTCTCTCCCCATGGGACACTCATCCTCAGCTCCTACTGCCCCCGTGACACTCACCCTCAGCTCACTCTCCCCACTCGTGGCACTCTCCCCACTCGTGGCACTCTCCCTCAGCTACTTCTCCCCTCTGAACATTCACTCTCTGCTCCATCTCCTCCCGGGACATTCACCCTCAGCCCCCTGCCTGGCACACTCACCCTCAGCTCCCTCAACTTCCGGGACAAATAACCACAACTCCCTCTCCCCCAGGGATGCTCACACTCAGCTCTTTCTCCCCCTGGGACACTCGCCCTCCGGTCTCTCTCCCCGCAGGACACTCACACTCAGATCCGGCTCACCCCCAGGGCACTCACGCTCAGGTCCCTCTCTCCCCTGGTCACTCAGCTTCAGCTCCCTCTCCCTCCGAGACACACACCCTCGGCCCCTTCTATCCCTCCCCCATAAAACTCACCCTCACCTCCATCTCACCCCAGGACCCTCACCCTCTGCTCCCTTTCTCCCTGGGACACTCACCCTCAGCTCCCTCTCCCCAAGTGACACTCATCCTCAGCTCCCTCTCCCTCCACCCCCCCATGGACACTCACACTCAGCTCCCTCTCCCCCGCGACACTCACCCTCAGTTCCTTCTCCACGCGGGACACTCGCCCTCAGCTTCCTCTTCCCCCGGGACAATCACGCTCAGCGTCCTCTCCCCCCAGGACACTCACTCTCAGCTACCTCTCACCTCGGAACACTAACCCTCAGCTCCCTCTCCCCCAGGGACACTCACCATCACCTCCCTCTCACCGCGGGAAAAACACCCTCAGCTCCCTCTCCCCCCGGGACACTCACACACAGCTCTCCCCCCCACCCCCGCGACACTTGCCCGCAGCGCCCTCTCGCAGTGGGACACTCAACCTCAGCTCCCTCTCACCCCAGGACTTTCACCCTCAGCTCCCAATCCTCCTGAGACACTCATGCTCAGCTCCCTCTCACCCAGGGACACACCCTCAGTTCCTTCTTCCCACAGCGACACTCACCAACAGCTCCCCATCACCCTTGGCCCTCGCCCTCAGCTTCCTCCACCCCTGGGACACTTGCCATCAACTCCCTCTCCACCCAGGACACTCACCGTCAAGATGCTCTCCCCCGTGAGACTCACCATCAGCTCCCTCCCCAACTCGGGACACTCACAACACAGGTCCCTCTCCCCCCGGGACACTCACCCGCAGCTACTTCTCCCACAACCACTCCGGGAGACTCAACCTCAGCTGTCTCACCCTTCATAACACTCACCCTCAGCTCCCTCTCTGTCCACACATTCACCCTCAGCTCCCTCTCCAAACGGGACACAACTTCAGCTCCCTCTCCCCCCGGGACACTCACCCTCCGATCCTTCTTCTCCTGGGACTCACAGCCTCAGTTCCCTCACCCCCCAGGACACTAACCCTCAGATCCCTCTCCCCCCAGAATTCACACCCGAAACTCCCTCTCCACCCGGGACACTCACCCACAGATCTCTCCCCCCCGCTACAGAACACTCACCTGCAACTCCCTCTCTTCACGGGACACTCACCCTCATCTCCCTCCCCGCAGAACACTCACCCGCAACTCCCTCTCCGCTCGGGACACTCATGCTCAGATCTCTCCCCCACCGCAGAACACTCACCCTGAACTCCCTATCCTCCAGGGTCAGTCACCCTCAGCTCCCTCTCCCCCAAGAACACTCACCCGCAACTTCCTCTTCACTCAAGACTTTCACCCTCAGCTCCCAATCCCCCTGAGACACTCACTCTCACCTCCCTCTCGCCCCAGGACACTCACCCTCAGTTCCCTCTCCCAACAGGTACACTCACCCTCAGCTGCCCCTTCCCCGGAACAATCGCCCTCAGCTCACTCTTCCCTTGGACACACCCTCAGATCCCTCTCCCCCTGGGTGCAATCACCCTCAGTTCCCTCTCCCCCAGGACACTCACCCTCAGATCCCTCTCCCCCCTCTGAGACATTCACCCTCAGCTCCCTCTACCCCTCCCCAGGACACTCATGCTCTGCTCCCTCGACCCTTCGGGAATTTTATCCTCAGCTCCCACTCCCCCCGTGACACTCACCCTCAGCTCACTCTCCCCACTCATGACACTCTCCCTCAGCTACCTCTCCCCTCTGAACACTCACCCTCAGCTCCATCTCCTCCCGGGACACTCACCCTCAGCCCCCCGCCCGGCACACTCACCCTCAGCTCCCTCAATGCCCGGGACAAATACCCACAACTCCCTCTCCCCCAGGGATGCTCACTCTCAGCTCTTTCTCCCCCTCAGACACTCGCCCTCCAGTCCCTCTCCCTGCAGGACACTCACACTCAGATCCGGCTCACCCCCGGGGCACTCACGCTCAGGTCCCTCTCTCCCCTGGTCACTCAGCCTCAGCTCCCTCTCCCTCCGAGACACTCACCCTCGGCCCCCTCTATCCCTCCCCCATGAAACTCACCCTCTGCTCCCTCTCCCCCCAGGACCGTCACCCCCTGATCCCTTTCCCCCTGGGACACTCACCCTCAGCTCCCTCTCCCCAAGTGACACTTACCCACAGCTCCCTCTCCCTCCACCCCTCCGTGGACACACACACTCAGCTCCCTCTCACCCGGGACACTCACCCTCAGCTCCTTCTCCCCGTGGGACACTCGCCCTCAGCTTCCTCTTCCGCCGGGACACTCACGCTCAGCGCCCTCTCCCCCCGGGACACTCACTCTCAGCTACCTCTTGTTAGATCTCTTAATTTCCAATGAAATACGAACTCCGATTGTAGTTTTAACTTTTTAATCTTGGCAGAGAGCAACAAACTGCTGGCTGATTGCCAGTTCCTTTGTCTTACTGAAACCACATGGTCAAAAAATGGCTGTACTTATACCTGGATCAATTTACAGAAAAGAACTCGCCTTCTTTGACCTTATTGGCTCACTACACAAGGGTACTAAAATGTCAAGTTGATTGATGGCTTAATGCAACATGCTACCACTCATGTAGCATCTCTGACTTGTTGTCTGTGAATTTTCACAGCCTGTCTAAATGCAGCCTGTTTGAATTCTCTATCAATCCCCCCTTTGATTCTTTCACAAACTGAATCATACAACATCAGGTATCACTGGTTAAACATTCTACAAAATAATTTCATAATTTTAGAGTTTCCTTCTAAAATTTGTTGACGTGTTTTGCCACATGTCCGGACTAGTAGCTTCCACACAAATTTACACCAACCCGAGTTCCATCATGGCCACAATGGAAGTCTGGTTTTAGTCGGTTAATTAACCTTATTCCAATTTAATCCAAATCAATATCTTAATTCAACCAGTAAACAATCTTCCTTTAAGCATAACATACCCCTGTGCCACGTACAGACGGTCTGCTGGGACCTGCAAGGTGTCTTACATGCGGGACAGCAGCTACAGCCGCCTGGTCGCAACAACATTTAATCAACATAAACAAACAATATAAAAGTAAAACAATTACAACAATGAAGTTCCTATTGAACCTAGCCATTCAGTGGCTCCACTCCACAAAGTGAATGATGGGGGTTGCTTAAGTTTTTCTACCTCCTTTTGGATATGCTCCGCTAAGTGGATAATTTCTTCGGAGCTATCTGGGATATATGTGCAACACTCAGTTCCGAGTAGGGCGCAAGTACCTCCCTTTTCAGCCAGGATGTAATCAAGGGCCAGTCTATTCTGTAGGGCTACTGTGTGGATTGCTACCCTAATATTTCCCCTTGGTGCAGAGGGTCAGCTAGTAAGAAGTAGGCCTATGCCTAGAATACCTACAATCAATAATACAGTAAATTTATACATTTTCGCAAAAAGTAATTGTCCTTATTAGATTTCAGCTTCAGTTACGGGTGCTCGTTTAACGTGTGAAGCATGGATCCAGGCTTTCTTTCCTTGGACTTTAACAGCTGCCTGGGTGGTCAATAACACTTGATAAGGTCTCTCCCACTTGGCACCCAAAGGTTCTTTATGCAACTTTTTCACATACACCCAGACTCCCGGGATGATATCGTGTCCTCCTTCGGGTGGATTACCCCAAGCTGCCGATACCTGTCGGGAAACAGAACTAATAGCATTGGTTAAGTTCTGACAGTATGATAACAAAGTGTCACCCATTAAGTGAACATCAGCTTTCCATAAATCGATAGTTCCTGGCAGCGACATGGGTCTTCCTGTTATAATTTCAAATGGGCTTAGACCTGTAGTTCTGTTCGGGGTTGTCCTAATGCTACATAGCACTATTGGTAGTACCTGGGGCCATGGTGTTCCTTCTTGGTGATATTTGGCAAGCCGTTATTTCAGAGTTCAATTCATTCGTTCCACTTGTCCTGATGATTGTGGATGATAAGGATAGTGTAAATCCCACGTAATGTTCAGTAACCTACAGACTTCTTGGCAGACAGCACCTGTGAAGTGTGTTCCCTGATCTGAGTCAATGCTACTCGGGACTCCCCATCGGGGAATGTAATCCTTACACAAGACCTTTGCAGTGTGATTGGCTGTGGCTCTTTTGGTTGGGAAAGCTTCTACCCATCTAGAGAATCTGTCGACCATGACAAGAATGTTAGTGTATCCTTGGCATGAAGGAAGAGATATATAATCAACCTGCAGATGCTGGAATGGTCCGACAGGGGCAGGGGGCCTCAATTGGGGCATTACCGTGATGGGTCCAGAATTATTTTTCTGGCAGACCACACAGCGGTCTGTTACCAGCTGGGCATGTTTTTTAAACCCCCGACCCCACCAGCTTTTCTGAAACCGTGCCATCATCTGTTGTGAGGCCAAGTGTCCCCACGAGTGGATCCGTTGGGCTAAAAAAGGCATAAGCGCTTGTGGCGCGACTGGCTTGTCGGTAACTCTTTGTCTCCAGACACCATCTTCGCATAGCTTAATTCCTGCCTCAATCCATGTCCATTTTTCCTCTCGGGAGCACTCGCCTTGCATTGTTTGAAGGTCTCGTGTCAGAGTCCTGAGTGCTTTCAATCTGCACATCTGTGTTGGTTCTTCTGGAGGAACGCCCTGTGAGGCGGCATCTTTAGCTGCCTGGTCGGCTAGGGCATTTCCCTGTGCTTCTGTGGTATTTTCCTTGGTATGGGCCTTGCACTTCAGGATGGACACTTCCTGAGGTAATTGTATGGCCTCCAGTAAGTCTCGGACTTCTTTTCCATTTCGGGTAGGTGTACCAGCAGCAGTGAGGAATCCTCTTTTCCGCCATAACATACCAAAGTCGTGAGCGACTCCAAAAGCATAACGCGAATCTGTGTAGACATTAGCTGTCTGTCCTTCTGCTATTCGACATGCTTCTGACAGGGCCCATAACTCGGCCTGTTGTGCTGACGTTCCTGAGGGTAATCATCCTTTTGCCACTACCTCATATAAGGTTGTAACTGCCCATCCTGCTTTTCTGGTACCATTGTCAACAAAGGAGGAACCATCTGTAAACAGGATGAGGTCTGGGTTGTGCAGAGGCTCCTCTACTGCTAAGGCTGATTCTTCTGTTTCTTTTAAAATCTCCACGCAGTCATGTTCTTCATTTCCCCCCTCTTGCTCCCTCGATTCTGATATCGGGAGCATAGGTGCGGGATTAACCGGGCTGGCCAAAAACTGCTGTCCAGCGGGTCCATCTTGCTGCTGTCACCTGAGACATTCTATTCATAGACAGCAAAGTGTGTACGGTGTGGGGATACTTGACAATCAGCTTTTGGTCGAGGACTAGACCCGCAGTGATCATTACCGCTCGACATGTAGCTTCCATGGCCCTTAGGCAACTTCCCCATCCGAGGGCTACCACATCCAGTTTTGCCGAATAATAGCCAATAGGTCTTTGCCGATCCCATGTTCTTGTGTCAGTATAGCTGTCATATATCCTTCTTTCTCATGAACAAACAGGATAAATGGCTTACCACTGTCGGGGATTCCCAGAGCCGGTGCCGAACACAAAGCCTTTCTCAAACTTAGGAAGGCCTCTTGCTGTTCTTTAGTGAGGGTGATGGCTTCTTTAGAGGCACGTTTCCCCTTTAAAATATCATTCAGTGGCTGAGCAAGCTGTGTGAAGGAGTCAATCCAATTTCTGTTAAAGTTGCACAATCCCAAAAAAGACCTTAGTTCCTGAATAGTGGTGTTTTTTTTTTTAGCAGCCCGAATGGCTGCAGTTCTATCCTGGATAAGTTCTCTCTTTCCTTGTGAAATCTTTTGTCCCAGGTATACAACCTCTTCTTGGGATATTTGTGCTTTGTCGATGCTGGCTTTATGTCCTTTCAGCCGAAGGTGATCCAGCAAAGCTCGTAAATCTTGTTCATGCTGTTCTGCCGTATTTGAAGCTAGCAAGATATCGTCTACATATTGGATGACTGTGGACGACAGGGAGGTAATTCTCGCAAATGGCTTTGTAAAGCCATGTGGAATACCATAGGGCTGTTGTGGAAACCCTGCGGTAACCAGGTCCAAGTATACTGTTGTCCTTGGACAGTGAAAGCAAACCATTGTCGAACCTCTGGTGCCAGAGGCACCGACCAAAATCCGTTGGCTATATCTATAACCGAGAAATATTTATGTTCCGGTTTGAGGGCATTAAAAATGGTGGCGGTATCTGAGTTTTTTGATCAATACACTGGTTAGCTTTCCTGTAATCGACAGTCAAACGCCAAGTCTCATGAGATTTCTGTACCGGCCACACGGGGCTATTGGAGGAGCTATGCGTTTTAATAAGCACCCCTTGTTTCTCCAATTGCTGAATAACCAGTAAGATTCCCGCGATGGCAGTTGGACTGATGGGATACTGTTTAGTGCATGGAGGCTTGGTCCCTGTAAATGACGCAGGCTCCATCTGGAGTAGTCCACAATCGTTCTTATCTTTAGCCCATATCGGGTGTTCCTTCAATTCTAATTTCTTCAAAGTTCTAATTGACCATGTCACCCGACCATCCTCGAAATGCAACGATGAATCTATTTGGATTAGAACGTCCATTCCCAAAAGGGGTTGATCCAATGGGCCTCTCCAGACCGGCGTGGTTAGTTCGTGTGGACCCAGCCCTATAAGTACCGGTGTTGTCCTTTTAATTTCCATTTTATGGCCCCCAACTCCATAGGCTGTACGTGCCCTACCATCCAACGGCAAAAAGTCTCCATATTGTAGGGGTAAGCATGTTAATTCCGCCCCTGTGTCTAAAAGACAGTCCACATCCTTATCGCCCACCCTCACAGTTATATATAGCCCATCTCCCCTTTGTTGTATTAGTGCGGCTCCAATCGTTTTTTGCTATCCCAAGTAACTCCTTCTGTTGTTGTATTGTCAGTCGCTTAAATGCTTCTATGAGGTTGTTATCTTGTGACAAGCTGAATTGTATCCCTGGCTGCGTCCTCTTCCCCAGCCACGACCTTGCTGTTTTGCCCTGCATGTCTTGGCCCAGTGACCTTCTTTCCCACAATAATGAAATTTTCCAGGTAATTTTCCGAATGACTGTTTATCGGAATCCTGGGATTTCCATCCCATAGCCTGTACAGCTCGGACTTTAGCTCCCATATCCCGATCTAATCGGTTACATCGATCCACCAATGCTGCAAAGGTAGTTCCTCTACCTTCCCAGTCCGGTAATACTACCTTAAGCAATTTGGACAGTTCTGGCTTTAGACCTGCCACGAAAGCTGCTTTCAGGGGTCCAAACACTTGTTCATCCATTTCCTCATCCGTATTATTTATACCCGAATGTTCTAGCCACGTGCATCTAAACCGCTCGTCATACTCCAGGACCTCCTCTATTCCTTTCTGTTGGCAGGCTGCAATTTTTCCCCAGTCTGTCTTAGCTGGACTGAAGGCTTGCAGCCAGTGTTTAATCGCCTCCCATCCTGCGTCTAATTCTTGCTCATTCTGCCCCAAAGCTTCATCTACCCTGTCGTGCAATTTTCTTCCTTGTGTTTTTGGCGCCATTATGGTCAAAATTTGCACTCCGTCCCAGGGATGAAGTTGATATATATTTCTTAAGCGGTCCAATTGGTCCCACGTTTTTACTCCCCCTTTCTTTGGATTGGGCAATTCCTTGGACCATTTATCAATTTTCTCTGGGTCTGCCGGATCATGAACTAAGTATTCTTCGTACACCCTTCTCTTTGTTTTTGTGGTTCCACCCTCATCCGCAGTCTCTTCTGATTTGACTACAACTTGTCTTTTTTTAAACGGGGCAAAGCGCACCCCTAATTCATCATCCTCCGACACTGTATTGTCGGAGGATTCAGAATTCGTATCTATTCCTCGGTCGTGTCTTTGGGTTTGCGCTTTTAATTTATCCAAACATGGGTACCCTGGGAATTGATCAATACATCTTCCTTTTCCTATTACTGTCTCTTGACCTAATGATTGTTTTCCATTCTTGAATTTCACCTTTAAGATCTTTAACTTCCACTTCCAGCTTTTCAAGTTCAAGCTTTTTCTGTTGCAGCTGTGCACAAACTGCTTGCAATTGATCCTTTGTACTGGTCAGTTCTTGATCATGTTGGGAACGCATTATAATTTCATTCCGCTTTCGAATCTGTCCCTTAGCCGCTAGGGACCATCTAGTTCACTCTTTATTTTCCATACGGGTCATTTTTCCCCAGACCCTTTTAATCTCGTCCAAGGACCATTGTCCTTTGGAGGTTCCGTACTTTTGTTCGATCTTAATACAGGTTTTAGAGAAGTTAAATTGTTGCTCTATCAACTGTTCGAGAATTAAATCTAGCGAAACTTCAGGTGGTGCTTGCCCACCTTTAACAGTTGTATGCAATTCTTTGCTCTTATCTTCTGCTGCCATTATACTGAGTTCTTTACTGGGGTCTCGAGTCGTAAGCTTTCTAGCTGATCAATAGGTTGATGATTAATTGACGAACACACCGCCGAAGTTTAGACGTCTATGGGACCTCGAGCCGACTACCAACCGGAGGGTTCGCAAACCAGAGGCTTTCGGAATCGCGTAGAAGGAGAGGCGAATTTAGACTTTTGACTGAGGACTTTTTTTTAAAAAGAGGTGTCCTTACCTCAATATATAGGTCCGATGTCCAAAATTCAGTTTCTTTCCTCAGCGATCCAGTTCGCAGCGCCAAAATTGTTAGATCTCTTAATTTCCAATGAAATACGAACTCCGATTGTAGTTTTAACTTTTTAATCTTGGCAGATAGCAACAAACTGCTGGCTGATTGCCAGTTCCTTTGTCTTACTGAAACCACATGGTCAAAATGGCTGTACTTATACCTGGATCAATTTACAGAAAAGAACTCGCCTTCTTTGACCTTATTGGCTCACTACCCAAAGGTCCTAAAATGTCAAGTTGATTGATGGCTTAATGCAACATGCTACCACTCATGTAGCATCGCTGACTTGTTGTCTGTGAATTTTCACAGCCTGTCTAAATGCAGCCTGTTTGAATTCTCTATCACTCTCGCCTCGGAACACTCACCCTCAGCTCCCTCTCCCCCCGGGACACTCACCCACAGCTCTCTCTACCCGCCCACCCCCCACCCCCCCGTGACACTTGCCGCAGCTCCGTCTCACAGCGGGTCACACAACCTCAGCTCCCTCTACCCCCAGGACTTTCACCCTCAGCTCCCAATCTACCTGAGACACTCACCCTCAGCTCCCTCTCACCCAGGGACACCCACCCTCAGTTCCCTCTACCCACAGCAACACTCACCCACAGCTGCCCATCACCCTTGGCTCGCGCCCTCAGCTTCCTCTACTCCCGGGACACTTGCCCTCAACTCCCTCTCCACCCAGGACACTCACCGTCAGGATGCTTTCCCCCTGTGAGACGCAACATCAGCTCCCTCCCCAACCCGGGACACTCACCCACAGGTCCCTTTCCCCGCCGGGACACTCACCCACAGCTCCTTCTCCAACAACCACTCCGGGACAGTCACCTTCAGCTGCCTCACCCCCTCACAACACTCACCCTCAGCACCCTCTCCGTCCCACACATTCACCCTCAGCTCCCTCTCCAAACAGGACACAACTTCAGCTCCCTCTCCCCCCCGGGATACTCACCCTCCGATCCCTCTTCTCCTGGGACTCACTACCTCAGTTCCCTCTCCCCCCAGGACACTAACCCTCAGATCCCTCGCCCTCCAGAATTCTCACCCGAAACTCCCTCTCCACCCGGGACACTCAGCCACAGATCTCTTCCCCCGCTCCAAAACACTCACCTGCAACTCCCTCTCTTCACGGGACACTCACCCTCAGCTCCCTCCCCGCAGAACACTCACCCGCAACACCCTCTCCGCTCGGGACACTCATGCTCAGATCACTCCCCACCGCAGAACACTCACCCTCAACTCCCTATCCTCCAGGGACAGTCACCCTCAGCTCCCTCTCCCCCAAGAACACTCACCCGCAACTTCCTCTTCACTCGGGACTTTCACCCTCAGCTCCCACTCCCCCTGAGAGCAATCACTCTCAGATCCTTCTCCCCCAGGACACTCACCCTCAGATCCCTCTCCCCCCTCTGAGACATTCAGCCTCAGCTCCCACTACGCCTCACCAGGACACTCACCCTCAGCTCCCTTTCCCACCGGGACACTCACCCTCAGCACCCTCCCCCCAAGTGCCACTCACCCTCAGCTTACTCTCCCCCTGAAATTCTCACTCTCAGCTCACTCTCACCACGGGATACTTACCCTCAGCTCCTTCTCCGCTCGTGACACTCACCCTCCTCTCCCTCGCCCACCGGGACTTTCATCCTCAGCTCCCACTCCCCCGCGACACTCACCCCCAGCTCCCTCTCCCCCCCCACCCCCGTCCCGGGTCACTCACACTCAGCTCACTCTCCCCCTGGGACACTCACTCTCAGCTCTGCCTTCACCCGAGACACAAACCCTCTGCTCCCTCTCCCACCGGGAAACTCACCCTCAGCTTCCATTTCCCCCAGGACACTCACCCTCACCTCCCTTTCCCTCCAAGACACTCACCCTCAGCTGCTCACTCACCGTGCTGCTCACCCACCATAACACTCTCCCTCGGCATCTCACACATTCACCCTCAGCTCCCTCTCCAAACGGGACACAACTTCAGCTCCCTCTCCCCCCGGGACACTCACCCTCTGACCCCTCTTCTCTCGGGACTCACACCCTAAGTTCCCTTTCCCCCAAGGACACTAACCCTCAGATCCCTCTCCCCCCAGAATTCTCACCCGAAACTCCCTCTCCACCCGAGACACTCACCCACAGATTTCTTCCCCCGCTCCAGAACACTCACCTGCAACTCCCTCTCTTCACGGGACACTCACCCTCAGATCCCTCCCCGCAGAACACTCACCCGCAATTCCCTCTCCGCTCGGGACACTCATGCTCAGATCTCTCCCCCACCGCAGAACACTCACCCTCAACTCCCTATCCTCCAGGGTCACTCACCCTCAACTCCCTATCCTCCAGGGTCAGTCACCCTCAGCTCGCTCTCCCCCAAGAACACTCACCCGCAACTTCCTCTTCACTCGGGACTTTCACCCTCAGCTCCCACTCCCCCTGAGACTCTCCCTCTCAGCTCTCTCTCACCCCAGGACACTCACCCTCAGTTCCCTCTCCCAACAGGTACACTCACTCTCAGTTACCCCTCCCCCGGGACACTCGCCCTCAGCTCACTCTCCCCCCGGGACACTCACCCTCAGATCCCTCTCCCCCTGGGGGAAATCACCCCCAGGTCCTTCTCCCCAGGACACTCACCCCCAGCTCCCTCTTCCCCCCCCCACCCCCGTCCCGGGTCACTCACACTCAGCTCACTCTACCCCTGGGACACTCACTCTCAGCTCCGCCTTCAACCAAGACACAAACCCTCTGTTCCCTCTCCCACCGGGAAACTCACTCTCAGCTTCCATTTCCCCCAGGACACTCACCCTCACCTCCCTTTCCCTCCAAGACACTCACCCTCAGCTGCTCACCCACCGTAACACTCACCCTCAGCTCCTTCGGCATCTCACACATTCACCCTCAGCTGCCTCTCCAAACGGGACACAGCTTCAGCTCGCTCTCCCCCCGAGACACTCACCCTCCGATCCCTCTTCTCTCGGGACTCACACCCTAAGTTCCCTCTCCCCCCCAGGACACTAACCCTCAGATCCCTCTCCCCCAGAATTCTCACCCGAAACTCCCTCTCCACCCAAGACACTCACCCACAGATCTCTTCCCCCGCTCCAGAACACTCATCTGCAACTCCCTCTCTTCACAGGACACTCACCCTCAGCTCCCTCCCCGCAGAACACTCATTCGCAATTCCCTCTCTGCTCGGGACACTCATGCTCAGATCTCTCCCCCACCGCAGAACACTCACCCTCAACTCCCTATCCTCCAGGGTCAGTCACCCTCAGCTCGCTCTCCCCCAAGAACACTCACCCGCAACTTCCTCTTCACTCGGGACTTTCACCCTCAGCTCCCACTCCCCCTGAGACACTCCCTCTCAGCTCTCTCTCGCCCCAGGACACTCACCCTCAGTTCCCTCTCCCAACAGGTACACTCACCCTCAGTTGCCCCTCCCCGGGACACTCGCCCTCAGCTCACTCTCCCACCGGGACACTCACCCTCAGATCCTTCTCCCCCTGGGGGCAATCACCCCCAGGTCCCTCTCCTCAGGACACTCACCCTCAGATCCCTCTCCCCCTCTGAGACATTCACCCTCAGCTCCTACTACCCCTCACCAGGACACTCACCCTCAGCTCCCTTTCCCACCGGGACACTCACCCTCAGCACCCTCTCCCAAGTGCCACTCACCCTCAGCTCACTCTTCCCCCTGAAACTCTCACTCTCAACTCATTCTTACCACGGGATACTCACCCTCAGCTCCTTCTCCGCTCATGACACTCACCCTCCTCTCCCTCGCCCACCGGGACTTTCATCCTCAGCTCCCACTCACCCTCAGCTCCCTCTCCTCTCCCCACCCCCGTGGCAGGTCACTCACACTCAGCTCACTCTCCCCCTGGGACACTCACTCTCAGCTCCCTCTTCACCCGATTTACAAACCTCTGCTCACTCTCCCACCGGAAAACTCACCCTCAGCTTCCATTTCCCCCAGGACACTCACCCTCACCTCCCTCTCCCTCCAAGACACTCACCCTCGGCGTCCTCTCCCCTCGGGACAGTAACCCTCAGCTCTCTCTCCCCCCTCCCCGGCACACTTGCCCTCAGCTCCCTCTCTCCACAGGGCACTCACCCTCAGATCCCTCTCTCCCCTCGTGCCACTCACACTCAGGTTGCGTTCCCCAGGAAACTCACCCTCAGCTCCCCCTGCCCCTTGGACACTCAGTCTCAGATCCCTCTCCCCACTCCGAGACACGCATCCTCAGCTCCCTCTCCCGTGGGACACTCACCCTCAGATCCCTCTCCTCCCTCATGACTCTAACCCTCAGGTCACGCTCCCCCGGGACACTCGCCCTCAGCTCCCTCTCCCCCCGGGGACACCTACTCTCAGCACCCCTACCCACGGGACACTCATCCTCAGCTCCCTCTCCCCACGGGTCACTCACCCTCAGCTCCTTCTCCCTCCTGGACACTCACCCTCTGCTCGCTCAACCCCTCGGGACTTTCATCCTCAGCTACCTCTCCCCTCTGAACACTCACCCTTAGCTCTATCTCCTCCTGGGACACTCACCCTCAGCCCCCCGCCTGGCACACTCACCCTCAGCTCCCTCAACCCCCGGGACAAACACCCTCAGCTCCCTCAACCCCCGGGACAAACACCCACAACTCCCTCTCCCCCAGGGATGCTCACACTGAGCGCTTTCTCCCCGCGGGACACTCGCCCTCAGCTTCCTCTTCCGCCGGGACACTCACGCTCAGCGCCCTCTCCCCCCGGGACACTCACTCTCAGCTACCTCTTGCCTCAGAACACTCACCCTCAGCTCCCTCTCCCCCCGGGACACTCACCCACAGCTCTCTCTCCCCCCCCTCCCCCCACTGCACTTGCCCGCAGCTCCCTTTCGCAGCGGGACACTCACCATCAGCTCCCTCTCCCCCCTCCCCGGGACACTCACCATCAGCTCCCTCTCTCCACAGCGCACTCACACTCAGATCCCTCTCCTCCCTCATGGCACTCACCCTCAGGTCGCGCTACCCCCGGGAAACTCACCCTCTGCTCCCCCTCCCCCATGACACCCAGCCTCAGATTCCTCTCCCCGCTCCGAGACACTCACTCTCAGCTCCCTCTCCCCCCAGGGGCACCTCCCCTCAGCTCCCACTCCCCCTGAGACATTCACTCTCAGCTCTCTCTCTCGCCCCAGGACACTCACCCTCAGTTCCCTCTCCCAAAAGGTACACTCGCCCTCAGTTGCCCCTCCCCCGGGACACTCGCCCTCAGCTCACTCTCCCCCCGGGACACTCACCCTCAGATCCCTCTCCCACTGGGTGCAATCACCCTCAGATCCCTCTCCCCAGGACACTCACCTTCAGATCCCTCTCCCCCTCCGAGACATTCACCCTCAGCCCCCACTACCCTTCACCAGGACACGCACCCTCAGCTCCCTTTCCCACCGGGACACTCACCCTCAGCACCCTCTCCTCAAGTGCCACTCATCCTCAGCTCACTCTCCCCCTGAAACTCTCACTCTCAGCTCATTCTCACCACGGGATACTCACCCTCAGCTCCTTCTCCGCTCGTGACACTCACTCTCAGCGATCTCTTCACCCGAGTTACAAATCCTCTGCTCCCTCTCCCACTGGGAAACTCACCCTTAGCTTCGAATTCCCCCAGGACACTCATCCTCACCTCCCTCTCCCTCCAAGGCACTCACCCTCAGTGTCCTCTCCCCTCGGAACACTAACCCTCAGTGTCCTCTCCCCTCGGAACACTAACCCTCAGCTCCCTCTCCCCCTGGGACACTCACCCTCAGCTCTCTCTCCCCCCTCCCCGGCACACTTGCCCTCAGCTCCCTCTCTCCACAGGGCCCTCAGCTCCCTCTCTCCACAGGGCACTCACCCTCAGATCCCTCTCCCCCTTCGTGCCATTCACACTCAGGTTGCGTTCCCCGGGAAACTCACCCTCAGCTCCCCCTGCCCCTGGGACACCCAGTCTCAGATCCCTCTCCCCACTCCGAGACACGCATCCTCAGCTCCCTCTCCCCATGGGACACTCACCCTCAGATCCCTCTCCTCCCTCATGACTCTAACCCTCAGGTCACGCTCCCCCGGGACACTCGCCCTCAGCTCCCTCTCCCCACAGGACACTCACCCTCAGCTCCTTTTCCCTCCTGGACACTCACCCTCTGCTCGCTCAACCCGTCGGGACTTTCATCCTCAGCTCCCACTCCCCCCATGACACTCACCCTCAGCTCACTCTCCCCACTCGTGATACTCTCCCTCAGCTACCTCTCCCCTCTGAACACTCACCCTTAGCTCTATCTCCTCCCAGGACACTCACCCTCAGCCTCCCGCCCGGCAGACTCACCCTCAGCTCCCTTAATGCCCGGGACAAATACCCACAACTTCCTCTCCCCGAGGGATGCTCACACTCAGCTCTTTCTCCCCGTGGGACACTCGCCCTCCGGTCCCTCTCCCCGCAGGACACTCACACTCAGATCCGGCTCACCCCCGGGGCACTCACGGTCAGGTCCCTCTCTCCCCTGGTCACTCAGCCTCAGCTCCCTCTCCATCCGAGACACTCACCCTCGGCACCCGCTATCCCTCCCTCATGAAACTCACCCTCAGCAACCTCTCCCCCCAGGACCCTCACCCCCTGATCCCTTTCTCCCCGGGACACTCACGCTCAGCGCCCTCTCCCCCCGGGACACTCACTCTCAGCTACCTCTCGCCTTGGAACACTCACCCTCAGCTCCCTCTCCCCCCGGGACACTCACCCACAGCTCTCTCTCCCCCCTCCCTCCCCCCGCTACACTTGCCCGCAGCTTCCTCTCGCAGCGGGACACTCACCCTCAGCTCTCTCTCCCCCCTCCCCGGGACACTCGTCCTCAGCTCCCTCCCTCTCTCCACAGGGCACTCACACTCAGAGCCCTCTCCTCCCTCATGGCACTCACCCTCAGGTCGCGCTACCCCCAGGAAACTCACCCTCTGCTCCCCCTCCCCCTAGGACACCCAGCCTCAGATTGCTCTCCCCGCTCCGAGACACTCACTCTCAGCTCCCTCTCCCCCCAGGGACACCTCCCCTCAGCTCCCTCTCCCTCCGAGACACTCACCCTCTGCTCCCTCTATCCCTCCCCTGCGACACTCGCCCTCAGCTCCCTCTCCCCAAGTGACACTCACCCTCAGCTCCCTCTCCCTCCACCTCCCCGGGGACACTCACACTCAGCTCCCTCTCCCCCCGCGACACTCACCCTCAGCTCCTTCTCTCCTCGGGACACCCACCCTCAGCTTCCTCTTCCCCCGGGGCACTCACACTCAGTGCCCTCTCCCCCCGGGACACTCACTCCCAGCTATCTCTCGCCTCGGAACACTCACCCTCAGCTCCCTCTCCCCCCAGTACACTCAACCGCATCTCCCTCTCCCCCCGGGACTTTCACCCTCAACTCCCACTCCACCTGAGACACTCAGCCTCAACTCCCTCTCACCCAGGGACACTCACCCTCAATTCCTTCTCTCCACTGGGACACTCACCCTCAGCTCCCCATCACCCCAAGCACTCACCCTCAGCTTCCTCTACCCCCAGAAGACTCACCCGCAACTCTCTCTTCACTCGGTACTTTCACCCTCAGCTCCCACTCCCGCTGACGCACTCACCCTCAGCTCCCTCTCACCTCAGGACACTCACGCTCAGTTCCCTCTCCCAACAGGTACACACACCCTCAGCTCCCCCTCCCCTGGGACACTCGCCCTCAGCTCACTCTCTCTCCGGGATACTTGCCCTCAGGGCCCTCTGACCCGGGACACTCACCCTCAGCTCCCTCTCGCCCCGGGACACACACGCGCAGCTCTCCCTCCACCCCTGGGACACTCGCTCGCTGCTTCCTCTCCCAGCGGGACACTCAACCTCACTTCCCTCTCATGCCGGGACACTCACCCGCAGCACCCTCTCCCCCGGGAAGTTCACCCTCAGCTCCCACTCCACATGAGACACTCACCCTCAGCTCCCTCTCACCCAGGGGTATTCACCCTCAGTTCCTTCTCCCCCCGGGATACTCACCCTCAGCTCCCTCTCCACCCCGGACATGCACCCCCAGCTCCCTCTCCAAACGAGATACACCCTCAACTTCCTCTCTCTCTGGGACACAAACCCTCAGATCCCTCTCCCCCCATACCTCTCACCCGCAACTCCCTCTTCTCCCGGGACACTCACGCTGAGCTCTCTCTCCCCCCAGAACACTCACCCACAACTCCCTCTCCGCCCGGGACACATACCCTCAGATCTGTCCCCCCCAGAACTCTCACCCGCAGCTCCCTCTCCTCCCTCAGGTCCCTTGCCCTCAGGTCCCTCTCCCCCCGGGCACTCACCCTCAGGACGCTCTCCCCCGTGAGCTCACACTCAGTTCCCTCTCACCCCAGGAAACTCACCCTCAGATCCCTCTCCCCATAGGGACACTCACCCTCAGCTCCCCATCCCCCCAGGACACTCACCCTCAGCTCCCCATCCCCCCAGGACACTCACCCTCAGCTTCCTCTCCCCATGGGACACTTTTCCTCAGCTCCCTTTCCAAATGGACACATCCTCAGCTCCCTCTCCCCCCGGGACACTCATCCTCCGATCCATCTCCTACCGGGACTCACTCCCTCAGCTCCCTCTCCCCCCAGGGCACTCGCCCTCAGCTCCCTCTCTCCCCAGAACACTCACACGCAACTCCCTCTCCGCCCAGAACACTCACCCTCAGATCTCTCCCCCCTGCAGAACATTCACCCGCAACTCCCCCTCCTCCTGCGACACTCACCCTCAGCTCCCTCTGCCCCCAGAACACTCACCCGCATCTCCCTCTCTGCCTGGGACACTCACGCTCAGTTCCCTCTCCCCCCGGGACACTCACCCTCAGCTACCTCTCCCCTCGGGAAACTCACCCTCAGCTCTCTCTCCAACCGGCACACTCGCTCGCAGCTCCCTCTCCCCCTAGGACACTCACCCTCAGCTCCCTCTCACCCTGGGACACTGACCCTCAATTCCCTCTCCCCACAGGGACACTCACCCTCAGCTCCCCCTCCCCTGGGACACTCGATTCAGCTCCCTCTCCCTCCGGGACACTTGCCCTCAGCTCCCTCTCCCGCATGCTCTGACGCCTGACCCCAATCAATGATCTCTGACCTCAGTCTCTGATCCCATTCTCCGACCCCTGAACCCACTCACTGACCACACAATCTGACCCATGAACTCATTCTCTGACCCCTAAGCCGACTGAATGAACCCACTCTCTGACCTAACTTATTGACCCTTGACACCACTTTCTGACCCTATTCACTGAGACCTGACCGCATTCTCCGATGCACTCTCTGACCCTGACTCCACTCCCTGAACGTGAATTGACTGACTGAACCCACTCCATAAACAGGGGAATTAGCTCCAGAAACAATTGAATCGTGAACTCCAGAAAAAGCGGGATTTCAAGCTGCAGATCCAGGGATTTTAGTTCCAGAAACGGAGGAACTTGGCACCGTGCAATCAATGTAATTAAGAGATCTCAAAACAGGAGAATTAGCTCCAGAAACAGTGGGATTAGATGTCCCAAAGCTGGGGAATAAGGATCTCCAGAAACAATGGAATTAAGTTCTCTAGGAACAGCGAAATTAGCTCCAGAAACCAGTGAATCTGGCATCCCAGAAACTGGGGAATTAGGAACTGTTTTGGATCGATAATAATAGACCCAGGATTGGGATCTGGATGAATGTTAAATAAGAGACAAGACAAATGAAGTAAAGATAAAACACCGTTTACTGAGAGAAAAGAAACATAATACAGTTTACGAAGAAAAGAGAAGTATGATAAAGCAACAAAGCTCTATTCTTCGGCCTGTCGGGAACTCTATAACGACGGCTGGTCAGGAGCTTTGGGGGTCCCGGCACTGCTCGTGAATCACGGTCCAAGGTGAAGTTCAAAGAGTACTTGACAGTTCCGTTCCTTTATACTATTGAACAAACATGGGTGCATGTGGCTTATGGCCAAATCCTAATCTGCAAGGCCCCAGCTGTTCTTCCACAAAGCGTGAGATCTCGAGGCGCCGACCGTCCCATAAACAAGCTGGTGTGCGCATCAAGGTCCCCCCCTCTCTCTCTCTCTCTGCATCAACAACATTCCACAAGGCATGGAGCACAAACACACTGTAAATGTCAGAATATCATAATTAACCCTATGTGATTAACCTTATACAATACAGAAACTTCAGAAACAGGTGAATTAGTTCGAGAAATGGGCTAATTGTGAGCTTCAAAAACTGGGAAATTAGTAACTGCAGAAAGTGGGAAATTAGGAGGTCCAGAAACTGGGGTATTAGGAGCTGCAGAAACAAGGTGAATTAAGAGCTCCCGAAACTGGGAAGTTACCTCCAGAAATAGGGGAACTAGTTCCAATTACAGAAGAATAAGGAACTCCAGAGAGAGGAATTAGGAGCTCCATAAACAGGCTAATTTGCTCCAGAAACTAGGGAATTATCTCCTGCAGCAGGGGAATTAGGAGCTCCCGAAATATGGAAATTAACTCTAGAAACAAAGGGATTCGCTCCAGAAACTGAGGAACGATCAGCTGAGAAAGGGGAATTAGGAATTCCAGAAAGAGGCACACTGGAAGCTCTTGAAACAGGGGAATTTACTCCAGTAACAGCGGAGTTAGGAGCTCTCGGAACAGGGGAATTAGGGCATGTGGACGAGGAGGAATTTGCTCCAAAAACAATGGAAATCCGAGCTCCAGAAACATGGAAATTAGCTCTGGAAGCAGGGGAATATGGTGCTCTTTAAAGAGGGAAATTAGGAACTTCAGAAACAGGGTGTGTACCTGCATAAACAGAATTAGTTCTAGAAACAGGGTAAATAGGAGCTCCAGATATAGGGAAATTACGTCCAGAAACGGGAGAATTAGTTCCAGTGCAATTAGGGTCTCCAGAAACAATTGAATTAAGAGCTCTAGAAAAGGAATTAGTGCAGAAACAGGGGAATTTTTAGTCCCAGAAACTGGGGAATAAGATCTCCAGAAACAGAAGATGTAGTTCTAGAAACAGGGTGATTAGGAATTCCAGAAACCGGAGAATTAGGAGCTTCAGAAATAAGTCTGGTAAGGAGCTCCATAAACAGGGAGTTTATCTCTGGAAAAACTGCAACTAATTCCAGAAACAGGGCAATTAGGATTTGCAGAAACAGAATTGGGAGCCGGAGAAACAGTGGAATTAGCAGCTCGAGAAATAGGGGAATTAGGAGCGCTAGAAAGAGCAGAATTATTGCTCCACAACATGGGAATTATATCCAGAAACAGGGACATTAGTCCCAGAAACATAGGAATTACCTTCAGAAACAGAGGAATAATAGCTCCAGAAACAGTGATATTAGGAGCTTCAGAAACAGGGAAATTACGAGCTCCAGAAACATGGGGAAAGGAGCCCCAGAGCCAATATTAGGTGCTCCAGAAAAAGGGAAATTAGCTCCAGAAACTCGTAAATTTGTGGCTCCAGATTCAGGGCAATTAGGAGATCCAGAAACAAGGGAATTGCCATCAGAAACATAATTAGTTCCAGTAACAAGTAAATTAGCACCAGAACTGGGCAATTAGGAGCTCTAGAATCTGGGGAATTAGCTCCAGAAACAGGGGAATTAGTTCCAGATACAGGGGACTAAGGACCTCCAGAGGAAGGAATAGTAGCTCCATAAACAGGATAATTTGCAGTGGAAACTGGGCAATTAGCTCCAGCAACAGAGGAATTAGGTGCTCTAGAAATTGAGGGATTCGCTCCAGAAAGGGAACTATCGCCTGAGAAAGTGGAAGTAGGAACTCCAGAAACAGTGAAAATAGAAGTTCCTGAAACGGGAATTTGCTCCAGTAGCAGCAGAGTTTGCAGCCCCAATTAGCTCCAGAAACAATGAAATTATGAGATCTATAAATAAGGGAATTGTGACCTGCAGAGCATGGATATTTGCTCTGGAAACAGGGGAATATGGAACTCTTGACACAGGAGAATTAGGTGCTCCAGCAACAGGAGGGTTACTTTTAGAAACAGCGGAACTAGGGGCTCCAGAAACAGGGCAATTAGCACCAGAAACAGGGGAATTAGCGGCTGCACAAACTGGGGAATTCTGAAGCTCCAGAAATAGGGAAATTACCGCCAGGAACAGGAGAGTTAGTTCGAGAAACAGTGGCAGAAGAGGATTCAGAAACAATGAAATGAAGAGCTCTAGAAACAGGTGAATTAGTGCATAAACAGGATAATTTTTAGTACCATAAACAGAGGAAAAGGAACTTCAGAAACAGGAGAATTGGCTCTTGAAATGGGGTAACTAGGAGCTCCATAAACAGGGGGATTAGTTAAAGAAACAGGTGAATTAGGTGTACAGAACAGGGGATTTAGGAGCTCCAGAAACAGGGGGAATGAGGACCTCCAGAAAAAGGGAGATTTTCTCCAGATATACTCGAACTAGTTCCAGAAATGGGAATTGGGAGCTCCAGAAACAGGAGAATTGGGAGCCTGAGAAACAGTGGAATTAGAAACCTGAGATACATGGGAAATAAGAGCTCGAGAAAGAGGAGAATTATAGCTGCAGAAACATGGGAATTATATCCAGAAGCAGAGATATTAATTTCGGAAATTCGGAATTACTTTCAGTAACAGGGGAAGAAAAGCTCCAGAAATGGAGCCCCAGAAACTGGGGAATTCGGAGCTACAGGTATCGTGGACAAATGAGCTCCAGAAACAGCAGAATTTGCTCCAGAAAGAGGGAAATGAAGAGCTGCAGAAACGGCGGCATTAGGAGGTACATAAACAGAGCAAATGTCTGTAGAAGCAGGGGAATTAGTTCGAGAAACAGGGGGATTAGATGCTCCAGAAGTAGGGGAATTAGGAACTCCAGAAACAGTGGAAGAAATAGCTCCAGAAACGGGGGGAATACCTCTAGAATGAGGGAATTAGTTCCAGGTGCAGAGTAATTAGGAGCTACATAAACTGGGGACTTTGCTCTGGAAACTGGGGAATTACGTCCAGCAACAGAGGAATTAGGAGCGACATAAACTGGGGACTTTGCTCAGGAAACTGGGAAATTAGGTCCAGCAACAGAGGAATTAGGAGCCCCACAAACATGGGAATTAGTTCTAGAAACTGGTGAATTTGCTCCTCAAACTGGGGCACTATTGCATGAGAAAGTGGAATTACTAACTCCAGAAACATGGAAACTAGAAGCTCTTGAAACAGGGAATTTTCTCCAGTAACAGCGGAGTTAGGAACACCAGGTTCAGGTGAATTAGTACATCCAGAAACGGTGGAATTAGTTCCAGAAACAATGGAATTATGAGTTCCAGAAACAGGGAAATTAGCTCTGGAAATAGCAATGTGGAGCTCCTGAAACTGGTAAATTAGGAGCTCCAGAAACAGTGGGATTACCTCCAGAAACAAGGCAATTAGCTTCAGAAACTGGGGAATCAGGCGCTCCAGAAACTTGGGAATTAGGAGCTCCATAAACAGGGTAATTAGGAGCTCCAGAAATAGGGAAATTACCTCCAGATACTGGAAAATTAGTTCCAGAAACTGGCACGAGCGGATCTAGAAACAATGGAATTACGAGCTGTAGAAACAAGAAACATTTGAATTTTAGTCCCAGAAACTGGGAAAGAGCAACTTCAGAAACAGGATAATTAGCTCTAGAAACGGGGTAATTAGGAAGCCCCGAAACAGGGGAATTGGGGGCGCCAGAAACAGGGCAATTAGGACCTCTAGAAACAGGGAAATTAGGAATTCCAGGAACTGGACAATTATAAATTCCAGAAACTGGACAATTGGGAGCTCGAGAAACAGGGCAATTAGGAGTTCCAGAAACTACACAATTAGGAGTTCCAGAAACTGGACAATTGGGAGCTCTAGAAACAGGGCAATTAGGAGCTCTAGAAACAGGGGAATTGGGAGCTCCAGAAACAGGGCAATTAGGAGTTCCAGAAACTGGACAATTGGGAGCTCGAGCAACAGTGGAATTAGCAGCCTGGGACACAGTGGAATTAAAGTGCTCGAAAGAGGAGAATTATAGCTCCACAGATATGGGAATTATATCCAGAAAAAAAGACATTAGTTTCATATATGTAGGAATTACCTTCAGAAACTGGGAAAATAGCTCAAGAAACAGTGAAATTAAGAGCACCAAGCAGGGAGATTATCTCCAGAAATACTGGAGCTAGTTCCAGAAACAGGGCAATTAGGAAATACAGAAACAGGAGAAGTGGGAGTCTGAGAAACCGTGGGAGCCCAAGAATATAGTGGAAATAGGAGTTCCAGAAACATGGAAATTTGCTCCAGAAACAAGTGACTTCGCTCCAGAAACAGGGAAATTAAGAGTTCCAGAAACTCGGGAATTAGTTCCACAAACAGGGAAATTAGGTGCTCCAGAAACGGAGTTATTATCTTTAGAAACAGGGGAATTAGCACCAGACAGACTGCAATTATGCACTCCAGGTACAGGAGACTTTCGAGCTCCAGAAACAGGGGGATTAGCTCCAGAATCAGGGGGATTAGGGGCTTCTGATATAAGGTGATACGGAGCTTCAGAAACAATGGGAGTAAGAGCTGCAGAAATAGCAACATTAGCCCCAGAAACACTGGAACTAGTTCCAAAAACAGGGCAATTAGGAGCCGCGGAGACAGGAGAATTCAAAACGTGAGGAACAGTGCAATTAGCAGCCTGAGATACAGGGGAATTAGAAATAGGAGGATGATAGCTGCAGAGCCAAGGGGATTATATCCAGAAGCAGGGACATTAGTTCCAGAAAAATAGGAGTGAACTTCAGACACAGGGGAAGAATAGCTCCAGAACCAATGAAATTAGGAGCTCCAGAATCAGAGGAAAAAGGAGCTCCAGGAACAGGAGGATTAGGAGCTCGATATAGTGGAAATAGGAGCAACATGTACAGAGAAAGAGCCTCTAGAAACAGGGGGTTTAGTTGAAGACACAGGGGGATGAGATGCACCAGAAGTCTGAGACTGAGGAACTCCAGAAACAGGGGAATTAGAAGCTCCAGAAACAGGGGGATTACCTATATTACTGGGGGAATTATAGCTTCAGAAACAGGGGGATTACCTATATTACTGGGGGAATTAGGGGTTCAGAAATAGGGGTATTACCTATATCACTGGGGGGATTAGGGGTTCAGAAACAGGGGGATCACCTGTATTACTGGGGGCATTAGGGGTTTAGAAACAGGGGGATTGCCTATATCACTGGCGGAATTAGGAGTTCAGAAACAGGATGATTACCTATATTACTGGGGGAATTAGGGATTCAGAAACAGGGGGATTACCTATACTACTGGGGGAATTAGGGGTTCAGCAACAGAGGGATTACCTATATTACTGTGGGAATTGGGGGTTCAGAAACAGGGCGATTACCTATATTACTGGGGGAATTAGGGGTTCAGAAACAGGAGGGATTAACTACATTACTTGGGGAATTAGCGTTTTTGAAACAGGGGGATTACCTATATTAATGTGGGAATTAGGGGTTCAGAAACAGTTGGATTACCTATATTACTGGGGGAATTAGGGGTTCAGAAACAGGGGGATTACTATATTACTTGGGGAATTAGAGGTTCTGAAACAGGGGGATTACCTATATTATTGGGGGAATTAGGGGTTCAGAAACAGGGGGATTACCTATATTACTGGGGGAATTAGGGGTTCAGAAACAGGGGAATCACCTTTATTACTGGGGGAATTAGGGGTTCAGAAACAGGGAGATTAACTATATTACTGGGGGAATTAGGTGTTCAGAAACAGGACGATTACCTATATCACTGGGAGAATTAGAAGTTCAGAAACAGGGGGATTACCTATATTACTGGGGGAATTAGGGGTTCAGAAACAGGGGTATTGCCTATATTAGTGGGGAAATTAGGGGTTTAGAAACAGCGGGATTAACTATATTACTGGAGGAATTAGGGTTTTAGAAACAGGGGGATTACCTATATTACTGGTGGAATTAGGGGCTCAGAAACTGGGGGATTACTATATTACTGGGGGAATTAGGGGTTCAGCTACAGAGGGATTACCTATATTACTGTGGGAATTAGGGGTTCAGAAACAGGGCGATTACCTATAGTACTGGGGGAATTAGGGGTTCAGAAACAGGGAGATTAACTATATTACTGGGGGAATTAGGTGTTCAGAAACAGGACGATTACCTATATTACTGGGGGAATTAGGGGTTTCATAAACAGGAGGATTTCCTATATTACTGGGGGAATTAGGGGTTCAGAAACAGGGGGTTACCTATATTACTGGGGGAATAAGGGATTCAGAAACAGGGGGATTAACTACATTACTGTGGGAATTAGGGGGTCAGAAACAGGGGGATTACCTATATTAATGTGGGAATTAGGGGTTCTGAAACAGGGGGATTACCTATATTACTGGGGGAATTAGGGGTTCAGAAACAGGGGGATTACCTATATTACTGGGGGAATTAGGGGTTTCATAAACAGGAGGATTCCCTATATTACTGGGTGAATTAGGGGTGCAGAAACAGGGGGATTACCTATATTACTGGGGGAATTAGGGGTTCAGAAACAGGGGGTTACCTATATTACTGGGGGAATAAGGGATTCAGAAACAGGGGGATTAACTATATTACTGTGGGAATTAGGGGGTCAGAAACAGGGGGGTTACCTATATTACTGGGGGAATCAGGGGTTCAGAAACAGGGCGTTACCTATATTACTGGAGGGAAAAGGGATTCAGAAACAGGGGGATTACCTATATTACTGGGGGAATTAGGGGTTCAGAAACAGGGGGATTACCTATATTACTGTGGGAATTAGGGGGTCAGAAACAGGGGGGTTACCTATATTACTGGGGGAATCAGGGGTTCAGAAACAGGGCGTTACCTATATTACTGGGGGAATAAGGGATTCAGAAACATGGGGATTACCTATATTACTGGGGGAATTAGGGGTTCAGAAACAGGGGGATCACCTATATTACTGGGGGATTAGGGGTTCAGAAAGAGGGAGATTACCTATATTACTGGGGGAATTAGGTGTTCAGAAACAGGGAGATTACCTATATCACTGGGAGAATTAGAAGTTCAGAAACAGGGGGATTACTATATTACTGGGGGAATTAGGGGTTCAGCAACAGAGGGATCACCTATATTACTGTGGGAATTAGGGGTTCAGAAACAGGGCGATTACCTATAGTGCTGGGGGAATTAGGGGTTCAGAAACAGGAGGGATTAACTACATTACTTGGGGAATTAGCGTTTTTGAAACAGGGGGTTTACCTATATTAATGTGGGAATTAGGTGTTCAGAAACAGGGGTAGTACCTATATTACTGGGGGAATTAGGGGTTCAGAAACAGGGGGATTACCTATATTACTTTGGGAATTAGAGGTTCTGAAACAGGGGGATTACCTATATTACTGGGGGAATTAGGAGTTCAGAAACAGGGGGATTACCTATATTACTGGGGGAATTAGGGGTTCAGAAACAGGGGCATTACCTATATTAGTGGGGAAATTAGGGGTTTAGAAACAGGGGGATTAACTATATTACTGGGGGAATTAGGGTTTTAGAAACAGGGGGATTACCTATATTACTGGGGGAATTAGGGGTTCAGCAACAGAGGGATTACCTATATTACTGTGGGAATTAGGTGTTCAGAAACAGGGTGATTACCTATAGTACTGGGGCAATTAGGGGTTCAGAAACAGGAGGGATTAACTACATTACTTGGAGAATTAGCGTTTTTGAAACAGGGGGATTACCTATATTAATGTGGGAATTAGGGGTTCAGAAACAGGGGGATTGCCTATATTACTGGGGGAAATTAGGGGTTCAGAAACAGGGGGATTACCTATATTACTTGATTACTTGGGGAATTAGAGGTTCTGAAACAGGGGGATTACCTATATTACTGGGGGAATTAGGGGTTCAGAAACAGGGGTATTACCTATATTACTTGGGGAATTAGAGGTTCTGAAACAGGGGGATTACCTATATTACTGGGGGAATTAGCGGTTCAGAAACAGGGCGTTACCTATATTACTGGGGGGAAAAGGGATTCAGAAACAGGGGGATTGCCTATATTACTGGGGGAATTAGGGGTTCAGAAGCAGGGGGATTACCTATATTACTGTGGGAATTAGGGGGTCAGAAACAGGGGGGTTACCTATATTACTGGGGGAATCAGGGGTTCAGAAACAGGGCGTTAGCTATATTACTGGGGGAATAAGGGATTCAGAAACAGGGAGATTACCTATATTAGTGGGGGAATTAGGTGTTCAGAAACAGTGTGATTACTATATTAGTGGGGGAATTAGGGGTACAGAAACAGTGGATTACATATCTTACTGAGGATATTAGGGGTTCAGAAACAGGGGTGTTAACTGTATTATTGCGGGAATTAGGGGTTCAGAAACAGGGGATTACCTATATTACTGGGGGAATTCGTGGTTCAGAAAAAGGGGGATTACCTATATTACTGGGGGAACACCAGGTTCAGAAACAGGTGGATTATCTATATTACTGGGGGAATTAGCGGTGCAAAAACAGGGGGATTACCTATATTACTGGGGGAATTAGGGGTTTAGAAACAGGGGGATTACCTATATTACTGGGGGAATTAGAGGTTTAGAAACAGGGGGTTTACCTACATTACTGGGGGAATTAGGGGTTCAGAAACTGGGGGATGACTATATTACTGGGGGAATTAGGGGTTCAGAAAGTGGAGGATTACATATATTGCAGAGAGAGTTCGGGGTTCAGAAACAGGGGTATTACCTTTATTACTGGGGGAATTAGTGGTTCAGAAACTGGGGGATTACGATATTGCTGGTGGAATTACAGGTTCAGAAACAGAAGGATTACCTATATTAGTGGGGGAATTCGGTGTTCAGAAACAGGGAGATTACCTGTATTACTGGGGGAATTAGGGGTGCAGAAACAGGGAATTACCTATATTACTGGGGGAATTAGGGGTTTAGAAACAGGGGATTACCTATATTACTGCGGGAATTAGGGGTTTAGAAACAGGGGGTTTACGTACATTACTGGGGGAATTAGGGGTTCAGAAACAGAAGGTTTACCTATATTTCTGGTGGAATTAGGGGTTCAGAATCAGGGAGATTACCTATATTACTGGGGGAATTAGTGGTTCAGAAACAGACGGATTACCTATATTACAAGGGGAATTAGGGTTTCAGAAAGAGCGGGATTACTCTATTACTGGGGGGGATTCAGGCTTTAGGAACAGGGGGATTACGTATATTACTGGGGGAAATTAGGGGTTCAGAAACAGACGGATTACCTATATTACTGGGGGAATTAGGTGTTCAGAAATGGGGAGATTACCTTTATTACTGGGGGAATTAGGGGTTCAGAAACAGGGTGATTACCTATATTACTGGGGGAATTAGGAGTTCAGAAACAGGGGATTACCTATATTATTGGGGGAATTCGGTGTTCAGAAACAGGTGGATTACTATATTACTGGGGGAATTAGGGGTTCAGAAACAGGAGGATTACCTATTTTACTGGGGGAATTAGGGGTTCATATACCGAACGATTTCCTATATTACTGGGGGAATTAGAGGTTCAGAAACAGGGGGATTATCTATATTACTGGGGGAATTAGGGGTTCAGAAACAGACGGATTACCTATATTACTGGGGACAGTAGGGGTTCAGAAAGAGGGAGATTACCTATATTACTGGGGGGATTAGGGGTTTAGAAACAGGGGGATTACCTATATTACTGGGGAAATTAGGAGTTCAGAAACTAGAGGATTACATATATTACAGAGAGAGTTAGGGGTTCAGAAAAAGGGGGATTCCCTATACTCCTGGGGGAATTAGTGGTTCAGAAATTGGGGGATTACTATTTTGCTGGTGGAATTACAGGTTCAGAAACAGACGGATTACCTATATTACTGGGGGAATTAGGGGTTCAGAATCAAGGAGATTACCTATATTACTGGGGGAATTAGGAGTTCACAAACAGGGGGATTACATATATTACATGGAGAATTAGGGGTACAGAATCAGGGGGATTACATTTATTTCTGGGGTAATTAGGGGTTAAGAAACAGGGGGATTACCTATATTACTGGGGGAATTAGGGGTTCAGAAACAGGAAGATAACCTATATTACTGGGGGAATTAGGGGTGCAGAAACAGGGGGATTACCTATATTACTGGGGGAATTAGGGGTTTAGAAACAGGGGATTACCTATATTACTGCGGGAATTAGGGGTATAGAAACAAGGGGTTTACGTACATTACTGGGGGAATTAGGGGTTTAGAAACTGGGGGATTACTATATGACTGGGGGAATTAGGGGTTCGGAAAAAAGGGGATTCCCTATACTCCTGGGGGAATTAGTGGTTCAGAAATTGGGGGATTACTATTTTGCTGGTGGAATTACAGGTTCAGAAACAGACGGATTACCTATATTACTGGGGGAATTAGGGGTTCAGAATCAGGGAGATTACCTATATTACTGGGGGAAATTAGGAGTTCACAAACAGGGGGATTACATATATTACATGGAGAATTAGGGGTACAGAATCAGGGGGATTACATTTATTTCTGGGGTAATTAGGGGTTAAGAAACAGGGGAATTACCTATATTACTGGGGGAATTAGGGGTTCAGAAACAGGAGGATAACCTATATTACTGGGGGAATTAGGGGTGCAGAAACAGGGGGGTTACCTATATTACTGGGGGAATTAGGGGTTTAGAAACAGGGGGTTTACCTACATTACTGGGGGAATTAGGGGTTCAGAAACTGGGGGATTACTATATTACTGGGGGAATTAGAGGTTGAGAAAGTGGAGGATTACATATATTGCAGAGAGAGTTCGGGGTTCAGAAATAGGGGTATTACCTTTATTACTGGGGGAATTAGTGGTTCAGAAACTGGGGGATTACGATATTGCTGGTGGAATTACAGGTTCAGAAACAGACGGATTACCTATATTAGTGGGGGAATTAGGTGTTCAGAAACAGGGAGATTACCTATATTACTGGGGGAATTAGGAGTTCACAAACAGCAGGATTACCTATATTACTGGAGGAATTAGGGGTTCAGAATCAGGGGGATTACCTATATTATTGGGGGAATTAGGTGGTCAGAAACTGGAGGATTACATATATTACATGGAGAATTAGGGGTACAGAAACAGGAGGATAACCTATATTACTGGGGGAATTAGGGGTTTAGAAACAGGGGATTACCTATATTACTGCGGGAATTAGGGGTTTAGAAACAGGGGGTTTACGTACATTACTGGGGGAATTAGGGGTTCAGAAACTGGGGGATTACTATATTACTGGGAGAAGTAGGGGTTCAGAAACAGACGGATTACCTATATGACTGGGGGAATTAGGGGTTCGGAAACAGGGGGATTGCCAATATTACTGGGGGAATTAGTGGTTCAGAAACTGGGGGATTACTATATTACTGGGGGAATTAGGGGTTCAGAAACAGATGGTTTACCTATATTACTGGTGGAATTAGGGGTTCAGAAACAGACGGATTACCTATATTACTAGGGGAATTAGGGTTTCAGAAACAGGAGGATTACCTATTTTACTGGGGGAATTAGGGGTTCATATACCGAACGATTTTCTATATTACTGGGGGAATTAGAGGTTCAGAAACAGAGGGATTATCTATATTACTGGGGGAATTAGGGGTTCAGAAACAGGGGATTACCTATATTATTGGGGGAATTCGGTGTTCAGAAACAGGTGGATTACTATATTACTGGGGGAATTAGGGGTTCAGAAACAGGAGGATTACCTATTTTACTGGGGGAATTAGGGGTTCATATACCGAACGATTTCCTATATTACTGGGGGAATTAGAGGTTCAGAAACAGGGGGATTATCTATATTACTGGGGGAATTAGGGGTTCAGAAACAGACGGATTACCTATATTACTGGGGGCAGTAGGGGTTCAGAAAGAGGGAGATTACCTATATTACTGGGGGGATTAGGGGTTTAGAAACAGGGGGATTACCTATATTACTGGGGAAATTAGGAGTTCAGAAACTGGAGGATTACATATATTACAGAGAGAGTTAGGGGTTCAGAAAAAAGGGGATTCCCTATACTCCTGGGGGAATTAGTGGTTCAGAAATTGGGGGATTACTATTTTGCTGGTGGAATTACAGGTTCAGAAACAGACGGATTACCTATATTTCTGGGGTAATTAGGGGTTAAGAAACAGGGGGATTACCTATATTACTGGGGGAATTAGGGGTTCAGAAACAGGAAGATAACCTATATTACTGGGGGAATTAGGGGTGCAGAAACAGGGGGATTACCTATATTACTGGGGGAATTAGGGGTTTAGAAACAGGGGATTACCTATATTACTGCGGGAATTAGGGGTATAGAAACAAGGGGTTTACGTACATTACTGGGGGAATTAGGGGTTTAGAAACTGGGGGATTACTATATTACTGGGGGAATTCGGGGTTCAGAAACTGGGGGATTACTATATGACTGGGGGAATTAGGGGTTCGGAAAAAAGGGGATTCCCTATACTCCTGGGGGAATTAGTGGTTCAGAAATTGGGGGATTACTATTTTGCTGGTGGAATTACAGGTTCAGAAACAGACGGATTACCTATATTACTGGTGGAATTAGGGGTTCAGAATCAGGGGGATTATCTATATTATTGGGGGAATTAGGTGTTCAGAAACAGGGGGATTACTATCGTACTGGGGGAATTCGGGGTTCAGAAACAGGAGGATTACATATATTACTGGGGGAATTAGGGGTTCATATACAGCACGATTGCATATATTACTGGGGGAATTAGAGGTTCAGAAACAGGGGGATTATCTATATTATTGGGGGAATTAGGTGTTCAGAAACAGGGGGATTACTATATTACTGGGAGAATTAGGGGTTCAGAAACAGGAGGATTACCTATTTTACTGGGGGAATTAGGGGTTCATATACCGGACGATTTCCTATATTACTAAGGGAATTAGAGGTTCAGAAACAGGGGGATTATCTATATTACTGGGGGAATTAGGGGTTCAGAAACAGACGATTACCTATATTACTGGGGGAAGTAGGGGTTCAGAAAGAGGGAGATTACCTATATTACTGGGGGGATTAGGGGGTTTAGAAACAGGGGGATTACCTATATTACTGGGGAAATTAGGGATTCAGAAACTGGAGGATTACATATATTACAGAGAGAGTTAGGGGTTCAGAAAAAGGGGGATTACCTATATTACTGGGGGAATTAGTGGTTCAGAAACTGGGGGATTACTATTTTGCTGGTGGAATTAGGGGTTCAGAAACAGACGGATTATCGATATTACTGGGGGAATTAGGGGTTCAGAAACAGGGGGCTTGCCTATATTACTGGGTGAATTTGAGGTTCAGAAAGAGGGGGATTACCTATATTACTGGGGAGATTAGGGGTTTAGAAACAGGGGGATTAACTATATTACTGGGGGAATTAGGGGTTCAGAAAGTGGACAATTACATATATTAGAGAGAGAGTTCGGAGTTCAGAAACAGGGTTATTACCTTTATTACTGGGGGAATTAGTGGTTCAGAAACTGGGGGATTACTATATTGATGGTGGAATTAGAGGTTCAGAAACAGACGGATTACGTATATTAGTGGGGGAATTAGGTGTTCAGAAACAGGGAGATTACCTATATTACTGGGGGAATTCGGAGTTCACAAACAGGAGGATTACCTATATTACTGGAGGAATTAGGGGTTCAGAATCAGGTGGATTACCTATATTATTGGGAGAATTAGAGGTTCAGAAACAGGGGGATTATCTATATTACTGGGGGAATTAGGGGTGCAGAAACAGGGGGATTACCTATATTACTGGGGGAATTAGGGGTTTAGAAACAGGGGATTACCTGTATTACTGCGGGAATTAGGGGTTTAGAAACGGGGTTTATGTACATTACTGGGGGAATTAGGGGTTCAGAAAACCCGGATTACCTATATTACTGGGGGAATTAGGGGTTCGGAAACAGGGGGATTGCCAATATTACTGGGGGAATTAGTGGTTCAGAAACTGGTGGATTACTATGTTACTGGGGGAATTATGGGTTCAGAAACAGACGGATTACCTGTATTAGTGGGGGAATTAGGTGTTCAGAAACAGGGAGATTACCTATAGTACTGGGGGAATTAGGGTTTCAGAAACAGGGGGATTAGGTATATTACTGGGAGAATTAGGGGTTCAGAAAAAGGGTGATTACCTGTATTACTTGGAGAATCAGGGGTTCAGATACAGGGGGATTACCTACATTATTGGGGGAAATTAGGGGTTCAGAAATAGAGGGGTTACTATATTACTGGGGGAATTAGGGGTTCAGAAACAGGAAGAGTACCTATATTACTGGGGGAATTAGGGGTTTAGAAACAGGGGGTTTACCTACATTACTGGGGGAATTAGGGGTTCAGAAACCTGGGGATTACTATATTACTGGGGGAATTAGGGGTTCAGAAAGTGGAGGATTACATATATTACAGAGCGAGTTCGGGTTTCAGAAACAGGGGTATTACCTTTATTACTGGGGGAATTAGTGGTTCAGAAACTGGGGGATTACTATATTGCTGGTGGAATTAGAGGTTCAGAAACAGACGGATTACCTATATTAGTGGGGGAATTAGGTGTTCAGAAACAGGGAGATTACCTATATTACTGGGGGAATTAGGAGTTCACAAACAGGAGGATTAGCTATATTACTGGAGGAATTAGGGGTTCAGAATCAGGGGGATTACCTATATTACTGTGGGAATTAAGGGTTTAGAAACAGGGGGTTTACGTACATTACTGGGGAAATTAGGGGTTCAGAAACTGGAGGATTACTATATTACTGGGGGAATTAGGGGTTCAGAAACAGACGGATTACCTATATGACTGGGGGAATTAGGGGTTCGGAAACAGGGGGATTGCCAAAAATTCTGGGGGAATTAGTGGTTCAGAAACTGGGGGATTACCTATGTTACTGGTGGAATGAGGGGTTCAGAAACAGACGGATTACCTATATTACTAGGGAGATTAGCAGTTCAGAAAGAGGAAGATTACCTATATTACTGGAGCAATTAGGGGTTCAGAATCAGGGGGATTACGTCTATTACTGGGGGGATTCAGGCTTTAGGAACAGGGGGATTAGCTATATTACTGGGGGAAATTAGGGGTTCAGAAATAGGGTGCTTACCTATATTATTGGGGGAATTAGGTGTTCAGAAACAGGGGGATTACTATATTACTGGGGGAATTAGGGGTTCAGAAACAGGATGATTACCTATTTTACTGGGGGAATTAGGGATTCATATACCGGACGATTTCCTATTTACTGGGGGAATTAGAGGTTCAGAAACAGGGGGATTATCTATATTACTGGGGTAATTAGGGATTCAGAAACAGACGGATTACCTATATTACTGGGGGAAGTAGGGGTTCAGAAAGAGGGAGATTACCTATATTACTGGGGGGGATTAGGGGTTTAGAAACAGGGAGATTACCTATATTACTGGGGAAATTAGGGGGTTCAGAAACTGGAAGATTACATATATTACAGAGAGAGTTAGGGGTTCAGAAAAAGAGGGATTACCTATATTACTGGGGGGGATTAGGGGTTTAGAAACAGGGAGATTACCTATATTACTGGGGGAATTAGTGGTTCAGAAACTGGGGGATTACTATTTTGCTGGTGGAATTAGGGGTTCAGAAACAGACGGATTATCTATATTACTGGGCGAATTAGGGGTTCAGAAACAGGGGGCTTGCCTATATTACTGGATGAATTTGGGGTTCAGAAAGAGGGGGGGTTACCTATATTACTGGGGTGATTAGGGGTGTAGAAACAGGGGGATTACCTATATTACTGGGGGAATTAGGGGTTCAGAAAGTGGAGGATTACATATATTACAGAGAGAGTTCCGGGTTCAGAAACAGGGGTATTACCTTTATTACTGGGGGAATTAGGGGTTCATATACAGCACGATTGCATATATTACTGGGGGAATTAGGGGTTCGGAAACAATGGGATTGCCAATATTACTGGGGGAATTAGTGGTTCAGAAACGGGGGGATTACTGTGTTACTGGGGGAATTATGGGTTCAGAAACAGACGGATTACCTGTATTAGTGGGGGAATTAGGTGTTCAGAAACAGGAGGATTACCTATTTTACTGGGGGAATTAGGGGTTCAGAAAAACCGGATTACCTATATTACTGGGGGAATTAGGGGTTCGGAAACAAGGGGATTGCCAATATTACTGGGGGAATTAGGTGTTCAGAAACAGGAGGATTACCTATTTTACTGGGGGAATTAGGGATTCAGAAACAGACGGATTACCTATATTACTGGGGGAAGTAGGGGTTCAGAAAGAGGGAGATTACCTATATTACTGGGGGGGATTAGGGGTTTAGAAACAGGGAGATTACCTATATTACTGGGGAAATTAGGGGGTTCAGAAACTGGAAGATTACATATATTACAGAGAGAGTTAGGGGTTCAGAAAAAGAGGGATTACCTATATTACTGGGGGGGATTAGGGGTTTAGAAACAGGGAGATTACCTATATTACTGGGGGAATTAGTGGTTCAGAAACTGGGGGATTACTATTTTGCTGGTGGAATTAGGGGTTCAGAAACAGACGGATTATCTATATTACTGGGCGAATTAGGGGTTCAGAAACAGGGGGCTTGCCTATATTACTGGATGAATTTGGGGTTCAGAAAGAGGGGGGGTTACCTATATTACTGGGGTGATTAGGGGTGTAGAAACAGGGGGATTACCTATATTACTGGGGGAATTAGGGGTTCAGAAAGTGGAGGATTACATATATTACAGAGAGAGTTCCGGGTTCAGAAACAGGGGTATTACCTTTATTACTGGGGGAATTAGGGGTTCATATACAGCACGATTGCATATATTACTGGGGGAATTAGGGGTTCGGAAACAATGGGATTGCCAATATTACTGGGGGAATTAGTGGTTCAGAAACGGGGGGATTACTGTGTTACTGGGGGAATTATGGGTTCAGAAACAGACGGATTACCTGTATTAGTGGGGGAATTAGGTGTTCAGAAACAGGAGGATTACCTATTTTACTGGGGGAATTAGGGGTTCAGAAAAACCGGATTACCTATATTACTGGGGGAATTAGGGGTTCGGAAACAAGGGGATTGCCAATATTACTGGGGGAATTAGGGGTTCAGAAACTGGGGGATTACTATGTTACTGGGGGAATTATGGGTTCAGAAACAGACGGATTTCCTATATTACTGGGGGAATTAGGTGTTCAGAAACAGGAGGATTACCTATTTTACTGGGGGAATTAGGGATTCAGAAACAGACGGATTACCTATATTACTGGGGGAAGTAGGGGTTCAGAAAGAGGGAGATTACCTATATTACTGGGGGGGATTAGGGGTTTAGAAACAGGGAGATTACCTATATTACTGGGGAAATTAGAGGGTTCAGAAACTGGAAGATTACATATATTACAGAGAGAGTTAGGGGTTCAGAAAAAGAGGGATTACCTATATTACTGGGGGAATTAGTGGTTCAGAAACTGGGGGATTACTATTTTGCTGGTGGAATTAGGGGTTCAGAAACAGACGGATTATATTACTGGGGGAATTAGGGGTTCAGAAACAGGGGGCTTGCCTATATTACTGGGTGAATTTGGGGTTCAGAAAGAGGGGGATTACCTATATTACTGGGGTGATTAGTGGTGTAGAAACAGGAGGATTCCCTATATTACTGGGGGAATTAGGGGTTCAGAAAGTGGAGGATTACATATATTACAGAGAGAGTTCCGGGTTCAGAAACAGGGGTATTACCTTTATTACTGGGGGAATTAGGGGTTCATATACAGCACGATTGCATATATTACTGGGGGAATTAGAGGTTCAGAAACAGGGGGATTATCTATATTACTGGGGGAATTAGGGGTTTAGAAACAGGGGGTTTATGTACATTACTGGGGGAATTAGGGGTTCAGAAAAACCGGATTACCTATATTACTGGGGGTATTATGGGTTCAGAAACAGACGGATTACCTGTATTAGTGGGGGAATTAGGTGTTCAGAAACAGGGAGATTACTTATATTACTGAGGGAATTAGGAGTTAAGAAACAGGAGGATTACCTATATTACTGGAGGAATTAGAGGTTCAGAATCAGGGGGATTACCTATATTACTGGGGGAATTAGGGGTTCAGAAACTGGGTGATTACCTATATTATTGGGGGAATTAGGTGTTCAGAAATAGGGGGATTACTATATTAATGGGAAAATTAGGGGTTCAGAAACAGAAAGAGTACCTATATTACTGGGGGAATTAGGGGTTCATATCCAGAACGATTACATATATTACTGGGGGAATTAGAGGTTCAGAAACAGGGGGATTATCTATATTACTGGGGAAATTAGCGGTGCAGAAACAGGGGGATTACCTATATTACTGGGGGAATTAGGGGTTTAGAAACAGGGGGATTACCTATATTATTGGGGGAATTAGGGGTTTAGAAACAGGGGGTTTACCTACATTATTGGGGAATTAGGGGTTCAGAAACTGGGGGATTACTATATTACTGGGGGAATTAGGGGTTCAGAAACTAGAGGATTACATATATTAGAGAGAGAGTTAGGGATTCAGAAACGGGGATTACCTGTATAACTGGGGCATTAGGGGTTCAGAAACTGGGGGATTAATATAATACTGGGGGAATTATGGGTTCAGAAACAGACGGATTACCTATGTTACTGGGGGAATTAGGTGTTCAGAAACAGGGAGATTAACTATATTACTGGTGGAATTAGGGGTTCAGAAACATGGGGATTACCTATATTACTGGGGGACTTAGGGGTTCAGAAACAGGAGGATAACCTATATTACTGGAGGAATTGGGGGTTCAGAAACAGTGTGATTACTATATTACTTGTGGGAATTAGGGGTACAGAAACAGGGGATTGCCTATATTACTGGAGGAACTGGGATTTCAGACACAGTGTGATTACGATATTAGTGGGGGAATTAGGGGTTTAGAAACAGTGGATTACCTATTTTACTGAGGATATTAGGGGTTCAGAAACAGGGGTGTTAACTGTATTATTGCGGGAACTAGGGGTTCAGAAACAGGTGGATTACCTATATTACTGGGGGAAGGGGTTCAGAAACCGGGGGATTATCTACATTACTGGGGGAATTCGTGGATCAGAAAAAGGGGGATTACCTATATTACTGGCGGAATTAGGGGTTCAGAAACAGGGTGCTTACTATATTACTGGCATAATTGGGGGTTCAGAAACAGGGGGTATCTATATTACTGGGGGAATTAGGGGTTCAGAAACAGGGAGATTACCTATAATACTGGGGGAATTATAGGTTCAGAAACAGGTGGATTATCTATATTACTGGGGGAATTAGGGGTTTAGAAACAGGGGGATTACCTACATTACTGGGGGAATTAGAGGTTTAGAAACAGGGGGTTTACCTACATTACTGGGGAAATTAGGGGTTCAGAAACTGGGGGATTACTATATTACTGGGGGAATTAGGGGTTCAGAAACAGACGGATTACCTATATTACTGGGGGAATTAGGGGTTCAGACACAGGGGGATTGCCTATATTACTGGGGGAATTAGGGGTTCTGAAAGAGGGGTATTACTATATTACCGGGGGAATTAGGGGTTCAGAAACAGACGGATTACCTATATTACTGGGGGAATTAGGGGTTCAGAAACAGACGGATTATCTATATTACTGGGGGAATTAGGGGTTCAGAAACAGGGGGATTACCTATATTACTGGGGGAATTAGAGGTTTAGAAACAGGGGGTTTACCTACATTACTGGGGAAATTAGGGGTTCAGAAACTGGGGGATTACTATATTACTGGGGGAATTAGGGGTTCAGAAACAGACGGATTACCTATATTACTGGGGGGATTAGGGGTTTCGACACAGGGGATTACCTATATTACTGGGGGAATTAGGGGTTCAGAAACTAGAGGATTACATATATTACAGAGAGTTAGGGGTTCAGAAACAAGGGTGTTACCTGTATAACTGCCTGAATTAGGGGTTCAGAAACTGGAGAATTACCATACTACTGGGGGAATTAGGGGTTCAGAAACAGACGGATTACCTATGTTACTAGGGAAATTAGGTCTTCAGAAACAGGGAGATTACCTATATTACTGGGGGAATTAGGGATTCAGAAACAGGGGGTTTACCTATATTACCGGGGGAATTAGGGGTACAGAATCAGGGGGATTACCTATATTACTGGGGGGATTAGGGGTTCAGAAACAGGAGGATAACCTATATTACTGGAGGAATTGGGGGTTCAGAAACAGTGTGATTACTATATTACTTGGGGGAATTAGGGGTACAGAAACAGGGGATTGCCTATATTACTGGAGGAACTGGGGTTTCAGACACAGTGTGATTACTATATTAGTGGGGGAATTAGGGGTTTAGAAACAGTGGATTACCTATTTTACTGAGGATATTAGGGGTTCAGAAACAGGGGTGTTAACTGTATTATTGCGGGAACTAGGGGTTCAGAAACAGGCGGATTACCTATATTACTGGGGGAAGGGGTTCAGAAACCGGGGGATTATCTACATTACTGGGGGAATTCGTGGATCAGAAAAAGGGGGATTACCTATATTACTGGCGGAATTAGGGGTTCAGAAACAGGGTGCTTACTATATTACTGGCATAATTGGGGGTTCAGAAACAGGGGGTATCTATATTACTGGGGGAATTAGGGGTTCAGAAACAGGGAGATTACCTATAATACTGGGGGAATTATAGGTTCAGAAACAGGTGGATTATCTATATTACTGGGGGAATTAGGGGTTTAGAAACAGGGGGATTACCTACATTACTGGGGGAATTAGAGGTTTAGAAACAGGGGGTTTACCTACATTACTGGGGAAATTAGGGGTTCAGAAACTGGGGGATTACTATATTACTGGGGGAATTAGGGGTTCAGAAACAGACGGATTACCTATATTACTGGGGGAATTAGGGGTTCAGACACAGGGGGATTGCCTATATTACTGGGGGAATTAGGGGTTCTGAAAGAGGGGTATTACTATATTACCGGGGGAATTAGGGGTTCAGAAACAGACGGATTACCTATATTACTGGGGGAATTAGGGGTTCAGAAACAGACGGATTATCTATATTACTGGGGGAATTAGGGGTTCAGAAACAGGGGGATTACCTATATTACTGGGGGAATTAGAGGTTTAGAAACAGGGGGTTTACCTACATTACTGGAGAAATTAGGGGTTCAGAAACTGGGGGATTACTATATTACTGGGGGAATTAGGGGTTCAGAAACAGACGGATTACCTATATTACTGGGGGGATTAGGGGTTTCGACACAGGGGATTACCTATATTACTGGGGGAATTAGGGGTTCAGAAACTAGAGGATTACATATATTACAGAGAGTTAGGGGTTCAGAAACAAGGGTGTTACCTGTATAACTGCCTGAATTAGGGGTTCAGAAACTGGAGAATTACCATACTACTGGGGGAATTAGGGGTTCAGAAACAGACGGATTACCTATGTTACTAGGGAAATTAGGTCTTCAGAAACAGGGAGATTACCTATATTACTGGGGGAATTAGGGATTCAGAAACAGGGGGTTTACCTATATTACCGGGGGAATTAGGGGTACAGAATCAGGGGGATTACCTATATTACTGGGGGGATTAGGGGTTCAGAAACAGGAGGATAACCTATATTACTGGAGGAATTGGGGGTTCAGAAACAGTGTGATTACTATATTACTTGGGGGAATTAGGGGTACAGAAACAGGGGATTGCCTATATTACTGGAGGAATTGGGGTTTCAGACACAGTGTGATTACTATATTACTGGGGGAATTAGGGGTACAGAAACAGGGGATTACCTATCTTACTGAAGGTATCAGGGGTTCAGAAACAAGGGTGTTTACTGTATTATTGTGGGAATTAGGGATTCAGAACCAGGGGGATTACCTATATTACTGGGGGAATTAGGTGTTCAGAAACCGGGGGATTAGCTACATTACTGGGGGGATTAGGGGTTCAGAAAAAGGGGGATTACCTATATTACTGGCGGAATTAGGGGTTCAGAAACATGGTGATTACTATATTACTGGCATAATTGGGGGTTCAGAAACAGGGGGTATCTATATTACTGGGGGAATTAGGGGTTCAGAAGCAGGGAGATTACCTTTACTACTGGGGGAATTCAGGGTTCAGAAACAGGGGATTACTTATATTACTGGGGGAATTAGGGGTTCAGAAACAGGGGGATTACCTATATTACTGGGGGAATTGGGGGTTCAGAAACAGGGAGATTGCCTATATTACTGGGGGAATTAGGGGTTCAGAAACAGCTGGATTACCTATGTTACTGGAGGTATTAGGGGTTGAGAAACAGTGTGATTACTATATTACTGGGGGAATTAGGGGTTCCGAAACAGATGGATTATCTACATTACTGGGGGAATTACGGGTTTCGAAAAAGGGGGAGTACCTATACTACTGGCAGAATTAGGGGTTCAGAAACAGGGTGATTACTATATTACTGGCGTAATTAGGGGTTCAGAAACAGGGGGTTATCTATATTATTGGGGGAATTAGGGGTTCAGAAACAGGGAGACTACCTATATTACTTTGGGAATTAGGGGTTCAGAAACAGGGAGATTACCTTTTTTACTGGGGGAATTAGGGGTTCAGAAACAGCTGGATTACCTATGTTACTGGAGGAATTAGGGGTTCAGAAAAAGGGGGATTACCTATATTACTGGGGGAATTAGGGGTTCAGAAACAGTGGTATTACCTATATTACTGGGGGCATTAGGTGTTCAGAAACAGGGAGATTAGTATATTACTGGGGGAATTAGGGGTTCAGAAACAGGAGGATTACCGATATCACTGAGGGAAGTAGGGGTTCAGATACAGGACGATTACCTATATTACTGGGGGAATTAAGGGTTCAGAAACTAGGGGGTGACTTTATTACTGGGTGAATTAGGGGTTGAGAAACAGACGAATTACCTATATTACTGGGGGAATTAGTGGTTCAGAAACAGGGGGATTACATATATTACTGGGGAACATAGGGGTTCAGAAACAGGGGGATTACCTATATTACTGGGGGAATTAGGGGTTTCAGAAACCGGAGGATTACCTATATTACTGGGGGAGTTAGGGGTTCAGAAACAGGGGAATTACCTTGGGGAAGAGTGACCATAATATGGTGGAATTCTGCATTAGGATGGAGAATGAAACAGTTAATTCAGAGACCATGGTCCAGAACTTAAATAAGGGTAACTTTGAAGGTATGAGGCGTGAATTGGCTAGGATAGATTGGCGAATGATACTAAAGGAGTTGACTGTGGATGGGCAATGGCAGACATTTAGAGACTGCATGGATGAACTACAACAATTGTACATTTCTGTCTGGCGTAAAAATAAAAAAGGGAAGGTGGCTCAACCGTGGCTATCAAGGGAAATCAGGGAAAGCATTAAAGCCAAGGAAATGGCATACACATTGGCCAGAAATAGCAGCGAACCCGGGGACTGGGAGAAATTTAGAACTCAGCAGAGGAGGACAAAGGGTTTGATTAGGGCAGGGAAAATGGAGTACGAGAAGAAGCTTGCAGGGAACATTAAGACGGATTGCAAAAGTTTCTATAGATATGTAAAGAGAAAAAGGTTAGTAAAGACAAACGTAGGTCCCCTGCAGTCAGAATCAGGGGAAGTCATAACGGGGAACAAAGAAATGGCGGACCAATTGAACAAGTACTTTGGTTCGGTATTCACTGAGGAGGACACAAACAACCTTCCGGATATAAAAGGGGTCGGAGGGTCTAGTAAGGAGGAGGAACTGAGGGAAATTCTTATTAGTCGGGAAATTGTGTTGGGGAAATTGATGGGATTGAAGGCCGATAAATCCCCAGGGCCTGATGGACTGCATCCCAGAGTACTTAAGGAGGTGGCCTTGGAAATAGTGGATGCATTAACAGTCATTTTCCAACATTCCATTGACTCTCGATCAGTTCCTATGGAGTGGAGGATAGCCAATGTAACCCCACTTTTTAAAAAAAGAGGGAGAGAGAAAACAGGGAATTATAGACCGGTCAGCCTGACATCGGTAGTGGGTAAAATGATGGAATCAATTATTAAGGATGTCATAGCAGTGCATTTGGAAAGAGGTAATATGATAGGTCCAAGTCAGCATGGATTTGTAAAAGGGAAATCATGCTTGACAAATCTTCTGGAATTTTTGGAGGATGTTTCCAGTAGAGTGGACAAGGGAGAACCAGTTGATGTGGTATATTTGGACTTTCAGAAGGCTTTCGACAAGGTCCCACACAAGAGATTAATGTGCAAAGTTAAAGCACATGGGATTGGGGGTAGTGTGCTGACATGGATTGAGAACTGGTTGTCAGACAGGAAGCAAAGAGTAGGAGTATATGGGGACTTTTCAGAATGGCAGGCAGTGACTAGTGGGGTACCGCAAGGTTCTGTGCTGGGGCCCCAGCTGTTTACATTGTACATTAATGATTTAGACAAGGGGATTAAATGTAGTATCTCCAAATTTGCGGATGACACTAAGTTGGGTGGCAGTGTGAGCTGCGAGGAGGATGCTATGAGGCTGCAGAGCGACTTGGATAGGTTAGGTGAGTGGGCAAATGCATGGCAGATGAAGTATAATGTGGATAAATGTGAGGTTATCCACTTTGGTGGTAAAAACAGAGAGACAGACTATTATTTGAATGGTGACAGATTAGGAAAAGGGGAGGTGCAAAGAGACCTGGGTGTCATGGTACATCAGTCATTGAAGGTTGGCATGCAGGTACAGCAGGCGGTTAAGAAAGCAAATGGCATGTTGGCCTTCATAGCGAGGGGATTTGAGTACAGGGGCAGGGAGGTGTTGCTACAATTGTACAGGGCCTTGGTGAGGCCATACCTGGAGTATCGTGTACAGTTTTGGTCTCCTAACCTGAGGAAGGACATTCTTGCTATTGAGGGAGTGCAGCGAAGGTTCACCAGACTGATTCCCGGGATGGCGGGACTGACCTATCAAGAAAGACTGGATCAACTGGGCTTGTATTCATTGGAGTTCAGAAGAATGAGAGGGGACTTCATAGAAACGTTCAAAATTCTGACGGGGTTAGACAGGTTAGATGCAGGAAGAATGTTCCCAATGTTGGGGAAGTCCAGAACCAGGGGACACAGTCTAAGGATAAGGGGGAAGCCATTTAGGACCGAGATGAGGAGGAATTTCTTCACCCAGAGAGTGGTGAACCTGTGGAATTCTCTACCACAGAAAGTTGTTGAGGCCAATTCACTAAATATATTCAAAAAGGAGTTAGATGAAGTCCTTACTACTAGGGGAATCAAGGGGTATGGTGAGAAAGCAGGAATGGGGTACTGAAGTTGCATGTTCAGCCATGAACTCATTGAATGGCGGTGCAGGCTAGAAGGGCCGAATGGCCTACTCCTGCACCTATTTTCTATGTTTCCATTGCTGGGGGAATTATGGGTTCAGAAACAGGGGAATTAACTATATTACTGAGGGGATTAGGGGTTCAGAAACAGAGGGATTACCTATATTACTGGGGGAATTAGGGGTTCAGAAACAGGGCGATTACCTATATTACTGGGGGAATTAGAGTTTCAGAAACAGGGGTATTACCTATATTACTGGGGGAATTAGGGGTTCAGAACAGGGGGATTATCTATATTACTGGGGGAATTAGGGGTTCAGAAACAGGGGTATTACCTATATTACTGGGGGAATTAGGGGTTCAGAAACAGGGGGATTACCTATATTACTGGCGGAATTAGGAGCGCCAGAAATAGGTGATTTGATCCACAAAAATTGGAATTAGAAGCAACAGAATCAATTGAATTCAGAGCTCTATAAATATGGAAATTCATATCAAAACAATGAACGTAGCACTAAAAACTCGGGAATTAGCAAGAAGTTTCAGAAACAGGGGAATTAACTCTAGAAGCGGGGTATTGAGGAGCTCCATGAACTTAGCTCCAGAAACAGGAGAATTAGGAACTCCAGGAAAAGGAAAGTTTCCTCCAGAAACAGGGTGTCGTGAACCCCGGAAGCTAAGCAGTAAGCACCAGGGATTTCGTTGCTCCACAAACAGTGGAATTTTATTTCCAGAAATAGGCTATTTGGAGCTCCAGAAGCATAGAAATGACGGAAGGACAACTTCAACATTGACCACTCTCTGATCCCAGACACCACTCAGTGTTCCTTGACCTTACTGCCTGACCGTTAACAACATTCACTGACCCCACTCACTGACCACATTCACTGAGCCCACTCACTGACCCCACTCACAGACCACATTCACTGAGCCCACACACTGACCCCACTCACAGACACCTGAGCCCACTCACTGACCCCTGATCCCATTCACAGGCCCCACTCACTCAGCCCACTCACTGAGCCCTGACCCCATTCACTCAGCCCACTCACTGACCTCACTCACTGAGCCCACTCACTGAGCCCAATCACTGAGCCCACTCACTGAAACCACTCACTGAACCCACTCACTGACCCCATTCACTGAGCCCACTCACAGACACCTGAGCCCGCTCACTGACCCCTGACCCCATTCACTCAGCCCACTCACTGACCTCACTCACTGAGCCCACTCACTCACCCCTGAACCCACTCACTGATTCCACTCATTGACCCCACTCACTGACCCCACTCACTGAGCCAACTCACTGAGCTCACTCACTGCCCTGCCCCACTCACTCAATCCACACACTGACCCCAGTCACTGAGCCCTCTCACTGAGCCCACACACCGAGCCCACACACTGATCACACTCATTGACCCCACTCACTGAGCCCACTCACTGAGCCCACTCACTGAGCCCACTCACGGATCCCACTCACTGAGCCCACTCACTGAGCCCACTCACGGACCCCACTCACGGACCCCACTCACTGAGCCCTGCCCCACTCACTTAATCCACACACTGACCCCAATCACTGACCCCAGTCACTGAGCCCACTCACTGAACCCTCTCACTGACCCCACTCACTGACCCCACTCACTGAGCCTACTCACTGACCCCACTCACTGACCCAAATCACTGAACCCACTCACTGACCCGACTCACTGAGCCCACTCACTGACCCGACTCACTGAGCCCACTCACTGAGCCCACTCACTGACCCGACTCACTGAGCCCACTCACTGACCCCACTCACTGAGCCCACTCACTGACCCCACTCACTGAGCCCACTCACTGAGCCCACTCACTGAGCCCACTCACTGAAACCTGACCCCACTCACTGACCCCACTCATTGACCCCAGTCACTGAGCCCACTCACTGACCGCTGAACCCACTCACTGAGCCCAGTCACTGAGCCCAGTCACTGACCCCTGACCCCACTCACTGACCCGTAACCCACCCATTGACCCCACTCACTGACCCCACTCACTGACCCCAATCACGGAGCCCACTCACTGACCCTACTCACTGAACCCTGACCCCACTCACTGAACCCTGACCCCACTCACTGAGCCCACTCACTGACCCCACCCACTGACCGCTGACCCCACTCACTGAGCCCACTCACCGAGCCCAGTCACTGATCCCTGACCCCACTCACTGACCACACTCACTGACCCCAATCATGGAGCCCACTCACTGACCCCTGACCCATTCACTGACCCCACTCACTGACCCCACTCACAGAGCCCACTTGCTGACCCCACTCAGTGACCCAACTCACGGAACCCACTCACTGACCCGACTCACTGAACCGACTCACTGACCCGACTCACTGAGCCCACTCACTGACACCACTCAATGAAATCTGACCCCACTCACTGATCCCACTTAGTGAGCCCACTCACTGACCGCTGAACCCACTCACTGAGCCAAGTCACTGACCCCTGACCCCACTCACTGACCCCACTCACTGAGCCCAGTCACTGATCCCTGACCCCACTCACTGACCACACTCACTGACCCCCGACCCACTCACTGACCCCACTAACTGACCCCAATCACGGAGCCCACTCACTGACCCCTGACCCATTCACTGACCCCACTCACTGACCCCACTCACAGAGCCCACTTGCTGACCCAACTCAGTGACCCCACTCACTGACCCCACTCACTGAGCCCACTCAATGAAATCTGAGCCCACTCACTGAACCCACTCATTGATCCCACTCACTGACCGCTGAACCCACTCACTGACCCCTGACACAACCACTGACCCCACTCACTTACCCCACTCACTGACCTCTGACCCACCTGCTGACCCCACTCACTGACCCCTGACCCATCCACTGACCCCAATCACGTAGCCCACTCACTGACCCCACTCACTGAGTCCACTCACTGACCCCACTCACTGACCGCTGACCCCACTCACTGACCCACCCACTGACCCCTGACCCATCCACTGACCCCACTCACTGACTCACTCACTGACCCCACTCACTGACCCCACTCACTGACCCCACTCACTGACCCCACTCACTGACCCCACTCACTGACCCCACTCACTGAGCCCAATCACTGACCCCAATCACTGACCCCACTCATTGAGCCCACTCACTGAGCCCCACTCACTGACCCTTGACCTATCGACCCACTCACTGACACCAATCACGGAGCCCACTCACTGACCCCACTCACTGAACCCTGACCCCCTCACTGACCCCTGACCCACTCACTGAGCCGACTCACTGAGCCCGCTCACTGACTGCTGACCCCAATCACTGACCGCACTCACTGACCCCACTCACTGACCCAAATCACGGAGCCCACTCACTGACCCCACTCACTGACCCCACTCACTGAACCCGGACCCCACTCACTGACCCCTGACCCACTCACTGAGCCCACTCACAGACCCCTCTCACTGAGCCCACTCACAGACCCCTCTCACTGAGCCATGACCCCAGTCACTGACGCCTGACCCACTCACTGAGCCCACTCACTGACCTCTGACTCCACTCACTTTCCCCACTCACTCAACCCACCCACTGACCCCTGACCCCACTCACTAACCCCACTCACATGACCCCACTCACTAACCCCTGACCCCACTCACCGAGCCCACTTCCTGACCCCTCTCACTGAGCCCACTCACTGAACCCTGACCACACTCACTGAGCCCACATACTGACCCCACTCACTGACCTCACTCATTGACCACTGACCTCACTCACTGAGCCCACCTCATGAGCCCACTCACTGACCCCACTCACAGACCCCACTCACTGAGCCCACTCACTGAGCCCACTCACTGAGCCCACTCACTGACCCTTGACCCACTCACTGACCCCATTCACGGAGCCCACTCACTGACCTCACTCACTGAACCCTGACTCCACTCACTGACCCCTGACCCACTCACTGAGCCCACTCACTGACCCTGACCCCACTCACTGACCCCTGACCCACCCATTGACCCCACTCACTGACCCCACTCACTGACCCCAATCACGGAGCCCACTCACGGACCCTATTCACTGAACCCTGACCCCACTCACTGACCCCACTCACTGACCCCTGACCCACTCACTGAGCCCACTCACTGACCCCACCCACTGACCGCTGACCCCACTCACTGATTGCACTCACTGAGCCCACTCACCGAGCCCAGTCACTGATCCCTGACCCCACTCACTGAGCCCAGTCACTGACCCCTGACCCCACTCACTGACCCGACCCATCCATTGACCACACTCACTGACCCCACTCACTGACCCCAATCACGGAGCCCACTCACTGACCCTACTCACTGAACCCTGACCCCACTCACTGACCCCTGACCCACTCACTGAGCCCACTCACTGACCCCACCCACTGACCGCTGACCCCACTCACTGATTGCACTCACTGAGCCCACTCACCGAGCCCTGTCACTGATCCCTGACCCCACTCACTGACCACACTCACTGACCCCCGACCCACTCACTGACCCCACTCACTGACCCCAATCACGGAGCCCACTCACTGACCCCTGACCCACTCACTGAGCCCACTCACTGACCCCACCCACTGACCGCTGACCCCACTCACTGATTGCACTCACCGAGCCCAGTCACTGATCCCTGACCCCACTCACTGACCACACTCACTGGCCCCCGACCCACTCACTGACCCCACTCACTGACCCCAATCACGGAGCCCACTCACTGACCCCTGACCCATCTCACTGACCCCACTCACAGAGCCCACTTGCTGACCCCACTCAGTGACCCAACTCACTGACCCCACTCACTGAGCCCACTCAATGAAATCTGACCCCACTCACTGAACCCACTCATTGATCCCACTCACTGACCGCTGAACCCACTCACTGACCACACTCACTTACCCCTGACCCCACTCACTGACCTCTAACCCACCTGCTGACCCCACTCACTGACCCCTGACCCATCCACTGACCCCAATCACGTAGCCCATTCACTGACCCCACTCACTGACCCCTGACCCACTCACTGAGTCCACTCACTGACCCCACTCACTGACCGCACCCACTGAGCCCAGTCACTGACCCCACTCACTGACCCTTGACCCACCCACTGACCCCACTCACTGACCGCTGACCCCACTCACTGACCGCACTCACTGAGCCCAGTCACTAACCCCACTCACTGACCCTTGACCCACCCACTGACCCCACTCACTGACCCCTGACCCATCCACTGACTCCGCTCACTGATTCATTCACTGACCCGAATCACGGAGCCCACTCACTGAACCCTGACCCCTGACCCACTCAGAGCCCACTCACTGAGCCCACTCACTAACCCTGACCCCACACACTGACCCCTGACCCATCCACTGACCCAACTCACTGACCAACTCACTGACCCCAATCACGGAGCCCACTCACTGACCCACTCACAGACCCCTCTCACAGACCCCTCTCACAGACCCCTCTCACAGACCCCTCTCACAGACCCCTCTCACAGACCCCTCTCACAGACCCCTCTCACAGACCCCTCTCACAGACCCCTCTCACAGACCCCTCTCACAGACCCCTCTCACAGACCCCTCTCACAGACCCCTCTCACAGACCCCTCTCACAGACCCCTCTCACAGACCCCTCTCACAGACCCCTCTCACAGACCCCTCTCACAGACCCCTCTCACAGACCCCTCTCACAGACCCCTCTCACAGACCCCTCTCACAGACCCCTCTCACAGACCCCTCTCACAGACCCCTCTCACAGACCCCTCTCACAGACCCCTCTCACAGACCCCTCTCACTGAGCCCACTCACTGAGCCCACTCACTGAGCCCACTCACTGAGCCCACTCACTGAGCCCACTCACTGAGCCCACTCACTGAGCCCAGTCACTGAGCCCACTCACTGAACCCTGACAGCACTCACTGACCCCACTTACTGACCCCTGACCCACGCACTGACCCCACTCACTGAGCACACTCACTGTCCCCACTCACTCAACCCACTCACTGACCCCTGACCCCAATCACTAACCCACTCACATGACCCCACTCACTAACTCCTGATCCCACTCACTGACCCCACTGACCAACTCACTGAGCTCACTCACTGACCCCACTCACTGACCCCACTCATTGAGCCCACTCACTGACACCAATCACTGAACCCTGACCCATTCACTGACCCGACTCACAGAACCCACTCACTGAGCCCACTCACTGAAATCTGACCCCACTCACTGACCCCACTCATTGATTCCACTCACTGACCCCACTCACATACCGCTGAACCCACTCAATGAGCCCACTCACTGAGCCCAGTCACTGACCCCTGACCGACCAACTGAACCCACTCACTGACCCCTGACCCCAATCACTGACCCCACTCACTGACCTCTGACCCACCCACTGACCCCACTCACTGACCCCTGACCCATCCACTGACCCCAATCACTGAGCCCACTCACTGGCCTCTGACTCCACTCACTTTCCCCACTCACTCAACCCACCCACTGACCCCTGACCCCACGCACTAACCCCACTCACATGACCCCACTCACTGATCCCACTCACTGACCCCTGACCCCACTCCCTGACCCCTCTCACTGAGCCCACTCACTGAACCCTGACCACACTCACTGAGCCCACATACTGACCCCACTCACTGACCCCACTCACTGACCCCACTCACTGACCCCACTCACTGACCCCACTCACTGACCGCACTCACTGACCGCACTCACTGACCGCACTCATGAACCCCACTCACGGCCCCAACTCACGGACCCCACTCATGGAACCCACTCACTGAGCCCTGCCCCACTCACTCAACCCACTCACTGACCCCTGATCCCACATACTGACCCAACTCACTGAGCCCAATCACTGAGCCCAATCACTGAGCCCAATCACTGAGCCCCACTCACTGACCCTTGACCTATCGACCCACTCACTGACACCAATCACGGAGCCCACTCACTGACCCCACCCCCCTCACTGACCCCTGACCGACTCACTGAGCGCTGACCCCAATCACTGACCGCACTCACTGACCCCACTCACTGACCCCTGACCAATCCACTGACCCAACTCACTGACCCAAATCACGGAGCCCACTCACGGAGCCCACTCACTGAACCCGGACCCCACTCACTGACCCCTGACCCACTCACTGAGCCCACTCACAGACCCCTCTCACTGAGCCCACTCACAGAGCCCTCTCACAGAGCCCTCTCACAGAGCCCACTCACAGAGCCCACTCACAGAGCCCACTCACAGAGCCCACTCACTGAACCCTGACCCCAGTCACTGACCCCACTTACTGACGCCTGACCCACTCACTGAGCCCACTCACTGACCTCTGACTCCACTCACTTTCCCCACTCACTCAACCCACCCACTGACCCCTGACCCCACTCACTAACCCCACTCACATGACCCCACTCACTGATCCCACTCACTGACCCCTGACCCCACTCACCGAGCCCACTCACTGAACCCTGACCACACTCACTGACCCCACTCACTCACTGAGCCCACCTCATGAGCCCACCTCATGAGCCCACTCACAGACCCCACTCACTGACCTCATTCACTGAGCCCACTCACTGAACCCTGACCCCACTCACTGAACCCTGACCCCACTCACTGAACACACTCGCTGATACCTGACCCCAAACACTGACCCCACTCACTCAACCCTGACCCCTCACTGAGCGCACTCACTGACCCCACTCACTGAGCCCACTTACTGAGCCCAATCACTGACCCCACTCACTGAACCCAATCACTGACCCGACTCACTGAACCCACTCACTGAACCCACTCACTGAGCCCACTTACTGAGCCCAATCACTGACCCCACTCACTGAACCCAATCACTGACCCGACTCACTGAACCCACTCACTGAACCCACTCACTGAGCCCACTTACTGACACCACTCACTGACCCCACTCACTGACCCCACTCACTGACCCTTGACCCATCGACCCACTCACTGACCCCATTCACGGAGCCAACTCACTGACCTCACTCACTGAACCCTGACCCCACTCACTGACTCCACTCACTGACCCCTGACCCACTCACTGACCGCTGACCCCACTCACTGACCCCTGACCCATGCACTGACCCCACTCACTGACCCCACTCACTGAGCCCACTCACTGACCCTGACCCCACTCACTGACCCCTGACCCATGCACTGACCCCACTCACTGACCCCAATCACGGAGCCCACGCACTGATCCCACTCACTGAACCCACTCACTGACCCCTGACCCACTCACTGAGCCCTCTCACTGAGCCCACTCACTGACCGCTGACCCCACTCACTGAGCCTGACCCCACTTACTGACCCACTCACTGACCCCACTCACTGACCTCTGACTCCACTCACTTTCCCCACTCACTCAACCCACCCACTGACACCTGACCCCACTCACTAACCCCACTCACATGACCCCACTCACTGATCCCACTCAACGAGCCCACTCCCTGACCTCTCTCACTGAGCCCACTCACTGAACCCTGACCACACTCACTGAGCCCACATACTGATCCCACTCACTGACCCCACTCACTGACCATACTCACTGACCCCTGACCCCACTCACTGAGCCCACTTATTGAACCCTGACCCCACTCACTGAGCCCACTCACTGATCCCTGATCCCACTCACTGAGCCTACACACTGACACCTGACCCACTCACTGACCTCATTCACTGAGTCCACTCACTGACCCCTGACCCAGTCACTGACCCCACTCACTGAGCCCAGTCGCTGACCCCACTCACTGAGCCCACTCACTGAACCCATTCACTGAGCCCTCACTGACCCCGGACCCCACCCACTGACCCTGACCCCACTCACTGAGCCCACTCACTGACCTCATTCACTGAGCCCAATCACTGAACCCTGACCCCACTCACTGAACACACTCGCTGATACCTGACCCCAAACACTGACCCCACTCACTCAACCCTGATCACACTCACTGAGCGCACTCACTGACCCCACTCACTGAGCCCACTCACTGACTGCACTCACTGAGCCCACTCACTGACTGCACTCACTGAGCCCACTCACTGAGCCCTGACTCCACTCACTCAACCCTGACCCCACTCACTGACCCCACTCACTGACCCCACTCACTAACCCCACTCACTGAGCCCACTCACTGAGCCCACTCAGATACCACTGAACCCACTCACTGAGCCCTGACCCACCCACTGACCCCACTCACTGACCCCACTCACTGACCTCTGACCCACCCACTGACCCCTGACCCATCCACTGACCCCAATCACTGACACCAATCACGGAGGCCACTCACTGACCCAAATCACTGAACCCTGACCCCACTCACTGACCCCTGACCCACTCACTGACCGCTGACCCCACTCACTGACCGCACTCACTGAGCCCAGTCACTGACCCCTGACCCCACTCACTAACCCTTGACCCACTCACTGACCCTTGACCCATCCACTGACCCCACTCACTGACCCACTCACTGACCCCAATCACGGAGGCCACTCACTGACCCCAATCACTGAACCCTGACCCCACTCACTGACCCCTGACCCACTCACCGCACTCACTGACCCTGACCCCACTCACTGACCCCTGACCCAACCACTGACCCTACTCAGTGACTCCACTCACTGACCCCTGACCCATTCACTGACCCAACTCACTGACCCCACTCACTGACCTCAATCACGGAGCCCACTCACTGAGCCCACTCACTGAGCCCACTCACTGAGCCCACTCACTGAGCCCACTCACTGAGCCCACTCACTGAGCCCACTCACTGAGCCCACTCACTGAGCCCACTCACTGAACCCACTCACTGAACCCACTCACTGAACCCACTCACTGAGCCCACTCACTGACCCTTGACCCATCGACCCACTCACTGACCCCATTCACGGAGCCCACTCACTGACCTCACTCACTGAACCCTGACCCCACTCACTGACTCCACTCACTGACCCCGACCCACTCACTGAGCCCACTCACTGACCGCTGAGCCACTCACTGACCGTACTCACTGAGCCACTCACTGACCCTGACCCCACTCACTGACCCCTGACCCACTCACTGACCCCACTCACTGACCCCACTCACTGACCCCACGCATTGATCCCACTCACTGAACCCACTCACTGACCCCTGACCCACTCACTGAGCCCTCTCACTGACCCCTCTCACTGACCGCACTCACTGAGCCCACTCACTGACCCTGACCCCACTTACTGACCCACTCACTGTGCCCACTCACTGACCTCTGACTCCACTCACTTTCCCCACTCACTCAACCCACCCACTGACACCTGACCCCACTCACTAACCCCACTCACATGACCCCACTCACTGATCCCACTCACTAACCCCACTTACTTACTCCTGACCCCACTCCCTGACCTCTCTCACTGAGCCCACTCACTGAGCCCTGACCACACTCACTGAGCCCACATACTGACCCCACTCACTGACCATACTCACTGACCCCTGACCCCACTCACTGAGCCCACTCACTGAACCCTGACCCCAATCACTGAGCCTACACACTGACACCTGACCCACTCACTGACCTCATTCACTGAGTCCACTCACTGACCCCTGACCCAGTCACTGACCCCACTCACTGACCCCACTCACTGAACCCACTCACTGAACCCGGACCCCACCCACTGACCCTGACCCCACTCACTGAGCCCACTCACTGACCTCATTCACTGAGCCCACTCACTGAACCCTGACCCCACTCACTGATACCTGACCCCAAACACTGAGCCCACTCACTGAGTCATGTCCCCACTCACTGAGCCCATTCACTGACTGCACTCACTGAGCCAACTTACTGAGCCCACTCACTGAGCCCACTCACTGAGCCCTGACTCCACTCACTGACCCCACTCACTGACCCCACTCACTGACCCCACTCACTGACCCCACTCACTGACCCCACTCACTGACCCCACTCACTGACCCCACTCACTGACCCCACTTGCTGACCCCACTCAGTGACCCAACTCATTGAACCCACTCACTGCGCCCACTCACATACCGCTGAACCCACTCACTGAGCCCAGTCACTGAGCCCTGACCCACCCACTACCCCACTCACTGACCTCTGACCCACCCACTGACCCCTGACCCATCCACTGACCCCAATCACTGACCCCAATCACGGAGGCCACTCACTGACCCCAATCACTGAACCCTGACGCCACTCACTGACCCCTGACCCACTCACTGATCCCACTCACTGACCGCTGACCCCACTCACTGAGCCCAGTCACTGACCCCTGACCCCACTCACTAACCCTTGACCCACTCACTGACCCTTGACCCATCCACTGACCCCACTCACTGACCCACTCACTGACCCCTGACCCATCCACTGACCCAACTCACTGACCTCAATCACGGAGCCCACTCACTGACCCCACTCACTGACCCCTGACCCCACTCACTGACTCCACTCACTGACCGCTGACTCCACTCACTGAGCCCCCTCACTGAGCCCAGTCACTGACACCACTCACTGACTCCTGACCCCACTCCCACCCAATGAGTCCACTCACTGAGCCAACTCACTGAGACCACTCGCTGACCCCAATCACGGAGCCCACTCACTGATCGCATTCACGAGCACACTCACTGAACCCTGACCCCACTCACTGAACACACTGACCCCACTCACTGACCCCACTCACTGACCCCTGACCCACTCACTGAGCCCATTTACTGACCCCACTCACTGAGCCCTAACACCACCCACTGACCCCTGACCCACTCACTGAGCCCACTTATTGAACCCTGACCCCACTCACTGAACCCTGACCCCACTCACTGAGACTACACACTGACACCTGACCATCTCACTGACCTCATTCACTGAGTCCACTCACTGACCCCACTCACTGAGACCAGTCACTGACCCCACTCACTGAGCTCACTTACTGAGCCCACTCACTGACCCCGGACCCCACTCACTGACCCCACTCACTGAACCCTGACCCCACTCACTGAGCCCACTCACTGACCCCATTCACTGAGCCCACTCACTGAACCCTGACCCCACTCACTGAACACACACGCTGATACCTGACCCCAAACACTGTCCCCACTCACTGAGCCCACTCACTGACTGCACTCACTGAGCCCACTGACTGAGCCCTGACTCCACTCACTCAACCCACTCACTGACCCCTGACCCCACTCACTGAGCCCACTCACTGACCCCACACCCCACTCACTGAGCCCACTCACTGATCCCTGACCCACCCAATGAGCCCACTCACTGAGCCCACTCGCTGACCCCAATCACGGAGCCCACTCACTGACCGCACTCACGAGCCCACTCACTGACCCCTGACCCACTCACTGAGCCCATTCACTGACCCCACTCACTGAGCTCACTCACTGAGCCCTAACTCCACTCACTGAACCCTGACCCCACTCACTGACCCCATTCACTGAGTCCACTCACTGACCCAACTCACTGAACCCACTCACTGACCGCTGACCCCACTCACTGAGCCCCCTCACTGAGCCCAGTCACTGACACCACTCACTGACTCCTGACCCCACTCACTGACCCCTGACCCACCCAATGAGTCCACTCACTGAGCCCACTCACTGACCCCAATCACGGAGCCTAATCACTGACCGCATTCACGAGCACACTCACTGAACCCTGACCCCACTCACTGAACACACTGACACCTGACCCCAATCACTGACCCCTGACACACTCACTGAGCCCATTCACTGACCCCACTCACTGAGCCCTAACACCACCCACTGACCCCTGACCCACTCACTGAGCCCACTCACTGAACCCTGACCCCACTCACTGAGCCTACACACTGACACCTGACCCACTCACTCACCTCATTCACTGAGTCCACTCACTGACCCCTGACCCAGTCACTGACCCCACTCACTGAGCCCAGTCACTGACCCCACTCACTGAGCACTCACTGAACCCTGACCCCACTCACTGAGCCCACTCACTCAACCCACTCACTGACCCCTGACCCCACTCACTGAGCCCACTCACTGACTGCACTCACTGACCCCACTCACTGACCCAACTCACTGACCCCTGATCCCACTCACTGACCCCACTCTATGAACCCACTCACTGACCCAACAAACTGACCCCACTCACTGAACCCACTCACTAAGCCCACTCACTGAGCCCAGTCAGTGAGCCCAGTCAGTGACCCCACTCACTGACTCCTGACCCCACTCACTGACCCCTGACCCACCCAATGAGCCCACTCACTGACCCCTGACCCACCTAATGAGCCCACTCACTGAGCCCACTCGCTGACCCCAATCACGGATCCCATTCACTGACCGCACTCACGAGCCCACTCACTGAACCCTGATCCCACTCACTGAACACACTGACACCTGACCCCAATCACTGACCCCACTCACTGACCCTTGACCCACTCACTGACCCCACTCACTGAGCCCACTCACTGAGCCCTAATCCCACTCACTGAACCCTGACCCCACTCACAGACCCCACTCAGACCCCATTCACTGACCGCTCTCATGAACCCCACTCACAGTACCCACTCACGGACCCCACTCATGGAACCCACTCACTGAGCCCTGCCCCACACACTCAACCCACTCACTGACCCCTGGTCCCACTCACTCAAGCCACTCACTGAGCCCTGACCCCACTCACTGAGCACACTCACTGAGCCCACTCACTGAGCCCTGACCCACCCAATGAGCCCACTCACTGAGCCCACTCGCTGACCCCAATCACGGAGCCCACTCACTAGCCCACTCACTGACCCCTGACTCACTCACTGAGCCCATTCACTGACCCCACTCACTGAGCTCACTCACTGAGCCCTAACTCCAATCACTGAACCCTGACCCCACTCACTGACCCATGACCCACTCACTGACCTCATTCACTGAGTCCACTCACTGAGCCCACTCACTGAGCCCACTCACTGACCCAACTCACTGAACCCACTCACTGAGCCCACTCACTGACCGCTGACCCCACTCACTGAGCCCCCTCACTGAGCCCAGTCACTGACACCACTCACTGACTCCTGACCCCACTCACTGACCCCTGACCCACCCAATGAGTCCACTCACTGAGCCCACTCACTGACCCCAATCACGGAGCCTAATCACTGACCGTATTCACGAGCACACTCACTGAACCCTGACCCCACTCACTGAACACACTGACACCTGACCCCAATCACTGACCCCTGACACACTCACTGAGCACATTCACTGAACCCACTCACTGAGCCCGAACACCACCCACTGACCCCTGACCCACTCACTGAGCCCACTCACTGAACCCTGACCCCACTCACTGAGCCTACACACTGACACCTGACCCACTCACTGACCTCATTCACTGAGCCCACTCACTGACCCCGGACCCCACTCACTGAACCCTGACCCCACTCACTGAACCCTGACCCCACTCACTGAACCCTGACCCCACTCACTGAACCCACTCATTGACCCCACTCACAGAGCCCACTCACAGAGCCCACTCACAGAGCCCACTCACAGAGCCCACTCACAGAGCCCAATCACAGAGCCCAATCACTGACCTCACTCACTGACCTCACTCACTGACCTCACTCACTGACCCAACTCACTGACCCCTGATCCCACTCACTGACCCCACTCTATGAACACACTCACTGACCCCACTCACTGACCCCACTCACTGACCCAACAAACTTACCCTACTCACTGACCCCACTCACTAAGCCCACTCACTAAGCCCACTCACTGACCTCACTCACTGACCCAACTCACTGAGCTCACTCAATGACCCCACTCACTGAGCCCACTCACTGAGCCGAATCACTGAGCCCCCTCACTGACCCCACTCACTGAGCCCACACTCACTGACCCTTGACCCATCGACCCACTCACTGACCCCACTCACTGAACCCTGACCCTACTCACTGACTCCACTCACTGACCCCTGACCCACTCACTGAGTCCACTCACTGACCGCTGACGCCACTCACTGACCGCACTCAGAGCCCACTCACTGACCCTGACCCCACTCACTGACCACTGACCCAACTCACTGACCCCACTCACTGACCCCACTCACGGAGCCCACTCACGGAGCCCTGACCCCACTCACTGACCCCTGACCCACTCAGAGCCCACTCACAGACCCCTCTCACTGAGCCCACTTACTGACCCCTGACCCCACTCACTTTCCCCACTCACTCAACCCACCAACTGACCCCTGACCCCACTCACATGACCCCACTCACTAACGCCACTTACTGACCCCTGACCCCACTCACCGAGCCCACTCCCTGACACCTCTCACTGAGCCCATTCACTGAACCCTGACCACAATCACTGAGCCCACATACTGACCCCACTCACTGACTCCACTCACTGACCCCACTCACTGGCCATACTCACTGAGCCCACCCCATGAGCCCACTCACTGACCCCACACCCCACTTACTCAACCCACTCACTGACACTGAGCCCACTCACTGATCACACTCACTGACCCCACTCACGGACCCCACTCACGGACCCCACTCATGGACCCCACTCATGGAACCCACTCACTGAGCCCTGCCCCACTCACTCAACCCACTCACTGACCCCTGATCCCACTCACTGACCGCACTCACTGACCGCACTCACTGACCGCACTCACTGACCGCACTCACTGACCACAATCACTGAGCCCACACACTGACCCCACTCACTGAGCCCACCCCATGAGCCCACTCACTGACCCCACACCCCACTCACTCAACCCACTCACTGACACTGAGCCCACTCACTGATCACACTCACTGACCCCACTCACTGACCGCACTCATGAACCCCACTCACGGACCCGACTCACGGACCCCATTCACTGACCGCACTCATGAACCCCACTCACGGACCCGACTCACGGACCCCACTCATGGAACCCACTCACTGAGCCCTGCCCCACTCACTCAACCCACTCACTGACCCCTGATCCCACTCACTGACCCCACTCTCTGACCCAACAAACTGACTCCACTCACTGACCCCACTCACTGACCCCACTCACTGACCCCACTCACTGACCCCACTCACTGACCCCACTCACTGACCACACTCACTGACCACACTCACTGAGCCCACTCACTGAGCCCACTCACTGACCGCTGACGCCACTCACTGAGTCCCCTCACTGAGCCCAGTCACTGACACCACTCACTGACTCCTGACCCCACTCACTGACCCCTGACCCACCCAATGAGCCCACTTATTGAACGCTGACCCCACTCACTGAACCCTGACCCCACTCACTGAGCCTACACACTGACACCTGACCCACTCACTGAGCCCAGTCACTAACCCCACTCACTGAGCCCACTCACTGAGCCCACTCACTGACCCCGGACCCCACCCACTGACCCTGATCCCACTCACTGAGCCCACTCACTGACCTCATTCACTGAGCCCACTCACTGAACCCTGACCCCACTCACTGAACACACTCGCTGATACCTGACCCCAAACATTGACCCCACTCACTGACTGCACTCACTGAGCCCACTCACTTACTGCACTCACTGAGCCCTGACTCCACTCACTGACCCCACTCACTGACCCCACTCACTGAGCCCACTCACTGAGCCCACTCACTGAGCCCACTCACTGAGCCCACTCACTGAGCCCACTCACTGAGCCCACTCACTGAGCCCACTCACTGAGCCCACTCACTGACACCAATCACTGACCCCACTCATTGACCCCACTCACTGAACCCTGACCCATTCACTGAGCCCACTTACTGAGCCCACTCACTGACCCCACTCACTGACATCACTCACTGACCCCACTAACAGAGGCCACTTGCTGACCCCACTCAGTGACCCAACTCACTGAACCCACTCACATACCGCTGAACCCACTCAATGAGCCCACTCACTGAGGCCAGTCACTGAGCCCTGACCCACCCACTGACCCCACTCACTGACCCCTGACCCACCCACTGACCCCACTCACTGACCCCTGACTCACTCACTGACCCCACTCACTGTTCACACTCACTGAGCCCAGTCACTGACCCCACTCACTAACCCTTGACCCACTCACTGACCCTTGACCCATCCACTGACCCCACTCACTGACCCACTCACTGACCCCAATCACGGAGGCCACTCACTGACCCCAAACCCCACTCACTGACTCCACTCACTGACCCCTGACCCACTCACTGATCCCACTCACTGACCGCTGACCCCACTCACTGACCGCACTCACTGAGCCCACTCACTGACCCTGACCCCACTCACTGACCCCTGACCCAACCACTGACCCCACTCAGTGACTCCACTCACTGACCCCTGACCCATCCACTGACCCAACTCACTGACCCCACTCACTGACCTCAATCACAGAGCCCACTCACTGACCCCAATCACTCAACCCACTCACTGACCCCTGACCCCACTCACTGAGCCCACTCACTGAGCCCACTCACTGAACCCTGACCCATTCACTGAGCCCACTCACTGGCATCACTCACTGGCATCACTCACTGACCCCACTTGCTGACCCCACTCAGTTACCCAACTCACTGAACCCACTCACTGACCCGACTCATTGATCCCACTCACTGACCCCTCACATACCGCTGAACCCACTCAATGAGCCCACTCACTGAGCCCAGTCACTGACACCTGACCCACCCACTGACCCCAATCACGGTGCCCACTCACTGACCTCTGACCCCACTCACTGACCCTTGACCCATCCACTGACCCACTCACTGACCCCAAACCCCACTCACTGACACCTGACCCACCCACTGACCCCACTCACTGACCCCAATCACGGAGCCCACTCACTGAACCCTGACCCCACTCAATGACCCCACTCACTGACCCCTGACCCACTCACTGAGCCCACTCACAGACCCCTCTCACTGACCCCTGACCCACTCACTGACCTCTGACTCCACTCACTGTCCCCACTCACTCAACCGACCCACTGACCCACTCACATGACCCCACTCACTGACCCCACTCACTGAACCCTGACCACACTCACTGAGCCGACATACTGACCCCACTCACTGACCCCACTCACTGAGCCCACAGACTGACCCCACTCACTGACCCCAATCACTGACCCCTGACCCCACTCACTGAGCCCACCCCATGAGCCCACTCCCCATTCACTGACACTGACCCCACTCACTGACCCCACTCACTGAGCCCACTCACTGACCCCACTCACTGAGCCCTGCCCCACTCACTCAACCCACTCACTGACCCCTGATCCCACTCACTGACCACACTCTCTGAACCCACTCACTGACCCCACTCACTGACCCAACAAACTGACCCTACTCACTGACCCCACTCACTGACCCCACTCACTGACCCCACTCACTGACCCCACTCACTGACCCCACTCACTGACCCCACTCACTGAGCCCAATCACTGACCCAACTCACTGAGCCCACTCACTGACCCCATTCACTGAGCCCACTTACTGAGCCCAATCACTGAATCCACTCACTGAGCCCACTCACTGAGCCCACTCACTGACCCCACTCACTGACCCCACTCACTGAGCCCACTTACTGAGCCCAATCACTGAATCCACTCACTGAGCCCACTCACTGACCCCATTCACTGAGCCCACTCACTGAGCCCACTCACTGAGCCCACTCACTGAGCCCACTCACTAACCCCACTTACTGAGCCCACTCACGGACCCCACTCACTGAGCCCCCTCACTGAGCCCCCTCACTGACACCACTCACTGACCCCTGACCCACCCAATGAGTCCACTCACTGAGCCAACTCATTGAGACCACTTGCTGACCCCAATCACGGAGCCCACTCACTGACCGCATTCACGAGCACACTCACTGAACCCTGACCCCACTCACTGAACACACTGACACCTGACCCCAATCAATGATCCCACTCACTGACCCCTGACCCACTCACTGAGCCCATTCACTGACCCCACTCACTGAGCCCTAAATACCACCCACTGACCCCTGACCCACTCACTGATCCCACTTATTGAACCCTGTCCTCATTCACTGAGTCCACTCACTGACCCCTGACCCAGTCACTGACCCCAGTCACTGAGCCCAGTCACTGACCCCACTCACTGAACCCACTCACTGAACCCACTCACTGAGCCCACTCACTGAGCCCACTCACTGAGCCCACTCACTGAGCCCACTCACTGAGCCCACTCACTGAGCCCACTCTATGAACCCACTCACTGACCCAACAAACTGACCCCACTCACTAAGCCCACTCACTAAGCCCACTTACTGAGCCCACTCACTGACCCAACAAACTGACCCCACTCACTGAACCCACTCACTAAGCCCACTCACTGAGCCCAGTCAGTGACCCCACTCACTGACCCCTGACCCACCCAATGAGCCCACTCACTGACCCCTGACCCACCTAATGAGCCCACTCACTGAGCCCACTCGCTGACCCCAATCACGGATCCCATTCACTGACTGCACTCACGAGCCCACTCACTGAACCCTGATCCCACTCACTGAACACACTGACACCTGACCCCACTCACTGACCCTTGACCCACGCACTGACCCCACTCACTGAACCCTGACCCCACTCACAGACCCCACTCACAGACCCCATTCACTGACCGCACTCATGAACCCCACTCACAGTACCCACTCACGGACCCCACTCATGGAACCCACTCACTGAGCCCTGCCCCACACACTCAACCCACTCACTGACCCCTGATCCCACTCACTGACCCCGCTCACTGACCCCACTCACTGAGCCCACTCACTGAGCCCACTCACTGACCCTTGACCCACCCAATGAGCCCACTCACTGAGCCCACTCGCTGACCCCAATCACGGAGCCCACTCACTGACCCCACTAACAGAGGCCACTTGCTGACCCCACTCAGTGACCCAACTCACTGAACCCACTCACATACCGCTGAACCCACTCAATGAGCCCACTCACTGAGGCCAGTCACTGAGCCCTGACCCACCCACTGACCCCACTCACTGACCCCTGACCCACCCACTGACCCCACTCACTGACCCCTGACTCACTCACTGACCCCACTCACTGTTCACACTCACTGAGCCCAGTCACTGACCCCACTCACTAACCCTTGACCCACTCACTGACCCTTGACCCATCCACTGACCCCACTCACTGACCCACTCACTGACCCCAATCACGGAGGCCACTCACTGACCCCAAACCCCACTCACTGACTCCACTCACTGACCCCTGACCCACTCACTGATCCCACTCACTGACCGCTGACCCCACTCACTGAGCCCACTCACTGACCCTGACCCCACTCACTGACCCCTGACCCAACCACTGACCCCACTCAGTGACTCCACTCACTGACCCCTGACCCATCCACTGACCCAACTCACTGACCCCACTCACTGACCTCAATCACAGAGCCCACTCACTGACCCCAATCACTCAACCCACTCACTGACCCCTGACCCCACTCACTGAGCCCACTCACTGAGCCCACTCACTGAACCCTGACCCATTCACTGAGCCCACTCACTGGCATCACTCACTGGCATCACTCACTGACCCCACTCAGAGCCCACTTGCTGACCCCACTCAGTTACCCAACTCACTGAACCCACTCACTGACCCGACTCATTGATCCCACTCACTGACCCCTCACATACCGCTGAACCCACTCAATGAGCCCACTCACTGAGCCCAGTCACTGACACCTGACCCACCCACTGACCCCAATCACGGTGCCCACTCACTGACCTCTGACCCCACTCACTGACCCTTGACCCATCCACTGACCCACTCACTGACCCCAAACCCCACTCACTGACACCTGACCCACCCACTGACCCCACTCACTGACCCCAATCACGGAGCCCACTCACTGAACCCTGACCCCACTCAATGACCCCACTCACTGACCCCTGACCCACTCACTGAGCCCACTCACAGACCCCTCTCACTGACCCCTGACCCACTCACTGACCTCTGACTCCACTCACTGTCCCCACTCACTCAACCGACCCACTGACCCACTCACATGACCCCACTCACTGACCCCACTCACTGAACCCTGACCACACTCACTGAGCCGACATACTGACCCCACTCACTGACCCCACTCACTGAGCCCACAGACTGACCCCAATCACTGACCCCTGACCCCACTCACTGAGCCCACCCCATGAGCCCACTCCCCATTCACTGACACTGACCCCACTCACTGAGCCCACTCACTGACCCCACTCACTGACCCCACTCACTGAGCCCTGCCCCACTCACTCAACCCACTCACTGACCCCTGATCCCACTCACTGACCACACTCTCTGAACCCACTCACTGACCCAACAAACTGACCCTACTCACTGACCCCACTCACTGACCCCACTCACTGACCCCACTCACTGACCCCACTCACTGACCCCACTCACTGAGCCCAATCACTGAGCCCACTCACTGACCCCATTCACTGAGCCCACTTACTGAGCCCAATCACTGAGCCCACTCACTGAGCCCACTCACTGAGCCCACTCACTGAGCCCACTCACTGAGCCCACTCACTAACCCCACTCACTAACCCCACTTACTGAGCCCACTCACGGACCCCACTCACTGACCCCTGACCCACCCAATGAGTCCACTCACTGAGCCAACTCATTGAGACCACTTGCTGACCCCAATCACGGAGCCCACTCACTGACCGCATTCACGAGCACACTCACTGAACCCTGACCCCACTCACTGAACACACTGACACCTGACCCCAATCAATGATCCCACTCACTGACCCCTGACCCACTCACTGAGCCCATTCACTGACCCCACTCACTGAGCCCTAAATACCACCCACTGACCCCTGACCCACTCACTGAGCCCACTTATTGAACCCTGTCCTCATTCACTGAGTCCACTCACTGACCCCTGACCCAGTCACTGACCCCAGTCACTGAGCCCAGTCACTGACCCCACTCACTGAACCCACTCACTGAGCCCACTCACTGAGCCCACTCACTGAGCCCTGACCCCACTCACTGACCCCACTCTATGAACCCACTCACTGACCCCACTCACTGACCCCACAAACTGACCCCACTCACTAAGCCCACTCACTAAGCCCACTTACTGAGCCCACTCACTGACCCAACAAACTGACCCCACTCACTGAACCCACTCACTAAGCCCACTCACTAAGCCCACTCACTAAGCCCACTCACTGAGCCCAGTCAGTGACCCCACTCACTGACCCCTGACCCACCCAATGAGCCCACTCACTGACCCCTGACCCACCTAATGAGCCCACTCACTGAGCCCACTCGCTGACCCCAATCACGGATCCCATTCACTGACCGCACTCACGAGCCCACTCACTGAACCCTGATCCCACTCACTGAACACACTGACACCTGACCCCACTCACTGACCCTTGACCCACGCACTGACCCCACTCACTGAACCCTGACCCCACTCACAGACCCCACTCACAGACCCCATTCACTGACCGCACTCATGAACCCCACTCACAGTACCCACTCACGGACCCCACTCATGGAACCCACTCACTGAGCCCTGCCCCACACACTCAACCCACTCACTGACCCCTGATCCCACTCACTGACCCCGCTCACTGACCCCACTCACTGAGCCCTGACCCACCCAATGAGCCCACTCACTGAGCCCACTCGCTGACCCCAATCACGGAGCCCACTCACTGACCGCACTCACGAGCCCACTCACTGACCCCTGACCCACTCACTGAGCCCATTCACTGACCCCACTCACTGAGCTCACTCACTGAGCCCTAACTCCACTCACTGAACCCTGACCCCACTCACTGACCTCATTCACTGAGCCCACTCACTGACCGCTGACCCCACTCACTGAGTCCACTCACTGAGCCCACTCACTGACCCCAATCACGGAGCCTAATCACTGACCGCATTCACGAGCACACTCACTGAACCCTGACCCCACTCACTGAACACACTGACACCTGACCCCAATCACTGACCACTGACACACTCACTGAGCCCATTCACTGACCCCACTCACTGAGCCCTAACACCACCCACTGACCCCTGACCCACTCACTGAGCCCACTCACTGAACCCTGACCCCACTCACTGAGCCTACACACTGACACCTGACCCACTCACTGACCTCATTCACTGAGTCCACTCACTGACCCCTGACCCAGTCACTGACCCCGGACCCCACTCACTGAACCCTGACCCCACTCACTGACCCAACAAACTGACCCCACTCACTGAGCCCACTCACTGAGCCCACTCACTGAGCTCACTCAAATGAACCCACTCAAATGAACCCACTCACTGAGCCCACTCACTGAGCCGAATCACTGAGCCCACTCACTGACCCTTGACCCATCGACCCACTCACTGACCCCAATCACGGAGCCCACTCACTGACCCACTCACTGAACCCTGACCCACTCACTGAGTCCACTCACTGACCGCTGACGCCACTCACTGACCGCACTCACTGACCCCGACCCATCCACTGACCCAACTCACTGACCCCAATCACGGAGCCCACTCACTGAACCCTGACCCCACTCACTGACCCCTGACCCACTCAGAGCCCACTCACAGACCCCTCTCACTGACCCCTCTCACTGAGCCCACTCACTGACCCCTGACTCCACTCACTTTCCCCACTCACTCAACCCACCAACTGACCCCTGACCCCACTCACATGACCCCACTCACTAACGCCACTTACTGACCCCTGACCCCACTCACCGAGCCCACTCCCTGACACCTCTCACTGAGCCCTGACCCCACATACTGACACCTCTCACTGAACCCTGACCACAATCACTGAGCCCACATACTGACCCCACTCACTGACTCCACTCACTGACCCCACTCACTGACCATACTCACTGAGCCCACCCCATGAGCCCACCCCATGAGCCCACTCACTGACCCCACACCCCACTCACTCAACCCACTCACTGACACTGAGCCCACTCACTGATCACACTCACTGACCCCACTCACAGACCGCACTCATGGAACCCACTCACTGAGCCCTGCCCCACTCACTCAACCCACCAACTGACCCCTGACCCCACTCACATGACCCCACTCACTAACGCCACTTACTGACCCCTGACCCCACTCCCTGACACCTCTCACTGAGCCCTGACCCCACTCACCGAGCCCACTCCCTGACACCTCTCACTGACCCCTGATCCCACTCACTGACCGCACTCACTGACCGCACTCACTGACCCCAATCACTGACCCCACTCACTGAGCTCACTCACTGACCCCACTCACTGAGCCCACTCACTGACCCTTGACCCATCGACCCACTCACTGACCCCAATCACGGAGCCCACTCACTGACCCCACTCACTGAACCCTGACCCCACTCACTGAACCCTGACCCCACTCACTGACTCCACTCACTGACCCCTGACCCACTCACTGACCGCACTCACTGAGCCCACTCACTGACTCTGACCCCACTCACTGACCCCACTCACTGACCCCTGACCCATCCACTGACCCAACTCACTGACCCCACTCACTGACCATACTCACTGAGCCCACCCCATGAGCCCACCCCATAATCCCACTCACTGACCCCACACCCCACTCACTCAACCCACTCACTGACACTGAGCCCACTCACTGATCACACTCACTGACCCCACTCACAGACCGCACTCACTGACCGCACTCATGGAACCCACTCACTGAGCCCTGCCCCACTCACTCAACCCACCAACTGACCCCTGACCCCACTCACATGACCCCACTCACTAATGCCACTTACTGACCCCTGACCCCACTCCCTGACACCTCTCACTGAGCCCTGACCCCACTCACCGAGCCCACTCCCTGACACCTCTCACTGACCCCTGATCCCACTCACTGACCGCACTCACTGACCGCACTCACTGACCGCACTCACTGACCCCACTCACTGAGCCCACTCACTGACCCTTGACCCATCGACCCACTCACTGACCCCAATCACGGAGCCCACTCACTGACCCCACTCACTGAACCCTGACCCCACTCACTGAACCCTGACCCCACTCACTGACTCCACTCACTGACCCCTGACCCACTCACTGACCGCACTCACTGAGCCCACTCACTGACTCTGACCCCACTCACTGACCCCACTCACTGACCCCTGACCCATCCACTGACCCAACTCACTGACCCCACTCACTGACCCACTCACTGACCCCAATCACGGAGCCCAATCACTGAACCCTGACCCCACTCACTGACCCCTGACCCACTCACTGAGCCCACTCACAGACCCCTCTCACTGACCCCACTCACTGAACCCTGACCCCAGTCACTGACCCCACTTACTGACCCCTGACCCACTCACTGACCTCTGACTCCACTCACTTTCCCCACTCACTCAACCCACCAACTGACCCCTGACCCCACTCACATGACCCCACTCACTAACCCCACTTACTGACCCCACTCACCGAGCCCACTCCCTGACACCTCTCACTGAGCCCATTCACTGAACCCTGACCACAATCACTGAGCCCACACACTGACCCCACTCACTGACCCCACCCCATGAGCCCACTCACTGACCCCACACCCCACTCACTCAACCCACTCACTGACACTGAGCCCACTCACTGATCACACTCACTGACCCCACTCACAGACCCCATTCACTGACCGCACTCATGAACCCCACTCACGGACCCGACTCACGGACCCCACTCATGGAACCCACTCACTGAGCCCTGCCCCACTCACTCAACCCACTCACTGACCCCTGATCCCACTCACTGACCCCACTCTCTGAACCCACTCACTGACCCCACTCACTGACCCAACAAACTGACCCTACTCACTGAGCCGAATCACTGAGCCCAATCACTGAGCCCAATCACTGACCGCTGACCCCACTCACTGAGCCCCCTCACTGAGCCCAGTCACTGACACAACTCACTGACTCCTGACCCCACTCACTGACCCCTGACCCACCCAATGAGCCCACTTATTGAACCCTGACCCCACTCACTGAACCCTGACCCCACTCACTGAGCCTACACACTGACACCTGACCCACTCACTGACCTCATTCACTGAGTCCACTCACTGACCCCTGACCCAGTCACTGACCCCACTCACTGAGCCCACTTACTGACCCCACTCACTGACCCCGGACCCCACCCACTGACCCTGACCCCACTCACTGAGCCCACTCACTGATCTCATTCACTGAGCCCACTCACTGAACCCTGACCCCACTCACTGAACACACTCGCTGATACCTGACCCCAAACATTGACCCCACTCACTGACTGCACTCACTGAGCCCACTCACTTACTGCACTCACTGAGCCCTGACTCCACTCACTGACCCCACTCACTCAACCCACTCACTGAGCCCACTCACTGACCCCACTCACTGAGCCCACTCACTGAGCCCACTCACTGAGCCCACTCACTGAGCCCACTCACTGACCCCACTCACTGACCCCACTCACTGACACCAATCACTGACCCCACTCATTGACCCCACTCACTGAACCCTGACCCATTCACTGAGCCCACTCACTGACCCCACTCACTGACATCACTCACTGACCCCACTAATAGAGGCCACTTGCTGACCCCACTCAGTGACCCAACTCACTGAACCCACTCACTGACCCGACTCACTGAGCCCACTCACTGAGCCCACTCACATACCGCTGAACCCACTCAATGAGCCCACTCACTGAGGCCAGTCACTGAGCCCTGACCCACCCACTGACCCCACTCACTGACCCCTGACCCACCCACTGACCCCACTCACTGACCCCTGACTCACTCACTGACCCCACTCACTGTTCACACTCACTGAGCCCAGTCACTGACCCCTGACCCCACTCACTAACCCTTGACCCACTCACTGACCCTTGACCCATCCACTGACCCCACTCACTGACCCACTCACTGACCCCAATCACTGAACCCTGACCCCACTCACTGACTCCACTCACTGACCCCTGACCCACTCACTGATCCCACTCACTGACCGCTGACCCCACTCACTGACCCTGACCCCAATCACTGACCCCTAACCCAACCACTGACCCCACTCAGTGACTCCACTCACTGACCCCTGACCCATCCACTGACCCAACTCACTGACCCCACTCACTGACCTCAATCACAGAGCCCACTCACTGACCCCAATCACTCAACCCACTCACTGACCCCTGACCCCACTCACTGACCCCACTCACTGACCCCACTCACTGAACCCACTCACTGATCCCTGACCCATTCACTGAGCCCACTCACTGACCCCACTCACTGGCATCACTCACTGACCCCACTCACAGAGCCCACTTGCTGACCCCACTCAGTTACCCAACTCACTGAACCCACTCACTGAGCCCACTCACTGAGCCCACTCACTGAGCCCACTCACTGAAATCTGACCCCACTCACTGGCCCCACTCACTGAGCCCACTCACTGACCCCACTCACATACCGCTGAACCCACTCAATGAGCCCACTCACTGAGCCCAGTCACTGACACCTGACCCACCCACTGACCCCAATCACGGTGCCCACTCACTGACCTCTGACCCCACTCACTGACCCTTGACCCATCCACTGACCCACTCACTGACCCCAAACCCCACTCACTGAGCCCACTCACTGACACCTGACCCATCCACTGACCCCTGACCCATCCACTGACCCAACTTACTGACCCCAATCACGGAGCCCACTCACTGAACCCTGACCCCACTCAATGACCCCACTCACTGACCCCTGACCCACTCACTGAGCCCACTCACAGACCCCTCTCACTGAACCCTGACCCCAGTCACTGACCCCACTTACTGACCCCTGACCCACTCACTGACCTCTGACACCACTCACTGTCCCCACTCACTCAACCGACCCACTGACCCAATCACATGACCCCACTCACTGAACCCTGACCACACTCACTGAGCCGACATACTGACCCCACTCACCTGAGCCCACAGACTGACCCCAGTCTCTGAGCCCACTCTCTGAGCCCACTCTCTGAGCCCACTCTCTGAGCCCACTCACTGACCCAACTCACTGAGTCCACTCACTGACCCCACTCACTGACCCCACTCACTGAGCCCACTCACTGAGCCCACAGACTGACCCCACTCACTGACCCAACTCACTGACCCCATTCACTGAGCCCACTTACTGAGCCCACTCACTGAGCCCACTCACTGAGCCCACTCACTGAGCCCACAGACTGACCCCACTCACTGACCCCACAGACTGACCCCACTCACTGAGCCCAATCACTGACCCCTGACCCCACTCACTGAGCCCACCCCATGAGCCCACTCCCCATTCACTGACACTGACCCCACTCACTGAGCCCACTCACTGAGCCCACTCACTGAGCCCACTCATGAACTCTACTCACGGGCCCCACTCACTGACCCCTGACCACACTCACTGACCCAACAAACTGACCCCACTCTCTGAGCCCACTCTCTGAGCCCAATCACTGACCAAACTCACTGAGCCCAATCACTGACCAAACTCACTGAGCCCACTCACTGACCCAACTCACTGAGTCCACTCACTGAGCCCACTCACTGAGCCCACTCACTGAGCCCACTCACTGAGCCCACTCACTGAGCCCACTCACTGAGCCCACTCACTGAGCCCACTCACTGAGCCCACTCACTAACCCCACTCACTGAGCCCACTCACTGAGCCCACTCACTGAGCCCACTTACTGAGCCCACTCACGGAACCCACTCACTGACCCAACTCACTGAGCCCCCTCACTGAGCCCAGTCACTGACACCACTCACTGACCCCTGACTCACCCAATGAGTCCACTCACTGAGCCAACTCACTGAGACCACTTGCTGACCCCAATCACGGAGCCCACTCACTGACCGCATTCACGAGCACACTCACTGAACCCTGACCCCACTCACTGAACACACTGACACCTGACCCCAATCACTGATCCCACTCACTGACCCCTGACCCACTCACTGAGCCCATTCACTGACCCCACTCACTGAGCCCTAACAACACCCACTGACCCCTGACCCACTCACTGAGCCCACTTATTGAACCCTGACCTCATTCACTGAGTCCACTCACTGACCCCTGACCCAGTCACTGACCCCACTCACTGAGCCCAGTCACTGACCCCACTCACTGAGCTCACTTACTGAGCCCACTCACTGAACCCACACTGACCCCGGACCCCACTCACTGAGCCCACTCACTGAACCCTGACCCCACTCACTGAACCCTGACCCCACTCACTGAACCCTGATCCCACTCACTGACCTCATTCACTGAGCCCACTCAGTGAACCCTGACGCTGATACCTGACCCCAAACACTGACCCCACTCACTCACTGAACCCACTCACTGAGCCCATTCACTGAGCCCTGACTCCACTCACTGACCCCTGACTCCACTCACTGACCCCTGACTCCACTCACTGACCCCACTCACTGAGCCCTGACTCCACTCACTCAACCCACTCACTGACCCCTGACCCCACTCACTGAGTTCACTCACTGACCCCACTCACTGAGCTCACTCACTGAGCCCAATCACTGACCCCATTCACTGAGCCCACTCACTGAGCCCACTCAATGAGCCCACTCACTGACCCCTGACCCACCCAATGAGCCCACTCACTGACCCCTGACCCACCCAATGAGCCATCTCACTGAGCCCACTCGCTGACCCCAATCACGGAACCCACTCACTGACCGCACTCATGAGCCCACTCACTGAACCCTGATCCCACTCACTGAACACATTGACACCTGACCCCAATCACTGACTCCACTCACTAACCCCATTCACTGACCCCACTCACTGACCCCACTCACTGAGCCCACTCACTGAGCCCTAACTCCACTCACTGAACCCTGACCCCACTCACTGACCTCATTCACTGAGTCCACTCGCTGACCGCTGACCCCACTCACTGAGCCCAGTCACTGACACCACTCACTGACTCCTGACCCACCCAATGAGACCACTCACTGAGACCACTCGCTGACCCCAATCATGGAGCCCACTCACTGGCCGTATTCACGAGCACACTCACTGAACCCTGACCCCACTCACTGAACACACTGACCCCACTCACTGACCCCACTCACTGAGCCCTATCACCCACTGACCCCTGATCCACTCACTGAGCCCACTTATTGAACCCTGACCCCACTCACTGAGCCCACTCACTGAACCCTGACCCCACTCACTGAGCCTACACACTAACACCTGACCCACTCACTGACCTCATTCACTGAGTCCACTCACTGACCCCTGACCCAGTCACTGACCCCACTCACTGACCCCACTCACTGACCCCACTCACTGAGCCCACTCACTGAACCCACTCACTGAACCCGGACCCCACTCACTGACCCCGACCCACTCTCTGAGCCCACTCTCTGAGCCCAATCACTGACCAAACTCACTGAGCCCATTCACTGAGCCCACTCACTGAGCCCACTCACTGAGCCCACTCACTGAGCCCACTCACTGAGCCCACTCACTGAGCCCACTCACTGAGCCAACTCACTGACCCCCCTCACTGAGCCCAGTCACTGACACCACTCACTGACCCCTGACTCACCCAATGAGTCCACTCACTGAGCTACCTCACTGAGACCACTTGCTGACCCCAATCACGGAGCCCACTCACTGACCGCATTCACGAGCACACTCACTGAACCCTGACCCCACTCACTGAACACACTGACACCTGACCCCAATCACTGATCCCACTCACTGACCCCTGACCCACTCACTGAGCCCATTCACTGACCCCACTCACTGAGCCCTAAATACCACCCACTGACCCCTGACCCACTCACTGAGCCCACTTATTGAACCCTGACCTCATTCACTGAGTCCACTCACTGACCCCTGACCCAGTCACTGACCCCACTCACTGAGCCCAGTCACTGAGCTCACTTACTGAGCCCACTCACTGAACCCTCACTGACCCCGGACCCCACTCACTGACCCCGACCCACTCACTGAGCCCACTCACTGAACCCTGACCCCACTCACTGAACCCTGACCCCACTCACTGAACCCTGACCCCACTCACTGACCTCATTCACTGAGCCCACTCACTGAACCCTGACGCTGATACCTGACCCCAAACACTGACCCCACTCACTCACTGAACCCACTCACTGACTGCACTCACTGAGCCCTGACTCCACTCACTGACCCCTGACTCCACTCACTGACCCCACTCACTCACTGAGCCCTGACTCCACTCACTCAACCCACTCACTGACCCCTGACCCCACTCACTGAGTTCACTCACTGACCCCACACACTGAGCCCAATCACTCACCCCATTCACTGACCCCACTCACTGAGCCCACTCACTGACCCCTGACCCACCCAATGAGCCCACTCACTGACCCCTGACCCACCCAATGAGCCATCTCACTGAGCCCACTCGCTGACCCCAATCACGGAACCCACTCACTAACCGCACTCACGAGCCCACTCACTGAACCCTGATCCCACTCACTGAACACATTGACACCTGACCCCAATCACTGACTCCACTCACTAACCCCTGACCCACTCACTGAGCCCATTCACTGACCCCACTCACTGAGCCCACTCACTGACCCAACTCACTGAGTCCACTCACTGAGTCCACTCACTGACCCCACTCACTGAGCCCACTCACTGAGCCCACTCACTGAGCCCACAGACTGACCCCAATCACTGACCCCTGACCCCACTCACTGACCCAACTCACTGAGCCCACTTACTGAGTCCACTCACTGACCCCACTCACTGAGCCCACTCACTGAGCCCACTCACTGAGCCCACTCACTGAGCCCACAGACTGACCCCACTCACTGACCCCACTCACTGACCCCACAGACTGACCCCACAGACTGACCCCACTCACTGAGCCCAATCACTGACCCCTGACCCCACTCACTGAGCCCACCCCATGAGCCCACTCCCCATTCACTGACACTGACCCCACTCACTGAGCCCACTCACTGAGCCCACTCATGAACTCTACTCACGGGCCCCACTCACTGACCCCTGACCACACTCACTGACCCAACAAACTGAGCCCACTCTCTGAGCCCACTCTCTGAGCCCACTCTCTGAGCCCACTCTCTGAGCCCACTCTCTGAGCCCACTCTCTGAGCCCACTCTCTGAGCCCACTCTCTGAGCCCACTCTCTGAGCCCACTCTCTGAGCCCACTCTCTGAGCCCACTCTCTGAGCCCACTCTCTGAGCCCACTCTCTGAGCCCACTCTCTGAGCCCACTCTCTGAGCCCACTCTCTGAGCCCACTCTCTGAGCCCACTCTCTGAGCCCACTCTCTGAGCCCACTCACTGAGCCCACTCACTGAGCCCACTCACTGAGCCCACTCACTGAGCCCACTCACTGAGCCCACTCACTAACCCCACTCACTAACCCCACTCACTAACCCCACTTACTGAGCCCACTCACGGAACCCACTCACTGACCCAACTCACTGAGCCCCCTCACTGAGCCCAGTCACTGACACCACTCACTGACCCCTGACTCACCCAATGAGTCCACTCACTGAGCCAACTCACTGAGACCACTTGCTGACCCGAATCACGGAGCCCACTCACTGACCGCATTCACGAGCACACTCACTGAACCCTGACCCCACTCACTGAACACACTGACACCTGACCCCAATCACTGATCCCACTCACTGACCCCTGACCCACTCACTGAGCCCATTCACTGACCCCACTCACTGAGCCCTAACAACACCCACTGACCCCTGACCCACTCACTGAGCCCACTTATTGAACCCTGACCTCATTCACTGAGTCCACTCACTGACCCCTGACCCAGTCACTGACCCCACTCACTGAGCCCAGTCACTGACCCCACTCACTGAGCTCACTTACTGAGCCCACTCACTGAACCCACACTGACCCCGGACCCCACTCACTGAGCCCACTCACTGAACCCTGACCCCACTCACTGAACCCTGACCCCACTCACTGAACCCTGATCCCACTCACTGAACCCTGATCCCACTCACTGACCTCATTCACTGAGCCCACTCAGTGAACCCTGACGCTGATACCTGACCCCAAACACTGACCCCACTCACTCACTGAACCCACTCACTGAGCCCATTCACTGAGCCCTGACTCCACTCACTGACCCCTGACTCCACTCACTGACCCCACTCACTCACTGACCCCACTCACTGAGCCCTGACTCCACTCACTCAACCCACTCACTGACCCCTGACCCCACTCACTGAGTTCACTCACTGACCCCACTCACTGAGCTCACTCACTGAGCCCAATCACTGACCCCATTCACTGAGCCCACTCACTGAGCCCACTCACTGAGCCCACTTTCTGAGCCCACTCACTGACCCCTGACCCACCCAATGAGCCCACTCACTGACCCCTGACCCACCCAATGAGCCATCTCACTGAGCCCACTCGCTGACCCCAATCACGGAACCCACTCACTGACCGCACTCACGATCCCACTCACTGAACCCTGATCCCACTCACTGAACACATTGACACCTGACCCCAATCACTGACTCCACTCACTAACCCCTGACCCACTCACTGAGCCCATTCACTGACCCCACTCACTGACCCCACTCACTGACCCCACTCACTGACCCCACTCACTGAGCCCACTCACTGAGCCCACTCACTGAGCCCACTCACTGAGCCCTAACTCCACTCACTGAACCCTGAACCCACTCACTGACCTCATTCACTGAGTCCACTCGCTGACCGCTGACCCCACTCACTGAGCCCAGTCACTGACACCACTCACTGACTCCTGACCCACCCAATGAGACCACTCACTGAGACCACTCGCTGACCCCAATCATGGAGCCCACTCACTGGCCGCATTCACGAGCACACTCACTGAACCCTGACCCCACTCACTGAACACACTGACCCCACTCACTGACCCCACTCACTGAGCCCTAACATCACCCACTGACCCCTGATCCACTCACTGAGCCCACTTATTGAACCCTGACCCCACTCACTGAGCCCACTCACTGAACCCTGACCCCACTCACTGAGCCTACACACTAACACCTGACCCACTCACTGACCTCATTCACTGAGTCCACTCACTGACCCCTGACCCAGTCACTGACCCCACTCACTGACCCCACTCACTGAGCCCACTCACTGAACCCACTCACTGAACCCGGACCCCACTCACTGACCCCGACCCACTCTCTGAGCCCACTCTCTGAGCCCAATCACTGACCAAACTCACTGAGCCCATTCACTGAGTCCACTCACTGAGCCCACTCACTGAGCCCACTCACTGAGCCCACTCACTGAGCCCACTCACTGAGCCCACTCACTGACCGCTGACCCCACTCACTGAGCCCCCTCACTGAGCACAGTCACTGACACCACTCACTGACCCCTGACTCACCCAATGAGTCCACTCACTGAGCTAACTCACTGAGACCACTTGCTGACCCCAATCACGGAGCCCACTCACTGACCGCATTCACGAGCACACTCACTGAACCCTGACCCCACTCACTGAACACACTGACACCTGACCCCAATCACTGATCCCACTCACTGACCCCTGACCCACTCACTGAGCCCATTCACTGACCCCACTCACTGAGCCCTAAATACCACCCACTGACCCCTGACCCACTCACTGAGCCCACTTATTGAACCCTGACCTCATTCACTGAGTCCACTCACTGACCCCTGACCCAGTCACTGACCCCACTCACTGAGCCCAGTCACTGAGCTCACTTACTGAGCCCACTCACTGAACCCTCACTGACCCCGGACCCCACTCACTGACTCCGACCCACTCACTGAGCCCACTCACTGAACCCTGACCCCACTCACTGAACCCTGACCCCACTCACTGAACCCTGATCCCACTCACTGACCTCATTCACTGAGCCCACTCACTGAACCCTGACGCTGATACCTGACCCCAAACACTGACCCCACTCACTCACTGAACCCACTCACTGACTGCACTCACTGAGCCCTGACTCCACTCACTGACCCCTGACTCCACTCACTGACCCCACTCACTGAGCCCTGACTCCACTCACTCAACCCACTCACTGACCCCTGACCCCACTCACTGAGTTCACTCACTGACCCCACTCACTGAGCCCAATCACTCACCCCATTCACTGACCCCACTCACTGAGCCCACTCACTGACCCCTGACCCACCCAATGAGCCCACTCACTGACCCCTGACCCACCCAATGAGCCATCTCACTGAGCCCACTCGCTGACCCCAATCACGGAACCCACTCACTAACCGCACTCACGAGCCCACTCACTGAACCCTGATCCCACTCACTGAACACATTGACACCTGACCCCAATCACTGACTCCACTCACTAACCCCTGACCCACTCACTGAGCCCATTCACTGACCCCACTCACTGAGCCCACTCACTGAACCCACTCACTGAGCCCTAACTCCACTCACTGAACCCTGACCCCAATCACTGAGCCCACTCACTGACCCCTGACCCACTCACTGACCTCATTCACTGAGTCCACTCGCTGACCGCTGACCCCACTCACTGACACCACTCACTGACTCCTGACCCACCCAATGAGACCACTCACTGAGCCAACTCACTGAGCCCACTCGCTGACCCCAATCACGGAGCCCACTCACTGGCCGCATTCACGAGCACACTCACTGAACCCTGACCCCACTCACTGAACACACTGACCCCACTCACTGAACACACTCACTGAGCCCTAACATCACCCACTGACCCCTGATCCACTCACTGAGCCCACTTATTGAACCCTGACCCCACTCACTGAGCCCACTCACTGAACCCTGACCCCACTCACTGAGTCTACACACTAACACCTGACCCACTCACTGACCTCATTCACTGAGTCCACTCACTGACCCAGTCACTGATCCCACTCACTGAGCCCAGTCACTGACCCCACTCACTGACCCCACTCACTGAGCCCACTCACTGAGCCCACTCACTGAGCCCACTCACTGAGCCCACTCACTGAACCCGGACCCCACTCACTGACCCCGACCCACTCACTGAGCCCACTCACTGAACCCTGACCCCACTCACTGAACCCTGACCCCACTCACTGAGCCCACTCACTGACCTCATTCACTGAGTCCACTCGCTGACCGCTGACCCCACTCACTGACACCACTCACTGACTCCTGACCCACCCAATGAGACCACTCACTGAGCCAACTCACTGAGCCCACTCGCTGACCCCAATCACGGAGCCCACTCACTGGCCGCATTCACGAGCACACTCACTGAACCCTGACCCCACTCACTGAACACACTGACCCCACTCACTGAACACACTCACTGAGCCCTAACATCACCCACTGACCCCTGATCCACTCACTGAGCCCACTTATTGAACCCTGACCCCACTCACTGAGCCCACTCACTGAACCCTGACCCCACTCACTGAGCCTACACACTAACACCTGACCCACTCACTGACCTCATTCACTGAGTCCACTCACTGACCCCTGACCCAGTCACTGATCCCACTCACTGAGCCCACTCACTGAACCCGGACCCCACTCACTGACCCCGACCCACTCACTGAGCCCACTCACTGAACCCTGACCCCACTCACTGAACACACTCGTTGATACCTGACCCCAAACACTGACCCCACTCACTGACTGCACTCATTGAGCCCACTTACTGAGCCCTGACTCCACTCACTGACCCCTGACCCAACTCACTGACCCCACTCACTGAGCCCAATCACTGAGCCCACTCACTGAGCCCACTCACTGAGCCCACTCACTGAGCCCAATCACTGAGCCCACTCACTGACCGCACTCACGAGCCCACTCACTGAACCCTGATCCCACTCACTGAACACACTGACCCCAATCACTGACCCCACTCACTGACCCCTGACCCACTCACTGAGCCCATTCAATGACCCCACTCACTGAGCCCTAACCCCACTCACTGAACCCTGACCCCACTCACTGACCTCATTTACTGAGTCCACTCACTGATCCCCGACCCACTCACTGAGCCCTCACTGTCCCCAATCACTGACCCCGACCCACTCACTGAACCCTGACCCCACTCACTGAGCCCTGACCCCACTCACTGGACACACTCGCTGACACCTGACCCCACTCAGTGACTGCACTCACTGAGCCCACTTACCGAGCCCACTCACTGAGCCCTGACCCCAATACCGAGCCCACTCACTGAGCCCTGACCCCAATACCGAGCCCACTCACTGAGCCCTGACCCCAATACCGAGCACACTCACTGAGCCCTGACCCCACTCACTGATGCCACTCACTGAACCCACCCACTCTCTGACCCCACTCTCTGACCCCACTCTCTGACCCCAATCACTGACCCCACTCATTGAGCCCACTCACTGACCCCAATGACTGAGCTCACTCAATAACCCCACTCACTGATCCCACTCACTGAGCCCACTCACTGAGCCCAATCACTCAATCCACTCACTGAGCCCACTCACTGACCGCTGACCCCACTCACTGAGCCCCCTCACTGAGCCCAGTCACTGACACCACTCACTGACCCCTGACCCACCCAATGAGTCCACTCACTGAGCCAACTCACTGAGACCACTCGCTGACCCCAATCACGGAGCCCACTCACTGACCGCATTCACGAGCACACTCACTGAACCCTGACCCCACTCACTGAACACACTGACACCTGACCCCAATCACTGATCCCACTCACTGACCCCTGACCCACTCACTGAGCCCATTCACTGACCCCACTCACTGAGCCCTAACACCACCCACTGACCCCTGACCCACTCACTGAGCCCACTCACTGAACCCTGACCCCACTCACTGAGCCTACACACTGACACCTGACCCACTCACTCACCTCATTCACTGAGTCCACTCACTGACCCCACTCACTGAGCCCAGTCACTGACCCCACTCACTGAGCTCACTTACTGAGCCAACTCACTGAACCCTCACTGACCCCTGACCCCACTCACTGACCCCGACCCACTCACTGAGCCCACTCACTGAACCCTGACCCCACTCACTGAACCCTGACCCCACTCACTGAACCCTGACCCATTCACTGAGCCCACTCACTGACCCCTGACCCACTCACTGAGCCCACTTACTGAACCCACTTACTGAACCCTGACCCTACTCACTGAACACACACGCTGATACCTGACCCCACTCACTGACTGCACTCACTGAGCCCATTCACTGAGCCCTGACTCCACTCACTCAACCCACTAACTGACCCCTGACTCCACTCACTGACCCCACTCACTCAACCCACTCACTGACCCCTGACCCCACTCACTGACTGCACTCACTGAGCCCTGACTCCACTCACTCACTGACCTCTGACCCCACTCACTGAGCCCACTCACTGAGCTCAATCACTGACCCCACTCACTGAGCCCACTCACTGAGCCCACTCACTGACCCCTGACCCACCCAATGAGCCCACTCACTGAGCCCACTCACTGAGCCCTGACCCACCCAATGAGCCCACTCACTGACCCCTGACCCACCCAATGAGCCATCTCACTGAGCCCACTCACTGACCCCAATCACGGAGCCCACTCACTGAACCCTGATCCCACTCACTGAGCCCATTCACTGACCCCACTCACTGAGCCCTAACTCCACTCACTGAACCCTGACCCCACTCACTGACCCCTGACCCACTCACTGACCTCATTCACTGAGTCCACTCGCTGAGCCCACTCACTGACCGCTGACCCCACTCACTGAGCCCAGTCACTGACACCACTCACTGACCCCTGACCCACCCAATGAGTCCACTCACTGAGCCAACTCACTGAGACCACTCGCTGACCCCAATCACGGAGCCCACTCACTGACCGCATTCACGAGCACACTCACTGAACCCTGACCCCACTCACTGACCCCTGACCCACTCACTGAGCCCATTCACTGACCCCACTCACTGAGCCCTAACATCACCCACTGACCCCTGATCCACTCACTGAGCCCACTTATTGAACCCTGACCCCACTCACTGAACTCTGACCCCACTCACTGAGCATACACACTGACACCTGACCCACTCACTGACCTCATTCACTGAGTCCACTCACTGACCCAGTCACTGACCCCACTCACTGAGCCCAGTCACTGACCCCACTCACTGACCCCGGACCCCACTCACTGACCCCGACCCACTCACTGAGCCCACTCACTGAACCCTGACCCCACTCACTGAACACACTCGCTGATACCTGACCCCAAACACTGACCCCACTCACTGACCCCACTCATTGAGCCCACTTACTGAGCCCTGACTCCACTCACTGACCCCACTCACTCAACGCTGACTCCACTCACTCAACCCACTCACTGACCCCTGACCACTGAGCTCACTCACTGACCCAACTCACTGACCCAACTCACTGACCCAACTCACTGACCCAACTCACTGACCCAACTCACTGACCCAACTCACTGACCCAACTCACTGACCCAACTCACTGACCCAACTCACTGACCCAACTCACTGACCCAACTCACTGACCCAACTCACTGAGCCCACTCACTGACCCCACTCACTGAGCCCACTCACTGACCCCACTCACTGACCCCACTCACTGACCCCACTCACTGACCCCACTCACTGACCCCACTCACTGACCCCACTCACTGACCCCACTCACTGACCCCACTCACTGACCCCACTCACTGAGCCCACTCATTGACCCAACTCACTGAGCCCACTCACTGAGCCCACTCACTGAGCCCACTCACTGACTCCTGACCCACCCAATGAGCCCACTCACTGACCCCTGACCCACCCAATGAGCCCACTCACTGACCCCAATCACGGAGCCCACTCACTGACCGCACTCACGAGCCCACTCACTGAACCCTGATCCCACTCACTGAACACACTGACACCTGACCCCAATCACTGAGCCCATTCACTGACCCCACTCACTGAGCCCACTCACTGAGCCCACTCACTGAGCCCACTCTCTGACCCCACTCTCTGACCCCACTCTCTGACCCCACTCTCTGACCCCACTCTCTGACCCCACTCTCTGACCCCACTCTCTGACCCCACTCTCTGACCCCACTCTCTGACCCCACTCTCTGACCCCACTCTCTGACCCCACTCTCTGACCCCACTCTCTGACCCCACTCATTGAGCCCACTCACTGACCCCAATGACTGAGCTCACTCACTAACCCCACTCACTGAGCCCACTCACTGAGCCCAATCACTCAATCCACTCACTGAGCCCACTCACTGAGCCCACTCACTGACCGCTGACCCCACTCACTGAGCCCCCTCACTGAGCCCAGTCACTGACACCACTCACTGACCCCTGACCCACCCAATGAGTCCACTCACTGAGCCAACTCACTGAGACCACTCGCTGACCCCAATCACGGAGCCCACTCACTGACCGCATTCACGAGCACACTCACTGAACCCTGACCCCACTCACTGAACACACTGACACCTGACCCCAATCACTGATCCCACTCACTGAGCCCTAACACCACCCACTGACCCCTGACCCACTCACTGAGCCCACTCACTGAACCCTGACCCCACTCACTGAGCCTACACACTGACACCTGACCCACTCACTGACCTCATTCACTGAGTCCACTCACTGACCCCACTCACTGAGCCCAGTCACTGACCCCACTCACTGAGCTCACTTACTGAGCCCACTCACTGAACCCTCACTGACCCCTGACCCCACTCACTGACCCCGACCCACTCACTGAGCCCACTCACTGAACCCTGACCCCACTCACTGAACCCTGACCCATTCACTGAGCCCACTCACTGACCCCTGACCCACTCACTGAGCCCACTTACTGAACCCACTTACTGAACCCTGACCCTACTCACTGAACACACACGCTGATACCTGACCCCAAACACTGACCCCACTCACTGAGCCCACTCACTGACTGCACTCACTGAGCCCACTGAGCCCTGACTCCACTCACTCAACCCACTAACTGACCCCTGACTCCACTCACTGACCCCACTCACTCAACCCACTCACTGACCCCTGACCCCACTCACTGACTGCACTCACTGAGCCCTGACTCCACTCACTCAACCCACTCACTGACCTCTGACCCCACTCACTGAGCCCACTCACTGAGCCCACTCACTGACCCCTGACCCACCCAATGAGCCCACTCACTGAGCCCACTCACTGAGCCCTGACCCACCCAATGAGCCCACTCACTGACCCCTGACCCACCCAATGAGCCATCTCACTGAGCCCACTCACTGACCCCAATCACGGAGCCCACTCACGAGCCCACTCACTGAACCCTGATCCCACTCACTGAGCCCATTCACTGACCCCACTCACTGAGCCCTAACTCCACTCACTGAACCCTGACCCCACTCACTGACCCCTGACCCACTCACTGACCTCATTCACTGAGTCCACTCGCTGAGCCCACTCACTGACCGCTGACCCCACTCACTGAGCCCAGTCACTGACACCACTCACTGACCCCTGACCCACCCAATGAGTCCACTCACTGAGCCAACTCACTAAGACCACTCGCTGACCCCAATCACGGAGCCCACTCACTGACCGCATTCACGAGCACACTCACTGAACCCTGACCCCACTCACTGACCCCTGACCCACTCACTGAGCCCATTCACTGACCCCACTCACTGAGCCCTAACATCACCCACTGACCCCTGATCCACTCACTGAGCCCACTTATTGAACCCTGACCCCACTCACTGAACTCTGACCCCACTCACTGAGCATACACACTGACACCTGACCCACTCACTGACCTCATTCACTGAGTCCACTCACTGACCCAGTCACTGACCCCACTCACTGAGCCCAGTCACTGACCCCACTCACTAAGCCCACTTACTGAGCCCACTCACTGAACCCACTCACTGACCCCGGACCCCACTCACTGACCCCGACCCACTCACTGAGCCCACTCACTGAACCCTGACCCCACTCACTGAACACACTCGCTGATACCTGACCCCAAACACTGACCCCACTCACTGACCCCACTCACTGAGCCCACTTACTGAGCCCTGACTCCACTCACTGACCCCACTCACTCAACCCTGACTCCACTCACTCAACCCACTCACTGACCCCTGACCCCTGACCCCACTCACTGAGCTCACTCACTGACCCAACTCACTGAGCCCACTCACTGAGTCCACTCACTGAGCCCACTCACTGAGCCCACTCACTGAGCCCACTCACTGAGCCCACTCACTGATCCCACTCACTGACCCAACTCACTGAGCCCACTCACTGAGCCCACTCACTGAGCCCACTCACTGAGCCCACTCACTGACTCCTGACCCCACTCACTGACCCCTGACCCACCCAATGAGCCCACTCACTGACCCCTGACCCACCCAATGAGCCCACTCACTGACCCCAATCACGGAGCCCACTCACTGAACACACTGACACCTGACCCCACTCTCTGAGCCCACTCTCTGAGCCCACTCTCTGAGCCCACTCTCTGAGCCCACTCTCTGAGCCCACTCTCTGAGCCCACTCTCTGAGCCCACTCTCTGAGCCCACTCTCTGAGCCCACTCTCTGAGCCCACTCTCTGAGCCCACTCTCTGAGCCCACTCTCTGAGCCCACTCTCTGAGCCCACTCTCTGAGCCCACTCTCTGAGCCCACTCTCTGAGCCCACTCTCTGAGCCCACTCTCTGAGCCCACTCTCTGAGCCCACTCTCTGAGCCCACTCTCTGAGCCCACTCTCTGAGCCCACTCTCTGAGCCCACTCTCTGAGCCCACTCTCTGAGCCCACTCTCTGAGCCCACTCTCTGAGCCCACTCTCTGAGCCCACTCTCTGAGCCCACTCGCTGAGCCCAATCGCTGAGCCCAATCGCTGAGCCCACTCGCTGAGCCCACTCACTGAGCCCACTCAATGAGCCCACTCAATGAGCCCAAACACTGAATCCACTCACTGACTCCTGACCCCACTCACTGACCCCTGACCCACCCAATGAGACCACTCACTGAGCCAACTTACTGAGACCACTCGCTGACCCCAATCACGGAGCCCACTCACTGACCGCATTCACGAGCACACTCACTGACCCCTGACCCACTCACTGAGCCCACTCACTGAGCCCTCACTGTCCCCAATCACTGACCCCGACCCACTCACTGAACCCTGAACCCACTCACTGAGCCCACTCACTGAACCCTGACCCCACTCTCTGGACACACTCGCTGACACCTGACCCCACTCACTGAGCCCACTCACTGACCCCATTCACTGAGCCCACTTCCTGAGCCCAAACACTGAATCCACTCACTGACCCCACACATTGAGCCCACTCACTGACCTCACTCACTGAGCCCACTCACTGACCCCACTCACTGACCCCACTCACTGACCCCACTCACTGACCCCACTCACTGACCCCACTCACTGAGCCCAATCACTGACCCAACTCACTGAGCCCACTCACTGACCCCATTCACTGAGCCCACTTCCTGAGCCCAAACACTGAGCCCACTCACTGAGCCCACTCACGGAGCCCACTCACGGAGCCCACTCACGGAGCCCACTCACGGAGCCCACTCACGGAGCCCACTCACGGAGCCCACTCACGGAGCCCACTCACGGACCCCACTCAGTGACCGCTGACCCCACTCACTGAGCCCCCTCACTGAGCCCAGTCACTGACACCACTCACTGACTCCTGACCCCACTCACTGACCCCTGACCCACCCAATGAGTCCACTCACTGAGCCAACTCAGAGACCACTCGCTGACCCCAATCACGGAGCCCACTCACTGACCGCATTCACGAGCACACTCACTGAACCCTGACCCCACTCACTGAACACACTGACACCTGACCCCAATCACTGACCCCTGACCCACTCACTGAGCCCATTCACTGACCCCACTCACTGAGCCCTAACACCACCCACTGACCCCTGACCCACTCACTGAGCCCACTTATTGAACCCTGACCCCACTCACTGAACCCTGACCCCACTCACTGAGCCTACACACTGACACCTGACCCACTCACTGACCTCATTCACTGAGTCCACTTACTGAACCCACTCACTGAGCTCACTTACTGAGCCCACTCACTGAACCCTGACCCCACTCACTGACCCCGACCCACTCACTGAACCCTGACTTCACTCACCGAGCCCACTCACTGACCCCTGACCCACTCACTGACCTCATTCACTGAGCCCACTCACTGAACCCTGACCCCACTCACTGAACACACACGCTGATACCTGACCCCAAACACTGACCCCACTCACTGACTGCACTCACTGAGCCCACTCACTGAGCCCATTCACTGAGCCCTGACTCCACTCACTCAACCCACTCACTGACCCCTGACTCCACTCACTCAACCCACTCACTGAGCTCACTCACTGAACCCTGATCCCACTCACTGAACACACTGACCACAATCACTGACCCCACTCACTGACCCCTGACCCACTCACTGAGCCCATTCACTGACCCCACTCACTGAGCCCTAACCCCACTCACTGAACCCTGACCCCACTCACTAACCCATGACTCACTCACTGACCTCATTTACTGAGTCCCCTCACTGTCCCCAATCACTGACCCCGACCCACTCACTGAACCCTGACCCCAATCACTGAGCCCACTCACTGAACCCTGACCCCACTCACTGGACACACTCGCTGACACCTGACCCCACTCACTGACTACACTCACTGAGCCCACTTTCTGAGCCCACTCAGTGACTGCACTCACTGAGCCCACTCACTGAGCCCTGACCCCAATACTGAGCCCACTCACTGAACCCTGACCCCACTCACTCAACCCACTCACTGACCCCTGACCCCACTCACTCAACCCACTCACTGACCCCTGAATCCACTTACTGACTCCTGACCCCACTCACTGATGCCACTCACTGACCCCTGACCCCACTCACTGAACCCACTCACTCACTCGACACCTCTCACTGAGCCCACTCACTGAGCCCAGACCCCACTCACTGAACCCACTCACTGAGCCCTGACCCCATTCACTGAGCAGACTCATTGAGCCCACTCACTGAACCCGCTCACTGACTTCATTCACTGAGCCCACTCACTGAGCTCACTCACTGACCCCACTCACTGAGCACACTCACTGAGCACACTCACTGAGCACACTCACTGAGCACACTCACTTACCCCACTCTCTGACCCACGCACTGACCCCAATCACTGACCCCACTCATTGACCCCAATCACTGAGCTCACTCACTGACCCCACTCACTGAGCTCACTCACTTACCCCACTCACTGACCCCACTCACTGACCCCACTCACTGACCTCACTCACTGACCTCACTCACTGACCTCACTCACTGACCTCACTCACTGACCTCACTCACTGACCTCACTCACTGACCTCACTCACTGACCTCACTCACTGACCTCACTCACTGACCTCACTCACTGAGCCCACTCACTGAGCCCACTCACTGAGCCCACTCACTGAGCCCACTCACTGAGCCCACTCACTGAGCCCACTCACTGAGCTCACTCACTGAGCTCACTCACTGACCCCACTCACTGACCCCACTCACTGACCCCACTCACTGACCCCACTCACTGACCCCACTCACTGACCCCACTCACTGACCCCACTCACTGACCCCACTCACTGACCCCACTCACTGACCCCACTCACTGACCCCACTCACTGACCCCACTCACTGACCCCACTCACTGACCCCACTCACTGAGCCCAATCATTGAGCCCAATCATTGAGCCCACTCACTGAGCCCACTCACTGACCGCTGACCCCACTCACTGAGCCCAGTCACTGACACCACTCACTGACTCCTGACCCCACTCACTGACCCCTGACCCACCCAATGAGTCCACTCACTGAGCCAACTCACTGAGACCACTCGCTGACCCCAATCACGGAGCCCACTCACTGACCGCATTCACGAGCACACTCACTGAACCCTGACCCCACTCACTGAACACACTGACCCCAATCACTGATCCCACTCACTGACCCCTGACCCACACTCTGAGCCCACTTATTGAACCCTGACCCCACTCACTGAGCCCACTCACTGAACCCTGACCCCACTCACTGAGCCTACACACTAACACCTGACCCCACTCACTGAGCCTACACACTGACACCTGACCCACTCACTGACCTCATTCACTGAGTCCACTCACTGACCCCTGACCCAGTCACTGACCCCACTCACTGAGCCCAGTCACTGACCCCACTCACTGAGCTCACTTACTGACCCCACTCACTGAGCCCTCACTGACCCCTGACCCCACTCACTGACCCCGACCCACTCACTGAGCCCACTCACTGACCTCATTCACTGAGCCCACTCACTGAACCCTGACCCCACTCACTGAACACACACGCTGATACCTGACCCCAAACACTGACCCCACTCACTGAGCTCACTCACTGAGCCCTGACTCCACTCACTCAACCCACTCACTGACCCCTGACCCCACTCACTGAGCCCACTCACTGACCCCACTCACTGACCCCACTCACTGAGCCCAATCACTGACCCCACTCACTGAGCCCTGACCCACCCAATGAGCCCACTCACTGACCCCTGACCCACCCAATGAGCCATCTCACTGAGCCCACTCGCTGACCCCAATCACGGAGCCCACTCACTGAACCCTGATCCCACTCACTGAACACATTGACACCTGACCCCAATCACTGACTCCACTCACTGACCCCTGACCCACTCACTGAGCCCATTCACTGACCCCACTCACTGAGCCCTAACTCCACTCACTGAACCCTGACCCCACTCACTGAGCCCACTCACTGACCTCATTCACTGAGTCCACTCGCTGAGCCCACTCACTGAACGCTGACCCCACTCACTGAGCCCAGTCACTGACACCACTCACTGACACCACTCACTGACCCCTGACCCACCCAATGAGTCCACTCACTGAGCCAACTCACTGAGCCCACTCGCTGACCCCAATCACGGAGCCCAATCACTGACCGCATTCACGAGCACACTCACTGAACCCTGACCCCAATCACTGAACACACTGACCCCACTCACTGACCCCTGACCCACTCACTGAGCCCTAACATCACCCACTGACCCCTGATCCACTCACTGAGCCCACTTATTGAACCCTGACCCCACTCACTGAGCCCACTCACTGAACCTTGACCCCACTCACTGAACCCTGACCCCACTCACTGAGCCTGCACACTGACACCTGACCCACTCACTGACCTCATTCACTGAGTCCACTCACTGACCCCTGACCCAGTCACTGAGCCCACTTACTGAGCCCACTCACTGAACCCACTCACTGAGCCCTCACTGACCCCGGACCCCACTCACTGACCCCGACCCACTCACTGAACCCTGACCCACTCACTGACCTCATTCACTGAGCCCACTCACTGAACCCTGACCCCACTCACTGATACCTGACCCCAAACACTGACCCCACTCACTGACTGCACTCATTGAGCCCACTTACTGAGCCCTGACTCCACTCACTGACCCCACTCACTGAGCCCACTCACTGAGCCCACTCACTGAGCCCACTCACTGAGCCCACTCACTGAGCCCACTCACTGACCCAACTCACTGAGCCCACTCACTGAGCCCACTCACTGAACCCACTCACTGAACCCACTCACTAAGCCCACTTACTGACCCCACTCATTGAGCCCAGTCAGTGACTCCACTCACTGACTCCTGACCCCACTCACTGACCCCTGACCCACCCAATGAGCCCAATCACTGACCCCTGACCCACCCAATGAGCCCACTCACTGACCCCAATCACGGAGCCCACTCACTGACCGCACTCACGAGCCCACTCACTGAACCCACTGACACCTGACCCCAATCACTGACCCCTGACCCACTCACTGAGCCCATTCACTGACCCCTCACTGAGCCCTAACCCCACTCACTGAACCCTGACCCCACTCACTGAGCCCACTCACTGACCCCTGACCCACTCACTGACCTCATTTACTGAGTCCACTCACTGACCCCTGACCCACTCACTGAGCCCACTCACTGAACGCACTCACTGAGCCCTCACTGTCCCCAATCACTGACCCCGACCCACTCACTGACCCCTGACCCACCCAATGAGCCCACTCACTGACCCCTGACCCACCCAATGAGCCCACTCACTGACCCCAATCACGGAGCCCACTCACTGACCGCACTCACGAGCCCACTCACTGAACCCACTGACACCTGACCCCAATCACTGACCCCTGACCCACCCACTGAGCCCATTCACTGACCCCTCACTGAGCCCTAACCCCACTCACTGAACCCTGACCCCACTCACTGAGCCCACTCACTGACCCCTGACCCACTCACTGACCTCATTTACTGAGTCCACTCACTGACCCCTGACCCACTCACTGAACGCACTCACTGAGCCCAATCACTGACCCCGACCCACTCACTGAACCCTGACCCCACTCACTGAGCCCACTCACTGAGCCCTGACCCCAATCACTGAGCCCACTCACTGAACCCTGACCCCACTCACTGGACACACTCGCTGACACCTGACCCCACTCACTGACTGCACTCACTGAGCCCACTCACTGAGCCCTGACCCCAATACTGAGCCCACTCACTCAACCCACTTACTGACCCCTGACCCCACTCACTGACCCCTGAATCCACTCAGACTCCTGACCCCACTCACTGATGCCTGACACCACTCACACCTCTCACTGAGCTCAGACCCCACTCACTGAGCCCACTTACTGAAGCCTGACCCCACTCACTGAAATCACTCACTGAGCCCTGACCCCATTCACTGAGCAGACTCATTGAGCCCACTCTCTGACCCCACTCACTGAACCCGCTCACTGACTTCATTCACTGAGCCCACTCACTGCGCCTACTCCCTGACCCCAATCACTGAGCCCACTCACTGACCGCACTCACTGAACCCTGACCCCACTCACTGACCCCTGACCCCACTCACTGAACACACTCACTGACCCATGACCCCACTCACTGAGCCCTGACCCCATTCACTGAGCCCATGCACTGACCCCTGATCCCTCTCACTGACCCCACTCAGTGATCACTAACCCTATACTCTGACCCCACTCATGTATCCTGGATCCAGTCACTGACAAGTGACCGCAATCACCGTTCCCTGACCATACTCTCTGACGCCACTCCCTGACCCAACGTCTGACCTCTGAACCCAGATTTCCAGAATCGGCGGAATTATGAGAGAGCTCCAGAAACAGGGGAATCCGGAGTTTCAGAAACGGAGTAATAGTGATCTCCAAAAACGATGGAATTAGGAGCACCGGAAATAGGAACTAGGAGCGATCACTCAAAGCATTGGTGTTAGGACAATGCTCCAGAAACAGGGGAATTAGGAGGATCAGAAACACTGACCTCTAAACCCACTTTCTGACCATTGACCCCACTCTGATCTCACTCACTGACCCTTGACATAACTCACTGACCCCTGATCCCAGTCATTAATCCATCTCACTGACCGCATTCACTGACCCACTTACTGAATCCTGAGCCCAGTCAGTGGCCCCTGACCCCATGTCAGGAGAATTCGGAGGCTGAGGAACAGTGCAATAGTGACCTGAGATACGGGGGAATTAAGAGCGCTAGAAATAGGAGAATTATAGCTGCAGAAAATGGGAATTATATCCAGAAACAGGGACATTAGTTCCAGAAATATAGAAATTATCTTCAGAAACAGGGGAGAATAACTCCAGAAACAGTGATATTAGGTGCTCCAGAAACAGAACAAATACCTCCAGAAACAGGGGATTTAGTTGGAAGAAACAGGGGAATTAGATGCTCCAGAAGCATGAGAATTAGAAACTCCAGAATCAGGAGAAGAAGGAGCTCTAGGAATGGGGGAATTAGGTGCTCCAGAAACAGAGGACTTAGGACCTTCAGAAACAGGATATTTTGAGAGGGCAACGTCTACATGGAACACTCTATGACCCCTGACCCCACTCATTGACTCCTGCCCCCACTCAAAAAACACTGACCCCACTCATTGACCTCACTCTCTGACATCTAAACCCACTCACTGACCCCTGATCGCACTCACTGATTCCTGACCACACTTAAACAACTACCTTCACCCATTGACTCCACTCACTGAACCGTGAACCCACTCCCTGAACCCTGACCGCATTCACTGACACCAGAACTAAAGGACACATGACCCAACTCACTTATCCCAATCACGTATCCCTGAACCCAATCGTCTACCCATGACCCCAATCTCTAACGCCACTCACTGACCCCCATGCCCTGACCTCTGATCCCAATCATTGTCTCCTGACTCTACCCTGACCACGGACCCCACTCACTGACCCTACTCTCTGACCTCTGACCCATTCTCTGCTCCCACTCTCTGACCACACTTACTGACTCCTGACCCAATCACTGGCCCATGACCCCACTCACTGACTTCTCTCATTCTTATCCATCTCTCTAGATCTCCAGAATTGGTGGAATTATGAAAGAGCTCCAGAAACAGAGGAATTAGGAATTCCTAAAAGGGGGCAATACGGATCTCCAAAAACAAGGAAATTAGGAGCCCCAAAATCAGGATATTAGGAAAGAGATCACCTGACACTGTGGAGTTGGGAGCGAGCTCCAGAAGCAGTGGAATTATGAGCTCCATAAACACGGGAATTTTGCGCAACATAGAGCGGGGAACTAGCAGCTCCATAAACAGGGAAATAAGAGCACCAGAAAGAGATGAATTAGGAGCTCCTGGAACAATTGAATTAGGACCTTCAGAATAAGGAGGAATTAGGAGAGTGCACCAGAAACATGGGAATCAGCATTTCCAGAAACAGAGTAATTAGGAGCTCTAGAAACAATAGAATTTGCTCCAGAAACACTGGAATTTGCTCAAGTTCAAAATGTGCATTTTTCCCCACTGGCAATTAATTGACTGATAGCCGTGCTGTGATAAGTTAGAGTGATGGAGCCCGAGAAGCTACGTGGAAGACTAATGATAACCGTGGTTGTTCTCACACTGCAGTTAAATGTTGGCAAAACTTAGTGTCAATCAGCAATTCTAGTTCCATATGTTGATTTATTGTTCTGCTGAAGTGTTCATAAAGATACAAAGCTTGCACACCAGGCTAGATCTCAGAGACAGAGTGAAATACACTGGAGTGTTTATTCAAAGTTACAGAACATAAAATGTCAGTAAAATTCCCCGTTCTTTTCTCGGCACTGATGGGTTGTGAAAGAGAGACGGGCCGAAAGCACACTGAGCCACACTGACCCCGGGCCAAGGTAAAATTATAACAGATTCAGTCCTTAGCAGCGTGATGCTGAAGAGAGATAAGAGTCGCAAATCAAGGAGAGATTTTCTGATATTGCTGTTGAATCTCGCTTAGATCAAACACTCCATGAATTATCTGCCGGGGAATTCAGAGCTGGGAAATCGCCTTTGAAACCTAAACATAGGCAATACAGGAAAAGCCCAGGCCTAATGAATATCTTAATGCTCAGGTTAAATGTCACTGCCCACGGCCAAGACACTCTCTGATTACAGTCTTCCACACGTTGCTAAGTTTAAAATGTTGTCTGTTTCCACACTGGCAATGAATTGACTGATAGCCGTGCTGTGATAATCTAGGGTCATGCAGCGCAAGAAGGTACATGGAAGACTAATGATAACCGTGATTGTACTGACACTTGCAGTTAAATGTTGGCAACATTTGCAGTGTCAATCAGCAAATCTAGTTCCACATGTGGAGAGAGGTCTAGTCATTTACTGCTGACTTTAAAACAGCAAGCACGGAAGTGTATTGTGTATCGCTGCAACGAATGATGCTCTGCTGATGGTTAGGGCAGCAGCAGTGTGGTGAGCTGGGAATCAAACCCGGGCCACGGCGGAGAGAGGAGAGTCCCAGCGGTTTGGAAAATCACAAATGTAATACCCCTATTTAAAAAAGGAAGGAGACAGAAAACAGGAAACTACAGACTAGTTAGCCTAACATCTGTCGTTGGGAAAATGCTGGAGTCTATTATTAAGGAAGCAGTAGTGGACATTTGGAAAAGCATAATATAGACAAACAGCGTCAGCATGGTTTTATGGAAGGGGAATTACATTTGACAAATTTGCTGGAGTTCTTTGAGGATGTAACGAGCAGGGTGGATAAGTGGGAACCAGTGGATGCAGTGTATTTGGATTACCAGAGGCATTTGATAGGGTGCTACATAAACGGTTACAGCACAACATAAAAGCTCACGGGGTTGGGGGTAATATATTAGCATGGATAGAGGGTGGACCAACTAACAGAATTCAGAGAGTTGGGATAAATGGTTCACTTTCCGGTTGGCAAACAGTCACTAGTGGGGTGCCACAGGGATCGATGCTGGGGCCTCAACTATTTACAATCAAATCAATAACATGGATGAAGGGACCGAGTGTAATGTAGCCAAGTTTGTTGATGATACAAAGATAGGTGGGAAAGCAAGTTGTGAGGAGCACACAATGCATGTGCAAAGGGATATAGATAGGCTAAGAAATTAGCAAACACTTGGCAGATGTAGTATAATGGGGGAAAGTATGAGGTTATCCACTTTGGCATGAAAAAAATACAATTATTTAAATGAAGAGGGAATACAAAATGCTGCAGTACAACAGGACCTGGGGGTCCTTGTGTATGAAGCACAAAAGGTTAGTGTGCAGGTACAGCAAATAATCATGAAGGCAAATGGAATGTTAGCCTTTAATCCAAGGGGGTTGGAATCTAAAAACAGAGAAGTCCTGCTACAACTGTACAGGGTATTGGTGAGACCACACCTAGAGTACTGCATACAGTTTTGAACTCCTTATTTAAGGAGGGATATACTTGCATTGGAGACAGTTCAGAGAAGGTTCACTAGTTTGTTTCCTGAGATGGAGGGGTTGACATGAAGAAAGGTTGAGCAGGTTGGGCCTAAACTCACTGGAGTTTAGATGAGGTGATCTTATTGAAATATATGATTCTGAGTGGGGTCAGCAAGGTGGATATAGAGAGGATGTTTCCACTCGTGGGGGAATCTAGAACTAGGGGGCATAGTTTAAGAATAAGGGGTTGCCGATTTAGAACTGAGATTAGGAGAAATTTCTTCTCTCAGATGGTCGTGAATCTTTGGAATTTTCTACCCCAGAGAGCGAATGGAAGCTGGATCATTGAATATATTTAAGATGAAGATAGACAGATTTTTGAGCGATAATGGAGTGAAGGGTGATGGGGAGCGGGCAGGGAAGTGGAGCTGAGGTTAAGAGCAGATCAGCCATGATCTTATTAAATGGCAGAGCAGGTTCGAGTGGCCAATGGCCTACTCCTGCTCCTATTCCTCATGTTTTTTTAAAGAGTGAAGTATGGATGCAAACAAAACCAGCATCATTTTTTTATCTGACCCAATTCCTGCTGATTAATTTGTCAAATAACCCAAATATTAAACTCCAGCCCTGTTATAGGTGGAATCAATATCAGCTCAGCAGAAAGAAAGCCCAACTGTCAGAATGGACACGACTCAGTCTGGGACAACAGCAGAATCCAAACCCTGCAGTCACTTGTGAACTCGCTGGTGTCTCAGCAAGGTAGATGACTGAGTGAATCCCTTCCCACACATGGAGCAGGTGAATGGCCTCTCCCCAGTGTGAATTCGCTGGTGTATCAGCATCTGGGATGATACAGTGAATCCCTTCCCACACTCGGAGCAGGTGAACGGCTTCTCTCCAGTGTGAATTCGCTGGTGTATCAGCAGCTCAGATGACCGAGTGAATCGCTTCCCACACTCAGAGCAGGTGAACAGCCTCTCCCCGGTGTGAACTCGCTGGTGTGTCAGCAGGCTGGATGACTGAGTGAATCCCTTCCCACACTCGGTGCAGGTGAACGGCCTCTCCCCAGTGTGAACTCGCTGGTGTGTCAGCAGGCTGGATGACTGAGTGAATCCCTTCCCACACTCAGAGCAGGTGAACGGCCTCTCCCCAGTGTGAACTCGCTGGTGTATCAACAGGTGGGATGACCGACTGAATCTCTGACCACATTCAGAGCAGGTGTACGGCCTCTCCCCAGTGTGAAGTCGCTGGTGTTTCAGCAGGTCGGATAACACAGTGAATCCCTTCCCACATTCAGAGCAGGTGAACGGCCTCTCCCCAGTGTGAAGTCGCTGGTGTATCAGCAGGTGGGATGACACAGTGAATCCCTTCCCACATTCGGAGCAGATGAACGGCCTCTCCCCAGTGTGAACTCGCTGGTGTGTCAGCAGGTGGGATGACCGAGTGAATCCCTTCCCACACTCAGAGCAAGTGAATGGCCTCTCCCCAGTGTGACTGCGCCGATGTACTTCCAGTGCAGATGGGTAATTGAATCCCTTCCCACAGTCCCCACATTCCCACAGTTTCTCCATGGTGTGGGTGTCCTTGTGTCTCTCCAGGTTGGACGATCAGTTGAAGTCTCGTCCACACACAGAACACGTGTACGGGTTCTCCCTGCTGTCAATGCTATGATGTTTTTTCAGGCTTTCAAACTGGTTGAAGCTCTTTCCACAGTCTGTGCACTGGAACACTCTCACTCGGGTGTGTGTGTCTCGGTGCTTTTCCAGTCACACTGATGTTTGAAATCCATTTCCACAAACAGAACAGACAAAATTTTCTCCTTCCACGTTCAAAGGCCGATGATATTCAGGTCCTGAGCAATCGAGTGATTGTCAGATCTTGACATGATGTTTGGTTTGAGTTCCCCGTCTGTTCGAATGCCCTGGAAAAGGAGTTTACAAAAATCATTACTGCAAGTGCAGGACAGTAATTCAAAACAGACAATTCTAGATTGTATGGAACATTCTTTCCTCTCTTGTTTCTCCAAAGCAGTAAATCCCCGCCCCATACACTCTTTCCCCGTCCCGGTCCTGAAATTCAAACACATCGCACGGCTGAAGGCAGATTGTCCTCCGCTCCCAATATTTTAAGATGCTTACACCTATTTTGCACCCAGAAATTTGGCGTTGGCCCCCATATTTTGTACGACAAACTCGCGTGCACCGGCATATTGAGTCAGATGTGTTTTGGTCATCCAGAATACATGCCGAAAAGTGGAGGTAATGAATATATGTAAATGAGAGACCTGCCCCTGTTTAATTTAAGGACACTTCCCCCAAATTCAGTTTCATGAATGGTGGATTCATCCAATCTAAAACCTGCTCACAAATCCTCAGTGGGAACAGTCGGAAGGGAGGCTGTTATTTAAAGGGAACCTTGCTTTGATTTAGGTAAGTATCTGGTGAGTTGTTTTGGACTGCCAGTGGGCTTTTATGCTTATTTCTGGCTGTGTTGGATGCTGTGGTTGACTACAAAATATGTTGTGTTATTTATTTGGAGCTGCCCAAATGATTCTGCACAAACTTGAGCATGCTGCTCGGTCTGCCATGGGGCTGGAGAATGCGGGGAAGGGAGAGCAGCAAGTTCAGGGAGGCAAGACCTGCGCTGTTGGGAGAATGGGGTGAAGGAGGAGCAGATGATCGAGACGTCACAGGACACGAGTTATACAGGACCATAACATTGTACCTCCAGTTAACTGAGGATCTGTATGGCAAGTGACTCCACTACAACAGGGAAGCTGTGACAGAGCTATGTCACCTGTTGCAGCGGTGTCAGCACCACCGCTCCCAATATTCAGTTCTGCACTCACTGGTTCCCCTCCCCTGAAGATGCTGACTGTGGCTGGGTTAAGTGCTACACTAACAGGTTTCAGTTCTACACTCACTGGTTCCCCTCCCCTGAAGGTACTGACTCTGGCTGGGTTCAGTTCGACACTCACTGGTTCCCCTCCCCTGAAGGTGCTGACTCTGGCTGGGTTCAGTTCTACACTCACTGGTTCCACTCCCCTGAAGGTACTGACTCTGGCTGGGTTCAGTTCTACACTCACTGGTTGCCCTCTGCTGAAGGTGCTGACTCAGGCTGGGTTCAGTTCTACACAAACTGGTTCCTCTCCCCTGAAGGTACTGACTCTTTCTGGGTTCAGTTCTACACTCACTGGTTCCCCTCCCCTGAAGGTGCTGACTCTGGCTGGGTTCAGTTCTACACTCACTGGTTCCCCTCCCCTGAAGCTGCTGAATCTGGCTGGTTTCAGTTCTACACTCACTGGTTCCACTCCCCTGCAGGTCTGTCTGTGGCTGGGTTCAGTTCTACACGCACAGGTTCCCCTCGCCTGAAGGTGCTGACACAGGCTGGGTTCAGTTCGACACTCGCTGGTTCCTCTCCCCTGAAGATGCTGACTCTGGCTGGGTTCAGTTCTACACTCACTGATTCCCCTCCCCTGAAGGTGCTGACTCTGGCTGGGTTCAGTTCTGCACTAAATAATTCCTCTCCCCTGAAGGTGCTGACTCTGCCTGGGTTCAGTTCTATACTCAATGGTTCTGCTCTACTGAAGGTGCTGACTCTGGCTGGGTTGAGTTCTACACTCACTGGTTCCCCCCCCTTAAAGGTGCTGACTCTGGCTGGGTTCAGTTCTTCACTCACTGGTTCACCTCCCCTGAAGGTACTGACTCTGGCTGGGTTCAGTTCTACACTCACTGGTTCCCCTCCTCTGAAGGTGCTCACTCTGGCTGGGTTCAGTTCTTCACTCACTGGTTCACCTCCCCTGAAGGTACTGACTCTGGCTGGGTTCACTTGTACACTGACTGGTTTCCCTCCGCTGAAGGTCTGACTCTGGCTGGGTTCAGTTCTACACTCACTGGTTCTCCTCCCCTGAAGGTACTGACTCTGGCTGGGTTCAGTTCTGCTCTCACTGGTTGCCCTCTGCTGAAGGTGCTGACTCTGGCTGGGTTCAGTTCTACACAAACTGGTCACCCTCCCCTGAAGGTACTGACTCTTTCTGGGTTCAGTTCTACACTCACTGGTTCCCCTCACGTGAAGGTACTGACTCTGGCTGGATTCAGTTCGACACTCACTGGTTCCCCTCCCCTGAAGATGCTGACTCTGGCTGGGTTCAGTTCTACACTCACTGGTTCCACTCCCCTGCAGGTCTGTCTGTGGCTGGGTTCAGTTCTACACTCGCTGGTTCCTCTCCCCTGAAGATGCTGACTCTTTCTGGGTTCAGTTCTGCACTCACTGGTTCCCCTCACGTGAAGGTTCTGACTCTGGCTGGGTTCAGTTCTACACTCACTGGTCCCCCTCCCCTGAAGGTCTGACTATGGCTGGGTTCAGTTCTACACTCACAGGTTCCCCTCCCCTGAAGGTACTGACTCTGGCTGGTTCAGTTCTACACTCAGTGGTTCTCCTCCTTTAAGGTACTGACTCTGGCTGGGCTCAGTTCTGCACTCACTGGTTCCTCTCCCCTGAAGGTGCTGACTCTGGCTGGTTTCAGTTCTACACTCACTGGTTCCCCTCACGTGAAGGTACTGACTCTGGCTGGATTCAGTTCTACACTCACTGGTTCCCCTCCCCTGAAGGTGCTGACTCTGGCTGGGTTCAGTTCTACACTCACTGGTCCCCCTCCCCTGAAGGTCTGACTATGGCTGGGTTCAGTTCTACACTCACAGGTTCCCCTCCCCTGAAGGTACAGACTCTGGCTGGGTTCAGTTCTACACTCAGTGGTTCCCCTCCCCTGAAGGTCTGACTCTGGCTGGGTTCAGTTCTACACTCGCTGGTTCCCTTCCTCTGAAGGTGATGACTCTGGCTGGGTTCAGTTCTACACTCACTGGTTCTCCTCCCCTGAAGGTACTGAGTCTGGCTGGGTTCAGTTCTGCACTCACTGGTTCCTCTCCCCTGAAGGTGCTGACTCTGGCTGGTTTCAGTTCTACACTCACTGGTTAACCTACCCTAAAGGTGCTGACTCTGGCTGGGTTCAGTTCTACACTCACTGGTTCCCCTCCCCTTAAGGTACTGACTCTGGCTGGGTTCAGTTCTACACTTGCTGGTTCCCCTACCCTGAAGGTGATGACTCTGGCTGGGTTCAGTTCTACACTCACTGGTTCCGCTCTCCTGAAGGTGCTTACTCTGGCTGGGTTCAGTTCTACACAAACTGGTCACCCTCCCCTGAAGGTACTGACTCTTTCTGGGTTCAGTTCTACACTCACTGGTTCCCCTCACGTGAAGGTACTGACTCTGGCTGGGTTCAGTTCTACACTCACTGGTTCCCCTCCCCTGAAGGTGCTGACTCTGGTTGGTTCAGTTCTACACTCACAGGTTCCCCTCCCCTGAAGGTACTGACTCTGGCTGGGTTCAGTTCTATACTCAGTGGTTTCCCTCCCCTGACGTTCTGACTCTTGCTGGGTTCAGTTCTAAACTCACTCGTTCTCCTTTCCTGAAGGTGCTGACTTTGACGAGGTTCCTTTCTATACCCACTGGTTTCCCTCCCTGAAGGTGCTGACTCTGTCTGGGTTCAGTTCTACACTCACTGGTTCCCCTCCCCTGAAGGTCTGACTTTGGCTGGGTTCAGTTCTACACTCACTGGTTGCACTACCCTGAAGGTACTGACTCTGGCTGGGTTCAGTTCTACACTCACTGATTCCCCTCCCCTGAAGGTGATGACTCTGGCTGTGGTCAGTTCTACACCCACTGGTTCCCCTCCTCTGAAGGTGGTGAATCTGGCTGGGTTGAGTTCTACACTCACTGGTTCCCCTCCCCTAAAGGTGCTGACTCTGGCTGGGTTCAGTTCTTCACTCACTGGTTCACCTCCCCTGAAGGTACTGACTCTGGCTGGGTTCAGTTCTACACTCACTGGTTCCCCTCCTCTGAAGGTGCTAACTCTGGCTGGGTTCAGTTCTACACTCACTGGTTCCCCTCCCCTGAAGCTGCTGACTCTGGCTTGGTTCAGTTCTACACTCACTGGTTCCCCTCCCCTGAAGATACTGACTCTGGCTGGGTTCAGTTCTACACTCACTGGTTCCCCCCCTGAAGGTACTGACTCTGGCGGGATTCAGTTCTACACTCACTGGTTCCCCTCCCCTGAAGCTGCTGACTCTGGCTTGGTTCAGTTCTACACTCACTGGTTCCCCTCCCCTGAAGGTGCTGAGTCTGGCTGGGTTCAGTTCTACACTCACTGGTTCCCCTCCCCTGAAGCTGCTGAATCTGGCTGGTTTCAGTTCTACACTCACTGGTTTCACTCCCCTGCAGGTCTGTCTGTGGCTGGGTTCAGTTCTACACTCACAGGTTCCCCTCGCCTGAAGGTGCTGACACAGGCTGGGTTCAGTTCTACACTCGCTGGTTCCTCTCCCCTGAAGTTGCTGACTCTGGCTGGGTTCAGTTCTACACTCACTGATTCCCCTCCCCTGAAGGTGCTGACTCTGGCTGGATTCAGTTCTACACTAAATAATTCCTCTCCCCTGAAGGTGCTGACTCTGGCTGGGTTCAGTTCTATACTCAATGGTTCTGCTCTACTGAAGGTGCTGACTCTGGCTGGGTTCAGTTCTACACTAACTGGTCACCCTCCCCTGAAGGTACTGACTCTTTCTGGGTTCAGTTCTACACTCACTGGTTCCCCTCACGTGAAGGTGCTGACTCTGGCTGTGTTCAGTTCTACACTCACTGGTCCCCCTCCCCTGAAGGTGATGACTCTGGCTGGGTTCAGTTATACACTCACTGGTTCTCCTCCCCTGAAGATGCTGACTCTGGCTGGGTTCAGTTCTACACTCACTGATTCCCCTCCCCTGAAGGTGCTGACTCTGGCTGGGTTCAGTTCTACACTAAATAATTCCTCTCCCCTGAAGGTGCTGACTCTGGCTGGGTTCAGTTCTATACTCAATGGTTCTGCTCTACTGAAGGTGCTGACTTTGACGAGGTTCCGTTCTATAACCACTGGTTTCCCTCCCTGAAGGTGCTGACTCTGGCTGGGTTCAGATCTACACTCACTGGTTCCCCTCCCCTGAAGGTGCTGATTCTGTCTGGGTTCAGTTCTACACTCACTGGTTCCCCTCCGCTGAAGGTCTGACTGTGGCTGGGTTCAGTTCTACACTCACTGGTTGCACTACCCTGAAGGTACTGACTCTGGCTGGCTTCAGTTCTACACTCGCTGGTTCCTCTCCCCTGAAGGTGCTGACTCTGGCTGGGATCAGTTCTACACTCACTGATTCCCCTCCCCTGAAGGTGATGACTCTGGCTGGGTTCAGTTCTACACTCACTGGTTCCGCTCTCCTGAAGGTGCTTACTCTGGCTGGGTTCAGTTCTACACTCACTGGTTCCTCTCCCCTGAAGGTGCTGACTCTGGCTGGGATCAGTTCTACACTCACTGATTCCCCTCCCCTGAAGGTGCTGACTCTGGCTGGGATCAGTTCTACACTCACTGATTCCCCTCCCCTGAAGGTGATGACTCTGGCTGGGTTCAGTTCTACACTCACTGGTTCCCCTCCTCTGAAGGTGGTGAATCTGGCTGGGTTGAGTTCTACACTCACTGGTTCCCCTCCCCTGAAGGTCTGACTGTGGCTGGGTTCAGTTCTACACTCACTGGTTGCACTACCCTGAACGTACTGACTCTTTCTGGGTTCAGTTCTACACTCACTGGTTCCCCTCCCCTGAAGGTGCTGACTCTGGCTGGTTTCAGTTCTACACTCACTGGTTCCCCTCCCCTGAAGCTGCTGAATCTGGCTGGTTTCAGTTCTACACTCACTGGTTCCACTCCCCTGCAGGTCTGTCTGTGGCTGGGTTCAGTTCTACACTCCACTGGTTCCCCTCCCCTGAAGGTACTGACACTGGCTGGGTTCAGTTCTACACTCACTGGTTCCTCTCCTCTGAAGGTGCTGACTCTGGCTGGGATCAGTTCTACACTCACTGATTCCCCTCCCCTGAAGGTGCTGACTCTGGCTGGGATCAGTTCTACACTCACTGATTCCCCTCCCCTGAAGGTGATGACTCTGGCTGGGTTCAGTTCTGCACTCACTGCTTCCCCTCCCCTAAAGGTGCTGACTCTGGCTGGTTGCAGTTCTACACTCACTGGTTCCCCTCCCCTAAAGGTGCTGACTCTGGCTGGGTTCAGTTCTACACTCACTGGTTCCCCTCACGTGAAGGTTCTGACTCTGGCTGGGTTCAGTTCTACACTCACTGGTCCCCCTCCCCTGAAGGTGATGACTCTGGCTGGGTTCAGTTCTACACTCACTGGTTCCGCTCTCCTGAAGGTGCTTACTCTGGCTGGGTTCAGTTCTACACTCCACTGGTTCCCCTCCCCTGTAGGTACTGACACTGGCTGGGTTCAGTTCTACACTCACTGGTTCCTCTCCCCTGAAGGTGCTGACTCTGGCTGGGATCAGTTCTACACTCACTGATTCCCCTCCCCTGAAGGTGCTGACTCTGGCTGGGATCAGTTCTACACTCACTGATTCCCCTCCCCTGAAGGTGATGACTCTGGCTGGGTTCAGTTCTACACTCACTGGTTCCCCTCCTCTGAAGGTGGTGAATCTGGCTGGGTTGAGTTCTACACTCACTGGTTCCCCTCCCCTGAAGGTCTGACTGTGGCTGGGTTCAGTTCTACACTCACTGGTTGCACTACCCTGAACGTACTGACTCTTTCTGGGTTCAGTTCTACACTCACTGGTTCCCCTCCCCTGAAGGTGCTGACTCTGGCTGGTTTCAGTTCTACACTCACTGGTTCCCCTCCCCTGAAGCTGCTGAATCTGGCTGGTTTCAGTTCTACACTCACTGGTTCCACTCCCCTGCAGGTCTGTCTGTGGCTGGGTTCAGTTCTACACTCGCTGGTTCCTCTCCCCTGAAGATGCTGACTCTGGCTGGGTTCAGTTCTACACTCATTAATTCCCCTCCCCTGAAGGTGCTGACTCTGGCTGGGTTCAGTTCTACACTAACTGGTCACCCTCCCCTGAAGGTACTGACTCTTTCTGGGTTCAGTTCCGCACTCACTGGTTCCCCTCACGTGAAGGTTCTGACTCTGGCTGGGTTCAGTTCTACACTCACTGGTCCCCCTCCCCTGAAGGTCTGACTATGGCTGGGTTCAGTTCTACACTTACAGGTTCCCCTCCCCTGAAGGTACTGACTCTGGCTGGTTCAGTTCTACACTCAGTGGTTCCCCTCCCCTGAAGGTCTGACTCTTGCTGGGTTCAGTTCTACACTCACTGGTTCTCCTCCTTTAAAGGTACTGACTCTGGCTGGGCTCAGTTCTGCACTCACTGGTTCCTCTCCCCTGAAGGTGCTGACTCTGGCTGGTTTCAGTTCTACACTCACTGGTTCCCCTCACGTGAAGGTACTGACTCTGGCTGGATTCAGTTCTACACTCACTGGTCCCCCTCCCCTGAAGGTCTGACTATGGCTGGATTCAGTTCTACACTCACTGGTCCCCCTCCCCTGAAGGTCTGACTATGGCTGGGTTCAGTTCTACACTCACAGGTTCCCCTCCCCTGAAGGTACAGACTCTGGCTGGGTTCAGTTCTACACTCAGTGGTTCCCCTCCCCTGAAGGTCTGACTCTGGCTGGGTTCAGTTCTACACTCGCTGGTTCCCTTCCTCTGAAGGTGATGACTCTGGCTGGGTTCAGTTCTACACTCATTGGTTCTCCACCCCTGAAGGTACTGAGTCTGGCTGGGTTCAGTTCTGCACTCACTGGTTCCTCTCCCCTGAAGGTGCTGACTCTGGCTGGTTTCAGTTCTACACTCACTGGTTCCCCTCCCCTAAAGGTGCTGACTCTGGCTGGGTTCAGTTCTACACTCACTGGTTCCCCTCCCCTTAAGGTACTGACTCTGGCTGGGTTCAGTTCTACACTTGCTGGTTCCCCTACCCTGAAGGTGATGACTCTGGCTGGGTTCAGTTCTACACTCACTGGTTCCGCTCTCCTGAAGGTGCTTACTCTGGCTGGGTTCAGTTCTACACAAACTGGTCACCCTCCCCTGAAGGTACTGACTCTTTCTGGGTTCAGTTCTACACTCACTGGTTCCCCTCACGTGAAGGTACTGACTCTGGCTGGATTCAGTTCTACACTCACTGGTTCCCCTCCCCTGAAGGTGCTCACTCTGGCTGGGTTCAATTCTGCTCTCACTGGTTCCGTCCGCTGAAGGTGCTGACTCAGGCTGGGTTCAGTTCTACACTAAATGGTTCCTCTCCCCTGAAGGTACTGACTCTGGCTGTGTTCAGTTCTACACTCACTGGTTCCGCTCTCCTGAAGGTGCTGATTCTGGCTGGGTTCAGTTCTATACAAACTGGTCACACTCCCCTTAAGGTACTGACTCTGGCTGGGTTCAGTTCCACACTCACTGGTTCCCCTCCTTTAAAGGTGCTGACTCTGGCTGGGTTCAGTTCTACACTCCACTGGTTCCCCTCCCCTGAAGGTACTGACACTGGCTGGGTTCAGTTCTACACTCACTGGTTCCCCTCCCCTGAAGGTACTGACTCTGGCTGGGTTCAGTTCTACACTCACTGGTTCTCCCTCTTGAAGGTACTGACTCTGGCTGGGTTCACTTGGACATTGACTGGTTTCCCTCCCGTGAAGGTCTGACTCTGGCTGGGTTCAGTTCGACACTCGCTGGTTTCCCTCCCCTGAAGGTGATGACTCTGGCTGGGTTCAGTTCTACACTCACTGGTTCTCCTCCCCTGAAGGTACTGACTCTGGCTGGGTTCAGTTCTGCTCTCACTGGTTGCCCTCCGCTGAAGGTGCTGACTCAGGCTGGTTCAGTTCTACACTCACTGCTTCCCCTCCCCTAAAGATGCTGACTCTGGCTGGGTTCAGTTCTTCACTCACTGGTTCACCTCCCCTAAAGTTACTGACTCTGGCTGGATTCAGTTCTACACTCACTGGTTCCCGTCCGCTGAAGGTGCTGACTCAGGCTGGGTTCACTTCGACACGAACTGGTTCCTCTCCCCTGAAGGTACTGACTCTGGCTGGGTTCAGTTCTACACTCACGGGTTCCCCTCCTCTGAAGGTGCTGACTTTGACGAGGTTCCGTTCTATAACCACTGGTTTCCCTCCCTGAAGGTGCTGACTCTGGCTGGGTTCAGTTCTACACTCACTGGTTCCCCTCCCCTGAAGGACTGACTCTGGCTGGGTTCAGTTCTACACTCACTGGTTCCCCTCCCCTGAAGGTCTGACTGTGGCTGGGTTCAGTTCTACACTCACTGGTTGCACTACCCTGAAGGTACTGACTCTGGCTGGCTTCAGTTCTACACTCGCTGGTTCCTCTCCCCTGAAGGTGCTGACTCTGGCTGGGATCAGTTCTACACTCACTGATTCCCCTCCCCTGAAGGTGATGACTCTGGCTGGGTTCAGTTCTACACTCACTGGTTCCGCTCTCCTGAAGGTGCTTAATCTGGCTGGGTTCAGTTCTACACTCCACTGGTTCCCCTCCCCTGAAGGTACTGACACTGGCTGGGTTCAGTTCTACACTCACTGGTTCCCCTCCCCTGAAGGTACTGACTCTGGCTGGGTTCAGTTCTACACTCACTGGTTCTCCCTCTTGAAGGTACTGACTCTGGCTGGGTTCACTTGGACATTGACTGGTTTCCCTCCCCTGAAGGTCTGACTCTGGCTGGGTTCAGTTCGACACTCGCTGGTTCCCCTCCCCTTAAGGTGATGACTCTGGCTGGGTTCAGTTATACACTCACTGGTTCTCCTCCCCTGAAGGGACTGACTCTGGCTGGGTTCAGTTCTGCTCTCACTGGTTGCCCTCCGCTGAAGGTGCTGACTCTGGCTGGGTTCAGTTCTTCACTCACTGGTTCACCTCCACTAAAATTACTGACTCTGGCTGGATTCAGTTCTGCACTCACTGGTTCCCGTCCGCTGAAGGTGCTGACTCAGGCTGGGTTCACTTCGACACGAACTAGTTCCTCTCCCCTGAAGGTACTGACTCTGGCTGGGTTCAGTTCTACACTCACTGGTTCCCCTCCTCTGAAGGTGCTGACTTTGACGAGGTTCCGTTCTACACTCACTGGTTCCCCTCCCCTGAAGGTCTGACTGTGGCTGGGTTCAGTTCTACACTCACTGGTTGCACTACCCTGAAGGTACTGACTCTGGCTGGGTTCAGTTCTACACTCGCTGGTTCCTCTCCCCTGAAGGTGCTGACTCTGGCTGGGATCAGTTCTACACTCACTGATTCCACCCCCGTGAATGTGATGACTCTGGCTGGGTTCAGTTCTACACTCACTGGTTCCCCTCCTCTGAAGGTGGTGAATCTGGCTGGGTTGAGTTCTACACTCACTGGTTCCCCTCCCCTAAAGGTGCTGACTCTGGCTGGGTTCAGTTCTTCACTCACTGGTTCACCTCCCCTGAAGGTACTGACTGTGGCTGGGTTCAGTTCTACACTCACAGGATCCCCTCGCCTGATGGTGCTGACACAGGCTGGGTTCAGTTCTACACTCGCTGGTTCCTCTCCCCTGAAGATGCTTACTCTGGCTGGGTTCAGTTCTGCACTCACTCATTCCCCTCCCCTGAAGGTGCTGACTCTTGCTGGGTTCAGTTCTACACTCACTGGTCCCCCTCCCCTGAAGGTCTGACTATGGCTGGGTTCAGTTCTGCACTTACAGGTTCCCCTCCCCTGAAGGTACTGACTCTGGCTGGTTCAGTTCTACACTCAGTGGTTCCCCTCCCGTGAAGGTCTGACTGTTGCTGGGTTCACTTGTACACTCACTGGTTTCCCTCCGCTGAAGGTCTGACTCTGGCTGGGTTCAGTTCTGCTCTCACTGGTTGCCCGCTGCTGAAGGTGCTGACTCTGGCTGGGTTCAGTTCTACACAAACTGGTCACGCTCCCCTGAACGTACTGACTCTTTCTGGGTTCAGTTCCACACTCACTGGTTCCCCTCACGTGAAGGTACTGACTCTGGCTGGGTTCAGTTCTACACTCACTGGTTCCCCTCCCCTGAAGCTGCTGAATCTGGCTGGGTTCAGTTCTACACTCACTGGTTCCACTCCCCTGCAGGTCTGTCTGTGGCTGGGTTCAGTTCTACACTCACAGGATCCCCTCGCCTGAAGGTGCTGACACAGGCTGTGTTCAGTTCTACACTCGCTGGTTCCTCTCCCCTGAAGATGCTGACTCTGGCTGGGTTCAGTTCTACACTCAGTGGTTCCCCTCCCGTGAAGGTCTGACTCTTGCTGGGTTCAGTTCTATACTCACTGGTTCTCCTCCTTTAAGGTACTGACTCTGGCTGGGCTCAGTTCTGCACTCACTGGTTCCTCTCCCCTGAAGGTGCTGAATCTGGCTGGTTTCAGTTCTACACTCACTGGTTCCCCTCACGTGAAGGTACTGACTCTGGCTGGATTCAGTTCTACACTCACTGGTTCCCCTCCCCTGAAGGTGCTGACTCTGGCTGGATTCAGTTCTACACTCACTGGTCCCCCTCCCCTGAAGGTCTGACTATGGCTGGGTTCAGTTCTACACTCACTGGTCCCCCTCCCCTGAAGGTCTGACTATGGCTGGGTTCAGTTCTACACTCACAGGTTCCCCTCCCCTGAAGGTACAGACTCTGGCTGGGTTCAGTTCTACACTCAGTGGTTCCCCTCCCCTGAAGGTCTGACTCTGGCTGGGTTCAGTTCTACACTCGCTGGTTCCCTTCCTCTGAAGGTGATGACTCTGGCTGGGTTCAGTTCTACACTCACTGGTTCTCCACCCCTGAAGGTACTGAGTCTGGCTGGGTTCAGTTCTGCACTCACTGGTTCCTCTCCCCTGAAGGTGCTGACTCTGGCTGGTTTCAGTTCTACACTCACTGGTTCCCCTCCCCTAAAGGTGCTGACTCTGGCTGGGTTCAGTTCTACACTCACTGGTTCCCCTCCCCTTAAGGTACTGACTCTGGCTGGGTTCAGTTCTACACTTGCTGGTTCCCCTACCCTGAAGGTGATGACTCTGGCTGGGTTCAGTTCTACACTCACTGGTTCCGCTCTCCTGAAGGTGCTTACTCTGGCTGGGTTCAGTTCAACACAAACTGGTCACCCTCCCCTGAAGGTACTGACTCTTTCTGGGTTCAGTTCTACACTCACTGGTTCCCCTCACGTGAAGGTACTGACTCTGGCTGGATTCAGTTCTACACTCACTGGTTCCCCTCCCCTGAAGGTGCTGACTCTGGCTGGGTTCAATTCTGCTCTCACTGGTTCCCTCCGCTGAAGGTGCTGACTCAGGCTGGGTTCAGTTCTACACTAAATGGTTCCTCTCCCCTGAAGGTACTGACTCTGGCTGTGTTCAGTTCTACACTCACTGGTTCCGCTCTCCTGAAGGTGCTGATTCTGGCTGGGTTCAGTTCTATACAAACTGGTCACCCTCCCCTGAAGGTACTGACTCTGGCTGGGTTCAGTTCCACACTCACTGGTTCCCCTCCCCTGAAGGTACTGACTCTGGCTGGGTTCAGTTCTACACTCACTGGTTCTCCCTCTTGAAGGTACTGACTCTGGCTGGGTTCACTTGGACATTGACTGGTTTCCCTCCCGTGAAGGTCTGACTCTGGCTGGGTTCAGTTCGACACTCGCTGGTTTCCCTCCCCTGAAGGTGCTGACTCTGGCTGGGTTCAGATCTATACTCACTGGTTCCCCTCCCCTGAAGGTGCTGATTCTGTCTGGGTTCAGTTCTACACTCACTGGTTCCCCTCCCCTGAAGGTCTGACTGTGGCTGGGTTCAGTTCTACACTCACTGGTTGCACTACCCTGAAGGTACTGACTCTGGCTGGGTTCAGTTCTACACTCGCTGGTTCCTCTCCCCTGAAGGTGCTGACTCTGGCTGGGATCAGTTCTACACTCACTGATTCCCCTCCCCTGAAGGTGATGACTCTGGCTGGGTTCAGTTCTACACTCACTGGTTCCGCTCTCCTGAAGGTGCTTACTCTGGCTGGGTTCAGTTCTACACTCCACTGGTTCCCCTCCCCTGAAGGTACTGACACTGGCTGGGTTCAGTTCTACACTCACTGGTTCCCCTCCCCTGAAGGTACTGACTCTGGCTGGGTTCAGTTCTACACTCACTGGTTCCCCTCTTGAAGGTACTGACTCTGGTTGAGTTCACTTGGACATTGACTGGTTTCCCTCCCCTGAAGGTACTGACTCAGGCTGGTTCAGTTCTACACTCACTGCTTCCCCTCCCCTAAAGGTGCTGACTCTGGCTGGGTTCAGTTCTTCACTCACTGGTTCACCTCCCCTAAAGTTACTGACTCTGGCTGGATTCAGTTCTACACTCACTGGTTCCCGTCCGCTGAAGGTGCTGACTCTGGCTGGGTTCACTTCGACACGAACTGGTTCCTCTCCCCTGAAGGTACTGACTCTGGCTGGGTTCAGTTCTACACTCACTGGTTCCCGTCCGCTGAAGGTGCTGACTCAGGCTGGGTTCACTTCGACACGAACTGGTTCCTCTCCCCTGAAGGTACTGACTCTGGCTGGGTTCAGTTCTACACTCACTGGTTCCCCTCCTCTGAAGGTGCTGACTTTGACGAGGTTCCGTTCTATAACCACTGGTTTCCCTCCCTGAAGGTACTGACTCTTTCTGGGTTCAGTTCCGCACTCACTGGTTCCCCTCACGTGAAGGTTCTGACTCTGGCTGGGTTCAGTTCTACACTCACTGGTCCCCCTCCCCTGAAGGTCTGACTGTGGCTGGGTTCAGTTCTACACTTACAGGTTCCCCTCCCCTAAAGGTACTGACTCTGGCTGGTTCAGTTCTACACTCCGTGGTTCCCCTCCCGTGAAGGTCTGACTCTTGCTGGGTTCAGTTCTACACTCACTGGTTCTCCTACTTTAAAGGTACTGACTCTGGCTGGGCTCAGTTCTGCACTCACTGGTTCCTCTCCCCTGAAGGTGCTGACTCTGGCTGGTTTCAGTTCTACACTCACTGGTTCCCCTCACGTGAAGGTACTGACTCTGGCTGGATTCAGTTCTACACTCACTGGTCCCCCTCCCCTGAAGGTCTGACTATGGCTGGATTCAGTTCTACACTCACTGGTCCCCCTCCCCTGAAGGTCTGACTATGGCTGGGTTCAGTTCTACACTCACAGGTTCCCCTCCCCTGAAGGTACAGACTCTGGCTGGGTTCAGTTCTACACTCAGTGGTTCCCCTCCCCTGAAGGTCTGACTCTGGCTGGGTTCAGTTCTACACTCGCTGGTTCCCTTCCTCTGAAGGTGATGACTCTGGCTGGGTTCAGTTCTACACTCACTGGTTCCGCTCTCCTGAAGGTGCTTACTCTGGCTGGGTTCAGTTCTCCACAAACTGGTCACCCTCCCCTGAAGGTACTGACTCTTTCTGGGTTCAGTTCTACACTCACTGGTTCCCCTCACGTGAAGGTACTGACTCTGGCTGGATTCAGTTCCACACTCACTGGTTCCCCTCCCCTGAAGGTGCTGACTCTGGCTGGGTTCAATTCTACACTCACTGGTTCCCCTCCTCTGAAGGTCTGACTCTGTCTGGGTTCAGTTCTACACTCGCTGGTTCCCTTCCTCTGAAGGTACTGAGTCTGGCTGGGTTCAGTTCTGCTCTCACTGGTTCCCTCCGCTGAAGGTGCTGACTCAGGCTGGGTTCAGTTCTACACTAAATGGTTCCTCTCCCCTGAAGGTACTGACTCTGGCTGTGTTCAGTTCTACACTCACTGGTTCCGCTCTCCTGAAGGTGCTGATTCTGGCTGGGTTCAGTTCTACACAAACTGGTCACCCTCCCCTGAAGGTGCTGACTCTGGCTGGATTCAGTTCTACATTCCACTGGTTCCCCTCCCCTGAAGGTACTGACACTGGCTGGGTTCAGTTCTACACTCACTGGTTCCCCTCCCCTGAAGCTACTGACTCTGGCTGGGTTCAGTTCTACACTCACTGGTTCTCCCTCTTGAAGGTACTGACTCTGGCTGGGTTCACTTGGACATTGACTGTATCCCTCCCCTGAAGGTCTGACTCTGGCTGGGTTCAGTTCGACACTCGCTGGTTCCCCTCCCCTGAAGGTGATGACTCTGGCTGGGTTCAGTTATACACTCACTGGTTCTCCTCCCCTGAAGGTACTGACTCTGGCTGGGTTCAGTTCTGCTCTCACTGGTTGCCCTCCGCTGAAGGTGCTGACTCAGGCTGGGTTCAGTTCTACACTCACTGCTTCCCCTCCCCTAAAGGTGCTGACTCTGGCTGGGTTAAGTACGTCACTCACTGGTTCACCTCCCCTAAAGTTACTGACTCTGGCTGGATTCAGTTCTACACTCACTGGTTCCCGTCCGCCTAAGGTGCTGACTCAGGCTCGGTTCACTTCTACACGAACTGGTTCCTCTCCCCTGAAGGTACTGACTTTGACGAGGTTCCGTTCTACACCCACTGGTTTCCCTCCCTGAAGGTGCTGACTCTGGCTGGGTTCAGATCTATACTCACTGGTTCCCCTCCCGTGAAGGTGCTGACTCTGGCTGGGTTCACTTGTACACTGACTGGTTTCCCTCCGCTGAAGGTCTGACTCTGGCTGGGTTCACTTGTACACTGACTGGTTTCCCTCCGCTGAAGGTCTGACTCTGGCTGGGTTCAGTTCTACACTCACTGGTTCTGCTCCCCTGAAGGTACTGACTCTGGCTGGGTTCAGTTCTGCTCTCACTGGTTGCCCTCTGCTGAAGGTGCTGACTCAGGCTGGGTTCAGTTCTGCACTAACTGGTTCCTCTACCCTGAAGGTACTGACTCTGGCTGGGTTCAGTTCTACATTCACTGGTTCCGCTCTCCTGAAGGTGCTGACTCTGGCTGGGTTCAGTTCTACACAAACTGGTCACCCTCCCCTGAAGGTACTGACTCTTTCTGGGTTCAGTTCTACACTCACTGGTTCCCCTCCACTGAAGGTGCTGACTCTGGCTGTGTTCAGTTCTACACTCACTGGTCCCCCTCCCCTGATGGTCTGACTATGGCTGGGTTCAGTTCTACACTCACAGGTTCCCCTCCCCTGAAGGTACTGACTCTGGCTGGTTCAGTTCTACACTCAGTGGTTCCCCTACCCTGAAGGTGATGACTCTGGCTGGGTTCAGTTCTACACTCACTGGTTTCCCTCCGCTGAAGGTCTGACTCTGGCTGGGTTCACTTGTACACTGACTGGTTTCCCTCCGCTGAAGGTACTGACTCTTTCTGGGTTCAGTTCTACACTCACTGGTTCCCCTCCCCTAAAGGTACTGACTCTGGCTGGATTCAGCTCTACACTCACTGGTTCCCCTCACGTGAAGGTTCTGACTCTGGCTGGGTTCAGTTCTACACTCACTGGTTCCCCTCCACTGAAGGTGCTGACTCTGGCTGTGTTCAGTTCTACACTCAGTGGTTCCCCTACCCTGAAGGTGATGACTCTGGCTGGGTTCAGTTCTACACTCACTGGTTCCGCTCTCCTGAAGGTGCTTACTCTGGCTGGGTTCAGTTCTACACAAACTGGTCACCCTCCCCTGAAGGTACTGACTCTTTCTGGGTTCAGTTCTACACTCACTGGTTCCCCTCACGTGAAGGTACTGACTCTGGCTGGATTCAGTTCTACACTCACTGGTTCCCCTCCCCTGAAGGTGCTGACTCTGGCTGGGTTCAATTCTACACTCACTGGTTCCCCCCCCTGAAGGTACTGACTCTGGCTGGGTTCACTTGTACACTGACTGGTTTCCCTCCGCTGAAGGTCTGACTCTGGCTGGGTTCAGTTCTACACTCACTGGTTCTCCTCCCCTGAAGGTACTGACTCTGGCTGGATTCAGTTCTGCACTCACTGGTTCCCCTCCCCTGAAGGTGCTGACTCTGGCTGGGTTCAGTTCTACACTCACTGGTTCACCTCCCCTGAAGCTGCTGAATCTGGCTGGTTTCAGTTCTACACTCACTGGTTCCACTCCCCTGCAGTTCTGTCTGTGGCTGGGTTCAGTTCTACACTAAATAATTCCTCTCCCCTGAAGGTACTGACTCTGGCTGGGTTCAGTTCTATACTCAATGGTTCTGCTCTACTGAAGGTGCTGACTCTGGCTGGGTTCAGTTCTACACTAACTGGTCACCCTCCCCTGAAGGTACTGACTCTTTCTGGGTTCAGTTCTGCACTCACTGGTTCCCCTCCCCTGAAGGTCTGACTATGGCTGGGTTCAGTTCTACACTCACAGGTTCCCCTCCCCTGAAGGTACAGACTCTGGCTGGGTTCAGTTCTACACTCAGTGGTTCCCCTCCTCTGAAGGTCTGACTCTGTCTGGGTTCAGTTCTACACTCGCTGGTTCCCTTCCTCTGAAGGTACTGACTCTGGCTGTGTTCAGTTCTACACTCACTGGTTCCGCTCTCCTGAAGGTGCTGATTCTGGCTGGGTTCAGTTCTACACAAACTGGTCACCCTCCCCTGAAGGTACTGACTCTGGCTGGGTTCAGTTCCACACTCACTGGTTCCCCTCCCCTAAAGGTGCTGACTCTGGCTGGGTTCAGTTCTACACTCCACTGGTTCCCCTCCCCTGAAGGTACTGACACTGGCTGGGTTCAGTTCTACACTCACTGGTTCCCCTCCCCTGAAGGTACTGACTCTGGCTGGGTTCAGTTCTACACTCACTGGTTCTCCCTCTTGAAGGTACTGACTCTGGCTGGGTTCACTTGGACATTGACTGGTTTCCCTCCCCTGAAGGTCTGACTCTGGCTGGGTTCAGTTCGACACTCGCTGGTTCCCTTCCCCTGAAGGTGATGACTCTGGCTGGGTTCAGTTATACACTCACTGGTTCTCCTCCCCTGAAGGTACTGACTCTGGCTGGGTTCAGTTCTGCTCTCACTGGTTGCCCTCCGCTGAAGGTGCTGACTCAGGCTGGTTCAGTTCCACACTCACTGCTTCCCCTCCCCTAAAGATGCTGACTCTGGCTGGGTTCAGTTCTTCACTCACTGGTTCACCTCCCCCAAAAGTTACTGACTCTGGCTGGATTCAGTTCTACACTCACTGGTTCCCGTCCGCTGAAGGTGCTGACTCAGGCTGGGTTCACTTCGACACGAACTGGTTCCTCTCCCCTGAAGGTACTGACTCTGGCTGGGTTCAGTTCGACACTCACGGGTTCCCCTCCTCTGAAGGTGCTGACTTTGACGAGGTTCCGTTCTATAACCACTGGTTTCCCTCCCTGAAGGTGCTGACTCTGGCTGGGTTCAGATCTATACTCACTGGTTCCCCTCCCCTGAAGGTGCTGATTCTGTCTGGGTTCAGTTCTACACTCACTGGTTCCCCTCCCCTGAAGGTCTGACTGTGGCTGGGTTCAGTTCTACACTCACTGGTTGCACTACCCTGAAGGTACCGACTCTGGCTGGGTTCAGTTCTACACTCGCTGGTTCCTCTCCCCTGAAGGTGCTGACTCTGGCTGGGATCAGTTCTACACTCACTGATTCCCCTCCCCTGAAGGTGATGACTCTGGCTGGGTTCAGTTCTACACTCACTGGTTCCGCTCTCCTGAAGGTGCTTACTCTGGCTGGGTTCAGTTCTACACTCAATGGTTCCCCTCCCCTGAAGGTACTGACTCTGGCTGCGTTCAGTTCTACACTCACTGGTTCCCCTCTTGAAGGTACTGACTCTGGTTGGGTTCACTTGGACATTGACTGGTTTCCCTCCCCTGAAGGTACTGACTCTGGCTGGGTTCAGTTCTACACTCACTGGTTCCCCTCCTCTGAAGGTGCTGACTTTGACGAGATTCCGTTCTATAACCACTGGTTTCCCTCCCTGAAGGTGCTGACTCTGGCTGGGTTCAGATCTATACTCACTGGTTCCCCTCGCCTGAAGGTGCTGACTCTGTCTGGGTTCAGTTCTACACTCACTGGTTCCCCTCCCCTGAAGGTCTGACTGTGGCTGGGTTCAGTTCTACACTCACTGGTTCCCCTCCTCTGAAGGTGGTGAATCTGGCTGGGTTGAGTTCTACACTCACTGGTTCCCCTCCCCTGAAGGTGCTGACTCTGTCTGGGTTCAGTTCTACACTCACTGGTCCCCCTCCCCTGAAGGTCTGACTATGGCTGGGTTCAGTTCTACACTCACTGGTCCCCCTCCCCTGAAGGTCTGACTATGGCTGGGTTCAGTTCTACACTCACAGGTTCCCCTCCCCTGAAGGTACAGACTCTGGCTGGGTTCAGTTCTACACTCAGTGGTTCCCCTCCCCTGAAGGTCTGACTCTGGCTGGGTTCAGTTCTACACTCGCTGGTTCCCTTCCTCTGAAGGTGATGACTCTGGCTGGGTTCAGTTCTACACTCACTGGTTCTCCACCCCTGAAGGTACTGAGTCTGGCTGGGTTCAGTTCTGCACTCACTGGTTCCTCTCCCCTGAAGGTGCTGACTCTGGCTGGTTTCAGTTCTACACTCACTGGTTCCCCTCCCCTAAAGGTGCTGACTCTGGCTGGGTTCAGTTCTACACTCACTGGTTCCCCTCCCCTTAAGGTACTGACTCTGGCTGGGTTCAGTTCTACACTTGCTGGTTCCCCTACCCTGAAGGTGATGACTCTGGCTGGGTTCAGTTCTACACTCACTGGTTCCGCTCTCCTGAAGGTGCTTACTCTGGCTGGGTTCAGTTCAACACAAACTGGTCACCCTCCCCTGAAGGTACTGACTCTTTCTGGGTTCAGTTCTACACTCACTGGTTCCCCTCACGTGAAGGTACTGACTCTGGCTGGATTCAGTTCTACACTCACTGGTTCCCCTCCCCTGAAGGTGCTGACTCTGGCTGGGTTCAATTCTGCTCTCACTGGTTCCCTCCGCTGAAGGTGCTGACTCAGGCTGGGTTCAGTTCTACACTAAATGGTTCCTCTCCCCTGAAGGTACTGACTCTGGCTGTGTTCAGTTCTACACTCACTGGTTCCGCTCTCCTGAAGGTGCTGATTCTGGCTGGGTTCAGTTCTATACAAACTGGTCACCCTCCCCTGAAGGTACTGACTCTGGCTGGGTTCAGTTCCACACTCACTGGTTCCCCTCCCCTGAAGGTACTGACTCTGGCTGGGTTCAGTTCTACACTCACTGGTTCTCCCTCTTGAAGGTACTGACTCTGGCTGGGTTCACTTGGACATTGACTGGTTTCCCTCCCGTGAAGGTCTGACTCTGGCTGGGTTCAGTTCGACACTCGCTGGTTTCCCTCCCCTGAAGGTGCTGACTCTGGCTGGGTTCAGATCTATACTCACTGGTTCCCCTCCCCTGAAGGTGCTGATTCTGTCTGGGTTCAGTTCTACACTCACTGGTTCCCCTCCCCTGAAGGTCTGACTGTGGCTGGGTTCAGTTCTACACTCACTGGTTGCACTACCCTGAAGGTACTGACTCTGGCTGGGTTCAGTTCTACACTCGCTGGTTCCTCTCCCCTGAAGGTGCTGACTCTGGCTGGGATCAGTTCTACACTCACTGATTCCCCTCCCCTGAAGGTGATGACTCTGGCTGGGTTCAGTTCTACACTCACTGGTTCCGCTCTCCTGAAGGTGCTTACTCTGGCTGGGTTCAGTTCTACACTCCACTGGTTCCCCTCCCCTGAAGGTACTGACACTGGCTGGGTTCAGTTCTACACTCACTGGTTCCCCTCCCCTGAAGGTACTGACTCTGGCTGGGTTCAGTTCTACACTCACTGGTTCCCCTCTTGAAGGTACTGACTCTGGTTGAGTTCACTTGGACATTGACTGGTTTCCCTCCCCTGAAGGTACTGACTCAGGCTGGTTCAGTTCTACACTCACTGCTTCCCCTCCCCTAAAGGTGCTGACTCTGGCTGGGTTCAGTTCTTCACTCACTGGTTCACCTCCCCTAAAGTTACTGACTCTGGCTGGATTCAGTTCTACACTCACTGGTTCCCGTCCGCTGAAGGTGCTGACTCTGGCTGGGTTCACTTCGACACGAACTGGTTCCTCTCCCCTGAAGGTACTGACTCTGGCTGGGTTCAGTTCTACACTCACTGGTTCCCGTCCGCTGAAGGTGCTGACTCAGGCTGGGTTCACTTCGACACGAACTGGTTCCTCTCCCCTGAAGGTACTGACTCTTTCTGGGTTCAGTTCCGCACTCACTGGTTCCCCTCACGTGAAGGTTCTGACTCTGGCTGGGTTCAGTTCTACACTCACTGGTCCCCCTCCCCTGAAGGTCTGACTGTGGCTGGGTTCAGTTCTACACTTACAGGTTCCCCTCCCCTAAAGGTACTGACTCTGGCTGGTTCAGTTCTACACTCCGTGGTTCCCCTCCCGTGAAGGTCTGACTCTTGCTGGGTTCAGTTCTACACTCACTGGTTCTCCTACTTTAAAGGTACTGACTCTGGCTGGGCTCAGTTCTGCACTCACTGGTTCCTCTCCCCTGAAGGTGCTGACTCTGGCTGGTTTCAGTTCTACACTCACTGGTTCCCCTCACGTGAAGGTACTGACTCTGGCTGGATTCAGTTCTACACTCACTGGTCCCCCTCCCCTGAAGGTCTGACTATGGCTGGATTCAGTTCTACACTCACTGGTCCCCCTCCCCTGAAGGTCTGACTATGGCTGGGTTCAGTTCTACACTCACAGGTTCCCCTCCCCTGAAGGTACAGACTCTGGCTGGGTTCAGTTCTACACTCAGTGGTTCCCCTCCCCTGAAGGTCTGACTCTGGCTGGGTTCAGTTCTACACTCGCTGGTTCCCTTCCTCTGAAGGTGATGACTCTGGCTGGGTTCAGTTCTACACTCACTGGTTCCGCTCTCCTGAAGGTGCTTACTCTGGCTGGGTTCAGTTCTCCACAAACTGGTCACCCTCCCCTGAAGGTACTGACTCTTTCTGGGTTCAGTTCTACACTCACTGGTTCCCCTCACGTGAAGGTACTGACTCTGGCTGGATTCAGTTCCACACTCACTGGTTCCCCTCCCCTGAAGGTGCTGACTCTGGCTGGGTTCAATTCTACACTCACTGGTTCCCCTCCTCTGAAGGTCTGACTCTGTCTGGGTTCAGTTCTACACTCGCTGGTTCCCTTCCTCTGAAGGTACTGAGTCTGGCTGGGTTCAGTTCTGCTCTCACTGGTTCCCTCCGCTGAAGGTGCTGACTCAGGCTGGGTTCAGTTCTACACTAAATGGTTCCTCTCCCCTGAAGGTACTGACTCTGGCTGTGTTCAGTTCTACACTCACTGGTTCCGCTCTCCTGAAGGTGCTGATTCTGGCTGGGTTCAGTTCTACACAAACTGGTCACCCTCCCCTGAAGGTGCTGACTCTGGCTGGATTCAGTTCTGCATTCCACTGGTTCACCTCCCCTGAAGGTACTGACACTGGCTGGGTTCAGTTCTACACTCACTGGTTCCCCTCCCCTGAAGCTACTGACTCTGGCTGGGTTCAGTTCTACACTCACTGGTTCTCCCTCTTGAAGGTACTGACTCTGGCTGGGTTCACTTGGACATTGACTGTATCCCTCCCCTGAAGGTCTGACTCTGGCTGGGTTCAGTTCGACACTCGCTGGTTCCCCTCCCCTGAAGGTGATGACTCTGGCTGGGTTCAGTTATACACTCACTGGTTCTCCTCCCCTGAAGGTACTGACTCTGGCTGGGTTCAGTTCTGCTCTCACTGGTTGCCCTCCGCTGAAGGTGCTGACTCAGGCTGGGTTCAGTTCTACACTCACTGGTTCCCCTCCCCTAAAGGTGCTGACTCTGGCTGGGTTAAGTACGTCACTCACTGGTTCACCTCCCCTAAAGTTACTGACTCTGGCTGGATTCAGTTCTACACTCACTGGTTCCCGTCCGCCTAAGGTGCTGACTCAGGCTCGGTTCACTTCTACACGAACTGGTTCCTCTCCCCTGAAGGTACTGACTTTGACGAGGTTCCGTTCTACACCCACTGGTTTCCCTCCCTGAAGGTGCTGACTCTGGCTGGGTTCAGATCTATACTCACTGGTTCCCCTCCCGTGAAGGTGCTGACTCTGGCTGGGTTCACTTGTACACTGACTGGTTTCCCTCCGCTGAAGGTCTGACTCTGGCTGGGTTCACTTGTACACTGACTGGTTTCCCTCCGCTGAAGGTCTGACTCTGGCTGGGTTCAGTTCTACACTCACTGGTTCTGCTCCCCTGAAGGTACTGACTCTGGCTGGGTTCAGTTCTGCTCTCACTGGTTGCCCTCTGCTGAAGGTGCTGACTCAGGCTGGGTTCAGTTCTGCACTAACTGGTTCCTCTACCCTGAAGGTACTGACTCTGGCTGGGTTCAGTTCTACACTCACTGGTTCCGCTCTCCTGAAGGTGCTGACTCTGGCTGGGTTCAGTTCTACACAAACTGGTCACCCTCCCCTGAAGGTACTGACTCTTTCTGGGTTCAGTTCTACACTCACTGGTTCCCCTCCACTGAAGGTGCTGACTCTGGCTGTGTTCAGTTCTACACTCACTGGTCCCCCTCCCCTGATGGTCTGACTATGGCTGGGTTCAGTTCTACACTCACAGGTTCCCCTCCCCTGAAGGTACTGACTCTGGCTGGTTCAGTTCTACACTCAGTGGTTCCCCTACCCTGAAGGTGATGACTCTGGCTGGGTTCAGTTCTACACTCACTGGTTTCCCTCCGCTGAAGGTCTGACTCTGGCTGGGTTCACTTGTACACTGACTGGTTTCCCTCCGCTGAAGGTACTGACTCTTTCTGGGTTCAGTTCTACACTCACTGGTTCCCCTCCCCTAAAGGTACTGACTCTGGCTGGATTCAGCTCTACACTCACTGGTTCCCCTCACGTGAAGGTTCTGACTCTGGCTGGGTTCAGTTCTACACTCACTGGTTCCCCTCCACTGAAGGTGCTGACTCTGGCTGTGTTCAGTTCTACACTCAGTGGTTCCCCTACCCTGAAGGTGATGACTCTGGCTGGGTTCAGTTCTACACTCACTGGTTCCGCTCTCCTGAAGGTGCTTACTCTGGCTGGGTTCAGTTCTACACAAACTGGTCACCCTCCCCTGAAGGTACTGACTCTTTCTGGGTTCAGTTCTACACTCACTGGTTCCCCTCACGTGAAGGTACTGACTCTGGCTGGATTCAGTTCTACACTCACTGGTTCCCCTCCCCTGAAGGTGCTGACTCTGGCTGGGTTCAATTCTACACTCACTGGTTCCCCCCCCTGAAGGTACTGACTCTGGCTGGGTTCACTTGTACACTGACTGGTTTCCCTCCGCTGAAGGTCTGACTCTGGCTGGGTTCAGTTCTACACTCACTGGTTCTCCTCCCCTGAAGGTACTGACTCTGGCTGGATTCAGTTCTGCCCTCACTGGTTCCCCTCCCCTGAAGGTGCTGACTCTGGCTGGTTTCAGTTCTACACTCACTGGTTCCACTCCCCTGCAGTTCTGTCTGTGGCTGGGTTCAGTTCTACACTAAATAATTCCTCTCCCCTGAAGGTACTGACTCTGGCTGGGTTCAGTTCTATACTCAATGGTTCTGCTCTACTGAAGGTGCTGACTCTGGCTGGGTTCAGTTCTACACTAACTGGTCACCCTCCCCTGAAGGTACTGACTCTTTCTGGGTTCAGTTCTGCACTCACTGGTTCCCCTCCCCTGAAGGTCTGACTATGGCTGGGTTCAGTTCTACACTCACAGGTTCCCCTCCCCTGAAGGTACAGACTCTGGCTGGGTTCAGTTCTACACTCAGTGGTTCCCCTCCTCTGAAGGTCTGACTCTGTCTGGGTTCAGTTCTACACTCGCTGGTTCCCTTCCTCTGAAGGTACTGACTCTGGCTGTGTTCAGTTCTACACTCACTGGTTCCGCTCTCCTGAAGGTGCTGATTCTGGCTGGGTTCAGTTCTACACAAACTGGTCACCCTCCCCTGAAGGTACTGACTCTGGCTGGGTTCAGTTCCACACTCACTGGTTCCCCTCCCCGAAAGGTGCTGACTCTGGCTGGGTTCAGTTCTACACTCCACTGGTTCCCCTCCCCTGAAGGTACTGACACTGGCTGGGTTCAGTTCTACACTCACTGGTTCCCCTCCCCTGAAGGTACTGACTCTGGCTGGGTTCAGTTCTACACTCACTGGTTCTCCCTCTTGAAGGTACTGACTCTGGCTGGGTTCACTTGGACATTGACTGGTTTCCCTCCCCTGAAGGTCTGACTCTGGCTGGGTTCAGTTCGACACTCGCTGGTTCCCCTCCCCTGAAGGTGATGACTCTGGCTGGGTTCAGTTATACACTCACTGGTTCTCCTCCCCTGAAGGTACTGACTCTGGCTGGGTTCAGTTCTGCTCTCACTGGTTGCCCTCCGCTGAAGGTGCTGACTCAGGCTGGTTCAGTTCTACACTCACTGCTTCCCCTCCCCTAAAGATGCTGACTCTGGCTGGGTTCAGTTCTTCACTCACTGGTTCACCTCCCCCAAAAGTTACTGACTCTGGCTGGATTCAGTTCTACACTCACTGGTTCCCGTCCGCTGAAGGTGCTGACTCAGGCTGGGTTCACTTCGACACGAACTGGTTCCTCTCCCCTGAAGGTACTGACTCTGGCTGGGTTCAGTTCGACACTCACGGGTTCCCCTCCTCTGAAGGTGCTGACTTTGACGAGGTTCCGTTCTATAACCACTGGTTTCCCTCCCTGAAGGTGCTGACTCTGGCTGGGTTCAGATCTATACTCACTGGTTCCCCTCCCCTGAAGGTGCTGATTCTGTCTGGGTTCAGTTCTACACTCACTGGTTCCCCTCCCCTGAAGGTCTGACTGTGGCTGGGTTCAGTTCTACACTCACTGGTTGCACTACCCTGAAGGTACTGACTCTGGCTGGGTTCAGTTCTACACTCGCTGGTTCCTCTCCCCTGAAGGTGCTGACTCTGGCTGGGATCAGTTCTACACTCACTGATTCCCCTCCCCTGAAGGTGATGACTCTGGCTGGGTTCAGTTCTACACTCACTGGTTCCGCTCTCCTGAAGGTGCTTACTCTGGCTGGGTTCAGTTCTACACTCAATGGTTCCCCTCCCCTGAAGGTACTGACTCTGGCTGCGTTCAGTTCTACACTCACTGGTTCCCCTCTTGAAGGTACTGACTCTGGTTGGGTTCACTTGGACATTGACTGGTTTCCCTCCCCTGAAGGTACTGACTCTGGCTGGGTTCAGTTCTACACTCACTGGTTCCCCTCCTCTGAAGGTGCTGACTTTGACGAGATTCCGTTCTATAACCACTGGTTTCCCTCCCTGAAGGTGCTGACTCTGGCTGGGTTCAGATCTATACTCACTGGTTCCCCTCGCCTGAAGGTGCTGACTCTGTCTGGGTTCAGTTCTACACTCACTGGTTCCCCTCCCCTGAAGGTCTGACTGTGGCTGGGTTCAGTTCTACACTCACTGGTTCCCCTCCTCTGAAGGTGGTGAATCTGGCTGGGTTGAGTTCTACACTCACTGGTTCCCCTCCCCTGAAGGTGCTGACTCTGTCTGGGTTCAGTTCTACACTCACTGGTTCCCCTCCCCTGAAGGTCTGACTGTGGCTGGGTTCAGTTCTGCACTCACTGGTTGCACTACCCTGAACGTACTGACTCTTTCTGGGTTCAGTTCCACACTCACTGGTTCCCCTCACGTGAAGGTACTGACTCTGGCTGGATTCAGTTCTACACTCACTGGTTCCCCTCCCCTGAAGGTGCTGACTCTGGCTGGTTTCAGTTCTACACTCACTGGTTCCCCTCCCCTGAAGCTGCTGAATCTGGCTGGTTTCAGTTCTACACTCACTGGTTCCACTCCCCTGCAGGTCTGTCTGTGGCTGGGTTCAGTTCTACACTCACAGGTTCCCCTCACCTGAAGGTGCTGACACAGGCTGGGTTCAGTTCTACACTCGCTGATTCCTCTCCCCTGAAGATGCTGACTCTGGCTGGGTTCAGTTCTACACTCACTGGTTCCCCTCCCCTGAAGGTCTGACTGTGGCTGGGTTCAGTTCTATACTCAATGGTTCTGCTCTCCTGAAGGTACTGACTCTTTCTGGGTTCAGTTCCGCACTCACTGGTTCCCCTCACGTGAAGGTTCTGACTCTGGCTGGGTTCAGTTCTACACTCACTGGTCCCCCTCCCCTGAAGGTCTGACTATGGCTGGGTTCAGTTCTACACTTACAGGTTCCCCTCCCCTGAAGGTACTGACTCTGGCTGGTTCAGTTCTACACTCAGTGGTTCCCCTCCCGTGAAGGTCTGACTCTTGCTGGGTTCAGTTCTACACTCACTGGTTCTCCTCCTTTAAAGGTACTGACTCTGGCTGGGCTCAGTTCTGCACTCACTGGTTCCTCTCCCCTGAAGGTGCTGACTCTGGCTGGTTTCAGTTCTACACTCACTGGTTCCCCTCCCCTGAAGGTGATGACTCTGGCTGGGTTCAGTTCTACACTCACTGGTTCCCCTCCTCTGAAGGTGGTGAATCTGGCTGGGTTGAGTTCTACACTCACTGGTTCCCCTCCCCTGAAGGTGCTGACTCTGTCTGGGTTCAGTTCTACACTCACTGGTTCCCCTCCCCTGAAGGTCTGACTGTGGCTGGGTTCAGTTCTACACTCACTGGTTGCACTACCCTGAACGTACTGACTCTTTCTGGGTTCAGTTCCACACTCAATGGTTCCCATCACGTGAAGGTACTGACTCTGGCTGGATTCAGTTCTACACTCACTGGTTCCCCTCCCCTGAAGGTGATGACTCTGGCTGGGTTCAGTTCTACACTCACTGGTTCCCCTCCTCTGAAGGTGGTGAATCTGGCTGGGTTGAGTTCTACACTCACTGGTTCCCCTCCCCTGAAGGTGCTGACTCTGTCTGGGTTCAGTTCTACACTCACTGGTTCCCCTCCCCTGAAGGTCTGACTGTGGCTGGGTTCAGTTCTACACTCACTGGTTGCACTACCCTGAACGTACTGACTCTTTCTGGGTTCAGTTCAACACTCACTGGTTCCCCTCACGTGAAGGTACTGACTCTGGCTGGATTCAGTTCTACACTCACTGGTTCCCCTCCCCTGAAGGTGCTGACTCTGGCTGGTTTCAGTTCTACACTCACTGGTTCCCCTCCCCTGAAGCTGCTGAATCTGGCTGGTTTCAGTTCTGCACTCACTGGTTCCACTCCCCTGCAGGTCTGTCTGTGGCTGGGTTCAGTTCTACACTCACAGGTTCCCCTCGCCTGAAGGTGCTGACACAGGCTGGGTTCAGTTCTGCACTCGCTGATTCCTCTCCCCTGAAGATGCTGACTCTGGCTGGGTTCAGTTCTACACTCACTGGTTCCCCTCCCCTGAAGGTCTGACTGTGGCTGGGTTCAGTTCTATACTCAATGGTTCTGCTCTCCTGAAGGTACTGACTCTTTCTGGGTTCAGTTCCGCACTCACTGGTTCCCCTCACGTGAAGGTTCTGACTCTGGCTGGGTTCAGTTCTACACTCACTGGTCCCCCTCCCCTGAAGGTCTGACTATGGCTGGGTTCAGTTCTACACTTACAGGTTCCCCTCCCCTGAAGGTACTGACTCTGGCTGGTTCAGTTCTACACTCAGTGGTTCCCCTCCCGTGAAGGTCTGACTCTTGCTGGGTTCAGTTCTACACTCACTGGTTCTCCTCCTTTAAAGGTACTGACTCTGGCTGGGCTCAGTTCTGCACTCACTGGTTCCTCTCCCCTGAAGGTACTGACTCTGGCTGGTTCAGTTCTACACTCACTGCTTCCCCTCCCCTAAAGATGCTGACTCTGGCTGGGTTCAGTTCTTCACTCACTGGTTCACCTCCCCCAAAAGTTACTGACTCTGGCTGGATTCAGTTCTACACTCACTGGTTCCCGTCCGCTGAAGGTGCTGACTCAGGCTGGGTTCACTTCGACACGAACTGGTTCCTCTCCCCTGAAGGTACTGACTCTGGCTGGGTTCAGTTCGACACTCACGGGTTCCCCTCCTCTGAAGGTGCTGACTTTGACGAGGTTCCGTTCTATAACCACTGGTTTCCCTCCCTGAAGGTGCTGACTCTGGCTGGGTTCAGATCTATACTCACTGGTTCCCCTCCCCTGAAGGTGCTGATTCTGTCTGGGTTCAGTTCTACACTCACTGGTTCCCCTCCCCTGAAGGTCTGACTGTGGCTGGGTTCAGTTCTACACTCACTGGTTGCACTACCCTGAAGGTACTGACTCTGGCTGGGTTCAGTTCTACACTCGCTGGTTCCTCTCCCCTGAAGGTGCTGACTCTGGCTGGGATCAGTTCTACACTCACTGATTCCCCTCCCCTGAAGGTGATGACTCTGGCTGGGTTCAGTTCTACACTCACTGGTTCCGCTCTCCTGAAGGTGCTTACTCTGGCTGGGTTCAGTTCTACACTCAATGGTTCCCCTCCCCTGAAGGTACTGACTCTGGCTGCGTTCAGTTCTACACTCACTGGTTCCCCTCTTGAAGGTACTGACTCTGGTTGGGTTCACTTGGACATTGACTGGTTTCCCTCCCCTGAAGGTACTGACTCTGGCTGGGTTCAGTTCTACACTCACTGGTTCCCCTCCTCTGAAGGTGCTGACTTTGACGAGATTCCGTTCTATAACCACTGGTTTCCCTCCCTGAAGGTGCTGACTCTGGCTGGGTTCAGATCTATACTCACTGGTTCCCCTCGCCTGAAGGTGCTGACTCTGTCTGGGTTCAGTTCTACACTCACTGGTTCCCCTCCCCTGAAGGTCTGACTGTGGCTGGGTTCAGTTCTACACTCACTGGTTCCCCTCCTCTGAAGGTGGTGAATCTGGCTGGGTTGAGTTCTACACTCACTGGTTCCCCTCCCCTGAAGGTGCTGACTCTGTCTGGGTTCAGTTCTACACTCACTGGTTCCCCTCCCCTGAAGGTCTGACTGTGGCTGGGTTCAGTTCTGCACTCACTGGTTGCACTACCCTGAACGTACTGACTCTTTCTGGGTTCAGTTCCACACTCACTGGTTCCCCTCACGTGAAGGTACTGACTCTGGCTGGATTCAGTTCTACACTCACTGGTTCCCCTCCCCTGAAGGTGCTGACTCTGGCTGGTTTCAGTTCTACACTCACTGGTTCCCCTCCCCTGAAGCTGCTGAATCTGGCTGGTTTCAGTTCTACACTCACTGGTTCCACTCCCCTGCAGGTCTGTCTGTGGCTGGGTTCAGTTCTACACTCACAGGTTCCCCTCACCTGAAGGTGCTGACACAGGCTGGGTTCAGTTCTACACTCGCTGATTCCTCTCCCCTGAAGATGCTGACTCTGGCTGGGTTCAGTTCTACACTCACTGGTTCCCCTCCCCTGAAGGTCTGACTGTGGCTGGGTTCAGTTCTATACTCAATGGTTCTGCTCTCCTGAAGGTACTGACTCTTTCTGGGTTCAGTTCCGCACTCACTGGTTCCCCTCACGTGAAGGTTCTGACTCTGGCTGGGTTCAGTTCTACACTCACTGGTCCCCCTCCCCTGAAGGTCTGACTATGGCTGGGTTCAGTTCTACACTTACAGGTTCCCCTCCCCTGAAGGTACTGACTCTGGCTGGTTCAGTTCTACACTCAGTGGTTCCCCTCCCGTGAAGGTCTGACTCTTGCTGGGTTCAGTTCTACACTCACTGGTTCTCCTCCTTTAAAGGTACTGACTCTGGCTGGGCTCAGTTCTGCACTCACTGGTTCCTCTCCCCTGAAGGTGCTGACTCTGGCTGGTTTCAGTTCTACACTCACTGGTTCCCCTCCCCTGAAGGTGATGACTCTGGCTGGGTTCAGTTCTACACTCACTGGTTCCCCTCCTCTGAAGGTGGTGAATCTGGCTGGGTTGAGTTCTACACTCACTGGTTCCCCTCCCCTGAAGGTGCTGACTCTGTCTGGGTTCAGTTCTACACTCACTGGTTCCCCTCCCCTGAAGGTCTGACTGTGGCTGGGTTCAGTTCTACACTCACTGGTTGCACTACCCTGAACGTACTGACTCTTTCTGGGTTCAGTTCCACACTCAATGGTTCCCATCACGTGAAGGTACTGACTCTGGCTGGATTCAGTTCTACACTCACTGGTTCCCCTCCCCTGAAGGTGATGACTCTGGCTGGGTTCAGTTCTACACTCACTGGTTCCCCTCCTCTGAAGGTGGTGAATCTGGCTGGGTTGAGTTCTACACTCACTGGTTCCCCTCCCCTGAAGGTGCTGACTCTGTCTGGGTTCAGTTCTACACTCACTGGTTCCCCTCCCCTGAAGGTCTGACTGTGGCTGGGTTCAGTTCTACACTCACTGGTTGCACTACCCTGAACGTACTGACTCTTTCTGGGTTCAGTTCAACACTCACTGGTTCCCCTCACGTGAAGGTACTGACTCTGGCTGGATTCAGTTCTACACTCACTGGTTCCCCTCCCCTGAAGGTGCTGACTCTGGCTGGTTTCAGTTCTACACTCACTGGTTCCCCTCCCCTGAAGCTGCTGAATCTGGCTGGTTTCAGTTCTGCACTCACTGGTTCCACTCCCCTGCAGGTCTGTCTGTGGCTGGGTTCAGTTCTACACTCACAGGTTCCCCTCGCCTGAAGGTGCTGACACAGGCTGGGTTCAGTTCTGCACTCGCTGATTCCTCTCCCCTGAAGATGCTGACTCTGGCTGGGTTCAGTTCTACACTCACTGGTTCCCCTCCCCTGAAGGTCTGACTGTGGCTGGGTTCAGTTCTATACTCAATGGTTCTGCTCTCCTGAAGGTACTGACTCTTTCTGGGTTCAGTTCCGCACTCACTGGTTCCCCTCACGTGAAGGTTCTGACTCTGGCTGGGTTCAGTTCTACACTCACTGGTCCCCCTCCCCTGAAGGTCTGACTATGGCTGGGTTCAGTTCTACACTTACAGGTTCCCCTCCCCTGAAGGTACTGACTCTGGCTGGTTCAGTTCTACACTCAGTGGTTCCCCTCCCGTGAAGGTCTGACTCTTGCTGGGTTCAGTTCTACACTCACTGGTTCTCCTCCTTTAAAGGTACTGACTCTGGCTGGGCTCAGTTCTGCACTCACTGGTTCCTCTCCCCTGAAGGTGCTGACTCTGGCTGGTTTCAGTTCTACACTCACTGGTTCCCCTCCCCTGAAGGTGATGACTCTGGCTGGTTTCAGTTCTACACTCACTGGTTCCCCTCCCCTGAAGCTGCTGAATCTGGCTGGTTTCAGTTCTACACTCACTGGTTCCACTCCCCTGCAGGTCTGTCTGTGGCTGGGTTCAGTTCTACACTCACAGGTTCCCCTCGCCTGAAGGTGCTGACACAGGCTGGGTTCAGTTCTACACTCGCTGATTCCTCTCCCCTGAAGATGCTGACTCTGGCTGGGTTCAGTTCTACACTCACTGGTTCCCCTCCCCTGAAGGTCTGACTGTGGCTGGGTTCAGTTCTATACTCAATGGTTCTGCTCTCCTGAAGGTACTGACTCTTTCTGGGTTCAGTTCCGCACTCACTGGTTCCCCTCACGTGAAGGTTCTGACTCTGGCTGGGTTCAGTTCTACACTCACTGGTCCCCCTCCCCTGAAGGTCTGACTATGGCTGGGTTCAGTTCTACACTCACTGGTTCTCCTCCTTTAAAGGTACTGACTCTGGCTGGGCTCAGTTCTGCACTCACTGGTTCCTCTCCCCTGAAGGTGCTGACTCTGGCTGGTTTCAGTTCTACACTCACTGGTTCCCCTCACGTGAAGGTACTGACTCTGGCTGGATTCAGTTCTACACTCACTGGTCCCCCTCCCCTGAAGGTCTGACTATGGCTGGATTCAGTTCTACACTCACTGGTCCCCCTCCCCTGAAGGTCTGACTATGGCTGGGTTCAGTTCTACACTCACAGGTTCCCCTCCCCTGAAGGTACAGACTCTGGCTGGGTTCATTTCTACACTCGCTGGTTCCCTTCCTCTGAAGGTGATGACTCTGGCTGGGTTCAGTTCTACACTCACTGGTTCTCCACCCCTGAAGGTACAGAGTCTGGCTGGGTTCAGTTCTACACTCACTGGTTCCCCTCCCCTAAAGGTGCTGACTCTGGCTGGGTTCAGTTCTACACTCACTGGTTCCCCTCCACTTAAGGTACTGACTCTGGCTGGGTTCAGTTCTACACTTGCTGGTTCCCCTACCCTGAAGGTGATGACTCTGGCTGGGTTCAGTTCTACACTCACTGGTTCCGCTCTCCTGAAGGTGCTTACTCTGGCTGGGTTCAGTTCTCCACAAACTGGTCACCCTCCCCTGAAGGTACTGACTCTTTCTGGGTTCAGTTCTACACTCACTGGTTCCCCTCACGTGAAGGTACTGACTCTGGCTGGATTCAGTTCCACACTCACTGGTTCCCCTCCCCTGAAGGTGCTGACTCTGGCTGGGTTCAATTCTACACTCACTGGTCCCCCTCCCCTGAAGGTCTGACTATGGCTGGGTTCAGTTCTACACTCACAGGTTCCCCTCCCCTGAAGGTACAGACTCTGGCTGGGTTCAGTTCTACACTCAGTGGTTCCCCTCCTCTGAAGGTCTGACTCTGTCTGGGTTCAGTTCTACACTCGCTGGTTCCCTTCCTCTGAAGGTACTGAGTCTGGCTGGGTTCAGTTCTGCTCTCACTGGTTCCCTCCGCTGAAGGTGCTGACTCAGGCTGGGTTCAGTTCTACACTAAATGGTTCCTCTCCCCTGAAGGTACTGACTCTGGCTGTGTTCAGTTCTACACTCACTGGTTCCGCTCTCCTGAAGGTGCTGATTCTGGCTGGGTTCAGTTCTACACAAACTGGTCACCCTCCCCTGAAGGTGCCGACTCTGGCTGGGTTCAGTTCTACACTCCACTGGTTCCCCTCCCCTGAAGGTACTGACACTGGCTGGGTTCAGTTCTACACTCACTGGTTCCCCTCCCCTGAAGGTACTGACTCTGGCTGGGTTCAGTTCTACACTCACTGGTTCTCCCTCTTGAAGGTACTGACTCTGGCTGGGTTCACTTGGACATTGACTGGTTTCCCTCCCCTGAAGGTCTGACTCTGGCTGGGTTCAGTTCTGCTCTCACTGGTTGCCCTCCGCTGAAGGTGCTGACTCAGGCTGGGTTCAGTTCTACACTCACTGCTTCCCCTCCCCTAAAGGTGCTGACTCTGGCTGGGTTAAGTACTTCACTCACTGGTTCACCTCCCCTAAAGTTACTGACTCTGGCTGGATTCAGTTCTACACTCACTGGTTCCCGTCCGCCTAAGGTGCTGACTCAGGCTCGGTTCACTTCTACACGAACTGGTTCCTCTCCCCTGAAGGTACTGAGTTTGACGAGGTTCCGTTCTACACCCACTGGTTTCCCTCCCTGAAGGTGCTGACTCTGGCTGGATTCAGCTCTACACTCACTGGTTCCCCTCACGTGAAGGTTCTGACTCTGGCTGGGTTCAGTTCTACACTCACTGGTTCCCCTCCACTGAAGGTGCTGACTCTGGCTGGGTTCAGTTCTACACTCACTGGTCCCCCTCCCCTGATGGTCTGACTATGGCTGTGTTCAGTTCTACACTCACAGGTTCCCCTCCCCTGAAGGTACTGACTCTGGCTGGTTCAGTTCTACACTCAGTGGTTCCCCTCCCCTGAAGTTCTGACTCTTGCTGGGTTCAGTTCTACACTCACTGGTTCCGCTCTCCTGAAGGTACTGACACTGGCTGGGTTCAGTTCTACACTCCACTGGTTCCCCTCCCCTGAAGGTACTGACTCTGGCTGGGTTCAGTTCTACACTCACTGGTTCTCCCTCTTGAAGGTACTGACTCTGGCTGGGTTTACTTGGAGATTGACTGGTTTCCCTCCCCTGAAGGTCTGACTCTGGCTGGGTTCAGTTCGACACTCGCTGGTTCCCCTCCCCTGAAGGTGATGACTCTGGCTGGGTTCAGTTATACACTCACTGGTTCCCGTCCGCTGAAGGTGCTGACTCAGGCTGGGTTCACTTCGACCCGAACTGGTTCCTCTCCCCTGAAGGTACTGACTCTGGCTGGGTTCAGTTCTACACTCACTGGTTCCCCTCCTCTGAAGGTGCTGACTTTGACGAGGTTCCGTTCTATAACCACTGGTTTCCCTCCCTGAAGGTGCTGACTCTGGCTGGGTTCAGATCTATACTCACTGGTTCCCCTCCCCTGAAGGTGCTGACTCTGTCTGGGTTCAGTTCTACACTCACTGGTTCCCCTCCCCTGAAGGTCTGACTGTGACTGGGTTCAGTTCTACACTCACTGGTTGCACTACCCTGAAGGTACTGACTCTGGCTGGGTTCAGTTCGACACTCGCTGGTTCCTCTCCCCTGAAGGTGCTGACTCTGGCTGGGATCAGTTCTACACTCACTGATTCCCCTCCCCTGAAGGTGATGACTCTGGCTGGGTTCAGTTCTACACTCACTGGTTCCCCTCCTCTGAAGCTGCTGACTCTGGCTTGGTTCAGTTCTACACTCACTGGTTCCCCTCCCCTGAAGATACTGACTCTGGCTGGGTTCAGTTCTACACTCACTGGTCCCCCCCCCTGAAGGTACTGACTGTGGCTGGGTTCACTTGTACACTGACTGGTTTCCCTCCGCTGAAGGTCTGACTCTGGCTGGGTTCAGTTCTACACTCACTGGTTCTCCTCCCCTGAAGGTACTGACTCTGGCTGGGTTCAGTTCTGCTCTCACTGGTTGCCCGCTGCTGAAGGTGCTGACTCTGGCTGGGTTCAGTTCTACACAAACTGGTCACCCTCCCCTGAACGTACTGACTCTTTCTGGGTTCAGTTCCACACTCACTGGTTCCCCTCACGTGAAGGTACTGACTCTGGCTGGATTCAGTTCTACACTCACTGGTTCCCCTCCCCTGAAGGTGCTGACTCTGGCTGGGTTCTGTTCTGCACTCACTGGTTCCCCTCCCCTGAAGCTGCTGAATCTGGCTGGTTTCAGTTCTACACTCACTGGTTCCACTCCCCTGCAGGTCTGTCTGTGGCTGGGTTCAGTTCTACACTCACAGGTTCCCCTCGCCTGAAGGTGCTGACACAGGCTGGGTTCAGTTCTACACTCGCTGGTTCCTCTCCCCTGAAGATGCTGACTCTGGCTGGGTTCAGTTCTACACTCACTAATTCCCCTCCCCTGAAGGTGCTGACTCTGGCTGGGTTCAGTTCTACACTAAATAATTCCTCTCCCCTGAAGGTACTGACTCTGGCTGGGTTCAGTTCTACACTCACTGGTTTCCCTCACATGAAGGTTCTGACTCTGGCTGTGTTCAGTTCTACACTCACTGGTCCCCCTCCCCTGAAGGTCTGACTATGGCTGGGTTCAGTTCTACACTCACAGGTTCCCCTCCCCTGAAGGTACTGACTCTGGCTGTTTCAGTTCTACACTCAGTGGTTCCCCTCCCCTGAAGGTCTGACTCTTGCTGGGTTCAGTTCTACACTCACTGGTTCTCCTCCTTTAAGGTACTGACTCTGGCTGGGCTCAGTTCTGCACTCACTGGTTCCTCTCCCCTGAAGGTGCTGACTCTGGCTGGTTTCAGTTCTACACTCACTGGTTCCCCTCCCCTGAAGGTACTGACTCTTTCTGGGTTCAGTTCGACACTCACTGGTTCCCCTCACGTGAAGGTACTGACTCTGGCTGGATTCAGTTCTACACTAACTGGTTCCCCTCCCCTGAAGGTGCTGACTCTGGCTGGGTTCAGTTCTACACTCACTGGTCCCCCTCCCCTGAAGGTCTGACTATGGCTAGGTTCGGTTCTACACTCACAGGTTCCCCTCCCCTGAAGGTACAGACTCTGGCTGGGTTCAGTTCTACACTCAGTGGTTCCCCTCCCCTGAAGGTCTGACTCTGGCTGGGTTCAGTTCTACACTCACTGGTTCTCCTCCCCTGAAGGTACTGAGTCTGGCTGGGTTCAGTTCTGCTCTCACTGGTTCCCTCCGCTGAAGGTGCTGACTCAGGCTGGGTTCAGTTCTACACTAAATGGTTCCTCTCCCCTGAAGGTACTGACTCTTTCTTGGTTCAGTTCTACACTCACTGGTTCCCCTCCCTGAAGGTACTGACACTGGTTGGGTTCAGTTCTACACTCACTGGTTCCCCTCCCCTGAAGGTACTGACTCTGGCTGGGTTCAGTTCTACACTCACTGGTTCTCCCTCTTGAAGGTACTGACTCTGGCTGGGTTCACTTGGACATTGACTGGTTTCCCTCCCTTGAAGGTCTGACTCTGGCTGGGTTCAGTTCGACACTCGCTGGTTCCCCTCCCCTGAAGGTGCTGACTCTGTCTGGGTTCAGTTCTACACTCACTGGTTCCCCTCCCCTGAAGGCCTGACTGTGGCTGGTTTCAGTTCTACACTCACTGGTTGCACTGCCCTGAAGGTGCTGACACAGGCTGGGTTCAGTTCAACACTCACTGGTTCTTCTCCCCAGAAGGTGCTGACTCTGGCTGGGTTCAGTTCTACACTAAATAGTTCCTCTCCCCTGAAGGTACTGACTCTGGCTGGGTTCAGTTCTGCACTCAATGCTTCCGCTCTCCTGAAGGTGCTGACTCTGGCTGGGTTCAGTTCTACACTAACTGGTCACCCTCCCCTGAAGGTACTGACTCTTTCTGGGTGCAGTTCTACACTCACTGCTTCCCCTCACGTGAAGGTTCTGACTCTGGCTGGGTTTCGTTCCACACTCACTGGTCCCCCTCCCCTGAAGGTCTGACTATGGCTGGGTTCAGTTCTACACTCACTGGTTCTCCTCCCCTTCAGGTACTGACTCTGGCTGGTTTCAGTTCTACACTCACTGGTTCCCCTCCCCTAAAGGTGCTGACTCTGGCTGGGTTCAGTTCTACACTCACTGGTTCCCCTCCCCTGAAGGTACTGACTCTGGCTGGGTTCCGTTCTACACTCACTGGTTCGCCTCCCCTGAAGGTACTGACGCTGGCTGGGTTCAGTTTGACACTCACTGGTTCCCCCCGCTGAAGGTACTGACTCTGGCTGGGTTCACTTGCAGACTGACTGGTTTCCCTCCCCTGAAGGTCTGACTCTGGCTGGGTTCAGTTCTACACTCGCTGGTTCCCCTCCCCTGAAGGTGATGAGTCTGGCTGGGTTCAGTTCTACACTCGATGGTTCCGCTCTCCTGAAGGTGCTGATTCTGGCTGGGTTCAATTCTACACAAACTGGTCACCCACCCCTGAACGTACTGACTCTTTCTGGGTTCAGTTCTACACTCATTAGTTCTCCTGCCGTTAAGGTACTGACTCTGGCTGGTCTCAGTTCTACACTCACTGGTTCCCCTCCCCTGAAAGTACTGACTCTGGCTGGGTTCAGTTCTGCACTCACTGGTTCTCCCCCGTGAAGGTACTGACTCGGGCTGGGTTCACTTGTGCATTGACTGGTTTCCCTCCCCTGAAGGTCTGACTCTGGCTGGGTTCAGTTCTACACTCGCTGGTTCCCCTCCCCTGAAGGTGATGACTCTGGCTGTGTTCAGTTCTACACTCACTGGTCCCCCTGCCCTGAAGGTCTGACTATGGCTGGGTTCAGTTCTACACTCACAGGTTCCCCTCCCCTGAAGGTACTGACTCTGGCTGGATTCAGTTCTACACTCAGTGGTTCCCCTCCCCTGAAGGTCTGACACCTGCTGGGTTCAGTTCTACACTCACTGATTCTCCTCCCCTCAACATACTTGCTCTGGCTGGGCTCAGTTCTGCACTCACTGGTTCCTCTCCCCTGAAGGTGCTGACTCTGGCTGGGTTCAGTTCTACACTCACTGATTCCCCTCCCCTGAAGGTGCTGACTCTGGCTAGGTTCAGTTCTACACTAAATAGTTCCTCTCCCCTGAAGGTACTGACTCTGGCTGGGTTCAGTTCTACACTCAATGCTTCCGCTCTCCTGAAGGTGCTGACTCTGGCTGGGTTCAGTTCTACACTCACAGGTTCCCCTCCCCTGAAGGTACTGATTCTGGCTGGGTTCAGTTCTACACTCACTGGTTCCCCTCCCCTGAAGGTACTGACTCTGGCTGGCTCCGTTCTACACTCACTGGTCACCCTCCCCTGAAGGTACTTACTCTTTCTGGGTTCAGTTCTACACTCACTGCTTCCCCTCACGTGAAGGTTCTGACTCTGGCTGGGTTTAGTTCCACACTCACTGGTCCCCCTCCCCTGAAGGTCTGACTATGGCTGGGTTCAGTTCTACACTCACTGGTTCTCCTCCCCTTCAGGTACTGACTCTGGCTGGTTTCAGTTCTACACTCAGTGGTTCCCCTCCCCTAAAGGTGCTGACTCTGGCTGGGTTCAGTTCTACACTCACTGGTTCCCCTCCCCTGAAGGTACTGACTCTGGCTGGGTTCCGTTCTACACTCACTGGTTCCCCCCGCTGAAGGTACTGACTCTGGCTGGGTTCACTTGCAGACTGACTGGTTTCCCTCCCCTGAAGGTCTGACTCTGGCTGCGTTCAGTTCTGCACTCGCTGGTTCCCCTCCCCTGAAGGTGATGACTCTGGCTGGGTTCAGTTCTACACTCACTGGTTCTCCTCCCCTGAAGGTACTGACTCTGGCTGGGTTCAGTTCTGCTCTCACTGGTTGCCCTCTGCTGAAGGTGCTGACTCAGGCTGGGTTCTGTTCTACACTAACTGGTTCCTCTCCCCTGAAGGTACTGACTCTGGATGGGTGCAGTTCTACACTCACTGGTTCCCCTCCCGTGAAGCGGCTGAATCTGGCTGGTTTCAGTTCTACACTCACAGGTTCCCCTCCCCTGAAGGTACTGACTGTGGCTGGGTTCAGTTCTACACTCAGTGGTTCCCCTCCCCTGAAGTTCTGACTCTTGCTGGGTTCAGTTCTACACTCACTCGTTCTCCTTTCCTGAAGGTGCTGACTTTGACGAGGTTCCTTTCTATACCCACTGGTATCCCTCCCTGAAGGTGCTGACTCTGGCTGGGTTCAGATCTACACTCACTGGTTCCCCTCCCCTGAAAGTGCTGACTCTGTCTGGGTTCAGTTCTACACTCACTGGTTCCCCTCCCCTGAAGGTCTGACTGTGGCTGGGTTCAGTTCCACACTCACTGGTTCCCCCCCTGAAGGTACTGACTCTGGCTGGGTTCACTTGTACACTGACTGGTTTCCCTCCGCTGAAGGTCTGACTCTGGCTGGGTTCAGTTCTGCTCTCACTGGTTGCCCTCTGCTGAAGGAGCTGACTCAGGCTGGGTTCAGTTCTACACTAACTGGTTCCTCTCCCCTGGAGGTACTGACTCTGGCTGGGTTCAGTTCTACACTCACTGGTTCCGCTCTCCTGAAGGTGCTGACTCTGGCTGGGTTCAGTTCTGCACAAACTGATCACCCTCCCCTGAAGGTACTGACTCTTTCTGGGTTCAGTTCTACACTCACTGGTTCCCCTCACGTGAAGGTACTGACTCTGGCTGGATTCAGTTCTACACTCACTGGTTCCCCTCCCCTGAAGGTGCTGACTCTGGCTGGGTTCAGTTCTACACTCACTGGTTCCCCTCCCCTGAAGCTGCTGAATCTGGCTGGTTTCAGTTCTACACTCACTGGTTCCACTCCCCTGCAGGTCTGTCTGTGGCTGGGTTCAGTTCTACACTCACAGGTTCCCCTCGCCTGAAGGTGCTGACACTGGCTGTGTTCAGTTCTGCACTCACTGGTCCCCCTCCCCTGAAGGTCTGACTCTGGCTGGGTTCAGTTCTACACTCACAGGTTACCCTCCCCTGAAGGTACTGACTCTGGCTGGTTCAGTTCTACACTCAGTGGTTCCCCTCCCCTGAAGGTCTGACTCTTGCTGGGTTCAGTTCTATACTCACTGGTTCTCCTCCTTTAAGGTACTGACTCTGGCTGGGCTCAGTTCTGCACTCACTGGTTCCTCTCCCCTGAAGGTGCTGACTCTGGCTGGTTTCAGTTCTACACTCACTGGTTCCCCTCCCCTAAAGGTACAGACTCTGGCTGGGTTCAGTTCTGCACTTGCTGGTTCCCCTACCCTGAAGGTGATGACTCTGGCTGGGTTCAGTTCTACACTCACTGGTTCCCCTCCCCTGAAGGTGCCGACTCTGGCTGGGTTCAGTTCTACACTCACTGGTCCCCCTCCCCTGAAGGTCTGACTATGGCTGGGTTCAGTTCTACACTCACAGGTCCCCCTCCCCTGAAGGTACAGACTCTGGCTGGGTTCAGTTCTACACTCAGTGGTTCCCCTCCCCTGAAGGTCTGACTCTGGCTGGGTTCAGTTCTACACTCGCTGGTTCCCTTCCTCTGAAGGTGATGACTCTGGCTGGGTTCAGTTCTACACTCACTGGTTCTCCTCCCCTGAAGGTACTGAGTCTGGCTGGGTTCAGTTCTGCTCTCACTGGTTCCCTCCGCTGAAGGTGCTGACTCAGGCTGGGTTCAGTTCTACACCAAATGGTTCCTCTCCCCTGAAGGTACTGACTCTGGCTGGGTTCAGTTCTACAGTCACTGGTTCCGCTCTCCTGAAGGTGCTGATTCTGGCTGGGTTCAGTTCTGCACAAACTGGTCACCCTCCCCTGAAGGTACTGACTCTTTCTTGGTTCAGTTCTACACTCACTGGTTACCCTCACGTGAAGGTACTGACTCTGGCTGGGTTCAGTTCCACACTCACTGGTTCCCCTCCCCTGAAGGTGCTGACTCTGGCTGGGTTCAGTTCTACACTCCACTGGTTCCCCTCCCCTGAAGGTACTGACACTGGCTGGGTTCAGTTCTACACTCACTGGTTCTCCCTCTTGAAGGTACTGACTCTGGCTGGGTTCACTTGGACATTGACTGGTTTCCCTCCCCTAAAGGTCTGACTCTGGCTGGGTTCAGTTCTACACTCGCTGGTTCCCCTCCCCTGAAGGTGATGACTCTGGCTGGGTTCAGTTCTACACTCACTGGTCCCCCTCCCCTGAAGGTCTGACTATGGCTGGGCTCAGTTCTACACTCACAGGTTCCCCTCCCCTGAAGGTACTGACTCTGACTGGGTTCAGTTCGACACTCAGTGGATCCCCTCCCCTAAAGGTGCTGACTATGGCTGGGTTCAGTTCTACACTCACTGGTTCCCCTCCCCTGAAGGTGCTGACTCTGGCTGGGTTCAGTGCTACACTCACTGATTCCCCTCCCCTGAAGGTACTGACTCTGGCTGGGTTCCGTTCTACACTCACTGGTTCCCCTCCCCTGAAGATACTGACTCTGGCTGGGTTCAGTCCTACACTCACTGGTTCCCCCCGCTGAAGGTACTGACTCTGGCTGGGTTCACTTGTACACTGACTCGTTTCCCTCCCCTGAAGGTCTGACTCTGGCTGGGTTCAGTTCTCCACTCGCTGGTTCCTCTCCCCTGAAGGTACTGACTCTGGCTGGGTTCACTTGTACACTGACTGGTCACCCTTCCCTGAAGGTACTGACTCTTTCTGGGTTCAGTTCTACACTCACTGGTTCCCCTCACGTGAAGGTGCTGACTCTGGCTGGGTTCAGTTCTACACTCACTGGTTCCCCTCCCCTGAAGGTGCTGACTCTGGCTGGGTTCAGTTCTACACTCACTGTTCCCTCTCCCCTGAAGGTGGTGAATCTGGCTGGGTTGAGTTCTACACTCACTGGTTCCCCTCCCCTAAAGGTGCTGACTCTGGCTGGGTTCAGTTCTTCACTCACTGGTTCACCTACCCTGAAGGTACTGACTCTAGCTGGGTTCAGTTCTACACTCACTGGTTCCCCTCCTCTGAAGGTGCTAACTCTGGCTGGGTTCAGTTCTACACTCACTGGTTCCCCTCCCCTGAAGCTGCTGACTCTGGCTTGGTTCAGTTCTACACAAACTGATCACCCTCCCCTGAAGGTACTGACTCTTTCTGGGTTCAGTTCTACACTCACTGGTTCCCCTCACGTGAAGGTACTGACTCTGGCTGGATTCAGTTCTACACTCACTGGTTCCCCTCCCCTGAAGGTGCTGACTCTGGCTGGGTTCAGTTCTACACTCACTGGTTCCCCTCCCCTGAAGCTGCTGAATCTGGCTGGTTTCAGTTCTACACTCACTGGTTCCACTCCACTGCAGGTCTGTCTGTGGCTGGGTTCAGTTCTACACTCACAGGTTCCCCTCGCCTGAAGGTGCTGACACAGGCTGGGTTCAGTTCTGCACTCACTGGTCCCCCTCCCCTGAAGGTCTGACTATGGCTGGGTTCAGTTCAACATTCACTGGTTCTCCTCCTTTAAGGTACTGACTCTGGTTGGGCTCAGTTCTGCACTCACTGGTTCCTCTCCCCTGAAGGTGCTGACTCTGGCTGGTTGCAGTTCTACACTCACTGGTTCCCCTCCCCTAAATGTGCTGACTCTGGCTGGGTTCAGTTCTACACAAACTGGTCACCCTCCCCTGAAGGTACTGACTCTTTCTGGGTTCAGTTCTACACTCACTGGTTCCCCTCACGTGAAGGTACTGACTCTGGCTGGATTCAGTTCTCCACTCACTGGTTCCCCTCCCCTGAAGGTACAGACTCTGGCTGGGTTCAGTTCTAAACTCACTGGTTCTCCTCCCCTGAAGGTACTGAGTCTGGCTGGGTTCAGTTCTGCTCTCACTGGTTCCCTCCGCTGAAGGTGCTGACTCAGGCTGGGTTCAGTTCTATACTAAATGGTTACTCTCCCCTGAAGGTACTGACTCAGGCTGGGTTCACTTCTACAGTCACTGGTTCCGCTCTCCTGAAGGTGCTGATTCTGGCTGGGTTCAGTTCTACACAAACTGGTCACCCTCCCCTGAAGGTACTTACTCTTTCTTGGTTCAGTTCTACACTCACTGGTTACCCTCACGTGAAGGTACTGACTCTGGCTGGGTTCAGTTCCACACTCACTGGTTCCCCTCCCCTGAAGGTGATGACTCTGGCTGGGTTCAGTTATACACTCACTGGTTCTCCTCCCCTGAAGGTACTGACTCTGGCTGGGTTCAGTTCTGCTCTCACTGGTTGCCCTCCGCTGAAGGTGCTGACTCAGGCTGGGTTCAGTTCTGCACTCACTCGTTCTCCTCCCCTGAAGGTACTGACTCTGGCTGGGTTCAGTTCTACACACAGTGGTTCCCCTCCCCTGAAGGTACTGACTCTGGCTTGGTTCAGTTCTACACTCACAGATTCCCCTCCCCTGAAGGTGCTGACTCTGGCTGGGTTCAGTCCTACACTCACAGGTTCCCCTCCCCTAAAGGTACTGACTCTGGCTGGTTTCAGTTCTACACACAGTGGTTCCCCTTCCCTGAAGGTACTGACTCTGGCTGGGTTAAGTTCTACAATCACAGGTTCCGCTCCCCTGAAGGTGCTGACTCTGGCTGGGTTCAGTTCTACACTCACTGGTTCCGCTCTCCTGAAGGTGCTGATTGTGGCTGGGTTCAGTTCTACACAAACTGGTCACCCTCCCCTGAAGGTACTGACTCTTTCTGGGTTCAGTTCTACACTCACATGGTTCCCCTCCCCTGAATGTCTGACTCTGGCTGGGTTCAGTTCTACACTCGCTGGTTCCCCTCCCCTGAAGGTGATGACTCTGGCTGGGTTCAGTTCTACACTCACTGGTCCCCCTCCCCTGAAGGTCTGACTATGGCTGGGCTCAGTTCTACACTCACAGGTTCCCCTCCCCTGAAGGTACTGACTCTGACTGGGTTCAGTTCGACACTCACTGATTCTCCTCCCCTTAACGTACTGACTCTGGCTGGGCTCAGTTCTGCACTCACTGGTTCCTCTCCCGTGAAGGTGCTGATTCTGGCTAGGTTCAGTTCTGCACAAACTGGTCACCCTCCACTGCAGGTACTGACTCTTTCCTGGTTCAGTTCTACACTCACTGCTTCCCCTCACGTGAAGGTTCTGACTCTGGCTGGGTTCAGTTCCACACTCACTGGTCCCCCTCCCCTGAAGGTCTGACTCTGGCTGGGTTCAGTTCTACACTCACTGGTTCCCCTCCCCTGAAGGTGCTGACTCTGGCTGGGTTCAGTTCGACACTCACTGGTCCCCCTCCCCTGAAGGTCTGAATATGGCTGGGTTCAGTTCTACACTCACAGGTTCCCCTCCCCTGAAGGTACTGACTCTTGCTGGGTTCAGTTCTACACTCACTGGTTCCCCCCGCTGAAGGTACTGACTCTGGCTGCGTTCACTTGTACATTGACTGGTTTCCCTCCCCTGAAGGTCTGACTCTGGCTGGGTTCAGTTCTACACTAACTGGTTCCTCTCCCCTGAAGGTACTGACTCTGGCTGGGTTCAGTTCTACACTCACTGGTTCCGCTCTCCTGAAGGTGCTGATTCTGGCTGGGTTCAGTTCTACACTCACTGGTTCTCCCTCGAGAAGGTACTGATTCTGGCTGGGTTCACTTGTACATTGACTGGTTTCCCTCCCCTGAAGGTATGACTCTGGCTGGGTTCAGTTCTACACTCGCTGGTTCCTCTCCACTGAAGGTGATGACTCTGGCTGGGTTCAGTTCTACACTCACTGGTTCTCCTCCCCTGAAGGTACTGACTCTGGCTGGGTTCAGTTGTGCTCTCACTGGTTGCCCTCCGCTGAAGGTGCTGACTCAGGCTGGGTTCAGTTCTGCACTCACTGCTTCCCCTCCCCGAAAGGTGCTGACTCTGGCTGGGTTCAGTTCTTCACTCACTGGTTCACCTCCCCTGAAGTTACTGACTCTGGCTGGGTTCAGTTCTACACTCACTGGTTCCCCTCCTCCGAGGTACTGACTCTGGCTGGGTTCAGTTCTGCACTCACTGGTTCCACTCCCCTAAGATACTGACTCTGGCTGGGTTCAGTTCTACAGTCACTGGTTCTCCTCCCCTAAAGGTACTGACTCTGGCTGGTTTCAGTTCTACACACAGTGGTTCCCCTCCCCTGAAGGTACTGACTCTGGCTGGGTTCAGTTCTACACTCACTGGTTCCCTCCTCTGAAGTTGCTGACTCTGGCTGGGTTCAGTTCTACACTCACTGGTTCCCCTCCCCTGAAGATACTGACTCTGGATGCGTTCAGTTCTACATTCACTGGCTCCCCCCCCTGAAGGTACTGACTCTGGCTGGGTTCACTTGTACACTGACTGGTTTCCCTCCCCTGAAGGTCTGACTCTGGCTGGGTTCAGTTCTACACTCGCCGGTTCCCCTCCCCTGAAGGTGATGACTCTGGCTGGGTTCAGTTCTACACTCACTGGCTCTCCTCCCCGGAAGGTACTGACTCTGGCTGGGTTCAGTTCTACACTCACTGATTCCCCTCAAGTGAAGGTTCTGACTCTGGCTGGGTTCACTTGTACACTGACAGGTTCCCCTCCCCTGAAGGTCTGACTCTTGCTGGGTTCAGTTCTACACTCAGTGGTTCTCCTCCCCTTAATGTACTGACTCTGGCTGGGTTCAGTTCTGCTCTCACTGGTTGCCCTCTGCTGAAGGTGCTGACTCTGGCTGGGTTCAGTTCTACACTCACTGGTTCCGCTCTCCTGAAGGTGCTGATTCTGGCTGGGTTCAATTCTACACAAACTGGTCACCCTCCCCTGAAGGTACCGACTCGTTCTGGGTTCAGTTCTACACTCACTGGTCCTCCTCCCCTTAACGTATTGACTCTGGCTGGGCTCAGTTCTGCACTCACTGGTTCCTCTCCCCTGAAGGTGCTGACTCTGGCTGGTTTCAGTTCTACACTCACTGGTTCCCCTCCCCTAAAGGTGCTGACTCTGGCTGGGTTCAGTTCTACACTCACTGGTTCCCCTCCCCTGAAGGTACTGACTCTGGCTGGGTTCCGTTCTACACTCACTGGTTCCCCTCCCCTGAAGATACTGTCTCTGGCTGGGTTCAGTCCTACACTCACTGGTTCCCCCCGCTGAAGGTACTGACTCTGGCTGGGTTCACTTGTGCACTGACTGGTTTCCCTCCCCTGAAGGTCTGACTCTGGCTGGGTTCAGTTCCACACTCGCTGGTTCCCCTCCCCTGAAGGTGATGACTCCGGCTGGGTTCAGTTCTACACTCACTGGTTCTCCTCCCCTGAAGGGACTGACTCTGGCTGGGTTCAGTTCTGCTCTCACTGGTTCCCCCCGCTGAAGGTACTGACTCTGGCTGGGTTCACTTGTACACTGACTGGTTTCCCTCCCCTGAAGGTCTGACTCTGGCTGGGTTCAGTTCTACACTCACTGGTTCCGCTCTCCTGAAGGTGCTGATGGTGGTTGGGTTCAGTTCGACACAAACTGGTCACCCTCCCCTGAAGGTACTGACTCTTTCTGGGTTCAGTTCTACACTCATTGGTTCCCCTCACGTGAAGGTACTGACTCTAGCTGGGTTCAGTTCTACACTCACTGGTTCCCCTCCCCTGAAGGTGCTGACTCTCGCTGGGTTCAGTTCTACACTCACTGGTTCCCCTCCCCTGAAGCTGCTGAATCTGGCTGGTTTCAGTTCTACACTCACTGGTTCCACTCCGCTGAAGGTACTGACTGTGGCTGGCTTCTGTTCTACACTGACTGCTTCCCCTCCCCTGCAGGTCTGTCTGTGGCTGGGTTCAGTTCTACACTCACTGGTCCCCCTCCCCTGAAGGTCTGACTATGGCTGGGTTCAGTTCTACACTCACAGGTTCCCCTCCCCTGAAGATACTGACTCTGGCTGGGTTCAGTTCTACACTCGATGGTTCCCCTCCCCTGAAGGTGATGACTCTGGCTGGGTTCAGTGCTACACTCACTGGTTCCCCTCGCCTGAAGGTACTGACTCTGGCTGGGTTCACTTGTGTACTGAGTGGTTTCCCTCCCCTGAAGGTCTGACTCTGGTTGGGTTCAGTTCTGCACTCGCTGGTTCCCCTCCCGTGAAGGTGATGACTCCGGCTGGGTTCAGTTCTACACTCACTGGTTCTCCTCCCCTGAAGGTACTGATTCTGGCTGGGTTCAGTGCTACACTCACTGGTTCCCCTCCCCTGAAGATACTGACTCTGGCTGGGTTCAGTTCTACACTCGATGGTTCCCCTCCCCTGAAGGTGATGACTCTGGCTGGGTTCAGTGCTACACTCACTGGTTCCCCCCGCTGAAGGTGCTGATTGTGGCTGGGTTCAGTTCTACACAAACTGGTCACCCTCCCCTGAAGGTACTGACTCTTTCTGGGTTCAGTTCTATACTCACTGGTTCCCCTCACGTGAAGGTACTGACTCTTGCTGGGTTCAGTTCTCCACTCACTGGTTCTCCTCCTTTAAGGTACTGACTCAGGCTGGGTTCAGTTCTACACTCACTGGTTCCTCTCCCCTGAAGGTTCTGACTCTGGCTGGTTTCAGTTCCACACTCACTGGTTCCGCTCCCCTAAAGGTGCTGACTCTGGCTGGGTTCAGTTCTACACTCACTGGTTCCCCTCTTCTGAAGGTCTGACTCTTGCTGGGTTCAGTTCTACAGTCACTGGTTCCCCCCGCTGAAGGTACTGACTCTGGCTGGGTTCACTTGCACATTGACTGGTTTCCCTCCCCTGAAGGTCTGACTCTGGTTGGGTTCAGTTCTACACTAACTGGTTCCTCTCCCCTGAAGGTACTGACTCTGGCTGGGTTCAGTTCTACACTCACTGGTTCCGCTCTCCTAAAGCTGCTGATTCTGGATGGGTTCAGTTCTACACAAACTGGTCACGCTCCACTGAAGGTACTGACTCTTTCTTGGTTCAGTTCTACAATCACTGGTTCCCCTCCCCTGAAGGTACTGACTCTGGCTGAGTTCAGTTCTACACTCACTGGTTCTCCCTCGTGAAGGTACTGACTCTGGCTGGGTTCACTTGTACATTGACTGGTTTCCCTCCCGTGAAGGTATGACTCTGGCTGGGTTCAGTTCTACATTCGCTGGTTCCTCTCCCCTGAAGGTGATGACTCTGGCTGGGTTCAGTTCTACACTCACTGGTTCTCCTCCCCTGAAGGTACTGACTCTGGCTGGGTTCAGTTGTGCTCTCACTGGTTGCCCTCCGCTGAAGGTGCTGACTCAGGCTGGGTTCAGTTCTGCACTCACTGCTTCCCCTCCCCTAAAGGTGCTGACTCTGGCTGGTTGCAGTTCTACACTCACTGGTTCCCCTCCCCTAAAGGTGCTGACTCTGGCTGGGTTCAGTTCTACACTCACTGGTTCCCCTCCCCTGAAGGTAGACTCCGGCTGGGTTCAGTTCTACACTTGCTGGTTCCCCTACCCTGAAGGTGATGACTCTGGCTGGGTTCAGTTCTACACTCACTGGTTCCGCTCTCCTGAAGGTGCTTACTCTGGCTGGGTTCAGTTCTACACAAACTGGTCACCCTCCCCTGAAGGTACTGACTCTTTCTGGGTTCAGTTCTACACTCACCGGTTCCCCTCACGTGAAGGTACTGACTCTGGCTGGATTCAGTTCTCCACTCACTGGTTCCCCTCCCCTGAAGGTGCCGACTCTGGCTGGGTTCAGTTCTACACTCATTGGTCCCCCTCCCCTGAAGGACTGACTATAGCTGGGTTCAGTTCTGCACTCACAGGTTCCCCTCCCCTGAAGGTACAGACTCTGGCTGGGTTCAGTTCTACACTCAGTGGTTCCCCTCCCCTGAAGGTCTGACTCTGGCTGGGTTCAGTTCTACACTCGCTGGTTCCCTTCCTCTGAAGGTGATGACTCTGGCTGGGTTCAGTTCTACACTCACTGGTTCTCCTCCCCTGAAGGTACTGAGTCTGGCTGGGTTCAGTTCTGCTCTCACTGGTTCCCTCCGCTGAAGGTGCTGACACAGGCTGGGTTCAGTTCTATACTAAATGGTTCCTCTCCCCTGAAGGTACTGACTCAGGCTGGGTTCAGTTCTACAGTCACTGGTTCCGCTCTCCTGAAGGTGCTGATTCTGGCTGGGTTAAGTTCTACACAAACTGGTCACCCTCCCCTGAAGGTACTGACTCTTTCTTGGTTCAGTTCTACACTCACTGGTTACCCTCACATGAAGGTACTGACTCTGGCTGGGTTCAGTTCCACACTCACTGGTTCCCCTCCCCTAAAGGTGCTGACTCTGGCTGGGTTCAGTTCTACACTCCACTGGTTCCCCTCCCCTGAAGGTGCTGACTCTGGCTGGGTTCAGTTCTACACTCACTCGTTCTCCTCCTCTGAAGGTACTGACTCTGGCTGGGTTCAGTTCTACACATAGTGGTTCCCCTCCCCTGAAGGTACTGACTCTGGCTTGGTTCAGTTCTACAATCACAGGTTCCGCTCCCCTGAAGGTGCTGACTCTGACTGGGTTCAGTTCTACACTCACTAGTTCCGCTCTCCTGAAGGTGCTGATTGTGGCTGGGTTCAGTTCTACACAAACTGGTCACCCTCCCCTGAAGGTACTGACTCTTTCTGGGTTCAGTTCTGCACTCACTGGTTCTCCTGCCGTTAAGGTACTGACTCTGGTTGGGCTCAGTTCTACACTCACTGGTTCCCCTCCCCTGAAAGTACTGACTCTGGCTTGGTTCAGTTCTACACTCGCTGGTTCCCCTCCCCTGAAGGTGATGACTCTGGCTGGGTTCAGTTCTACACTCACTGGTCCCCCTCCCCTGAAGGTCTGACTATGGCTGGGCTCAGTTCTACACTCACAGGTTCCCCTCCCCTGAAGGTACTGACTCTGACTGGGTTCAGTTCGACACTCAGTGGATCCCCTCCCCTGAAGGTCTGACTCTTGCTGGGTTCAGTTCTGCACTCACTGATTCTCCTCCCCTTAACGTACTGACTCTGGCTGGGCTCAGTTCTGCACTCACTGGTTCCTCTCCCCTGAAGGTGCTGACTCTGGCTGGTTTCAGTTCTGCACTCACTGGTTCCCCTCCCCTAAAGGTGCTGACTCTGGCTGGGTTCAGTTCTACACTCACTGGGTCCCCTCCCCTGAAAGTACTGACTCTGGCTGGGTTCAGTTCTACACTCAGTGGTTCCCCTCCCTGAAGGTACTGACTCTGGCTGGGTTCACTTGTACATTGACTGGTTTCCCTCCCCTGAAGGTCTGACTCTGGCTGGGTTCAGTTCTACACTAACTGGTTCCTCTCCCGTGAAGGTACTGACTCTGGCTGGGTTCAGTTCTACACTCACTGGTTCCGCTCTCTTGAAGGTGCTGATTCTGGCTGGGTTCAGTTCTACACAAACTGGTCACCCTCCACTGCAGGTACTGACTCTGGCTGGGTTCAATTCTACACTCACTGGTTCCCCTCCCCTGAAGGTACTGACTCTGGCTGGGTTCAGTTCTACACTCGCTGGTTCCTCTCCCCTGAAGGTGCTGACTCTGGCTGGGTTCAGTTCTACACTAACTGGTCACCCTCCCCTGAAGGTACTGACTCTTTCTGGGTTCAGTTCGACACTCACTGCTTCCCCTCACGTGAAGGTTCTGACTCTGGCTGGGTTCAGTTCCACACTCACTGGTCCCCCTCCCCTGAAGGTCTGACTATGGCTGGGTTCAGTTCTACACTCACAGGTTCCCCTCCCCTGAAGGTACTGACTCTGGCTGGGTTCAGTTCTACACTCAGTTGTTCCCCTCCCTTGAAGGTCTGACTCTTGCTTGGTTCAGTTCTACACTCACTGGTTCTCCTCCCCTTAATGTACTGACTGTGGCTGGGTTCAGTTCTCCACTCACTGGTTCTCCTCCTTTAAGGTACTGACTCAGGCTGGGTTCAGTTCTACACTCACTGGTTCCTCTCCCCTGAAGGTGCTGACTCTGGCTGGTTTCAGTTCTACACTCACTGTTTCCCCTCCCCGAAAGGTGCTGACTCTGGCTGGGTTCAGTTCTACAATCACTGGTTCCCCTCCCCTGAAGGTTTGACTATGGCTGGGTTCAGTTCTACACTCACAGGTTCCCCTCCCCTGAAGGTACTGACTCTGGCTGGGTTCAGTTCTACACTCAGTGGTTCCCCTCCCCTGAAGGTCTGACACTAACTGGTTCCTCTCCCGTGAAGGTACTGACTCTGGCTGGGTTCAGTTCTACACTCACTGGTTCCGCTCTCCTGAAGGTGCTGATTCTGGCTGGGTTCAGTTCTACACAAACTGGTCACCCTCCATTGCAGGTACTGACTCTTTCTTGGTTCAGTTCTACACTCACTGGTTCCCCTCCCCTGAAGGTACTGACTCTGGCTGGGTTCAGTTCTACACTCACTGGTTCCCCTCCCCTAAAGGTAGTGACTCTGGCTGGGTTCACTTGTACATTGACTGGTTTCCCTCCCCTGAAGGTCTCACTCTGGCTGGGTTCAGTTCTACACTCGCTGGTTCCTCTCCCCTGAAGGTGATGAGTCTGGCTGGGTTCAGTTCTACACTAACTGGTCACCCTCCCCTGAAGGTACTGACTCTTGCTGGGTTCAGTTCTACACTCACTGGTTCCCCCCGCTGAAGGTACTGACTCTGGCTGGGTTCACTTGTACATTGACTGGTTTCCCTCCCCTGAAGGTCTGACTCTGGCTGGGTTCAGTTCTACACTAACTGGTTCCTCTCCCCTGAAGGTACTGACTCTGGCTGGGTTCAGTTCTACACTCACTGGTTCCGCACTCCTGAAGGTGCTGATTCTGGCTGGGTTCAGTTCTACACAAACTGGTCACCCTCCACTGAAGGTACTGACTCTTTCTTGGTTCAGTTCTACACTCACTGGTTCCCCTCCCCTGAAGGTACTGACTCTGGCTGAGTTCAGTTCTACACTCACTGGTTCTCCCTCGAGAAGGTACTGATTCTGGCTGGGTTCACTTGTAGATTGACTGGTTTCCCTCCCCTGAAGGTATGACTCTGGCTGGGTTCAGTTCTACACTCGCTGGTTCCTCTCCCCTGAAGGTGATGACTCTGGCTGGGTTCAGTTCTACACTCACTGGTTCTCCTCCCCTGAAGGTACTGACTCTGGCTGGGTTCAGTTGTGCTCTCACTGGTTGCCCTCCGCTGAAGGTGCTGACTCAGGCTGGGTTCAGTTCTGCACTCACTGCTTCCCCTCCCCTGAGATACTGACTCTGGCTGGGTTCAGTTCTACAGTCACTGGTTCTCCTCCCCTAAAGGTACTGACTCTGGCTGGTTTCAGTTCGACACACAGTGGTTCCCCTCCCCTGAAGGTACTGACTCTGGCTGGGTTCAGTTCTACACTCACTGGTTCCCTCCTCTGAAGTTGCTGACGCTGGCTGGGTTCAGTTCTACACTCACTGGTTCCCCTCCCCTGAAGATATTGACTCTGGATGCGTTCAGTTCTACATTCACTGGCTCCCCCCCCTGAAGGTACTGACTCTGGCTGGGTTCACTTGTACACTGACTGGTTTCCCTCCCCTGAAGGTCTGACTCTGGCTGGGTTCAGTTCTGCACTCGCCGGTTCCCCTCCCCTGACGGTGATGACTCTGGCTGGGTTCAGTTCGACACTCACTGGTTCTCCTCCCCGGAAGGTACTGACTCTGGCTGGGTTCAGTTCTACACTCACTGATTCCCCTCCCCTGAAGTTGCTGACTCTGGCTGGGTTCAGTTCTACACTAAATAGTTCCTCTCCCCTGAAGGTATTGACTCTGGCTGGGTTCAGTTCTACACTCAATGGTTCCGCTCTCCTGAAGGTGCTGACTCTGGCTGGGTTCAGTTCTACACGAACTGGTCACCCTCCCCTGAAGGTACTGACTCTTTCTGGGTTCAGTTCTACACTTACTGCTTCCCCTCACGTGAAGGTTCTGACTCTGGCTGGGTTCAGTTCCACACTCACTGGTCCCCCTCCCCTGAAGGTCTGACTATGGCTGGGTTCAGTTCTACACTCACAGGTTCCCCTCCCCTGAAGGTACTGACTCTGGCTGGGTTCAGTTCTACACTCAGTCGTTCCCCTCCCCTGAAGGTCTGACTCTTGCTGGGTTCAGTTCTACACTCACTGGTTCTCCTCCCCTTAATGTACTGACTCTGGCTGGGTTCAGTTCTGCTCTCACTGGTTGCCCTCTGCTGAAGGTGCTGACTCTGGCTGGGTTCAGTTCTACACTCACTGGTTCCGCTCTCCTGAAGGTGCTGATTCTGGCTGGGTTCAATTCTACACAAACTGGTCACCCTCCCCTGAAGGTACCGACTCGTTCTGGGTTCAGTTCTACACTCACTGGTTCTCCTCCCCTTAACGTATTGACTCTGGCTGGGCTCAGTTCTGCACTCACTGGTTCCTCTCCCCTGAAGGTGCTGTCTCTGGCTGGTTTCAGTTCTACACTCACTGGTTCCCCTCCCCAAAAGGTGCTGACTCTGGCTGGGTTCAGTTCTACACTCACTGGTCCCCTCCCCTGAAGGTACTGACTCTGGCTGGGTTCCGTTCTACACTCACTGGTTCCCCTCCCCTGAAGATACTGTCTCTGGCTGGGTTCAGTCCTACACTCACTGGTTCCCCCCGCTGAGGGTACTGATTCTGGCTGGGTTCACTTGTGCACTGACTGGTTTCCCTCCCCTGAAGGTCTGACTCTGGCTGGGTTCAGTTCTACACTCGCTGGTTCCCCTCCACTGAAGGTGATGACTCCGGCTGGGTTCAGTTCTACACTCACTGGTTCTCCTCCCCTGAAGGGACTGACTCTGGCTGGGTTCAGTTCTGCTCTCACTGGTTCCCCCCGCTGAAGGTACTGACTCTGGCTGGGTTCACTTGTACACTGACTGGTTTCCCTCCCCTGAAGGTCTGACTCTGGCTGGGTTCAGTTCTACACTCACTGGTTCCGCTCTCCTGAAGGTGCTGATGGTGGCTGGGTTCAGTTCTACACAAACTGGTCACCCTCCCCTGAAGGTACTGACTCTTTCTGGGTTCAGTTCTACACTCACTGGTTCCCCTCACATGAAGGTACTGACTCTAGCTGGGTTCAGTTCTACACTCACTGGTTCCCCTCCCCTAAAGGTGCTGACTCTCGCTGGGTTCAGTTCTACACTCACTGGTTCCCCTCCCCTGAAGCTGCTGAATCTGGCTGGGTTCAGTGCTGCACTCACTGGTTCCCCTCGCCTGAAGGTACTGACTCTGGCTGGGTTCACTTGTATACTGACTGGTTTCCCTCCCCTGAAGGTCTGACTCTGGTTGGGTTCAGTTCTGCACTCGCTGGTTCCCCTCCCCTGAAGGTGATGACTCCGGCTGGGTTCAGTTCTGCACTCACTGGTTCTCCTCCCCTGAAGGTACTGATTCTGGCTGGGTTCAGTTCTGCTCTCACTGGTTCCCCCCGCTGAAGGTACTGACTCTGGCTGGGTTCACTTGTACACTGACTGGTTTCCCTCCCCTGAAGGTCTGACTCTGGCTGGGTTCAGTTGTACACTCACTGGTTCCGCACTCCTGAAGGTGCTGATTGTGGCTGGGTTCAGTTCTACACAAACTGGTCACCCTCCCCTGAAGGTACTGACTCTTTCTGGGTTCAGTTCTATACTCACTGGTTCCCCTCACGTGAAGGTACTGACTCTTGCTGGGTTCAGTTCTCCACTCACTGGTTCTCCTCCTTTAAGGTACTGACTCAGGCTGGGTTCAGTTCTACACTCACTGGTTCCTCTCCCCTGAAGGTGCTGACTCTGGCTGGTTTCAGTTCTACACTCACTGGTTCCGTTCCCCTAAAGGTGCTGACTCTGGCTGGGTTCAGTTCTACACTCACTGGTTCCCCTCCCCTGAAGGTACTGACTCTGGCTGGGTTCAGTTCTGCACTTGCTGGTTCCCCTCCCCTGAAGGTGATGACTCTGGCTGGGTTCAGTTCTACACTCACTGGTTCCCCTCCCCTGAAGGTGCTGACTCTGGCTGGGTTCAGTTCTACACTCACTGGTCCCCCTCCCCTGAAGGACTGACTATGGCTAGGTTCAGTTCTACACTCACAGGTTCCCCTCTTCTGAAGGTCTGACTCTTGCTGGGTTCAGTTCTACACTCACTGGTTCCCCCCCGCTGAAGGTACTGACTCTGGCTGGGTTCACTTGTACATTGACTGGTTTCCCTCCCCTGAAGGTCTGACTCTGGCTGGGTTCAGTTCTACACTAACTGGTTCCTCTCCCCTGAAGGTACTGACTCTGGCTGGGTTCAGTTCTACACTCACTGGTTCCGCTCTCCTAAAGGTGCTGATTCTGGCTGGGTTCAGTTCGACACAAACTGGTCACCCTCCACTGAAGGTACTGACTCTTTGTTGGTTCAGTTCTACAATCACTGGTTCCCCTCACGTGAAGGTACTGACTCTGGCTGGATTCAGTTCTCCACTCACTGGTTCCCCTCCCCTGAAGGTGCCGATTCTGGCTGGGTTCAGTTCTACACTCACTGGTCCCCCTCCCCTGAAGGTCTGACTATAGCTGGGTTCAGTTCTACACTCACAGGTTCCCCTCCCCTGAAGGTACAGACTCTGGCTGGGTTCAGTTCTACACTCGCTGGTTCCCTTCCTCTGAAGGTGATGACTCTGGCTGGGTTCAGTTCTACACTCACTGGTTCTCCTCCCCTGAAGGTACTGAGTCTGGCTGGGTTCAGTTCTGCTCTCACTGGTTCCCTCCGCTGAAGGTGCTGACTCAGGCTGGGTTCAGTTCTATACTAAATGGTTCCTCTCCCCTGAAGGTACTGACTCAGGCTGGGTTCAGTTCTACAGTCACTGGTTCCGCTCTCCTGAAGGTGCTGATTCTGGCTGGGTTAAGTTCTACACAAACTGGTCACCCTCCCCTGAAGGTACTGACTCTTTCTTGGTTCAGTTCTACACTCACTGGTTACCCTCACATGAAGGTGCTGACTCTGGCTGGGTTCAGTTCTACACTCACTGGTTCCCCTCCCCTGAAGGTACTGACTCTGGCTGGGTTCAGTTCTGCACTCACTGGTTCTCCCTCTTGAAGGTACTGACTCTGGCTGGGTTCACTTGGACATTGACTGGTTTCCCTCCCCTGAAGGTCTGACTCTGGCTGGGTTCAGTTCGACACTCGCTGGTTCCCCTCCCCTGAAGGTGATGACTCTGGCTGGGTTCAGTTATACACTCACTGGTTCTCCTCCCCTGAAGGTACTGACTCTGGCTGGGTTCAGTTCTGCTCTCACTGGTTGCCCTCCGCTGAAGGACTGACTCTGGCTGGGTTCAGTTCTCCACTCACTCGTTCTCCTCCCCTGAAGGTACTGACTCTGGCTGGGTTCAGTTCTACACACAGTGGGTCCCCTCCCCTGAAGGTACTGACTCTGGCTTGGTTCAGTTCTACACTCACAGATTCCCCTCCCCTGAAGGTGCTGACTCTGGCTGGGTTCAGTTCTACACTCACAGGTTCCCCTCCCCGAAAGGTACTGACTCTGGCTGGTTTCAGTTCTACACACAGTGGTTCCCCTTCCCTGAAGGTACTGACTCTGGCTGGGTTAAGTTCTACAATCACAGGTTCCGCTCCCCTGAAGGTGCTGACTCTGGCTGGGTTCAGTTCTACACTCACTGGTTCCGCTCTCCTGAAGGTGCTGATTGTGGCTGGGTTCAGTTCTACACAAACTGGTCACCCTCCCCTGAAGGTACTGACTCTGGATGGGTTCAGTTCTACAATCACAGGTTCCGCTCCCCTGAAGGTACTGACTCTGGTTGGGCTCAGTTCTACACTCACTGGTTCCCCTCCCCTGAAAGTACTGACTCTGGCTGGGTTCAGTTCTGCACTCACTGGTTCTCCCCCGTGAAGGTCTGACTCTTGCTGGGTTCAGTTCTACACTCACTGGTTCCCCCCGCTGAAGGTACTGACTCTGGCTGGGTTCACTTGTACATTGACTGGTTTCCCTCCCCTGAAGGTCTGACACTAACTGGTTCCTCTCCCCTGAAAGTACTGACTCTGGCTGGGTTCAGTTCTACACTCGCTGGTTCCTCTCCCCTGAAGGTGATGACTCTGGCTGGATTCAGTTCTACACTAACTGGTCACCCTCCCCTGAAGGTACTGACTCTTTCTGGGTTCAGTTCTACACTCACTGCTTCCCCTCACGTGAAGGTTCTGACTCTGGCTGGGTTCAGTTCCACACTCACTGGTCCCCCTCCCCTGAAAGTACTGACTCTGGCTGGGTTCAGTTCTGCACTCACTGGTTCTCCCCCGTGAAGGTACTGACTCTGGCTGGGTTCACTTGTGCATTGACTGGTTTCCCTCCCCTGAAGGTCTGACTCTGGCTGGGTTCAGTTCTACACTCGCTGGTTCCTCTCCCCTGAAGGTGATGACTCTGGCTGGGTTCAGTTCTACACTAACTGGTCACCCTCCCCTGAAGGTACTGACTCTTTCTGGGTTCAGTTCTACACTCACTGCTTCCCCTCCCCTGAAGGTACTGACTCTGGCTGGGTTCAGTTCTGCACTTGCTGGTTCCCCTCCCCTGAAGGTGATGACTCTGGCTGGGTTCAGTTCTACACTCACTGGTTCCCCTCCCCTGAAGGTGCTGACTCTGGCTGGGTTCAGTTCTACACTCACTGGTCCCCCTCCCCTGAAGGACTGACTATGGCTAGGTTCAGTTCTACACTCACAGGTTCCCCTCTTCTGAAGGTCTGACTCTTGCTGGGTTCAGTTCTACACTCACTGGTTCCCCCCCGCTGAAGGTACTGACTCTGGCTGGGTTCACTTGTACATTGACTGGTTTCCCTCCCCTGAAGGTCTGACTCTGGCTGGGTTCAGTTCTACACTAACTGGTTCCTCTCCCCTGAAGGTACTGACTCTGGCTGGGTTCAGTTCTACACTCACTGGTTCCGCTCTCCTAAAGGTGCTGATTCTGGCTGGGTTCAGTTCGACACAAACTGGTCACCCTCCACTGAAGGTACTGACTCTTTGTTGGTTCAGTTCTACAATCACTGGTTCCCCTCACGTGAAGGTACTGACTCTGGCTGGATTCAGTTCTCCACTCACTGGTTCCCCTCCCCTGAAGGTACAGACTCTGGCTGGGTTCAGTTCTACACTCGCTGGTTCCCTTCCTCTGAAGGTGATGACTCTGGCTGGGTTCAGTTCTACACTCACTGGTTCTCCTCCCCTGAAGGTACTGAGTCTGGCTGGGTTCAGTTCTGCTCTCACTGGTTCCCTCCGCTGAAGGTGCTGACTCAGGCTGGGTTCAGTTCTATACTAAATGGTTCCTCTCCCCTGAAGGTACTGACTCAGGCTGGGTTCAGTTCTACAGTCACTGGTTCCGCTCTCCTGAAGGTGCTGATTCTGGCTGGGTTAAGTTCTACACAAACTGGTCACCCTCCCCTGAAGGTACTGACTCTTTCTTGGTTCAGTTCTACACTCACTGGTTACCCTCACATGAAGGTGCTGACTCTGGCTGGGTTCAGTTCTACACTCACTGGTTCCCCTCCCCTGAAGGTACTGACTCTGGCTGGGTTCAGTTCTGCACTCACTGGTTCTCCCTCTTGAAGGTACTGACTCTGGCTGGGTTCACTTGGACATTGACTGGTTTCCCTCCCCTGAAGGTCTGACTCTGGCTGGGTTCAGTTCGACACTCGCTGGTTCCCCTCCCCTGAAGGTGATGACTCTGGCTGGGTTCAGTTATACACTCACTGGTTCTCCTCCCCTGAAGGTACTGACTCTGGCTGGGTTCAGTTCTGCTCTCACTGGTTGCCCTCCGCTGAAGGACTGACTCTGGCTGGGTTCAGTTCTCCACTCACTCGTTCTCCTCCCCTGAAGGTACTGACTCTGGCTGGGTTCAGTTCTACACACAGTGGTTCCCCTCCCCTGAAGGTACTGACTCTGGCTTGGTTCAGTTCTACACTCACAGATTCCCCTCCCCTGAAGGTGCTGACTCTGGCTGGGTTCAGTTCTACACTCACAGGTTCCCCTCCCCGAAAGGTACTGACTCTGGGTGGTTTCAGTTCTACACACAGTGGTTCCCCTTCCCTGAAGGTACTGACTCTGGCTGGGTTCACTTGTACATTGACTGGTTTCCCTCCCCTGAAGGTCTCACTCTGGCTGGGTTCAGTTCTACACTAACTGGTTCCTCTCCCCTGAAGGTGATGACTCTGGCTGGATTCAGTTCTACACTAACTGGTCACCCTCCCCTGAAGGTACTGACTCTTTCTGGGTTCAGTTCTACACTCACTGCTTCCCCTCACGTGAAGGTTCTGACTCTGGCTGGGTTCAGTTCCACACTCACTGGTCCCCCTCCCCTGAAAGTACTGACTCTGGCTGGGTTCAGTTCTGCACTCACTGGTTCTCCCCCGTGAAGGTACTGACTCTGGCTGGGTTCACTTGTGCATTGACTGGTTTCCCTCCCCTGAAGGTACTGACTCTTTCTGGGTTCAGTTCTATACTCACTGGTTCCCCTCACGTGAAGGTACTGACTCTGGCTGGGTTCAGTTCTACACTCACTGGTTCTCCTCCCCTGAATGGACTGACTGTGGCTGGGTTCAGTTCTCCACTCACTGGTTCTCCTCCTTTAAGGTACTGACTCAGGCTGGGTTCAGTTCTACACTCACTGGTTCCTCTCCCTGAAGGTGCTGACTCTGGCTGGTTTCAGTTCTGCACTCACTGTTTGCCCTCCCCGAAAGGTGCTGACTCTGGCTGGGTTCAGTTCTACAATCACTGGTTCCCCTCCCCTGAAGGTCTGACTCTTGCTGGGTTCAGTTCTACACTCACTGGTTCCCCCCGCTGAAGGTACTGACTCTGGCTGGGTTCACTTGTACATTGACTGGTTTCCCTCCCCTGAAGGTCTCACTCTGGCTGGGTTCAGTTCTACACTCGCTGGTTCCTCTCCCCTGAAGGTGATGACTCTGGCTGGATTCAGTTCTACACTAACTGGTCACCCTCCCCTGAAGGTACTGACTCTTTCTGGGTTCAGTTCTACACTCGCTGGTTCCCCTCCCCTGAAGGTGATGACTCCGGCTGGGTTCAGTTCTACACTCACTGGTTCTCCTCCCTTGAAGGTACTGACTCTGGCTGGGTTCAGTTCTGCTCTCACTGGATCCCCCCGCTGAAGGTACTGACTCTGGCTGGGTTCACTTGCACACTGACTGGTTTCCCTCCCCTGAAAGTCTGACTCTGGCTGGGTTCAGTTCTACACTCACTGGTTCCGCACTCCTGAAGGTGCTGATTGTGGCTGGGTTCAGTTCTACACAAACTGGTCACCCTCCCCTGAAGGTACTGACTCTTTCTGGGTTCAGTTCTACACTCACTGGTTCTCCTGCCGTTAAGGTACTGACTCTGGTTGGGCTCAGTTCTACACTCACTGGTTCCCCTCCCCTGAAAGTACTGACTCTGGCTGGGTTCAGTTCTGCACTCACTGGTTCTCCCCCGTGAAGGTACTGACTCTGGCTGGGTTCACTTGTGCATTGACTGGTTTCCCTCCCCTGAAGGTCTGACTCTGGCTTGGTTCAGTTCTACACTCGCTGGTTCCCCTCCCCTGAAGGTGATGACTCTGGCTGGGTTCAGTTCTACACTCACTGGTCCCCCTCCCCTGAAGGTCTGACTATGGCTGGGCTCAGTTCTACACTCACAGGTTCCCCTCCCCTGAAGGTACTGACTCTGACTGGGTTCAGTTCGACACTCAGTGGTTCCCCTCCCCTGAAGGTATGACTCTTGCTGGGTTCAGTTCTACACTCACTGGTTCCCCCCCCTGAAGGTACTGACTCTGGCTGGGTTCACTTGTACATTGACTGGTTTCCCTCTCCTGAATGTCTGACTCTGGCTGGGTTCAGTTCTACACTAACTGGTTCCTCTCCCGTGAAGGTACTGACTCTGGCTGGGTTCAGTTCTACACTCACTGGTTCCCCTCCCCTGAAGGTACTGACTCTGGCTGGGTTCAGTTCTACACTCACTGGTTCCCCTCCCCTGAAGGTACTGACTCTGGCTGGGTTCAGTTCTGCACTCACTGTTTGCCCTCCCCGAAAGGTGCTGACTCTGGCTGGGTTCAGTTCTACAATCACTGGTTCCCCTCCCCTGAAGGTTTGACTATGGCTGGGTTCAGTTCTACACTCACAGGTTCCCCTCCCCTGAAGGTACTGACTCTGGCTGGGTTCAGTTCTACACTCAGTGGTTCCCCTCCCCTGAAGGTCTGACTCTTGCTGGGTTCAGTTCTACACTCACTGGTTCCCCCCCCTGAAGGTACTGACTCTGGCTGGGTTCACTTGTACATTGACTGGTTTCCCTCCCCTGAAGGTCTGACACTAACTGGTTCCTCTCCCGTGAAAGTACTGACTCTGGCTGGGTTCAGTTCTGCACTCACTGGTTCTCCCCCGTGAAGGTCTGACTCTTGCTGGGTTCAGTTCTACACTCACTGGTTCCCCTCCCCTGAAGGTAGTGACTCTGGCTGGGTTCACTTGTACATTGACTGGTTTCCCTCCCCTGAAGGTCTCACTCTGGCTGGGTTCAGTTCTACACTCGCTGGTTCCTCTCCCCTGAAGGTGATGACTCTGGCTGGATTCAGTTCTACACTAACTGGTCACCCTCCCCTGAAGGTACTGACTCTTTCTGGGTTCAGTTCTACACTCACTGCTTCCCCTCACGTGAAGGTTCTGACTCTGGCTGGGTTCAGTTCCACACTCACTGGTCCCCCTCCCCTGAAAGTACTGACTCTGGCTGGGTTCAGTTCTGCACTCACTGGTTCTCCCCCGTGAAGGTACTGACTCTGGCTGGGTTCACTTGTGCATTGACTGGTTTCCCTCCCCTGAAGGTCTGACTCTGGCTGGGTTCAGTTCTACACTCGCTGGTTCCTCTCCCCTGAAGGTGATGACTCTGGCTGGGTTCAGTTCTACACTAACTGGTCACCCTCCCCTGAAGGTACTGACTCTTTCTGGGTTCAGTTCTACACTCACTGCTTCCCCTCACGTGAAGGTTCTGACTCTGGCTGGGTTCAGTTCCACACTCACTGGTCCCTCTCCCCTGAAGGTCTGACTATGGCTGGGTTCAGTTCTACACTCACAGGTTCCCCTCCCCTGAAGGTACTGACTCTGGCTGGGTTCAGTTCTGCTCTCACTGGATCCCCCCGCTGAAGGTACTGACTCTGGCTGGGTTCACTTGCACACTGACTGGTTTCCCTCCCCTGAAAGTCTGACTCTGGCTGGGTTCAGTTCTACACTCACTGGTTCCGCACTCCTGAAGGTGCTGATTGTGGCTGGGTTCAGTTCTACACAAACTGGTCACCCTCCCCTGAAGGTACTGACTCTTTCTGGGTTCAGTTCTATACTCACTGGTTCCCCTCACGTGAAGGTACTGACTCTGGCTGGGTTCAGTTCTACACTCACTGGTTCTCCTCCCCTGAAGGTGATGACTCTGGCTGGGTTCAGTTCTACACTAACTGGTCACCCTCCCCTGAAGGTACTGACTCTTTCTGGGTTCAGTTCTACACTCACTGCTTCCCCTCACGTGAAGGTTCTGGCTCTGGCTGGGTTCAGTTCCACACTCACTGGTCCCCCTCCCCTGAAGGTCTGACGATGGCTGGGTTCAGTTCTACACTCACAGGTTCCCCTCCCCTGAAGGTACTGACTCTGGCTGGGTTCAGTTCTACACTCAGTCGTTCCCCTCCCTTGAAGGTCTGACTCTTGCTGGGTTCAGTTCTACACTCACTGGTTCTCCTCCCCTGAATGGACTGACTGTGGCTGGGTTCAGTTCTCCACTCACTGGTTCTCCTCCTTTAAGGTACTGACTCAGGCTGGGTTCAGTTCTACACTCACTGGTTCCTCTCCCTGAAGGTGCTGACTCTGGCTGGTTTCAGTTCTGCACTCACTGTTTGCCCTCCCCGAAAGGTGCTGACTCTGGCTGGGTTCAGTTCTACAATCACTGGTTCCCCTCCCCTGAAGGTACTGACTCTGGCCGGGTTCAGTTCTACACTCAGTGGTTCCCCTCCCCTGAAGGTCTGACTCTTGCTGGGTTCAGTTCTACACTCACTGGTTCCCCCCGCTGAAGGTACTGACTCTGGCTGGGTTCACTTGTACATTGACTGGTTTCCCTCCCCTGAAGGTCTGACACTAACTGGTTCCTCTCCCGTGAAGGTACTGACTCTGGCTGGGTTCAGTTCTACACTCACTGGTTCCGCTCTCCTGAAGGTGCTGATTCTGGCTGGGTTCAGTTCTGCACAAACTGGTCACCCTCCCCTGAAGGTAGTGACTCTGGCTGGGTTCACTTGTACATTGACTGGTTTCCCTCCCCTGAAGGTCTCACTCTGGCTGGGTTCAGTTCTACACTCGCTGGTTCCTCTCCCCTGAAGGTGATGACTCTGGCTGGATTCAGTTCTACACTAACTGGTCACCCTCCCCTGAAGGTACTGACTCTTTCTGGGTTCAGTTCTACACTCACTGCTTCCCCTCACGTGAAGGTTCTGACTCTGGCTGGGTTCAGTTCCACACTCACTGGTCCCCCTCCCCTGAAGGTCTGACTCTGGTTGGGTTCAGTTCTACACTCGCTGGTTCCCCTCCCCTGAAGGTGATGGCTCCGGCTGGGTTCAGTTCTACACTCACTGGTTCTCCTCCCTTGAAGGTACTGACTCTGGCTGGGTTCAGTTCTGCTCTCACTGGATCCCCCCGCTGAAGGTACTGACTCTGGCTGGGTTCACTTGCACACTGACTGGTTTCCCTCCCCTGAAAGTCTGACTCTGGCTGGGTTCAGTTGTACACTCACTGGTTCCGCACTCCTGAAGGTGCTGATTGTGGCTGGGTTCAGTTCTACACAAACTGGTCACCCTCCCCTGAAGGTACTGACTCTTTCTGGGTTCAGTTCTACACTCACTGGTTCTCCTGCCGTTAAGGTACTGACTCTGGTTGGGCTCAGTTCTACACTCGCTGGTTCCCCTCCCCTGAAGGTGATGACTCTGGCTGGGTTCAGTTCTACACTCACTGGTCCCCCTCCCCTGAAGGTCTGACTATGGCTGGGCTCAGTTCTACACTCACAGGTTCCCCTCCCCTGAAGGTACTGACTCTGACTGGGTTCAGTTCGACACTCAGTGGATCCCCTCCCCTGAAGGTCTGACTCTTGCTGGGTTCAGTTCTGCACTCACTGATTCTCCTCCCCTTAACGTACTGACTCTGGCTGGGCTCAGTTCTGCACTCACTGGTTCCTCTCCCCTGAAGGTGCTGACTCTGGCTGGTTTCAGTTCTGCACTCACTGGTTCCCCTCCCCTAAAGGTGCTGACTCTGGCTGGGTTCAGTTCTACACTCAGTGGTTCCCCTCCCCTGAAGGTATGACTCTTGCTGTGTTCAGTTCTACACTCACTGGTTCCCCCCCCTGAAGGTACTGACTCTGGCTGGGTTCACTTGTACATTGACTGGTTTCCCTCCCCTGAAGGTCTGACTCTGGCTGGGTTCAGTTCTACACTAACTGGTTCCTCTCCCGTGAAGGTACTGACTCTGGCTGGGTTCAGTTCTACACTCACTGGTTCCGCTCTCCTGAAGGTGCTGATTCTGGCTGGGTTCAGTTCTACACAAACTGGTCACCCTCCACTGCAGGTACTGACTCTTTCTTGGTTCAGTTCTACACTCACTGGTTCCCCTCCCCTGAAGGTACTGACTCTGGCTGGGTTCAGTTCTACACTCACTGGTTCCCCTCCCCTGAAGGTACTGACTCTGGCTGGGTTCAGTTCTGCACTCACTGTTTGCCCTCCCCGAATGGTGCTGACTCTGGCTGGGTTCAGTTCTACACTCACTGGTTCCCCCCCCTGAAGGTACTGACTCTGGCTGGGTTCACTTGTACATTGACTGGTTTCCCTCCCCTGAAGGTCTGACACTAACTGGTTCCTCTCCCGTGAAGGTACTGACTCTGGCTGGGTTCAGTTCTACACTCACTGGTTCCGCTCTCCTGAAGGTGCTGATTCTGGCTGGGTTCAGTTCCACACTAACTGGTCACCCTCCCCTGAAGGTACTGACTTTTTCTGGGTTCAGTTCTACACTCACTGCTTCCCCTCACGTGAAGGTTCTGCCTCTGGCTGGGTTCAGTTCCACACTCACTGGTCCCCCTCCCCTGAAGGTCTGACTATGGCTGGGTTCAGTTCTGCACTCACAGGTTCCCCTCCCCTGAAGGTACTGACTCTGGCTGGGTTCAGTTCTACACTCACTGGTTCTCCTCCCTTGAAGGTACTGACTCTGGCTGGGTTCAGTTCTGCTCTCACTGGATCCCCCCGCTGAAGGTACTGACTCTGGCTGGGTTCACTTGCACACTGACTGGTTTCCCTCCCCTGAAAGTCTGACTCTGGCTGGGTTCAGTTCTACACTCACTGGTTCCGCACTCCTGAAGGTGCTGATTGTGGCTGGGTTCAGTTCTACACAAACTGGTCACCCTCCCCTGAAGGTACTGACTCTTTCTGGGTTCAGTTCTATACTCACTGGTTCCCCTCACGTGAAGGTACTTACTCTGGCTGGGTTCAGTTCTACACTCACTGGTTCTCCTCCCCTGAAGGTGATGACTCTGGCTGGGTTCAGTTCTACACTAACTGGTCACCCTCCCCTGAAGTTACTGACTCTTTCTGGGTTCAGTTCTACACTCACTGCTTCCCCTCACGTGAAGGTTCTGACTCTGGCTGGGTTCAGTTCCACACTCACTGGTCCCCCTCCCCTGAAGGTCTGACTATGGCTGGGTTCAGTTCTACACTCACAGGTTCCCCTCCCTTGAAGGTCTGACTCTTGCTGGGTTCAGTTCTACACTCACTGGTTCTCCTCCCCTTAATGTACTGACTGTGGCTGGGTTCAGTTCTCCACTCACTGGTTCTCCTCCTTTAAGGTACTGACTCAGGCTGGGTTCAGTTCTACACTCACTGGTTCCTCTCCCCTGAAGGTGCTGACTCTGGCTGGTTTCAGTTCTGCACTCACTGTTTCCCCTCCCCGAAAGGTGCTGACTCTGGCTGGGTTCAGTTCTACAATCACTGGTTCCCCTCCCCTGAAAGTTTGACTATGGCTGGGTTCAGTTCTACACTCACAGGTTCCCCTCCCCTGAAGGTACTGACTCTGGCTGGGTTCAGTTCTACACTCAGTGGTTCCCCTCCCCTGAAGGTCTGACTCTTGCTGGGTTCAGTTCTGCACTCACTGGTTCCCCCCCCTGAAGGTACTGACTCTGGCTGGGTTCACTTGTACATTGACTGGTTTCCCTCCCCTGAAGGTCTGACACTAACTGGTTCCTCTCCCGTGAAGGTACTGACTCTGGCTGGGTTCAGTTCTACACTCACTGGTTCCGCTCTCCTGAAGGTGCTGATTCTGGCTGGGTTCAGTTCTACACAAACTGGTCACCCTCCACTGCAGGTACTGACTCTTTCTTGGTTCAGTTCTACACTCACTGGTTGCCCTCCCCTGAAGGTACTGACTCTGGCTGGGTTCAGTTCTACACTCACTGGTTCCCCTCCCCTGAAGGTAGTGACTCTGGCTGGGTTCACTTGCACACTGACTGGTTTCCCTCCCCTGAAAGTCTGACTCTGGCTGGGTTCAGTTCTACACTCACTGGTTCCGCACTCCTGAAGGTGCTGATTGTGGCTGGGTTCAGTTCGACACAAACTGGTCACCCTCCCCTGAAGGTACTGACTCTTTCTGGGTTCAGTTCTATACTCACTGGTTCCCCTCACGTGGAGGTACTGACTCTGGCTGGGTTCAGTTCTACACTCACTGGTTCCCCTCCCCTGAAGGTACTGACTCTGGCTGGGTTCAGTTCTGCACTTGCTGGTTCCCCTCCCCTGAAGGTGATGACTCTGGCTGGGTTCAGTTCTACACTCACTGGTTCCCCTCCCCTGAAGGTGCTGACTCTGGCTGGGTTCAGTTCTACACTCACTGGTCCCCCTCCCCTGAAGGTCTGACTATGGCTGGGTTCAGTTCTACACTCACAGGTTCCCCTCCCCTGAAGGTACTGACTCTTGCTGGGTTCAGTTCTACACTCACTGGTTCCCCCCGCTGAAGGTACTGACTCTGGCTGGGTTCACTTGTACATTGACTGGTTCCTCTCCCCTGAAGGTACTGACTCTGGCTGGGTTCAGTTCTACACTCACTGGTTCCGCTCTCCTGAAGGTGCTGATTCTGGCTGGGTTCAGTTCGACACAAACTGGTCACCCTCCACTAAAGGTACTGACTCTTTCTTGGTTCAGTTCTACACTCACTGGTTCCCCTCCCCTGAATGTACTGACTCTGGCTGAGTTCAGTTCTACACTCACTGGTTCTCCCTCGTGAAGGTACTGATTCTGGCTGGGTTCACTTGTACATTGACTGGTTTCCCTCCCCTGAAGGTATGACTCTGGCTGGGTTCAGTTCTACACTCGCTGGTTCCCCTCCCCTAAAGGTGCTGACTCTGGCTGGGTTCAGTTCTTCACTCACTGGTTCACCTCCCCTGAAGTTACTGACTCTGGCTGGGTTCAGTTCTACACTCACTGGTTCCCCTCCTCCGAGGTACTGACTCTGGCTGGGTTCAGTTCTGCACTCACTGGTTCCACTCCCCTGAGATACTGACTCTGGCTGGGTTCAGTTCTACAGTCACTGGTTCTCCTCCCCTAAAGGTACTGACTCTGGCTGGTTTCAGTTCTACACACAGTGGTTCCCCTCCCCTGAAGGTACTGACTCTGGCTGGGTTCAGTTCTACACTCACAGGTTCCCCTCCCCTGAAGGTGCTGACTCTGGATGCGTTCAGTTCTACACTCACTGGTCACCCTCCACTAAAGTTGCTGACTCTGGCTGGGTTCAGTTCTACACTCACTGGTTCCCCTCCCCTGAAGATACTGACTCTGGCCGGGTTCAGTTCTACATTCACTGGCTCCCCCCCCTGAAGGTACTGACTCTGGCTGGGTTCACTTGTACACTGACTGGTTTCCCTCCCCTGAAGGTCTGACTCTGGTTGGGTTCAGTTCTACACTCGCCGGTTCCCCTCCCCTGAAGGTGATGACTCTGGCTGGGTTCAGTTCTGCTCTCACTGATTGCCCTCCGCTGAAGGTGCTGACTCAGGCTGGGTTCAGTTCTGCACCAACTGGTTCCTCTCCCCTGAAGGTACTGACTCTGGCTGGCTTCAGTTCTACACTCACTGATTCCCCTCCCCTGAAGTTGCTGAATCTGGCTGGGTTCAGTTCTACACTAAATAGTTCCTCTCCCCTGAAGTTACTGACTCTGGCTGGGTTCAGTTCTACACTCAATGGTTCCGCTCTCCTGAAGGTGCTGACTCTGGCTGGGTTCAGTTCTACACGAACTGGTCACCCTTCCCTGAAGGTACTGACTCTTTCTGGGTTCAATTCTACACTTACTGCTTCCCCTCACGTGAAGGTTCTGACTCTGGCTGGGTTCAGTTCCACACTCACTGGTCCCCCTCCCCTGAAGGTCTGACTATGGCTGGGTTCAGTTCTACACTCACTGGTTCCCCTCCCCTGAAGGTGATGACTCCGGCTGGGTTCAGTTCTACACACACTGGTTCTCCTCCCCTTAATGTACTGACTCTGGCTGGGTTCAGTTCTGCACTCACTGGTTCCTCTCCCCTGAAGGTGCTGACTCTGGCTGGTTTCAGTTCTGCACTCACTGGTTCCCCTCCCCTAAAGGTGCTGACTCTGGCTGGGTTCAGTTCTGCACTCACTGGTTCCCCTCCCCTGAAGGCACTGACTCTGGCTGGGTTCCGTTCTACACTCACTGGTTCCCCTCCCCTGAAGATACTGTCTCTGGCTGGGTTCAGTCCTACACTCACTGGTTCCCCCCGCTGAAGGTACTGACTCTGGCTGGGTTCACTTGTGCACTGACTGGTTTCCCTCCCATGAAGGTCTGACTCTGGCTGGGTTCAGTTCTACACTCGCTGGTTCCTCTCCCCTGAAGGTGATGACTCTGGCTGGGTTCAGTTCTACACTCACTGGTTCTCCTCCCCTGAAGGTACTGACTCTGGCTGGGTTCAGTTGTGCTCTCACTGGTTGCCCTCCGCTGAAGGTGCTGACTCAGGCTGGGTTCAGTTCTGCACTCACTGCTTGCCCTCCCCTAAAGGTGCTGACTCTGGCTGGGTTCAGTTCTTCACTCACTGGTTCACCTCCCCTGAAGTTACTGACTCTGGCTGGGTTCAGTTCTACACTCACTGGTTCCCCTCCTCCGAGGTACTGACTCTGGCTGGGTTCAGTTCTACAGTCACTGGTTCTGCTCCCCTAAAGGTACTGACTCTGGCTGGTTTCAGTTCTACACTCACAGGTTCCCCTCCCCTGAAGGTGCTGACTCTGGATGGGTTCAGTTCTACACTCACTGGTTCCCTCCTCTGAAGTTGCTGACTCTGGCTGGGTTCAGTTCTACACTCACTGGTTCCCCTCCCCTGAAGATACTGACTCTGGCCGGGTTCAGTTCTACATTCACTGGCTCCCCCCCCTGAAGGTACTGACTCTGGCTGGGTTCACTTGTACACTGACTGGTTTCCCTCCCCTGAAGGTCTGACTCTGGCTGGGTTCAGTTCTACACTCGCCGGTTCCCCTCCCCTGAAGGTGATGACTCTGGCTGGGTTCAGTTCTACACTAACTGGTCACCCTCCCCTGAAGGTACTGACTCTTTCGGGGTTCAGTTCTACACTCACTGCTTCCCCTCACGTGAAGGTTCTGACTCTGGCTGGGTTCAGTTCCACACTCACTGGTTCCGCTCTCCTGAAGGTGCTGACTCTGGCTGGGTTCACTTGTACATTGACTGGTTTCCCTCCCCTGAAGGTCTCACTCTGGCTGGGTTCAGTTCTACACTCACTGGTTCCCCTCCCCTGAAGGTAGTGACTCTGGCTGGGTTCACTTGTACATTGACTGGTTTCCCTCCCCTGAAGGTCTCACTCTGGCTGGGTTCAGTTCTACACTCGCTGGTTCCTCTCCCCTGAAGGTGATGACTCTGGCTGGATTCAGTTCTACACTAACTGGTCACCCTCCCCTGAAGGTACTGACTCTTTCTGGGTTCAGTTCTACACTCACTGCTTCCCCTCACGTGAAGGTTCTGACTCTGGCTGGGTTCAGTTCCACACTCACTGGTCCCCCTCCCCTGAAAGTACTGACTCTGGCTGGGTTCAGTTCTGCACTCACTGGTTCTCCCCCGTGAAGGTACTGACTCTGGCTGGGTTCACTTGTGCATTGACTGGTTTCCCTCCCCTGAAGGTCTGACTCTGGCTGGGTTCAGTTCTACACTCGCTGGTTCCTCTCCCCTGAAGGTGATGACTCTGGCTGGGTTCAGTTCTACACTAACTGGTCACCCTCCCCTGAAGGTACTGACTCTTTCTGGGTTCAGTTCTACACTCACTGCTTCCCCTCACGTGAAGGTTCTGACTCTGGCTGGGTTCAGTTCCACACTCACTGGTCCCTCTCCCCTGAAGGTCTGACTATGGCTGGGTTCAGTTCTACACTCACAGGTTCCCCTCCCCTGAAGGTACTGACTCTGGCTGGGTTCAGTTCTGCTCTCACTGGATCCCCCCGCTGAAGGTACTGACTCTGGCTGGGTTCACTTGCACACTGACTGGTTTCCCTCCCCTGAAAGTCTGACTCTGGCTGGGTTCAGTTCTACACTCACTGGTTCCGCACTCCTGAAGGTGCTGATTGTGGCTGGGTTCAGTTCTACACAAACTGGTCACCCTCCCCTGAAGGTACTGACTCTTTCTGGGTTCAGTTCTATACTCACTGGTTCCCCTCACGTGAAGGTACTGACTCTGGCTGGGTTCAGTTCTACACTCACTGGTTCTCCTCCCCTGAAGGTGATGACTCTGGCTGGGTTCAGTTCTACACTAACTGGTCACCCTCCCCTGAAGGTACTGACTCTTTCTGGGTTCAGTTCTACACTCACTGCTTCCCCTCACGTGAAGGTTCTGGCTCTGGCTGGGTTCAGTTCCACACTCACTGGTCCCCCTCCCCTGAAGGTCTGACGATGGCTGGGTTCAGTTCTACACTCACAGGTTCCCCTCCCCTGAAGGTACTGACTCTGGCTGGGTTCAGTTCTACACTCAGTCGTTCCCCTCCCTTGAAGGTCTGACTCTTGCTGGGTTCAGTTCTACACTCACTGGTTCTCCTCCCCTGAATGGACTGACTGTGGCTGGGTTCAGTTCTCCACTCACTGGTTCTCCTCCTTTAAGGTACTGACTCAGGCTGGGTTCAGTTCTACACTCACTGGTTCCTCTCCCTGAAGGTGCTGACTCTGGCTGGTTTCAGTTCTGCACTCACTGTTTGCCCTCCCCGAAAGGTGCTGACTCTGGCTGGGTTCAGTTCTACAATCACTGGTTCCCCTCCCCTGAAGGTACTGACTCTGGCCGGGTTCAGTTCTACACTCAGTGGTTCCCCTCCCCTGAAGGTCTGACTCTTGCTGGGTTCAGTTCTACACTCACTGGTTCCCCCCGCTGAAGGTACTGACTCTGGCTGGGTTCACTTGTACATTGACTGGTTTCCCTCCCCTGAAGGTCTGACACTAACTGGTTCCTCTCCCGTGAAGGTACTGACTCTGGCTGGGTTCAGTTCTACACTCACTGGTTCCGCTCTCCTGAAGGTGCTGATTCTGGCTGGGTTCAGTTCTGCACAAACTGGTCACCCTCCCCTGAAGGTAGTGACTCTGGCTGGGTTCACTTGTACATTGACTGGTTTCCCTCCCCTGAAGGTCTCACTCTGGCTGGGTTCAGTTCTACACTCGCTGGTTCCTCTCCCCTGAAGGTGATGACTCTGGCTGGATTCAGTTCTACACTAACTGGTCACCCTCCCCTGAAGGTACTGACTCTTTCTGGGTTCAGTTCTACACTCACTGCTTCCCCTCACGTGAAGGTTCTGACTCTGGCTGGGTTCAGTTCCACACTCACTGGTCCCCCTCCCCTGAAGGTCTGACTCTGGTTGGGTTCAGTTCTACACTCGCTGGTTCCCCTCCCCTGAAGGTGATGGCTCCGGCTGGGTTCAGTTCTACACTCACTGGTTCTCCTCCCTTGAAGGTACTGACTCTGGCTGGGTTCAGTTCTGCTCTCACTGGATCCCCCCGCTGAAGGTACTGACTCTGGCTGGGTTCACTTGCACACTGACTGGTTTCCCTCCCCTGAAAGTCTGACTCTGGCTGGGTTCAGTTGTACACTCACTGGTTCCGCACTCCTGAAGGTGCTGATTGTGGCTGGGTTCAGTTCTACACAAACTGGTCACCCTCCCCTGAAGGTACTGACTCTTTCTGGGTTCAGTTCTACACTCACTGGTTCTCCTGCCGTTAAGGTACTGACTCTGGTTGGGCTCAGTTCTACACTCGCTGGTTCCCCTCCCCTGAAGGTGATGACTCTGGCTGGGTTCAGTTCTACACTCACTGGTCCCCCTCCCCTGAAGGTCTGACTATGGCTGGGCTCAGTTCTACACTCACAGGTTCCCCTCCCCTGAAGGTACTGACTCTGACTGGGTTCAGTTCGACACTCAGTGGATCCCCTCCCCTGAAGGTCTGACTCTTGCTGGGTTCAGTTCTGCACTCACTGATTCTCCTCCCCTTAACGTACTGACTCTGGCTGGGCTCAGTTCTGCACTCACTGGTTCCTCTCCCCTGAAGGTGCTGACTCTGGCTGGTTTCAGTTCTGCACTCACTGGTTCCCCTCCCCTAAAGGTGCTGACTCTGGCTGGGTTCAGTTCTACACTCACTGGGTCCCCTCCCCTGAAGGTACTGACTCTGGCTGGGTTCAGTTCTACACTCAGTGGTTCCCCTCCCCTGAAGGTATGACTCTTGCTGTGTTCAGTTCTACACTCACTGGTTCCCCCCCCTGAAGGTACTGACTCTGGCTGGGTTCACTTGTACATTGACTGGTTTCCCTCCCCTGAAGGTCTGACTCTGGCTGGGTTCAGTTCTACACTAACTGGTTCCTCTCCCGTGAAGGTACTGACTCTGGCTGGGTTCAGTTCTACACTCACTGGTTCCGCTCTCCTGAAGGTGCTGATTCTGGCTGGGTTCAGTTCTACACAAACTGGTCACCCTCCACTGCAGGTACTGACTCTTTCTTGGTTCAGTTCTACACTCACTGGTTCCCCTCCCCTGAATGTACTGACTCTGGCTGGGTTCAGTTCTACACTCACTGGTTCCCCTCCCCTGAAGGTACTGACTCTGGCTGGGTTCAGTTCTGCACTCACTGTTTGCCCTCCCCGAAAGGTGCTGACTCTGGCTGGGTTCAGTTCTACACTCACTGGTTCCCCCCCCTGAAGGTACTGACTCTGGCTGGGTTCACTTGTACATTGACTGGTTTCCCTCCCCTGAAGGTCTGACACTAACTGGTTCCTCTCCCGTGAAGGTACTGACTCTGGCTGGGTTCAGTTCTACACTCACTGGTTCCGCTCTCCTGAAGGTGCTGATTCTGGCTGGGTTCAGTTCCACACTAACTGGTCACCCTCCCCTGAAGGTACTGACTTTTTCTGGGTTCAGTTCTACACTCACTGCTTCCCCTCACGTGAAGGTTCTGACTCTGGCTGGGTTCAGTTCCACACTCACTGGTCCCCCTCCCCTGAAGGTCTGACTATGGCTGGGTTCAGTTCTGCACTCACAGGTTCCCCTCCCCTGAAGGTACTGACTCTGGCTGGGTTCAGTTCTACACTCACTGGTTCTCCTCCCTTGAAGGTACTGACTCTGGCTGGGTTCAGTTCTGCTCTCACTGGATCCCCCCGCTGAAGGTACTGACTCTGGCTGGGTTCACTTGCACACTGACTGGTTTCCCTCCCCTGAAAGTCTGACTCTGGCTGGGTTCAGTTCTACACTCACTGGTTCCGCACTCCTGAAGGTGCTGATTGTGGCTGGGTTCAGTTCTACACAAACTGGTCACCCTCCCCTGAAGGTACTGACTCTTTCTGGGTTCAGTTCTATACTCACTGGTTCCCCTCACGTGAAGGTACTTACTCTGGCTGGGTTCAGTTCTACACTCACTGGTTCTCCTCCCCTGAAGGTGATGACTCTGGCTGGGTTCAGTTCTACACTAACTGGTCACCCTCCCCTGAAGTTACTGACTCTTTCTGGGTTCAGTTCTACACTCACTGCTTCCCCTCACGTGAAGGTTCTGACTCTGGCTGGGTTCAGTTCCACACTCACTGGTCCCCCTCCCCTGAAGGTCTGACTATGGCTGGGTTCAGTCCTACACTCACAGGTTCCCCTCCCTTGAAGGTCTGACTCTTGCTGGGTTCAGTTCTACACTCACTGGTTCTCCTCCCCTTAATGTACTGACTGTGGCTGGGTTCAGTTCTCCACTCACTGGTTCTCCTCCTTTAAGGTACTGACTCAGGCTGGGTTCAGTTCTACACTCACTGGTTCCTCTCCCCTGAAGGTGCTGACTCTGGCTGGTTTCAGTTCTGCACTCACTGTTTCCCCTCCCCGAAAGGTGCTGACTCTGGCTGGGTTCAGTTCTACAATCACTGGTTCCCCTCCCCTGAAAGTTTGACTATGGCTGGGTTCAGTTCTACACTCACAGGTTCCCCTCCCCTGAAGGTACTGACTCTGGCTGGGTTCAGTTCTACACTCAGTGGTTCCCCTCCCCTGAAGGTCTGACTCTTGCTGGGTTCAGTTCTGCACTCACTGGTTCCCCCCCCTGAAGGTACTGACTCTGGCTGGGTTCACTTGTACATTGACTGGTTTCCCTCCCCTGAAGGTCTGACACTAACTGGTTCCTCTCCCGTGAAGGTACTGACTCTGGCTGGGTTCAGTTCTACACTCACTGGTTCCGCTCTCCTGAAGGTGCTGATTCTGGCTGGGTTCAGTTCTACACAAACTGGTCACCCTCCACTGCAGGTACTGACTCTTTCTTGGTTCAGTTCTACACTCACTGGTTGCCCTCCCCTGAAGGTACTGACTCTGGCTGGGTTCAGTTCTACACTCACTGGTTCCCCTCCCCTGAAGGTAGTGACTCTGGCTGGGTTCACTTGCACACTGACTGGTTTCCCTCCCCTGAAAGTCTGACTCTGGCTGGGTTCAGTTCTACACTCACTGGTTCCGCACTCCTGAAGGTGCTGATTGTGGCTGGGTTCAGTTCGACACAAACTGGTCACCCTCCCCTGAAGGTACTGACTCTTTCTGGGTTCAGTTCTATACTCACTGGTTCCCCTCACGTGGAGGTACTGACTCTGGCTGGGTTCAGTTCTACACTCACTGGTTCCCCTCCCCTGAAGGTACTGACTCTGGCTGGGTTCAGTTCTGCACTTGCTGGTTCCCCTCCCCTGAAGGTGATGACTCTGGCTGGGTTCAGTTCTACACTCACTGGTTCCCCTCCCCTGAAGGTGCTGACTCTGGCTGGGTTCAGTTCTACACTCACTGGTCCCCCTCCCCTGAAGGTCTGACTATGGCTGGGTTCAGTTCTACACTCACAGGTTCCCCTCCCCTGAAGGTACTGACTCTTGCTGGGTTCAGTTCTACACTCACTGGTTCCCCCCGCTGAAGGTACTGACTCTGGCTGGGTTCACTTGTACATTGACTGGTTCCTCTCCCCTGAAGGTACTGACTCTGGCTGGGTTCAGTTCTACACTCACTGGTTCCGCTCTCCTGAAGGTGCTGATTCTGGCTGGGTTCAGTTCGACACAAACTGGTCACCCTCCACTAAAGGTACTGACTCTTTCTTGGTTCAGTTCTACACTCACTGGTTCCCCTCCCCTGAATGTACTGACTCTGGCTGAGTTCAGTTCTACACTCACTGGTTCTCCCTCGTGAAGGTACTGATTCTGGCTGGGTTCACTTGTACATTGACTGGTTTCCCTCCCCTGAAGGTATGACTCTGGCTGGGTTCAGTTCTACACTCGCTGGTTCCTCTCCCCTGAAGGTGATGACTCTGGCTGGGTTCAGTTCTGCACTCACTGGTTCTCCTCCCCTGAAGGTACTGACTCTGGCTGGGTTCAGTTGTGCTCTCACTGGTTGCCCTCCGCTGAAGGTGCTGACTCAGGCTGGGTTCAGTTCTGCACTCACTGCTTCCCCTCCCCTAAAGGTGCTGACTCTGGCTGGGTTCAGTTCTTCACTCACTGGTTCACCTCCCCTGAAGTTACTGACTCTGGCTGGGTTCAGTTCTACACTCACTGGTTCCCCTCCTCCGAGGTACTGACTCTGGCTGGGTTCAGTTCTGCACTCACTGGTTCCACTCCCCTGAGATACTGACTCTGGCTGGGTTCAGTTCTACAGTCACTGGTTCTCCTCCCCTAAAGGTACTGACTCTGGCTGGTTTCAGTTCTACACACAGTGGTTCCCCTCCCCTGAAGGTACTGACTCTGGCTGGGTTCAGTTCTACACTCACAGGTTCCCCTCCCCTGAAGGTGCTGACTCTGGATGCGTTCAGTTCTACACTCACTGGTTCCCTCCTCTGAAGTTGCTGACTCTGGCTGGGTTCAGTTCTACACTCACTGGTTCCCCTCCCCTGAAGATACTGACTCTGGCCGGGTTCAGTTCTACATTCACTGGCTCCCCCTCCCCTGAAGGTCTGACTATGGCTGGGCTCAGTTCTACACTCACAGGTTCCCCTCCCCTGAAGGTACTGACTCTGACTGGGTTCAGTTCGACACTCAGTGGATCCCCTCCCCTGAAGGTCTGACTCTTGCTGGGTTCAGTTCTGCACTCACTGATTCTCCTCCCCTTAACGTACTGACTCTGGCTGGGCTCAGTTCTGCACTCACTGGTTCCTCTCCCCTGAAGGTGCTGACTCTGGCTGGTTTCAGTTCTGCACTCACTGGTTCCCCTCCCCTAAAGGTGCTGACTCTGGCTGGGTTCAGTTCTACACTCACTGGGTCCCCTCCCCTGAAGGTACTGACTCTGGCTGGGTTCAGTTCTACACTCAGTGGTTCCCCTCCCCTGAAGGTATGACTCTTGCTGTGTTCAGTTCTACACTCACTGGTTCCCCCCCCTGAAGGTACTGACTCTGGCTGGGTTCACTTGTACATTGACTGGTTTCCCTCCCCTGAAGGTCTGACTCTGGCTGGGTTCAGTTCTACACTAACTGGTTCCTCTCCCGTGAAGGTACTGACTCTGGCTGGGTTCAGTTCTACACTCACTGGTTCCGCTCTCCTGAAGGTGCTGATTCTGGCTGGGTTCAGTTCTACACAAACTGGTCACCCTCCACTGCAGGTACTGACTCTTTCTTGGTTCAGTTCTACACTCACTGGTTCCCCTCCCCTGAAGGTACTGACTCTGGCTGGGTTCAGTTCTACACTCACTGGTTCCCCTCCCCTGAAGGTACTGACTCTGGCTGGGTTCAGTTCTGCACTCACTGTTTGCCCTCCCCGAAAGGTGCTGACTCTGGCTGGGTTCAGTTCTACACTCACTGGTTCCCCCCCCTGAAGGTACTGACTCTGGCTGGGTTCACTTGTACATTGACTGGTTTCCCTCCCCTGAAGGTCTGACACTAACTGGTTCCTCTCCCGTGAAGGTACTGACTCTGGCTGGGTTCAGTTCTACACTCACTGGTTCCGCTCTCCTGAAGGTGCTGATTCTGGCTGGGTTCAGTTCCACACTAACTGGTCACCCTCCCCTGAAGGTACTGACTTTTTCTGGGTTCAGTTCTACACTCACTGCTTCCCCTCACGTGAAGGTTCTGACTCTGGCTGGGTTCAGTTCCACACTCACTGGTCCCCCTCCCCTGAAGGTCTGACTATGGCTGGGTTCAGTTCTGCACTCACAGGTTCCCCTCCCCTGAAGGTACTGACTCTGGCTGGGTTCAGTTCTACACTCACTGGTTCTCCTCCCTTGAAGGTACTGACTCTGGCTGGGTTCAGTTCTGCTCTCACTGGATCCCCCCGCTGAAGGTACTGACTCTGGCTGGGTTCACTTGCACACTGACTGGTTTCCCTCCCCTGAAAGTCTGACTCTGGCTGGGTTCAGTTCTACACTCACTGGTTCCGCACTCCTGAAGGTGCTGATTGTGGCTGGGTTCAGTTCTACACAAACTGGTCACCCTCCCCTGAAGGTACTGACTCTTTCTGGGTTCAGTTCTATACTCACTGGTTCCCCTCACGTGAAGGTACTTACTCTGGCTGGGTTCAGTTCTACACTCACTGGTTCTCCTCCCCTGAAGGTGATGACTCTGGCTGGGTTCAGTTCTACACTAACTGGTCACCCTCCCCTGAAGTTACTGACTCTTTCTGGGTTCAGTTCTACACTCACTGCTTCCCCTCACGTGAAGGTTCTGACTCTGGCTGGGTTCAGTTCCACACTCACTGGTCCCCCTCCCCTGAAGGTCTGACTATGGCTGGGTTCAGTTCTACACTCACAGGTTCCCCTCCCTTGAAGGTCTGACTCTTGCTGGGTTCAGTTCTACACTCACTGGTTCTCCTCCCCTTAATGTACTGACTGTGGCTGGGTTCAGTTCTCCACTCACTGGTTCTCCTCCTTTAAGGTACTGACTCAGGCTGGGTTCAGTTCTACACTCACTGGTTCCTCTCCCCTGAAGGTGCTGACTCTGGCTGGTTTCAGTTCTGCACTCACTGTTTCCCCTCCCCGAAAGGTGCTGACTCTGGCTGGGTTCAGTTCTACAATCACTGGTTCCCCTCCCCTGAAAGTTTGACTATGGCTGGGTTCAGTTCTACACTCACAGGTTCCCCTCCCCTGAAGGTACTGACTCTGGCTGGGTTCAGTTCTACACTCAGTGGTTCCCCTCCCCTGAAGGTCTGACTCTTGCTGGGTTCAGTTCTGCACTCACTGGTTCCCCCCCCTGAAGGTACTGACTCTGGCTGGGTTCACTTGTACATTGACTGGTTTCCCTCCCCTGAAGGTCTGACACTAACTGGTTCCTCTCCCGTGAAGGTACTGACTCTGGCTGGGTTCAGTTCTACACTCACTGGTTCCGCTCTCCTGAAGGTGCTGATTCTGGCTGGGTTCAGTTCTACACAAACTGGTCACCCTCCACTGCAGGTACTGACTCTTTCTTGGTTCAGTTCTACACTCACTGGTTGCCCTCCCCTGAAGGTACTGACTCTGGCTGGGTTCAGTTCTACACTCACTGGTTCCCCTCCCCTGAAGGTAGTGACTCTGGCTGGGTTCACTTGCACACTGACTGGTTTCCCTCCCCTGAAAGTCTGACTCTGGCTGGGTTCAGTTCTACACTCACTGGTTCCGCACTCCTGAAGGTGCTGATTGTGGCTGGGTTCAGTTCGACACAAACTGGTCACCCTCCCCTGAAGGTACTGACTCTTTCTGGGTTCAGTTCTATACTCACTGGTTCCCCTCACGTGGAGGTACTGACTCTGGCTGGGTTCAGTTCTACACTCACTGGTTCCCCTCCCCTGAAGGTACTGACTCTGGCTGGGTTCAGTTCTGCACTTGCTGGTTCCCCTCCCCTGAAGGTGATGACTCTGGCTGGGTTCAGTTCTACACTCACTGGTTCCCCTCCCCTGAAGGTGCTGACTCTGGCTGGGTTCAGTTCTACACTCACTGGTCCCCCTCCCCTGAAGGTCTGACTATGGCTGGGTTCAGTTCTACACTCACAGGTTCCCCTCCCCTGAAGGTACTGACTCTTGCTGGGTTCAGTTCTACACTCACTGGTTCCCCCCGCTGAAGGTACTGACTCTGGCTGGGTTCACTTGTACATTGACTGGTTCCTCTCCCCTGAAGGTACTGACTCTGGCTGGGTTCAGTTCTACACTCACTGGTTCCGCTCTCCTGAAGGTGCTGATTCTGGCTGGGTTCAGTTCGACACAAACTGGTCACCCTCCACTAAAGGTACTGACTCTTTCTTGGTTCAGTTCTACACTCACTGGTTCCCCTCCCCTGAATGTACTGACTCTGGCTGAGTTCAGTTCTACACTCACTGGTTCTCCCTCGTGAAGGTACTGATTCTGGCTGGGTTCACTTGTACATTGACTGGTTTCCCTCCCCTGAAGGTATGACTCTGGCTGGGTTCAGTTCTACACTCGCTGGTTCCTCTCCCCTGAAGGTGATGACTCTGGCTGGGTTCAGTTCTGCACTCACTGGTTCTCCTCCCCTGAAGGTACTGACTCTGGCTGGGTTCAGTTGTGCTCTCACTGGTTGCCCTCCGCTGAAGGTGCTGACTCAGGCTGGGTTCAGTTCTGCACTCACTGCTTCCCCTCCCCTAAAGGTGCTGACTCTGGCTGGGTTCAGTTCTTCACTCACTGGTTCACCTCCCCTGAAGTTACTGACTCTGGCTGGGTTCAGTTCTACACTCACTGGTTCCCCTCCTCCGAGGTACTGACTCTGGCTGGGTTCAGTTCTGCACTCACTGGTTCCACTCCCCTGAGATACTGACTCTGGCTGGGTTCAGTTCTACAGTCACTGGTTCTCCTCCCCTAAAGGTACTGACTCTGGCTGGTTTCAGTTCTACACACAGTGGTTCCCCTCCCCTGAAGGTACTGACTCTGGCTGGGTTCAGTTCTACACTCACAGGTTCCCCTCCCCTGAAGGTGCTGACTCTGGATGCGTTCAGTTCTACACTCACTGGTTCCCTCCTCTGAAGTTGCTGACTCTGGCTGGGTTCAGTTCTACACTCACTGGTTCCCCTCCCCTGAAGATACTGACTCTGGCCGGGTTCAGTTCTACATTCACTGGCTCCCCCCCCTGAAGGTACTGACTCTGGCTGGGTTCACTTGTACACTGACTGGTTTCCCTCCCCTGAAGGTCTGACTCTGGTTGGGTTCAGTTCTACACTCGCCGGTTCCCCTCCCCTGAAGGTGATGACTCTGGCTGGGTTCAGTTCTGCTCTCACTGATTGCCCTCCGCTGAAGGTGCTGACTCAGGCTGGGTTCAGTTCTGCACCAACTGGTTCCTCTCCCCTGAAGGTACTGACTCTGGCTGGCTTCAGTTCTACACTCACTGATTCCCCTCCCCTGAAGTTGCTGAATCTGGCTGGGTTCAGTTCTACACTAAATAGTTCCTCTCCCCTGAAGTTACTGACTCTGGCTGGGTTCAGTTCTACACTCAATGGTTCCGCTCTCCTGAAGGTGCTGACTCTGGCTGGGTTCAGTTCTACACGAACTGGTCACCCTTCCCTGAAGGTACTGACTCTTTCTGGGTTCAATTCTACACTTACTGCTTCCCCTCACGTGAAGGTTCTGACTCTGGCTGGGTTCAGTTCCACACTCACTGGTCCCCCTCCCCTGAAGGTCTGACTATGGCTGGGTTCAGTTCTACACTCACTGGTTCCCCTCCCCTGAAGGTGATGACTCCGGCTGGGTTCAGTTCTACACACACTGGTTCTCCTCCCCTTAATGTACTGACTCTGGCTGGGTTCAGTTCTGCACTCACTGGTTCCTCTCCCCTGAAGGTGCTGACTCTGGCTGGTTTCAGTTCTGCACTCACTGGTTCCCCTCCCCTAAAGGTGCTGACTCTGGCTGGGTTCAGTTCTGCACTCACTGGTTCCCCTCCCCTGAAGGCACTGACTCTGGCTGGGTTCCGTTCTACACTCACTGGTTCCCCTCCCCTGAAGATACTGTCTCTGGCTGGGTTCAGTCCTACACTCACTGGTTCCCCCCGCTGAAGGTACTGACTCTGGCTGGGTTCACTTGTGCACTGACTGGTTTCCCTCCCATGAAGGTCTGACTCTGGCTGGGTTCAGTTCTACACTCGCTGGTTCCTCTCCCCTGAAGGTGATGACTCTGGCTGGGTTCAGTTCTACACTCACTGGTTCTCCTCCCCTGAAGGTACTGACTCTGGCTGGGTTCAGTTGTGCTCTCACTGGTTGCCCTCCGCTGAAGGTGCTGACTCAGGCTGGGTTCAGTTCTGCACTCACTGCTTGCCCTCCCCTAAAGGTGCTGACTCTGGCTGGGTTCAGTTCTTCACTCACTGGTTCACCTCCCCTGAAGGTGCTGACTCTGGATGGGTTCAGTTCTACACTCACTGGTTCCCTCCTCTGAAGTTGCTGACTCTGGCTGGGTTCAGTTCTACACTCACTGGTTCCCCTCCCCTGAAGATACTGACTCTGGCCGGGTTCAGTTCTACATTCACTGGCTCCCCCCCCTGAAGGTACTGACTCTGGCTGGGTTCACTTGTACACTGACTGGTTTCCCTCCCCTGAAGGTCTGACTCTGGCTGGGTTCAGTTCTACACTCGCCGGTTCCCCTCCCCTGAAGGTGATGACTCTGGCTGGGTTCAGTTCTACACTAACTGGTCACCCTCCCCTGAAGGTACTGACTCTTTCTGGGTTCAGTTCTACACTCACTGCTTCCCCTCACGTGAAGGTTCTGACTCTGGCTGGGTTCAGTTCCACACTCACTGGTTCCGCTCTCCTGAAGGTGCTGACTCTGGCTGGGTTCACTTGTACATTGACTGGTTTCCCTCCCCTGAAGGTCTCACTCTGGCTGGGTTCAGTTCTACACTCGCTGGTTCCTCTCCCCTGAAGGTGATGACTCTGGCTGGATTCAGTTCTACACTAACTGGTCACCCTCCCCTGAAGGTACTGACACTTTCTGGGTTCAGTTCTACACTCACTGCTTCCCCTCACGTGAAGGTTCTGACTCTGGCTGGGTTCAGTTCCACACTCACTGGTCCCCCTCCCCTGAAGGTCTGACTCTGGTTGGGTTCAGTTCTACACTCGCTGGTTCCCCTCCCCTGAAGGTGATGGCTCCGGCTGGGTTCAGTTCTACACTCACTGGTTCTCCTCCCTTGAAGGTACTGACTCTGGCTGGGTTCAGTTCTGCTCTCACTGGATCCCCCCGCTAAGGTACTGACTCTGGCTGGGTTCACTTGCACACTGACTGGTTTCCCTCCCCTGAAAGTCTGACTCTGGCTGGGTTCAGTTGTACACTCACTGGTTCCGCACTCCTGAAGGTGCTGATTGTGGCTGGGTTCAGTTCTACACAAACTGGTCACCCTCCCCTGAAGGTACTGACTCTTTCTGGGTTCAGTTCTACACTCACTGGTTCTCCTGCCGTTAAGGTACTGACTCTGGTTGGGCTCAGTTCTACACTCGCTGGTTCCCCTCCCCTGAAGGTGATGACTCTGGCTGGGTTCAGTTCTACACTCACTGGTCCCCCTCCCCTGAAGGTCTGACTATGGCTGGGCTCAGTTCTACACTCACAGGTTCCCCTCCCCTGAAGGTACTGACTCTGACTGGGTTCAGTTCGACACTCAGTGGATCCCCTCCCCTGAAGGTCTGACTCTTGCTGGGTTCAGTTCTGCACTCACTGATTCTCCTCCCCTTAACGTACTGACTCTGGCTGGGCTCAGTTCTGCACTCACTGGTTCCTCTCCCCTGAAGGTGCTGACTCTGGCTGGGTTCAGTTCTACACTCAGTGGTTCCCCTCCCCTGAAGGTATGACTCTTGCTGTGTTCAGTTCTACACTCACTGGTTCCCCCCCCTGAAGGTACTGACTCTGGCTGGGTTCACTTGTACATTGACTGGTTTCCCTCCCCTGAAGGTCTGACTCTGGCTGGTTTCAGTTCTGCACTCACTGGTTCCCCTCCCCTAAAGGTGCTGACTCTGGCTGGGTTCAGTTCTACACTCACTGGGTCCCCTCCCCTGAAGGTACTGACTCTGGCTGGGTTCAGTTCTACACTCAGTGGTTCCCCTCCCCTGAAGGTATGACTCTTGCTGTGTTCAGTTCTACACTCACTGGTTCCCCCCCCTGAAGGTACTGACTCTGGCTGGGTTCACTTGTACATTGACTGGTTTCCCTCCCCTGAAGGTCTGACTCTGGCTGGGTTCAGTTCTACACTAACTGGTTCCTCTCCCGTGAAGGTACTGACTCTGGCTGGGTTCAGTTCTACACTCACTGGTTCCGCTCTCCTGAAGGTGCTGATTCTGGCTGGGTTCAGTTCTACACAAACTGGTCACCCTCCACTGCAGGTACTGACTCTTTCTTGGTTCAGTTCTACACTCACTGGTTCCCCTCCCCTGAAGGTACTGACTCTGGCTGGGTTCAGTTCTACACTCACTGGTTCCCCTCCCCTGAAGGTACTGACTCTGGCTGGGTTCAGTTCTGCACTCACTGTTTGCCCTCCCCGAAAGGTGCTGACTCTGGCTGGGTTCAGTTCTACACTCACTGGTTCCCCCCCCTGAAGGTACTGACTCTGGCTGGGTTCACTTGTACATTGACTGGTTTCCCTCCCCTGAAGGTCTGACACTAACTGGTTCCTCTCCCGTGAAGGTACTGACTCTGGCTGGGTTCAGTTCTACACTCACTGGTTCCGCTCTCCTGAAGGTGCTGATTCTGGCTGGGTTCAGTTCCACACTAACTGGTCACCCTCCCCTGAAGGTACTGACTTTTTCTGGGTTCAGTTCTACACTCACTGCTTCCCCTCACGTGAAGGTTCTGACTCTGGCTGGGTTCAGTTCCACACTCACTGGTCCCCCTCCCCTGAAGGTCTGACTATGGCTGGGTTCAGTTCTGCACTCACAGGTTCCCCTCCCCTGAAGGTACTGACTCTGGCTGGGTTCAGTTCTACACTCACTGGTTCTCCTCCCTTGAAGGTACTGACTCTGGCTGGGTTCAGTTCTGCTCTCACTGGATCCCCCCGCTGAAGGTACTGACTCTGGCTGGGTTCACTTGCACACTGACTGGTTTCCCTCCCCTGAAAGTCTGACTCTGGCTGGGTTCAGTTCTACACTCACTGGTTCCGCACTCCTGAAGGTGCTGATTGTGGCTGGGTTCAGTTCTACACAAACTGGTCACCCTCCCCTGAAGGTACTGACTCTTTCTGGGTTCAGTTCTATACTCACTGGTTCCCCTCACGTGAAGGTACTTACTCTGGCTGGGTTCAGTTCTACACTCACTGGTTCTCCTCCCCTGAAGGTGATGACTCTGGCTGGGTTCAGTTCTACACTAACTGGTCACCCTCCCCTGAAGTTACTGACTCTTTCTGGGTTCAGTTCTACACTCACTGCTTCCCCTCACGTGAAGGTTCTGACTCTGGCTGGGTTCAGTTCCACACTCACTGGTCCCCCTCCCCTGAAGGTCTGACTATGGCTTGGTTCAGTTCTACACTCACAGGTTCCCCTCCCTTGAAGGTCTGACTCTTGCTGGGTTCAGTTCTACACTCACTGGTTCTCCTCCCCTTAATGTACTGACTGTGGCTGGGTTCAGTTCTCCACTCACTGGTTCTCCTCCTTTAAGGTACTGACTCAGGCTGGGTTCAGTTCTACACTCACTGGTTCCTCTCCCCTGAAGGTGCTGACTCTGGCTGGTTTCAGTTCTGCACTCACTGTTTCCCCTCCCCGAAAGGTGCTGACTCTGGCTGGGTTCAGTTCTACAATCACTGGTTCCCCTCCCCTGAAAGTTTGACTATGGCTGGGTTCAGTTCTACACTCACAGGTTCCCCTCCCCTGAAGGTACTGACTCTGGCTGGGTTCAGTTCTACACTCAGTGGTTCCCCTCCCCTGAAGGTCTGACTCTTGCTGGGTTCAGTTCTGCACTCACTGGTTCCCCCCCCTGAAGGTACTGACTCTGGCTGGGTTCACTTGTACATTGACTGGTTTCCCTCCCCTGAAGGTCTGACACTAACTGGTTCCTCTCCCGTGAAGGTACTGACTCTGGCTGGGTTCAGTTCTACACTCACTGGTTCCGCTCTCCTGAAGGTGCTGATTCTGGCTGGGTTCAGTTCTACACAAACTGGTCACCCTCCACTGCAGGTACTGACTCTTTCTTGGTTCAGTTCTACACTCACTGGTTGCCCTCCCCTGAAAGTCTGACTCTGGCTGGGTTCAGTTCTACACTCACGGGTTCCGCACTCCTGAAGGTGCTGATTGTGGCTGGGTTCAGTTCGACACAAACTGGTCACCCTCCCCTGAAGGTACTGACTCTTTCTGGGTTCAGTTCTATACTCACTGGTTCCCCTCACGTGGAGGTACTGACTCTGGCTGGGTTCAGTTCTACACTCACTGGTTCCCCTCCCCTGAAGGTACTGACTCTGGCTGGGTTCAGTTCTGCACTTGCTGGTTCCCCTCCCCTGAAGGTGATGACTCTGGCTGGGTTCAGTTCTACACTCACTGGTTCCCCTCCCCTGAAGGTGCTGACTCTGGCTGGGTTCAGTTCTACACTCACTGGTCCCCCTCCCCTGAAGGTCTGACTATGGCTGGGTTCAGTTCTACACTCACAGGTTCCCCTCCCCTGAAGGTACTGACTCTTGCTGGGTTCAGTTCTACACTCACTGGTTCCCCCCGCTGAAGGTACTGACTCTGGCTGGGTTCACTTGTACATTGACTGGTTCCTCTCCCCTGAAGGTACTGACTCTGGCTGGGTTCAGTTCTACACTCACTGGTTCCGCTCTCCTGAAGGTGCTGATTCTGGCTGGGTTCAGTTCGACACAAACTGGTCACCCTCCACTAAAGGTACTGACTCTTTCTTGGTTCAGTTCTACACTCACTGGTTCCCCTCCCCTGAATGTACTGACTCTGGCTGAGTTCAGTTCTACACTCACTGGTTCTCCCTCGTGAAGGTACTGATTCTGGCTGGGTTCACTTGTACATTGACTGGTTTCCCTCCCCTGAAGGTATGACTCTGGCTGGGTTCAGTTCTACACTCGCTGGTTCCTCTACCCTGAAGGTGATGACTCTGGCTGGGTTCAGTTCTGCACTCACTGGTTCTCCTCCCCTGAAGGTACTGACTCTGGCTGGGTTCAGTTGTGCTCTCACTGGTTGCCCTCCGCTGAAGGTGCTGACTCAGGCTGGGTTCAGTTCTGCACTCACTGCTTCCCCTCCCCTAAAGGTGCTGACTCTGGCTGGGTTCAGTTCTTCACTCACTGGTTCACCTCCCCTGAAGTTACTGACTCTGGCTGGGTTCAGTTCTACACTCACTGGTTCCCCTCCTCCGAGGTACTGACTCTGGCTGGGTTCAGTTCTGCACTCACTGGTTCCACTCCCCTGAGATACTGACTCTGGCTGGGTTCAGTTCTACAGTCACTGGTTCTCCTCCCCTAAAGGTACTGACTCTGGCTGGTTTCAGTTCTACACACAGTGGTTCCCCTCCCCTGAAGGTACTGACTCTGGCTGGGTTCAGTTCTACACTCACAGGTTCCCCTCCCCTGAAGGTGCTGACTCTGGATGCGTTCAGTTCTACACTCACTGGTTCCCTCCTCTGAAGTTACTGACTCTGGCTGGGTTCAGTTGTACACTCACTGTTTCCCCTCCCCTGAAGGTACTGACTCTGGATGGGTTCAGTTCTACACTCACTGGTTCCCTCCTCTGAAGTTGCTGACTCTGGCTGGGTTCAGTTCTACACTCACTGGTTCCCCTCCCCTGAAGATACTGACTCTGGCCGGGTTCAGTTCTACATTCACTGGCTCCCCCCCCTGAAGGTACTGACTCTGGCTGGGTTCACTTGTACACTGACTGGTTTCCCTCCCCTGAAGGTCTGACTCTGGTTGGGTTCAGTTCTACACTCGCCGGTTCCCCTCCCCTGAAGGTGATGACTCTGGCTGGGTTCAGTTCTGCTCTCACTGATTGCCCTCCACTGAAGGTGCTGACTCAGGCTGGGTTCAGTTCTGCACCAACTGGTTCCTCTCCCCTGAAGGTACTGACTCTGGCTGGCTTCAGTTCTACACTCACTGATTCCCCTCCCCTGAAGTTGCTGAATCTGGCTGGGTTCAGTTCTACACTAAATAGTTCCTCTCCCCTGAAGTTACTGACTCTGGCTGGGTTCAGTTCTACACTCAATGGTTCCGCTCTCCTGAAGGTGCTGACTCTGGCTGGGTTCAGTTCTACACGAACTGGTCACCCTTCCCTGAAGGTACTGACTCTTTCTGGGTTCAATTCTACACTTACTGCTTCCCCTCACGTGAAGGTTCTGACTCTGGCTGGGTTCAGTTCCACACTCACTGGTCCCCCTCCCCTGAAGGTCTGACTATGGCTGGGTTCAGTTCTACACTCACTGGTTCCCCTCCCCTGAAGGTGATGACTCCGGCTGGGTTCAGTTCTACACACACTGGTTCTCCTCCCCTTAATGTACTGACTCTGGCTGGGTTCAGTTCTGCACTCACTGGTTCCTCTCCCCTGAAGGTGCTGACTCTGGCTGGTTTCAGTTCTGCACTCATTGGTTCCCCTCCCCTAAAGGTGCTGACTCTGGCTGGGTTCAGTTCTGCACTCACTGGTTCCCCTCCCCTGAAGGCACTGACTCTGGCTGGGTTCCGTTCTACACTCACTGGTTCCCCTCCCCTGAAGATACTGTCTCTGGCTGGGTTCAGTCCTACACTCACTGGTTCCCCCCGCTGAAGGTACTGACTCTGGCTGGGTTCACTTGTGCACTGACTGGTTTCCCTCCCATGAAGGTCTGACTCTGGCTGGGTTCAGTTCTACACTCGCTGGTTCCTCTCCCCTGAAGGTGATGACTCTGGCTGGGTTCAGTTCTACACTCACTGGTTCTCCTCCCCTGAAGGTACTGACTCTGGCTGGGTTCAGTTGTGCTCTCACTGGTTGCCCTCCGCTGAAGGTGCTGACTCAGGCTGGGTTCAGTTCTGCACTCACTGCTTCCCCTCCCCTAAAGGTGCTGACTCTGGCTGGGTTCAGTTCTTCACTCACTGGTTCACCTCCCCTGAAGTTACTGACTCTGGCTGGGTTCAGTTCTACACTCACTGGTTCCCCTCCTCCGAGGTACTGACTCTGGCTGGGTTCAGTTCTACAGTCACTGGTTCTGCTCCCCTAAAGGTACTGACTCTGGCTGGTTTCAGTTCTACACTCACAGGTTCCCCTCCCCTGAAGGTGCTGACTCTGGATGGGTTCAGTTCTACACTCACTGGTTCCCTCCTCTGAAGTTGCTGACTCTGGCTGGGTTCAGTTCTACACTCACTGGTTCCCCTCCCCTGAAGATACTGACTCTGGCCGGGTTCAGTTCTACATTCACTGGCTCCCCCCCCTGAAGGTACTGACTCTGGCTGGGTTCACTTGTACACTGACTGGTTTCCCTCCCCTGAAGGTCTGACTCTGGCTGGGTTCAGTTCTACACTCGCCGGTTCCCCTCCCCTGAAGGTGATGACTCTGGCTGGGTTCAGTTCTGCTCTCACTGATTGCCCTCCGCTGAAGGTGCTGACTCAGGCTGGGTTCAGTTCTGCACCAACTGGTTCCTCTCCCCTGAAGGTACTGACTCTGGCTGGGTTCAGTTCTACACTCAATGGTTCCGCTCTCCTGAAGGTGCTGACTCTGGCTGGGTTCAGTTCTACACGAACTGGTCACCCTTCCCTGAAGGTACTGACTCTTTCTGGGTTCAATTCTACACTTACTGCTTCCCCTCACGTGAAGGTTCTGACTCTGGCTGGGTTCAGTTCCACACTCACTGGTCCCCCTCCCCTGAAGGTACTGACTCTGGCTGGGTTCAGTTCTACACTCAATGGTTCCGCTCTCCTGAAGGTGCTGACTCTGGCTGGGTTCAGTTCTACACGAACTGGTCACCCTTCCCTGAAGGTACTGACTCTTTCTGGGTTCAATTCTACACTTACTGCTTCCCCTCACGTGAAGGTACTGACTCTTGCTGGGTTCAGTTCTCCACTCACTGGTTCTCCTCCTTTAAGGTACTGACTCAGGCTGGGTTCAGTTCTACACTCACTGGTTCCTCTCCCCTGAAGGTGCTGACTCTGGCTGGTTTCAGTTCTACACTCACTGGTTCCGCTCCCCTAAAGGTGCTGACTCTGGCTGGGTTCAGTTCTACACTCACTGGTTCCCCTCCCCTGAAGGTACTGACTCTGGCTGGGTTCAGTTCTGCACTTGCTGGTTCCCCTCTTCTGAAGGTCTGACTCTTGCTGGGTTCAGTTCTACACTCACTGGTTCCCCCCCGCTGAAGGTACTGACTCTGGCTGGGTTCACTTGTACATTGACTGGTTCCCCTCCCCTGAAGGTCTGACTCTGGCTGGGTTCAGTTCCACACTAACTGGTTCCTCTCCCCTGAAGGTACTGACTCTGGCTGGGTTCAGTTCTACACTCACTGGTTCCGCTCTCCTAAAGGTGCTGATTCTGGCTGGGTTCAGTTCTACACAAACTGGTCACCCTCCACTGAAGGTACTGACTCTTTCTTGGTTCAGTTCTACAATCACTGGTTCCCCTCCCCTGAAGGTACTGACTCTGGCTGAGTTCAGTTCTACACTCACTGGTTCTCCCTCGTGAAGGTACTGACTCTGGCTGGGTTCACTTGTACATTGACTGGTTTCCCTCCCCTGAAGGTATGACTCTGGCTGGGTTCAGTTCTACACTCGCTGGTTCCTCTCCCCTGAAGGTGATGACTCTGGCTGGGTTCAGTTCTGCACTCACTGGTTCTCCTCCCCTGAAGGTACTGACTCTGGCTGGGTTCAGTTGTGCTCTCACTGGTTGCCCTCCGCTGAAGGTGCTGACTCAGGCTGGGTTCAGTTCTGCACTCACTGCTTCCCCTCCCCTTAAGGTGCTGACTCTGGCTGGGTTCAGTTCTACAGTCACTGGTTCTCCTCCCCTAAAGGTACTGACTCTGGCTGGTTTCAGTTCGACACACAGTGGTTTCCCTCCCCTGAAGGTCTGACTCTGGCTGGGTTCAGTTCTACACTCGCCGGTTCCCCTCCCCTGAAGGTGATGACTCTGGCTGGATTCAGTTCTACACTCGCCGGTTCCCCTCCCCTGAAGGTGATGACTCTGGCTGGGTTCAGTTCTGCTCTCACTGATTGCCCTCCACTGAAGGTGCTGACTCAGGCTGGGTTCAGTTCTGCACCAACTGGTTCCTCTCCCCTGAAGGTACTGACTCTGGCTGGCTTCAGTTCTACACTCACTGATTCCCCTCCCCTGAAGTTGCTGAATCTGGCTGGGTTCAGTTCTACACTAAATAGTTCCTCTCCCCTGAAGTTACTGACTCTGGCTGGGTTCAGTTCTACACTCAATGGTTCCGCTCTCCTGAAGGTGCTGACTCTGGCTGGGTTCAGTTCTACACGAACTGGTCACCCTTCCCTGAAGGTACTGACTCTTTCTGGGTTCAATTCTACACTTACTGCTTCCCCTCACGTGAAGGTTCTGACTCTGGCTGGGTTCAGTTCCACACTCACTGGTCCCCCTCCCCTGAAGGTCTGACTATGGCTGGGTTCAGTTCTACACTCACTGGTTCCCCTCCCCTGAAGGTGATGACTCCGGCTGGGTTCAGTTCTACACACACTGGTTCTCCTCCCCTTAATGTACTGACTCTGGCTGGGTTCAGTTCTGCACTCACTGGTTCCTCTCCCCTGAAGGTGCTGACTCTGGCTGGTTTCAGTTCTGCACTCACTGGTTCCCCTCCCCTAAAGGTGCTGACTCTGGCTGGGTTCAGTTCTGCACTCACTGGTTCCCCTCCCCTGAAGGCACTGACTCTGGCTGGGTTCCGTTCTACACTCACTGGTTCCCCTCCCCTGAAGATACTGTCTCTGGCTGGGTTCAGTCCTACACTCACTGGTTCCCCCCGCTGAAGGTACTGACTCTGGCTGGGTTCACTTGTGCACTGACTGGTTTCCCTCCCATGAAGGTCTGACTCTGGCTGGGTTCAGTTCTACACTCGCTGGTTCCTCTCCCCTGAAGGTGATGACTCTGGCTGGGTTCAGTTCTACACTCACTGGTTCTCCTCCCCTGAAGGTACTGACTCTGGCTGGGTTCAGTTCTACACTCACTGGTTGCCCTCCGCTGAAGGTGCTGACTCAGGCTGGGTTCAGTTCTGCACTCACTGCTTCCCCTCCCCTAAAGGTGCTGACTCTGGCTGGGTTCAGTTCTTCACTCACTGGTTCACCTCCCCTGAAGTTACTGACTCTGGCTGGGTTCAGTTCTACACTCACTGGTTCCCCTCCTCCGAGGTACTGACTCTGGCTGGGTTCAGTTCTACAGTCACTGGTTCTGCTCCCCTAAAGGTACTGACTCTGGCTGGTTTCAGTTCTACACTCACAGGTTCCCCTCCCCTGAAGGTGCTGACTCTGGATGGGTTCAGTTCTACACTCACTGGTTCCCTCCTCTGAAGTTGCTGACTCTGGCTGGGTTCAGTTCTACACTCACTGGTTCCCCTCCCCTGAAGATACTGACTCTGGCCGGGTTCAGTTCTACATTCACTGGCTCCCCCCCCTGAAGGTACTGACTCTGGCTGGGTTCACTTGTACACTGACTGGTTTCCCTCCCCTGAAGGTCTGACTCTGGCTGGGTTCAGTTCTACACTCGCCGGTTCCCCTCCCCTGAAGGTGATGACTCTGGCTGGGTTCAGTTCTACACTAACTGGTCACCCTCCCCTGAAGGTACTGACTCTTTCTGGGTTCAGTTCTACACTCACTGCTTCCCCTCACGTGAAGGTTCTGACTCTGGCTGGGTTCAGTTCCACACTCACTGGTTCCGCTCTCCTGAAGGTGCTGACTCTGGCTGGGTTCACTTGTACATTGACTGGTTTCCCTCCCCTGAAGGTCTCACTCTGGCTGGGTTCAGTTCTACACTCGCTGGTTCCTCTCCCCTGAAGGTGATGACTCTGGCTGGATTCAGTTCTACACTAACTGGTCACCCTCCCCTGAAGGTACTGACACTTTCTGGGTTCAGTTCTACACTCACTGCTTCCCCTCACGTGAAGGTTCTGACTCTGGCTGGGTTCAGTTCCACACTCACTGGTCCCCCTCCCCTGAAGGTCTGACTCTGGTTGGGTTCAGTTCTACACTCGCTGGTTCCCCTCCCCTGAAGGTGATGGCTCCGGCTGGGTTCAGTTCTACACTCACTGGTTCTCCTCCCTTGAAGGTACTGACTCTGGCTGGGTTCAGTTCTGCTCTCACTGGATCCCCCCGCTGAAGGTACTGACTCTGGCTGGGTTCACTTGCACACTGACTGGTTTCCCTCCCCTGAAAGTCTGACTCTGGCTGGGTTCAGTTGTACACTCACTGGTTCCGCACTCCTGAAGGTGCTGATTGTGGCTGGGTTCAGTTCTACACAAACTGGTCACCCTCCCCTGAAGGTACTGACTCTTTCTGGGTTCAGTTCTACACTCACTGGTTCTCCTGCCGTTAAGGTACTGACTCTGGTTGGGCTCAGTTCTACACTCGCTGGTTCCCCTCCCCTGAAGGTGATGACTCTGGCTGGGTTCAGTTCTACACTCACTGGTCCCCCTCCCCTGAAGGTCTGACTATGGCTGGGCTCAGTTCTACACTCACAGGTTCCCCTCCCCTGAAGGTACTGACTCTGACTGGGTTCAGTTCGACACTCAGTGGATCCCCTCCCCTGAAGGTCTGACTCTTGCTGGGTTCAGTTCTACACTCACTGCTTCCCCTCACGTGAAGGTTCTGACTCTGGCTGGGTTCAGTTCCACACTCACTGGTCCCCCTCCCCTGAAGGTCTGACTCTGGTTGGGTTCAGTTCTACACTCGCTGGTTCCCCTCCCCTGAAGGTGATGGCTCCGGCTGGGTTCAGTTCTACACTCACTGGTTCTCCTCCCTTGAAGGTACTGACTCTGGCTGGGTTCAGTTCTGCTCTCACTGGATCCCCCCGCTGAAGGTACTGACTCTGGCTGGGTTCACTTGCACACTGACTGGTTTCCCTCCCCTGAAAGTCTGACTCTGGCTGGGTTCAGTTGTACACTCACTGGTTCCGCACTCCTGAAGGTGCTGATTGTGGCTGGGTTCAGTTCTACACAAACTGGTCACCCTCCCCTGAAGGTACTGACTCTTTCTGGGTTCAGTTCTACACTCACTGGTTCTCCTGCCGTTAAGGTACTGACTCTGGTTGGGCTCAGTTCTACACTCGCTGGTTCCCCTCCCCTGAAGGTGATGACTCTGGCTGGGTTCAGTTCTACACTCACTGGTCCCCCTCCCCTGAAGGTCTGACTATGGCTGGGCTCAGTTCTACACTCACAGGTTCCCCTCCCCTGAAGGTACTGACTCTGACTGGGTTCAGTTCGACACTCAGTGGATCCCCTCCCCTGAAGGTCTGACTCTTGCTGGGTTCAGTTCTGCACTCACTGATTCTCCTCCCCTTAACGTACTGACTCTGGCTGGGCTCAGTTCTGCACTCACTGGTTCCTCTCCCCTGAAGGTGCTGACTCTGGCTGGGTTCAGTTCTACACTCAGTGGTTCCCCTCCCCTGAAGGTATGACTCTTGCTGTGTTCAGTTCTACACTCACTGGTTCCCCCCCCTGAAGGTACTGACTCTGGCTGGGTTCACTTGTACATTGACTGGTTTCCCTCCCCTGAAGGTCTGACTCTGGCTGGTTTCAGTTCTGCACTCACTGGTTCCCCTCCCCTAAAGGTGCTGACTCTGGCTGGGTTCAGTTCTACACTCACTGGGTCCCCTCCCCTGAAGGTACTGACTCTGGCTGGGTTCAGTTCTACACTCAGTGGTTCCCCTCCCCTGAAGGTATGACTCTTGCTGTGTTCAGTTCTACACTCACTGGTTCCCCCCCCTGAAGGTACTGACTCTGGCTGGGTTCACTTGTACATTGACTGGTTTCCCTCCCCTGAAGGTCTGACTCTGGCTGGGTTCAGTTCTACACTAACTGGTTCCTCTCCCGTGAAGGTACTGACTCTGGCTGGGTTCAGTTCTACACTCACTGGTTCCGCTCTCCTGAAGGTGCTGATTCTGGCTGGGTTCAGTTCTACACAAACTGGTCACCCTCCACTGCAGGTACTGACTCTTTCTTGGTTCAGTTCTACACTCACTGGTTCCCCTCCCCTGAAGGTACTGACTCTGGCTGGGTTCAGTTCTACACTCACTGGTTCCCCTCCCCTGAAGGTACTGACTCTGGCTGGGTTCAGTTCTGCACTCACTGTTTGCCCTCCCCGAAAGGTGCTGACTCTGGCTGGGTTCAGTTCTACACTCACTGGTTCCCCCCCCTGAAGGTACTGACTCTGGCTGGGTTCACTTGTACATTGACTGGTTTCCCTCCCCTGAAGGTCTGACACTAACTGGTTCCTCTCCCGTGAAGGTACTGACTCTGGCTGGGTTCAGTTCTACACTCACTGGTTCCGCTCTCCTGAAGGTGCTGATTCTGGCTGGGTTCAGTTCCACACTAACTGGTCACCCTCCCCTGAAGGTACTGACTTTTTCTGGGTTCAGTTCTACACTCACTGCTTCCCCTCACGTGAAGGTTCTGACTCTGGCTGGGTTCAGTTCCACACTCACTGGTCCCCCTCCCCTGAAGGTCTGACTATGGCTGGGTTCAGTTCTGCACTCACAGGTTCCCCTCCCCTGAAGGTACTGACTCTGGCTGGGTTCAGTTCTACACTCACTGGTTCTCCTCCCTTGAAGGTACTGACTCTGGCTGGGTTCAGTTCTGCTCTCACTGGATCCCCCCGCTGAAGGTACTGACTCTGGCTGGGTTCACTTGCACACTGACTGGTTTCCCTCCCCTGAAAGTCTGACTCTGGCTGGGTTCAGTTCTACACTCACTGGTTCCGCACTCCTGAAGGTGCTGATTGTGGCTGGGTTCAGTTCTACACAAACTGGTCACCCTCCCCTGAAGGTACTGACTCTTTCTGGGTTCAGTTCTATACTCACTGGTTCCCCTCACGTGAAGGTACTTACTCTGGCTGGGTTCAGTTCTACACTCACTGGTTCTCCTCCCCTGAAGGTGATGACTCTGGCTGGGTTCAGTTCTACACTAACTGGTCACCCTCCCCTGAAGTTACTGACTCTTTCTGGGTTCAGTTCTACACTCACTGCTTCCCCTCACGTGAAGGTTCTGACTCTGGCTGGGTTCAGTTCCACACTCACTGGTCCCCCTCCCCTGAAGGTCTGACTATGGCTTGGTTCAGTTCTACACTCACAGGTTCCCCTCCCTTGAAGGTCTGACTCTTGCTGGGTTCAGTTCTACACTCACTGGTTCTCCTCCCCTTAATGTACTGACTGTGGCTGGGTTCAGTTCTCCACTCACTGGTTCTCCTCCTTTAAGGTACTGACTCAGGCTGGGTTCAGTTCTACACTCACTGGTTCCTCTCCCCTGAAGGTGCTGACTCTGGCTGGTTTCAGTTCTGCACTCACTGTTTCCCCTCCCCGAAAGGTGCTGACTCTGGCTGGGTTCAGTTCTACAATCACTGGTTCCCCTCCCCTGAAAGTTTGACTATGGCTGGGTTCAGTTCTACACTCACAGGTTCCCCTCCCCTGAAGGTACTGACTCTGGCTGGGTTCAGTTCTACACTCAGTGGTTCCCCTCCCCTGAAGGTCTGACTCTTGCTGGGTTCAGTTCTGCACTCACTGGTTCCCCCCCCTGAAGGTACTGACTCTGGCTGGGTTCACTTGTACATTGACTGGTTTCCCTCCCCTGAAGGTCTGACACTAACTGGTTCCTCTCCCGTGAAGGTACTGACTCTGGCTGGGTTCAGTTCTACACTCACTGGTTCCGCTCTCCTGAAGGTGCTGATTCTGGCTGGGTTCAGTTCTACACAAACTGGTCACCCTCCACTGCAGGTACTGACTCTTTCTTGGTTCAGTTCTACACTCACTGGTTGCCCTCCCCTGAAAGTCTGACTCTGGCTGGGTTCAGTTCTACACTCACGGGTTCCGCACTCCTGAAGGTGCTGATTGTGGCTGGGTTCAGTTCGACACAAACTGGTCACCCTCCCCTGAAGGTACTGACTCTTTCTGGGTTCAGTTCTATACTCACTGGTTCCCCTCACGTGGAGGTACTGACTCTGGCTGGGTTCAGTTCTACACTCACTGGTTCCCCTCCCCTGAAGGTACTGACTCTGGCTGGGTTCAGTTCTGCACTTGCTGGTTCCCCTCCCCTGAAGGTGATGACTCTGGCTGGGTTCAGTTCTACACTCACTGGTTCCCCTCCCCTGAAGGTGCTGACTCTGGCTGGGTTCAGTTCTACACTCACTGGTCCCCCTCCCCTGAAGGTCTGACTATGGCTGGGTTCAGTTCTACACTCACAGGTTCCCCTCCCCTGAAGGTACTGACTCTTGCTGGGTTCAGTTCTACACTCACTGGTTCCCCCCGCTGAAGGTACTGACTCTGGCTGGGTTCACTTGTACATTGACTGGTTCCTCTCCCCTGAAGGTACTGACTCTGGCTGGGTTCAGTTCTACACTCACTGGTTCCGCTCTCCTGAAGGTGCTGATTCTGGCTGGGTTCAGTTCGACACAAACTGGTCACCCTCCACTAAAGGTACTGACTCTTTCTTGGTTCAGTTCTACACTCACTGGTTCCCCTCCCCTGAATGTACTGACTCTGGCTGAGTTCAGTTCTACACTCACTGGTTCTCCCTCGTGAAGGTACTGATTCTGGCTGGGTTCACTTGTACATTGACTGGTTTCCCTCCCCTGAAGGTATGACTCTGGCTGGGTTCAGTTCTACACTCGCTGGTTCCTCTCCCCTGAAGGTGATGACTCTGGCTGGGTTCAGTTCTGCACTCACTGGTTCTCCTCCCCTGAAGGTACTGACTCTGGCTGGGTTCAGTTGTGCTCTCACTGGTTGCCCTCCGCTGAAGGTGCTGACTCAGGCTGGGTTCAGTTCTGCACTCACTGCTTCCCCTCCCCTAAAGGTGCTGACTCTGGCTGGGTTCAGTTCTTCACTCACTGGTTCACCTCCCCTGAAGTTACTGACTCTGGCTGGGTTCAGTTCTACACTCACTGGTTCCCCTCCTCCGAGGTACTGACTCTGGCTGGGTTCAGTTCTGCACTCACTGGTTCCACTCCCCTGAGATACTGACTCTGGCTGGGTTCAGTTCTACAGTCACTGGTTCTCCTCCCCTAAAGGTACTGACTCTGGCTGGTTTCAGTTCTACACACAGTGGTTCCCCTCCCCTGAAGGTACTGACTCTGGCTGGGTTCAGTTCTACACTCACAGGTTCCCCTCCCCTGAAGGTGCTGACTCTGGATGCGTTCAGTTCTACACTCACTGGTTCCCTCCTCTGAAGTTACTGACTCTGGCTGGGTTCAGTTGTACACTCACTGTTTCCCCTCCCCTGAAGGTACTGACTCTGGATGGGTTCAGTTCTACACTCACTGGTTCCCTCCTCTGAAGTTGCTGACTCTGGCTGGGTTCAGTTCTACACTCACTGGTTCCCCTCCCCTGAAGATACTGACTCTGGCCGGGTTCAGTTCTACATTCACTGGCTCCCCCCCCTGAAGGTACTGACTCTGGCTGGGTTCACTTGTACACTGACTGGTTTCCCTCCCCTGAAGGTCTGACTCTGGTTGGGTTCAGTTCTACACTCGCCGGTTCCCCTCCCCTGAAGGTGATGACTCTGGCTGGGTTCAGTTCTGCTCTCACTGATTGCCCTCCACTGAAGGTGCTGACTCAGGCTGGGTTCAGTTCTGCACCAACTGGTTCCTCTCCCCTGAAGGTACTGACTCTGGCTGGCTTCAGTTCTACACTCACTGATTCCCCTCCCCTGAAGTTGCTGAATCTGGCTGGGTTCAGTTCTACACTAAATAGTTCCTCTCCCCTGAAGTTACTGACTCTGGCTGGGTTCAGTTCTACACTCAATGGTTCCGCTCTCCTGAAGGTGCTGACTCTGGCTGGGTTCAGTTCTACACGAACTGGTCACCCTTCCCTGAAGGTACTGACTCTTTCTGGGTTCAATTCTACACTTACTGCTTCCCCTCACGTGAAGGTTCTGACTCTGGCTGGGTTCAGTTCCACACTCACTGGTCCCCCTCCCCTGAAGGTCTGACTATGGCTGGGTTCAGTTCTACACTCACTGGTTCCCCTCCCCTGAAGGTGATGACTCCGGCTGGGTTCAGTTCTACACACACTGGTTCTCCTCCCCTTAATGTACTGACTCTGGCTGGGTTCAGTTCTGCACTCACTGGTTCCTCTCCCCTGAAGGTGCTGACTCTGGCTGGTTTCAGTTCTGCACTCATTGGTTCCCCTCCCCTAAAGGTGCTGACTCTGGCTGGGTTCAGTTCTGCACTCACTGGTTCCCCTCCCCTGAAGGCACTGACTCTGGCTGGGTTCCGTTCTACACTCACTGGTTCCCCTCCCCTGAAGATACTGTCTCTGGCTGGGTTCAGTCCTACACTCACTGGTTCCCCCCGCTGAAGGTACTGACTCTGGCTGGGTTCACTTGTGCACTGACTGGTTTCCCTCCCATGAAGGTCTGACTCTGGCTGGGTTCAGTTCTACACTCGCTGGTTCCTCTCCCCTGAAGGTGATGACTCTGGCTGGGTTCAGTTCTACACTCACTGGTTCTCCTCCCCTGAAGGTACTGACTCTGGCTGGGTTCAGTTGCGCTCTCACTGGTTGCCCTCCGCTGAAGGTGCTGACTCAGGCTGGGTTCAGTTCTGCACTCACTGCTTCCCCTCCCCTAAAGGTGCTGACTCTGGCTGGGTTCAGTTCTTCACTCACTGGTTCACCTCCCCTGAAGTTACTGACTCTGGCTGGGTTCAGTTCTACACTCACTGGTTCCCCTCCTCCGAGGTACTGACTCTGGCTGGGTTCAGTTCTACAGTCACTGGTTCTGCTCCCCTAAAGGTACTGACTCTGGCTGGTTTCAGTTCTACACTCACAGGTTCCCCTCCCCTGAAGGTGCTGACTCTGGATGGGTTCAGTTCTACACTCACTGGTTCCCTCCTCTGAAGTTGCTGACTCTGGCTGGGTTCAGTTCTACACTCACTGGTTCCCCTCCCCTGAAGATACTGACTCTGGCCGGGTTCAGTTCTACATTCACTGGCTCCCCCCCCTGAAGGTACTGACTCTGGCTGGGTTCACTTGTACACTGACTGGTTTCCCTCCCCTGAAGGTCTGACTCTGGCTGGGTTCAGTTCTACACTCGCCGGTTCCCCTCCCCTGAAGGTGATGACTCTGGCTGGGTTCAGTTCTGCTCTCACTGATTGCCCTCCGCTGAAGGTGCTGACTCAGGCTGGGTTCAGTTCTGCACCAACTGGTTCCTCTCCCCTGAAGGTACTGACTCTGGCTGGGTTCAGTTCTACACTCAATGGTTCCGCTCTCCTGAAGGTGCTGACTCTGGCTGGGTTCAGTTCTACACGAACTGGTCACCCTTCCCTGAAGGTACTGACTCTTTCTGGGTTCAATTCTACACTTACTGCTTCCCCTCACGTGAAGGTTCTGACTCTGGCTGGGTTCAGTTCCACACTCACTGGTCCCCCTCCCCTGAAGGTACTGACTCTGGCTGGGTTCAGTTCTACACTCAATGGTTCCGCTCTCCTGAAGGTGCTGACTCTGGCTGGGTTCAGTTCTACACGAACTGGTCACCCTTCCCTGAAGGTACTGACTCTTTCTGGGTTCAATTCTACACTTACTGCTTCCCCTCACGTGAAGGTACTGACTCTTGCTGGGTTCAGTTCTCCACTCACTGGTTCTCCTCCTTTAAGGTACTGACTCAGGCTGGGTTCAGTTCTACACTCACTGGTTCCTCTCCCCTGAAGGTGCTGACTCTGGCTGGTTTCAGTTCTACACTCACTGGTTCCGCTCCCCTAAAGGTGCTGACTCTGGCTGGGTTCAGTTCTACACTCACTGGTTCCCCTCCCCTGAAGGTACTGACTCTGGCTGGGTTCAGTTCTGCACTTGCTGGTTCCCCTCTTCTGAAGGTCTGACTCTTGCTGGGTTCAGTTCTACACTCACTGGTTCCCCCCCGCTGAAGGTACTGACTCTGGCTGGGTTCACTTGTACATTGACTGGTTCCCCTCCCCTGAAGGTCTGACTCTGGCTGGGTTCAGTTCCACACTAACTGGTTCCTCTCCCCTGAAGGTACTGACTCTGGCTGGGTTCAGTTCTACACTCACTGGTTCCGCTCTCCTAAAGGTGCTGATTCTGGCTGGGTTCAGTTCTACACAAACTGGTCACCCTCCACTGAAGGTACTGACTCTTTCTTGGTTCAGTTCTACAATCACTGGTTCCCCTCCCCTGAAGGTACTGACTCTGGCTGAGTTCAGTTCTACACTCACTGGTTCTCCCTCGTGAAGGTACTGACTCTGGCTGGGTTCACTTGTACATTGACTGGTTTCCCTCCCCTGAAGGTATGACTCTGGCTGGGTTCAGTTCTACACTCGCTGGTTCCTCTCCCCTGAAGGTGATGACTCTGGCTGGGTTCAGTTCTGCACTCACTGGTTCTCCTCCCCTGAAGGTACTGACTCTGGCTGGGTTCAGTTGTGCTCTCACTGGTTGCCCTCCGCTGAAGGTGCTGACTCAGGCTGGGTTCAGTTCTGCACTCACTGCTTCCCCTCCCCTTAAGGTGCTGACTCTGGCTGGGTTCAGTTCTACAGTCACTGGTTCTCCTCCCCTAAAGGTACTGACTCTGGCTGGTTTCAGTTCGACACACAGTGGTTTCCCTCCCCTGAAGGTCTGACTCTGGCTGGGTTCAGTTCTACACTCGCCGGTTCCCCTCCCCTGAAGGTGATGACTCTGGCTGGATTCAGTTCTACACTCGCCGGTTCCCCTCCCCTGAAGGTGATGACTCTGGCTGGGTTCAGTTCTGCTCTCACTGATTGCCCTCCACTGAAGGTGCTGACTCAGGCTGGGTTCAGTTCTGCACCAACTGGTTCCTCTCCCCTGAAGGTACTGACTCTGGCTGGCTTCAGTTCTACACTCACTGATTCCCCTCCCCTGAAGTTGCTGAATCTGGCTGGGTTCAGTTCTACACTAAATAGTTCCTCTCCCCTGAAGTTACTGACTCTGGCTGGGTTCAGTTCTACACTCAATGGTTCCGCTCTCCTGAAGGTGCTGACTCTGGCTGGGTTCAGTTCTACACGAACTGGTCACCCTTCCCTGAAGGTACTGACTCTTTCTGGGTTCAATTCTACACTTACTGCTTCCCCTCACGTGAAGGTTCTGACTCTGGCTGGGTTCAGTTCCACACTCACTGGTCCCCCTCCCCTGAAGGTCTGACTATGGCTGGGTTCAGTTCTACACTCACTGGTTCCCCTCCCCTGAAGGTGATGACTCCGGCTGGGTTCAGTTCTACACACACTGGTTCTCCTCCCCTTAATGTACTGACTCTGGCTGGGTTCAGTTCTGCACTCACTGGTTCCTCTCCCCTGAAGGTGCTGACTCTGGCTGGTTTCAGTTCTGCACTCACTGGTTCCCCTCCCCTAAAGGTGCTGACTCTGGCTGGGTTCAGTTCTGCACTCACTGGTTCCCCTCCCCTGAAGGCACTGACTCTGGCTGGGTTCCGTTCTACACTCACTGGTTCCCCTCCCCTGAAGATACTGTCTCTGGCTGGGTTCAGTCCTACACTCACTGGTTCCCCCCGCTGAAGGTACTGACTCTGGCTGGGTTCACTTGTGCACTGACTGGTTTCCCTCCCATGAAGGTCTGACTCTGGCTGGGTTCAGTTCTACACTCGCTGGTTCCTCTCCCCTGAAGGTGATGACTCTGGCTGGGTTCAGTTCTACACTCACTGGTTCTCCTCCCCTGAAGGTACTGACTCTGGCTGGGTTCAGTTCTACACTCACTGGTTGCCCTCCGCTGAAGGTGCTGACTCAGGCTGGGTTCAGTTCTGCACTCACTGCTTCCCCTCCCCTAAAGGTGCTGACTCTGGCTGGGTTCAGTTCTTCACTCACTGGTTCACCTCCCCTGAAGTTACTGACTCTGGCTGGGTTCAGTTCTACACTCACTGGTTCCCCTCCTCCGAGGTACTGACTCTGGCTGGGTTCAGTTCTACAGTCACTGGTTCTGCTCCCCTAAAGGTACTGACTCTGGCTGGTTTCAGTTCTACACTCACAGGTTCCCCTCCCCTGAAGGTGCTGACTCTGGATGGGTTCAGTTCTACACTCACTGGTTCCCTCCTCTGAAGTTGCTGACTCTGGCTGGGTTCAGTTCTACACTCACTGGTTCCCCTCCCCTGAAGATACTGACTCTGGCCGGGTTCAGTTCTACATTCACTGGCTCCCCCCCCTGAAGGTACTGACTCTGGCTGGGTTCACTTGTACACTGACTGGTTTCCCTCCCCTGAAGGTCTGACTCTGGCTGGGTTCAGTTCTACACTCGCCGGTTCCCCTCCCCTGAAGGTGATGACTCTGGCTGGGTTCAGTTCTACACTAACTGGTCACCCTCCCCTGAAGGTACTGACTCTTTCTGGGTTCAGTTCTACACTCACTGCTTCCCCTCACGTGAAGGTTCTGACTCTGGCTGGGTTCAGTTCCACACTCACTAGTTCCGCTCTCCTGAAGGTGCTGACTCTGGCTGGGTTCACTTGTACATTGACTGGTTTCCCTCCCCTGAAGGTCTCACTCTGGCTGGGTTCAGTTCTACACTCGCTGGTTCCTCTCCCCTGAAGGTGATGACTCTGGCTGGATTCAGTTCTACACTAACTGGTCACCCTCCCCTGAAGGTACTGACTCTTTCTGGGTTCAGTTCTACACTCACTGCTTCCCCTCACGTGAAGGTTCTGACTCTGGCTGGGTTCAGTTCCACACTCACTGGTCCCCCTCCCCTGAAGGTCTGACTCTGGTTGGGTTCAGTTCTACACTCGCTGGTTCCCCTCCCCTGAAGGTGATGGCTCCGGCTGGGTTCAGTTCTACACTCACTGGTTCTCCTCCCTTGAAGGTACTGACTCTGGCTGGGTTCAGTTCTGCTCTCACTGGATCCCCCCGCTGAAGGTACTGACTCTGGCTGGGTTCACTTGCACACTGACTGGTTTCCCTCCCCTGAAAGTCTGACTCTGGCTGGGTTCAGTTGTACACTCACTGGTTCCGCACTCCTGAAGGTGCTGATTGTGGCTGGGTTCAGTTCTACACAAACTGGTCACCCTCCCCTGAAGGTACTGACTCTTTCTGGGTTCAGTTCTACACTCACTGGTTCTCCTGCCGTTAAGGTACTGACTCTGGTTGGGCTCAGTTCTACACTCGCTGGTTCCCCTCCCCTGAAGGTGATGACTCTGGCTGGGTTCAGTTCTACACTCACTGGTCCCCCTCCCCTGAAGGTCTGACTATGGCTGGGCTCAGTTCTACACTCACAGGTTCCCCTCCCCTGAAGGTACTGACTCTGACTGGGTTCAGTTCGACACTCAGTGGATCCCCTCCCCTGAAGGTCTGACTCTTGCTGGGTTCAGTTCTGCACTCACTGATTCTCCTCCCCTTAACGTACTGACTCTGGCTGGGCTCAGTTCTGCACTCACTGGTTCCTCTCCCCTGAAGGTGCTGACTCTGGCTGGTTTCAGTTCTGCACTCACTGGTTCCCCTCCCCTAAAGGTGCTGACTCTGGCTGGGTTCAGTTCTACACTCACTGGGTCCCCTCCCCTGAAGGTACTGACTCTGGCTGGGTTCAGTTCTACACTCAGTGGTTCCCCTCCCCTGAAGGTATGACTCTTGCTGTGTTCAGTTCTACACTCACTGGTTCCCCCCCCTGAAGGTACTGACTCTGGCTGGGTTCACTTGTACATTGACTGGTTTCCCTCCCCTGAAGGTCTGACTCTGGCTGGGTTCAGTTCTACACTAACTGGTTCCTCTCCCGTGAAGGTACTGACTCTGGCTGGGTTCAGTTCTACACTCACTGGTTCCGCTCTCCTGAAGGTGCTGATTCTGGCTGGGTTCAGTTCTACACAAACTGGTCACCCTCCACTGCAGGTACTGACTCTTTCTTGGTTCAGTTCTACACTCACTGGTTCCCCTCCCCTGAAGGTACTGACTCTGGCTGGGTTCAGTTCTACACTCACTGGTTCCCCTCCCCTGAAGGTACTGACTCTGGCTGGGTTCAGTTCTGCACTCACTGTTTGCCCTCCCCGAAAGGTGCTGACTCTGGCTGGGTTCAGTTCTACACTCACTGGTTCCCCCCCCTGAAGGTACTGACTCTGGCTGGGTTCACTTGTACATTGACTGGTTTCCCTCCCCTGAAGGTCTGACACTAACTGGTTCCTCTCCCGTGAAGGTACTGACTCTGGCTGGGTTCAGTTCTACACTCACTGGTTCCGCTCTCCTGAAGGTGCTGATTCTGGCTGGGTTCAGTTCCACACTAACTGGTCACCCTCCCCTGAAGGTACTGACTTTTTCTGGGTTCAGTTCTACACTCACTGCTTCCCCTCACGTGAAGGTTCTGACTCTGGCTGGGTTCAGTTCCACACTCACTGGTCCCCCTCCCCTGAAGGTCTGACTATGGCTGGGTTCAGTTCTGCACTCACAGGTTCCCCTCCCCTGAAGGTACTGACTCTGGCTGGGTTCAGTTCTACACTCACTGGTTCTCCTCCCTTGAAGGTACTGACTCTGGCTGGGTTCAGTTCTGCTCTCACTGGATCCCCCCGCTGAAGGTACTGACTCTGGCTGGGTTCACTTGCACACTGACTGGTTTCCCTCCCCTGAAAGTCTGACTCTGGCTGGGTTCAGTTCTACACTCACTGGTTCCGCACTCCTGAAGGTGCTGATTGTGGCTGGGTTCAGTTCTACACAAACTGGTCACCCTCCCCTGAAGGTACTGACTCTTTCTGGGTTCAGTTCTATACTCACTGGTTCCCCTCACGTGAAGGTACTTACTCTGGCTGGGTTCAGTTCTACACTCACTGGTTCTCCTCCCCTGAAGGTGATGACTCTGGCTGGGTTCAGTTCTACACTAACTGGTCACCCTCCCCTGAAGTTACTGACTCTTTCTGGGTTCAGTTCTACACTCACTGCTTCCCCTCACGTGAAGGTTCTGACTCTGGCTGGGTTCAGTTCCACACTCACTGGTCCCCCTCCCCTGAAGGTCTGACTATGGCTGGGTTCAGTTCTACACTCACAGGTTCCCCTCCCTTGAAGGTCTGACTCTTGCTGGGTTCAGTTCTACACTCACTGGTTCTCCTCCCCTTAATGTACTGACTCAGGCTGGGTTCAGTTCTACACTCAGTGGTTCCCCTCCCCTGAAGGTCTGACTCTTGCTGGGTTCAGTTCTACACTCACAGGTTCCCCTCCCCTGAAGGTACTGACTCTGGCTGGGTTCACTTGTACATTGACTGGTTTCCCTCCCCTGAAGGTCTGACACTAACTGGTTCCTCTCCCGTGAAGGTACTGACTCTGGCTGGGTTCAGTTCTACACTCACTGGTTCCGCTCTCCTGAAGGTGCTGATTCTGGCTGGGTTCAGTTCTACACAAACTGGTCACCCTCCACTGCAGGTACTGACTCTTTCTTGGTTCAGTTCTACACTCACTGGTTGCCCTCCCCTGAAGGTACTGACTCTGGCTGGGTTCAGTTCTACACTCACTGGTTCCCCTCCCCTGAAGGTAGTGACTCTGGCTGGGTTCACTTGCACACTGACTGGTTTCCCTCCCCTGAAAGTCTGACTCTGGCTGGGTTCAGTTCTACACTCACGGGTTCCGCACTCCTGAAGGTGCTGATTGTGGCTGGGTTCAGTTCGACACAAACTGGTCACCCTCCCCTGAAGGTACTGACTCTTTCTGGGTTCAGTTCTATACTCACTGGTTCCCCTCACGTGGAGGTACTGACTCTGGCTGGGTTCAGTTCTACACTCACTGGTTCCCCTCCCCTGAAGGTACTGACTCTGGCTGGGTTCAGTTCTGCACTTGCTGGTTCCCCTCCCCTGAAGGTGATGACTCTGGCTGGGTTCAGTTCTACACTCACAGGTTCCCCTCCCCTGAAGGTACTGACTCTTGCTGGGTTCAGTTCTACACTCACTGGTTCCCCCCGCTGAAGGTACTGACTCTGGCTGGGTTCACTTGTACATTGACTGGTTCCTCTCCCCTGAAGGTACTGACTCTGGCTGGGTTCAGTTCTACACTCACTGGTTCCGCTCTCCTGAAGGTGCTGATTCTGGCTGGGTTCAGTTCGACACAAACTGGTCACCCTCCACTAAAGGTACTGACTCTTTCTTGGTTCAGTTCTACACTCACTGGTTCCCCTCCCCTGAAGGTACTGACTCTGGCTGAGTTCAGTTCTACACTCACTGGTTCTCCCTCGTGAAGGTACTGATTCTGGCTGGGTTCACTTGTACATTGACTGGTTTCCCTCCCCTGAAGGTATGACTCTGGCTGGGTTCAGTTCTACACTCGCTGGTTCCTCTCCCCTGAAGGTGATGACTCTGGCTGGGTTCAGTTCTGCACTCACTGGTTCTCCTCCCCTGAAGGTACTGACTCTGGCTGGGTTCAGTTGTGCTCTCACTGGTTGCCCTCCGCTGAAGGTGCTGACTCAGGCTGGGTTCAGTTCTGCACTCACTGCTTCCCCTCCCCTAAAGGTGCTGACTCTGGCTGGGTTCAGTTCTTCACTCACTGGTTCACCTCCCCTGAAGTTACTGACTCTGGCTGGGTTCAGTTCTACACTCACTGGTTCCCCTCCTCCGAGGTACTGACTCTGGCTGGGTTCAGTTCTGCACTCACTGGTTCCACTCCCCTGAGATACTGACTCTGGCTGGGTTCAGTTCTACAGTCACTGGTTCTCCTCCCCTAAAGGTACTGACTCTGGCTGGGTTCAGTTCTACACTCACAGGTTCCCCTCCCCTGAAGGTGCTGACTCTGGATGCGTTCAGTTCTACACTCACTGGTTCCCTCCTCTGAAGTTACTGACTCTGGCTGGGTTCAGTTGTACACTCACTGTTTCCCCTCCCCTGAAGGTACTGACTCTGGATGGGTTCAGTTCTACACTCACTGGTTCCCTCCTCTGAAGTTGCTGACTCTGGCTGGGTTCAGTTCTACACTCACTGGTTCCCCTCCCCTGAAGATACTGACTCTGGCCGGGTTCAGTTCTACATTCACTGGCTCCCCCCCCTGAAGGTACTGACTCTGGCTGGGTTCACTTGTACACTGACTGGTTTCCCTCCCCTGAAGGTCTGACTCTGGTTGGGTTCAGTTCTACACTCGCCGGTTCCCCTCCCCTGAAGGTGATGACTCTGGCTGGGTTCAGTTCTGCTCTCACTGATTGCCCTCCGCTGAAGGTGCTGACTCAGGCTGGGTTCAGTTCTGCACCAACTGGTTCCTCTCCCCTGAAGGTACTGACTCTGGCTGGCTTCAGTTCTACACTCACTGATTCCCCTCCCCTGAAGTTGCTGAATCTGGCTGGGTTCAGTTCTACACTAAATAGTTCCTCTCCCCTGAAGTTACTGACTCTGGCTGGGTTCAGTTCTACACTCAATGGTTCCGCTCTCCTGAAGGTGCTGACTCTGGCTGGGTTCAGTTCCACACTCACTGGTCACCCTTCCCTGAAGGTCTGACTATGGCTGGGTTCAGTTCTACACTCACTGGTTCCCCTCTCCTGAAGTTGATGACTCCGGCTGGGTTCAGTTCTACACACACTGGTTCTCCTCCCCTTAATGTACTGACTCTGGCTGGGTTCAGTTCTGCACTCACTGGTTCCTCTCCCCTGAAGGTGCTGACTCTGGCTGGTTTCAGTTCTGCACTCACTGGTTCCCCTCCCCTAAAGGTGCTGACTCTGGCTGGGTTCAGTTCTGCACTCACTGGTTCCCCTCCCCTGAAGGCACTGACTCTGGCTGGGTTCCGTTCTACACTCACTGGTTCCCCTCCCCTGAAGATACTGTCTCTGGCTGGGTTCAGTCCTACACTCACTGGTTCCCCCCGCTGAAGGTACTGACTCTGGCTGGGTTCACTTGTGCACTGACTGGTTTCCCTCCCATGAAGGTCTGACTCTGGCTGGGTTCAGTTCTACACTCGCTGGTTCCTCTCCCCTGAAGGTGATGACTCTGGCTGGGTTCAGTTCTACACTCACTGGTTCTCCTCCCCTGAAGGTACTGACTCTGGCTGGGTTCAGTTGTGCTCTCACTGGTTGCCCTCCGCTGAAGGTGCTGACTCAGGCTGGGTTCAGTTCTGCACTCACTGCTTCCCCTCCCCTAAAGGTGCTGACTCTGGCTGGGTTCAGTTCTTCACTCACTGGTTCACCTCCCCTGAAGTTACTGACTCTGGCTGGGTTCAGTTCTACACTCACTGGTTCCCCTCCTCCGAGGTACTGACTCTGGCTGGGTTCAGTTCTACAGTCACTGGTTCTGCTCCCCTAAAGGTACTGACTCTGGCTGGTTTCAGTTCTACACTCACAGGTTCCCCTCCCCTGAAGGTGCTGACTCTGGATGGGTTCAGTTCTACACTCACTGGTTCCCTCCTCTGAAGTTGCTGACTCTGGCTGGGTTCAGTTCTACACTCACTGGTTCCCCTCCCCTGAAGATACTGACTCTGGCCGGGTTCAGTTCTACATTCACTGGCTCCCCCCCCTGAAGGTACTGACTCTGGCTGGGTTCACTTGTACACTGACTGGTTTCCCTCCCCTGAAGGTCTGACTCTGGCTGGGTTCAGTTCTACACTCGCCGGTTCCCCTCCCCTGAAGGTGATGACTCTGGCTGGGTTCAGTTCTGCTCTCACTGATTGCCCTCCGCTGAAGGTGCTGACTCAGGCTGGGTTCAGTTCTGCACCAACTGGTTCCTCTCCCCTGAAGGTACTGACTCTGGCTGGGTTCAGTTCTACACTCAATGGTTCCGCTCTCCTGAAGGTGCTGACTCTGGCTGGGTTCAGTTCTACACGAACTGGTCACCCTTCCCTGAAGGTACTGACTCTTTCTGGGTTCAATTCTACACTTACTGCTTCCCCTCACGTGATGGTTCTGACTCTGGCTGGGTTCAGTTCCACACTCACTGGTCCCCCTCCCCTGAAGGTACTGACTCTGGCTGGGTTCAGTTCTACACTCAATGGTTCCGCTCTCCTGAAGGTGCTGACTCTGGCTGGGTTCAGTTCTACACGAACTGGTCACCCTTCCCTGAAGGTACTGACTCTTTCTGGGTTCAATTCTACACTTACTGCTTCCCCTCACGTGAAGGTACTGACTCTTGCTGGGTTCAGTTCTCCACTCACTGGTTCTCCTCCTTTAAGGTACTGACTCAGGCTGGGTTCAGTTCTACACTCACTGGTTCCTCTCCCCTGAAGGTGCTGACTCTGGCTGGTTTCAGTTCTACACTCACTGGTTCCGCTCCCCTAAAGGTGCTGACTCTGGCTGGGTTCAGTTCTACACTCACTGGTTCCCCTCCCCTGAAGGTACTGACTCTGGCTGGGTTCAGTTCTGCACTTGCTGGTTCCCCTCTTCTGAAGGTCTGACTCTTGCTGGGTTCAGTTCTACACTCACTGGTTCCCCCCCGCTGAAGGTACTGACTCTGGCTGGGTTCACTTGTACATTGACTGGTTTCCCTCCCCTGAAGGTCTGACTCTGGCTGGGTTCAGTTCCACACTAACTGGTTCCTCTCCCCTGAAGGTACTGACTCTGGCTGGGTTCAGTTCTACACTCACTGGTTCCGCTCTCCTAAAGGTGCTGATTCTGGCTGGGTTCAGTTCTACACAAACTGGTCACCCTCCACTGAAGGTACTGACTCTTTCTTGGTTCAGTTCTACAATCACTGGTTCCCCTCCCCTGAAGGTACTGACTCTGGCTGAGTTCAGTTCTACACTCACTGGTTCTCCCTCGTGAAGGTACTGACTCTGGCTGGGTTCACTTGTACATTGACTGGTTTCCCTCCCCTGAAGGTATGACTCTGGCTGGGTTCAGTTCTACACTCGCTGGTTCCTCTCCCCTGAAGGTGATGACTCTGGCTGGGTTCAGTTCTGCACTCACTGGTTCTCCTCCCCTGAAGGTACTGACTCTGGCTGGGTTCAGTTGTGCTCTCACTGGTTGCCCTCCGCTGAAGGTGCTGACTCAGGCTGGGTTCAGTTCTGCACTCACTGCTTCCCCTCCCCTTAAGGTGCTGACTCTGGCTGGGTTCAGTTCTACAGTCACTGGTTCTCCTCCCCTAAAGGTACTGACTCTGGCTGGTTTCAGTTCGACACACAGTGGTTTCCCTCCCCTGAAGGTCTGACTCTGGCTGGGTTCAGTTCTACACTCGCCGGTTCCCCTCCCCTGAAGGTGATGACTCTGGCTGGATTCAGTTCTACACTCACTGGTTCTCCTCCCCGGAAGGTACTGACTCTGGCTGGGTTCAGTTCTGCTCTCACTGATTGCCCTCCGCTGAAGGTACTGACTCTGGCTGGCTTCAGTTCTACACTCATGGCTCCCCACCCCTGAAGGTGCTGACTGTGGCTGGGTTCAGTTCTACACTCACTGGTTCCCCTCCCCTGAAGGCCTGACTGTGGCTGGGTTCAGTTCTACACTCACTGGTTGCACTACCCTGAAGGTGCTGACACAGGCTGGGTTCAGTTCTACACTCACTGGTTCCTCTCCCCTGAAGGTGCTGACTCTGGCTGGGTTCAGTTCTGCACTCACTGGTTCTCCCTCGTGAAGGTACTGACTCTGGCTGGGTTCACTTGTACATTGACTGGTTTCCCTCCCCTGAAGGTATGACTCTGGCTGGGTTCAGTTCTACACTCGCTGGTTCCTCTCCCCTGAAGGTGATGACTCTGGCTGGGTTCAGTTCTGCACTCACTGGTTCTCCTCCCCTGAAGGTACTGACTCTGGCTGGGTTCAGTTGTGCTCTCACTGGTTGCCCTCCGCTGAAGGTGCTGACTCAGGCTGGGTTCAGTTCTGCACTCACTGCTTCCCCTCCCCTTAAGGTGCTGACTCTGGCTGGGTTCAGTTCTACAGTCACTGGTTCTCCTCCCCTAAAGGTACTGACTCTGGCTGGTTTCAGTTCGACACACAGTGGTTTCCCTCCCCTGAAGGTCTGACTCTGGCTGGGTTCAGTTCTACACTCGCCGGTTCCCCTCCCCTGAAGGTAATGACTCTGGCTGGATTCAGTTCTACACTCACTGGTTCTCCTCCCCGGAAGGTACTGACTCTGGCTGGGTTCAGTTCTGCTCTCACTGATTGCCCTCCGCTGAAGGTACTGACTCTGGCTGGCTTCAGTTCTACACTCATGGCTCCCCACCCCTGAAGGTGCTGACTGTGGCTGGGTTCAGTTCTACACTCACTGGTTCCCCTCCCCTGAAGGCCTGACTGTGGCTGGGTTCAGTTCTACACTCACTGGTTGCACTACCCTGAAGGTGCTGACACAGGCTGGGTTCAGTTCTACACTCACTGGTTCCTCTCCCCTGAAGGTGCTGACTCTGGCTGGGTTCAGTTCTGCACTCACTGATTCCCCTCCCCTGAATTTGCTGACTCTGGCTGGGTTCAGTTCTACACTAAATAGTTCCTCTCCCCTGAAGGTACTGACTCTGGCTGGGTTCAGTTCTACACTCAATGGTTCCGCTCTCCTGAAGGTGCTGACTCTGGCTGGGTTCAGTTCTACACTCACTGGTTCCGCACTCCTGAAGGTGCTGATTGTGGCTGGGTTCAGTTCTACACAAACTGGTCACCCTCCCCTGAAAGTACTGACTCTTTCTGGGTTCAGTTCTATGCTCACTGGTTCCCCTCACGTGAAGGTACTGACCCTTGCTGGGTTCAGTTCTCCACTCACTGGTTCTCCTCCTTTAAGGTACTGACTCAGGCTGGGTTCAGTTCTACACTCACTGGTTCCTCTCCGCTGAAGGTGCTGACTCTGGCTGGGTTTAGTTCTACACTCACAGGTTCCCCTCCCCTGAAGGTGCTGACTCTGGATGGGTTCAGTTCTACACTCACTGGTTCCCTCCTCTGAAGTTGCTGACTCTGGCTGGGTTCAGTTCTGCAATCACTGGTTCCTCTCCCCTGAAGCTGCTGACTGTGGCTTGGTTCAGTTCTTCACTCACTGGTTCCCCTCCCCTGAAGGTACTGACTCTGGCTTGTTCAGTTCTACACTCACTGGTTCCCCTCCTCTGAAGATACTAACTCTGGCTGGGTTTAGTTCTACATTCACTGGCTCCCCCTCCTGAAGGTACTGACTCTGGCTGGGTTCACTTGTACACTGACTGGTTTCCCTCCCCTGAAGGTCTGACTCTGGCTGGGTTCAGTTCTACACTCGCCGGTTCCCCTCCCCTGAAGGTGATGACTCTGGCTGGATTCAGTTCTACACTCACTGGTTCTCCTCCCCGGAAGGTACTGACTCTGGCTGGGTTCAGTTCTGCTCTCACTGATTGCCCTCCGCTGAAGGTACTGACTCTGGCTGGCTTCAGTTCTGCACCAAGTGGCTCCCCTCCCCTGAAGGCATGACTGTGGCTGGGTTCAGTTCTACACTCACTGGATGCACTACCCTGAAGGTGCTGACACAGGCTGCGTTCAGTTCTACACTCACTGATTCCCCTCCCCTGAAGGTGCTGATTCTGGCTGGGTTCAATTCTACACAAAATGGTCACCCTCCCCTGAAGGTACCGACTCTTTCTGGGTTCAGTTATACACTCACTGGTTCTCCTCCACTTCACGTATTGACTCTGGCTGGGCTCAGTTCTGCACTCACTGGTTCCTCTCCCCTGAAGGTGCTGACTCTGGCTGGTTTCAGCGCTACACTCACTGGTTCCCCTCCCCTAAAGGTGCTGACTCTGGCTGGGTTCAGTTCTACACTCACTGGTTCCCCTCCCCTGAAGGTACTGTCTCTGGCTGGGTTCAGTGCTACACTCTATGGTTCCCCTCCCCTGAAGGTACTGACTCTGGCTGGGTTCCGTTCTACACTCACTGGTTCCCCTCCCCTGAAGATACTGTCTCTGGCTGGGTTCAGTCCTACACTCACTGGTTCCCCCCGCTGAAGGTACTGACTCTGGCTGGGTTCAGTTCTGCTCTCACTGGTCCCCCCCGCTGAAGGTACTGACTCTGGCTGGGTTCACTTGTACACTGACTGGTTTCCCTCCCCTGAAGGTCTGACTCTGGCTGGGTTCAGTTCTACACTCACTGGTTCCGCTCTCCTGAAGGTGCTGATGGTGGCTGGGTTCAGTTCTACACTCACTGGTTCCCCTCTCCTGAAGGTGCTGACTCTCGCTGGGTTCAGTTCTACACTCACTGGTTCCTCTCCCCTGAAGCTGCTGAATCTGGCTGGTTTCAGTTCTACACTCACTGGTTCCACTCCGCTGAAGGTACTGACTGTGGCTGGCTTCTGTTCTACACTGACTGCTTCCCCTCCCCTGCAGGTCTGTCTGTGGCTGGGTTCAGTTCTACACTCACTGGTCCCCCTCCCCTGAAGGTCTGACTATGGCTGGGTTCAGTTCTACACTCACAGGTTCTCCTACCCTGAAGATACTGACTCTGGCTGGGTTCAGTTCTACACTCGCTGGTTCCCCTCCCCTGAAGGTGATGACTCTGGCTGGGTTCATTGCTACACTCACTGGTTCCCCTCGCCTGAAGGTACTGACTCTGGCTGGGTTCACTTGTACACTGACTGGTTTCCCTCCCCTGAAGGTCTGACTCTGGTTGGGTTCAGTTCTACACTCGCTGGTTCCCCTCCCCTGAAGGTGATGACTCCGGCTGGGTTCAGTTCTACACTCACTGGTTCTCCTCCCCTGAAGGTACTGACTCTGGCTGGGTTCAGTTCTGCTCTCACTGGTTCCCCCCGCTGAAGGTACTGACTCTGGCTGGGTTCACTTGTACACTGACTGGTTTCCCTCCCCTGAAGGTCTGACTCTGGCTGGGTTCAGTTCTACACTCACTGGTTCCCCTCCCCTGAAGGTGCTGACTCTGGCTGGTTTCAGTTCTACACTCACTGGTTCCCCTCCCCTTAAGGTGCTGACTCTGGCTGGGTTCAGTTCTGCACTTGCTGGTTCCCCTCGCCTGAAGGTGATGACTCTGGCTGGGTTCAGTTCTACACTCACTGGTTCCCCTCCCCTGAAGGTGCTGACTCTGGCTGGGTTCAGTTCTACACTCATTGGTCCCCCTCCCCTGAAGGTCTGACTATGGCTGGGTTCAGTTCTACACTCACAGGTTCCCCTCCCCTGAAGGTCTGACTCTAGCTGGGTTCAGTTCTACACTCACTGGTTCCCCCCGCTGAAGGTACTGACTCTGGCTGGGTTCACTTGTACATTGACTGGTTTCCCTCTCCTTAAGGTCTGACTCTGGCTGGGTTCAGTTCTACACTAACTGGTTCCTCTCCCCGGAAGGTAATGACTCTGGCTGGGTTCAGTTCTACACTCAATGGTTCCGCTCTCCTGAAGGTGCTGATTCTGGCTGAGTTCAGTTCTACACTCACTGGTTCTCCCTCGTGAAGGTACTGACTCTGGCTGGGTTCACTTGTACATTGACTGGTTTCCCTCCCCTGAAGGTATGACTCTGGCTGGGTTCAGTTCTACACTCGCTGGTTCCTCTCCCCTGAAGGTGATGACTCTGGCTGGGTTCAGTTCTACACTCACTGGTTCCCCTCCTCCGAGGTACTGACTCTGGCTGGGTTCAGTTCTGCACTCACTGATTCCACTCCCCTGAGATACTGACTCTGGCTGGGTTCAGTTCTAGTCACTGATTCTCCTCCCCTAAAGGTACTGACTCTGGCTGGTTTCAGTTCTACACACAGTGGTTCCCCTCCCCTGAAGGTACTGACTCTGGCTGGGTTCAGTTCTACAATCACAGGTTCCCCTCCCCTGAAGGTGCTGACTCTGGCTTGGTTCAGTTCTTCACTCACTGGTTCCCCTCCCCTGAAGGTACTGACTCTGGCTTGTTCAGTTCTACACTCACTGGTTCCCCTCCCCTGAAGATACTGACTCTGGCCGGGTTCAGTTCTACATTCACTGGCTCACCCCCCTGAAGGTACTGACTCTGGCTGGGTTCAGTTCTACACTCACTGGTTCCCTCCCCTGAAGGTGCTGACTGTGGCTGGGTTCAGTTCTACACTCAGTGGCTTCCCTCCCCTGAAGGTGCTGACTGTGGCTGGGTTCAGTTCTACACTCACTGGTTCCCCTCCCCTGAAGGCCTGACTGTGGCTGGGTTCAGTTCTCCACTCACTGGTTGCACTACCCTGAAGGTGCTGAAACAGGCTGGTTTCAGTTCCACACTCACTGGTTCCTCTCCCCTGAAGGTGCTGACTCTGGCTGGGTTCAGTTATACACTCACTGCTTCCCCTCACGTGAAGGTTCTGACTCTGGCTGGGTTCAGTTCCACACTCACTGGTCCCCCTCCCCTGAAGGTCTGACTATGGCTGGGTTCAGTTCTACACTCACAGGTTCCCCTCCCCTGAAGGTCTGACTCTTGCTGGGTTCAGTTCTACACTCACTGGTTCTCCTCCCCTTAATGTACTGACTCTGGCTGGGTTCAGTTCTGCTCTCACTGGTTGCACTCTGCTGAAGGTGCTGACTCTGGCTGGGTTCAGTTCCACACTCACTGGTCCCCCTCCCCTGAAGGTCTGACTATGGCTGGGTTCAGTTCTGCTCTCACTGGTCACCCTCCCCTGAAGGTACTGACTCTTTCTGGGTTCAGTTCTACACTCACTGGTTCTCCGCCCGTTAAGGTACTGACTCTGGCTGTGCTCAGTTCTACATTCAGTGGTTCCCCTCCCCTGAAAGTACTGACTCTGGCTGGGTTCAGTTCTGCACTCGCTGGTTCCCCTCCCCTGAAGGTACTGACTCTGGCTGGGTTCAGTGCTACACTCACTGGTTCCCCTCCCCTAAAGGTACTGACTCTGGCTGGGTTCCGTTCTACACTCACTGGTTCCCCTCCCCTGAAGATACTGTCTCTGGCTGTGTTCAGTCCTACACTCACTGGTTCCCCCCGCTGAAGGTACTGACTCTGGCTGGGTTCACTTGTACACTGACTGGTTTCCCCCCCCTGAAGGTCTGACTCTGGCTGGGTTCAGTTCTACACTCACTGGTTCCGCTCTCCTGAAGGTGCTGATTGTGGCTGGGTTCAGTTCTACACAAACTGGTCACCCTCCCCTGAAGGTACTGACTCTGGCTGGGTTCAGTTCTACACTCAGTGGTTCCCCTCCCCTGAAGGTCTGTCTGTGGCTGGGTTCAGTTCTACACTCACTGGTTCCTCTCCCCTGAAAGTACTGACTCTGGCTGGGTTCAGTTCTGCACTCACTGGTTCTCCCCCGTTAAGGTACTGACTCTGGCTGGGTTCACTTGTGCATTGACTGGTTTCCCTCCCCTGAAGGTACTGACTCTGGCTGGGTTCAGTTCTACACTCAGTGGTTCCCCTCCCCTGAAGGTCTGACTCTTGCTGGGTTCAGTTCTACACTCACTGATTCTCCTCCCCTTAATGTACTGACTCTGGCTGGGCTCAGTTCTGCACTCACTGGTTCCTCTCCCCTGAAGGTGCTGACTCTGGCTGGTTTCAGTTCTACACTCACTGGTTCCCCTCCCCTAAAGGTGCTGACTCTGGCTGGGTTCAGTTCTGCACTCACTGGTTCCCCTCCCCTGAAGGTACTGACTCTGGCTGGGTTCAGTGCTACACTCACTGGTTCCCCTCCCCTAAAGGTACTGACTCTGGCTGGGTTCCGTTCTACACTCACTGGTTCCCCTCCCCTGAAGATGCTGTCTCTGGCTGGGTTCAGTCCTACACTCACTGGTTCCCCCCGCTGAAGGTACTGACTCTGGCTGGGTTCACTTGTACACTGACTGGTTTCCCCCCCCTGAAGGTCTGACTCTGGCTGGGTTCAGTTCTACACTCACTGGTTCCGCTCTCCTGAAGGTGCTGATTGTGGCTGGGTTCAGTTCTACACAAACTGGTCACCCTCCCCTGAAGGTACTGACTCTGGCTGGGTTCAGTTCTGCACTCAGTGGTTCCCCTCCCCTGAAGGTCTGTCTGTGGCTGGGTTCAGTTCTACACTCACTGGTTCCACTCCCCTGAGATACTGACTCTGGTTGGGTTCAGTTCGACACGCACTGGTTCTCCTCCCCTAAAGGTACTGACTCTGGCTGGTTTCAGTTCTACACACAGTGGTTCCCCTCCCCTGAAGGTGCTGACTCTGGCTGGGTTCAGTTCTACACTGACTGGTTCCCCTCCCCTAAATGTACTGACTCTGGCTGGGTTCAGTTCTACACTCACTGGTTCCTCTCCCCTGAAGGTGCTGACTCTGGCTGGGTTCAGTTCTACACTAACTGGTCACCCTCCCCTGAAGGTACTGACTCTTTCTGGGTTCAGTTCTACACTCACTGCTTCCCCTCACGTGAAGGTTCTGACTCTGGCTGGGTTCAGTTCCACACTCACTGGTCCCCCTCCCCTGAAGGTGTGACTATGGCTGGGTTCAGTTCTACACTCACAGGTTCCCCTCCCCTGAAGGTACTGACTCTGGCTGGGTTCAGTTCTACACTCACTGGTTCCTCTCCCCTGAAAGTACTGACTCTGGCTGGGTTCAGTTCTGCACTCACTGGTTCTCCCTAGTGAAGGTACTGACTCTGGCTGGGTTCACTTGTGCATTGACTGGTTTCCCTCCCCTGAAGGTCTGACTCTGGCTGGGTTCAGTTCTACACTCGCTGGTTCCCCTCCCCTGAAGGTGATGACTCTGGCTGGGTTCAGTTCTACACTCAGTGGTTCCCCTCCCGTGAAGGTCTGACTCTGGCTGGGTTCAGTTCTGCACTCACTGGTTCTCCCCCGTGAAGGTACTGACGCTGGCTGGGTTCACTTGTGCATTGACTGGTTTCCCTCCCCTGAAGGTCTGACTATGGCTGGGTTCAGTTCTACACACACAGGTTCCCCTCCCCTAAAGGTACTGACTCTGGCTGGTTTCAGTTCTACACACAGTGGTTCCCCTCCCCTGAAGGTACTGACTCTGGCTGGGTTCAGTTCTACACTCACAGGTTCCACTCCCCTGAAGGTGCTGACTCTGGCTGGGTTCAGTTCTCCACTCACTGGTTCCGCTCTCCTGAAGGTGCTGATTGTGGCTGGCTTCAGTTCTACACAAACTGGTCACCCTCCCCTGAAGGTACTGACTCTGGCTGGGTTCAGTTCTGCTCTCACTGGTTCCCCCTGCTGAAGGTACTGACTCTGGCTGGGTTCACTTGTACACTGACTGGTTTCCCTCCCCTGAAGGTCTGACTCTGGCTGGGTTCAGTTCTACACTCACTGGTTCCGCACTCCTGAAGGTGCTGATTGTGGCTGGGTTCAGTTCTACACAAACTGGTCACCCTCCCCTGAAGGTACTGACTCTTTCTGGGTTCAGTTCTACACTCAATGGTTCCCCTCACGTGAAGGTACTGACTCTGGCTGGGTTCAGTTCTACACTCAGTGGTTCCCCTCCCCTGAAGGTCAGATTCTTTCTGGGTTCAGTTCTCCACTCACTGGTTCTCCTCCTTTAAGGTACTGACTCAGGCTGGGTTCAGTTCTACACTCACTGGTTCCTCTCCCCTGAAGGTGCTGACTCTGGCTGGTTTCAGTTCTACACTCACTGGTTCCCCTCCCCTAAAGGTGCTGACTCTGGCTGGGTTCAGTTCTACACTCACTGGTTCCCCTCCCCTGAAGGTACTGACTCTGGCTGGGTTCAGTTCTGCACTTGATGGTTCCCCTCCCCTGAAGGTGATGACTCTGGCTGGGTTCAGTTCTACACTCACTGCTTCCCCTCCCCTGAAGGTGCTGACTCTGGCTGGGTTCAGTTCTACACTCACTGGTCCCCCTCCCCTGAAGGTCTGACTATGGCTGGGTTCAGTTCTACACTCACAGGTTCCCCTCCCCTGAAGGTACTGACTCTGGCTGGGTTCAGTTCTACACTCACTGGTTCCCCTCCCCTGAAGATGCTGTCTCTGGCTGGGTTCAGTCCTACACTCACTGGTTCCCCCCGCTGAAGGTACTGACTCTGGCTGGGTTCACTTGTACACTGACTGGTTTCCCCCCCCTGAAGGTCTGACTCTGGCTGGGTTCAGTTCTACACTCACTGGTTCCGCTCTCCTGAAGGTGCTGATTGTGGCTGGGTTCAGTTCTACACAAACTGGTCACCCTCCCCTGAAGGTACTGACTCTGGCTGGGTTCAGTTCTACACTCAGTGGTTCCCCTCCCCTGAAGGTCTGTCTGTGGCTGGGTTCAGTTCTACACTCACTGGTTCCACTCCCCTGAGATACTGACTCTGGTTGGGTTCAGTTCGACACTCACTGCTTCCCCTCCCCTGAAGGTGCTGACTCTGGCTGGGTTCAGTTCTACACTCACTGGTCCCCCTCCCCTGAAGGTCTGACTATGGCTGGGTTCAGTTCTACACTCACAGGTTCCCCTCCCCTGAAGGTACTGACTCTGGCTGGGTTCAGTTCTACACTCACTGGTTCCCCTCCCCTGAAGGTGCTGACTCTGGCTGGGTTCAGTTCTACACTGACTGGTTCCCCTCCCCTAAATGTACTGACTCTGGCTGGGTTCAGTTCTACACTCAGTGGTTCCTCTCCCCTGAAAGTACTGACTCTGGCTGGGTTCAGTTCTGCACTCACTGGTTCTCCCTCGTGAAGGTACTGACTCTGGCTGGGTTCACTTGTGCATTGACTGGTTTCCCTCCCCTGAAGGTCTGACTCTGGCTGGGTTCAGTTCTACACTCGCTGGTTCCCCTCCCCTAAAGGTACTGACTCTGGCGGGTTTCAGTTCTACACACAGTGGTTCCCCTCCGCTGAAGGTACTGACTCTGGCTGGGTTCAGTTCTACACTCACAGGTTCCGCTCCCCTGAAGCTGCTGACTCTGGCTGGGTTCAGTTCTCCACTCACTGGTTCCGCTCTCCTGAAGGTGCTGATTGTGGCTGGCTTCAGTTCTACACAAACTGGTCACCCTCCCCTGAAGGTACTGACTCTGGCTGGGTTCAGTTCTGCTCTCACTGGTTCCCCCTGCTGAAGGTACTGACTCTGGCTGGGTTCACTTGTACACTGACTGGTTTCCCTCCCCTGAAGGTCTGACTCTGGCTGGGTTCAGTTCTACACTCACTGGTTCCGCACTCCTGAAGGTGCTGATTGTGGCTGGGTTCAGTTCTACACAAACTGGTCACCCTCCCCTGAAGGTACTGACTCTTTCTGGGTTCAGTTCTACACTCAATGGTTCCCCTCACGTGAAGGTACTGACTCTGGCTGGGTTCAGTTCTACACTCAGTGGTTCCCCTCCCCTGAAGGTCAGATTCTTTCTGGGTTCAGTTCTCCACTCACTGGTTCTCCTCCTTTAAGGTACTGACTCAGGCTGGGTTCAGTTCTACACTCACTGGTTCCTCTCCCCTGAAGGTGCTGACTCTGGCTGGTTTCAGTTCTACACTCACTGGTTCCCCTCCCCTAAAGGTGCTGACTCTGGCTGGGTTCAGTTCTACACTCACTGGTTCCCCTCCCCTGAAGGTACTGACTCTGGCTGGGTTCAGTTCTGCACTCGATGGTTCCCCTCCCCTGAAGGTGATGACTATGGCTAGGTTCAGTTCTACACTCACAGGTTCCCCTCTTCTGAAGGTCTGACTCTGGCTGGGTTCAGTTCTACACTCACTGGTTCCCCCCCGCTGAAGGTACTGACTCTGGCTGGGTTCACTTGTACATTGACTGGTTTCCCTCCCCTGAAGGTCTGACTCTGGCTGGGTTCAGTTCCACACTAACTGGTTCCTCTCCCCTGAAGGTACTGACTCTGGCTGGGTTCAGTTCTACACTCACTGGTTCCGCTCTCCTAAAGGTGCTGATTCTGGCTGGGTTCAGTTCTACACAAACTGGTCACCCTCCACTGAAGGTACTGACTCTTTCTTGGTTCAGTTCTACAATCACTGGTTCCCCTCCCCTGAAGGTACTGACTCTGGCTGAGTTCAGTTCTACACTCACTGGTTCTCCCTCGTGAAGGTACTGACTCTGGCTGGGTTCACTTGTACATTGACTGGTTTCCCTCCCCTGAAGGTCTGACTCTGGCTGGGTTCAGTTCTACACTCGCCGGTTCCCCTCCCCTGAAGGTGATGACTCTGGCTGGATTCAGTTCTACACTCACTGGTTCTCCTCCCCGGAAGGTACTGACTCTGGCTGGGTTCAGTTCTGCTCTCACTGATTGCCCTCCGCTGAAGGTACTGACTCTGGCTGGCTTCAGTTCTACACTCAGTGGCTCCCCACCCCTGAAGGTGCTGACTGTGGCTGGGTTCAGTTCTACACTCACTGGTTCCCCTCCCCTGAAGGCCTGACTGTGGCTGGGTTCAGTTCTACACTCACTGGTTGCACTACCCTGAAGGTGCTGACACAGGCTGGGTTCAGTTCTACACTCACTGGTTCCTCTCCCCTGAAGGTGCTGACTCTGGCTGGGTTCAGTTCTGCACTCACTGATTCCCCTCCCCTGAATTTGCTGACTCTGGCTGGGTTCAGTTCTACACTAAATAGTTCCTCTCCCCTGAAGGTACTGACTCTGGCTGGGTTCAGTTCTACACTCAATGGTTCCGCTCTCCTGAAGGTGCTGACTCTGGCTGGGTTCAGTTCTACACTCACTGGTTCCGCACTCCTGAAGGTGCTGATTGTGGCTGGGTTCAGTTCTACACAAACTGGTCACCCTCCCCTGAAAGTACTGACTCTTTCTGGGTTCAGTTCTATGCTCACTGGTTCCCCTCACGTGAAGGTACTGACCCTTGCTGGGTTCAGTTCTCCACTCACTGGTTCTCCTCCTTTAAGGTACTGACTCAGGCTGGGTTCAGTTCTACACTCACTGGTTCCTCTCCGCTGAAGGTGCTGACTCTGGCTGGGTTCAGTTCTACACTCACAGGTTCCCCTCCCCTGAAGGTGCTGACTCTGGATGGGTTCAGTTCTACACTCACAGGTTCCCCTCCCCTGAAGGTGCTGACTCTGGATGGGTTCAGTTCTGCACTCACTGGTTCCCTCCTCTGAAGTTGCTGACTCTGGCTGGGTTCAGTTCTGCAATCACTGGTTCCTCTCCCCTGAAGCTGCTGACTGTGGCTTGGTTCAGTTCTTCACTCACTGGTTCCCCTCCCCTGAAGGTACTGACTCTGGCTTGTTCAGTTCTACACTCACTGGTTCCCCTCCTCTGAAGATACTGACTCTGGCCGGGTTCAGTTCTACATTCACTGGCTCCCCCCCCTGAAGGTACTGACTCTGGCTGGGTTCACTTGTACACTGACTGGTTTCCCTCCCCTGAAGGTCTGACTCTGGCTGGGTTCAGTTCTACACTCGCCGGTTCCCCTCCCCTGAAGGTGATGACTCTGGCTGGATTCAGTTCTACACTCACTGGTTCTCCTCCCCGGAAGGTACTGACTCTGGCTGGGTTCAGTTCTGCTCTCACTGATTGCCCTCCGCTGAAGGTACTGACTCTGGCTGGCTTCAGTTCTGCACCAAGTGGCTCCCCTCCCCTGAAGGCATGACTGTGGCTGGGTTCAGTTCTACACTCACTGGATGCACTACCCTGAAGGTGCTGACACAGGCTGGGTTCAGTTCTACACTCACTGATTCCCCTCCCCTGAAGGTGCTGATTCTGGCTGGGTTCAATTCTACACAAAATGGTCACCCTCCCCTGAAGGTACCGACTCTTTCTGGGTCGTCAGTTATACACTCACTGGTTCTCCTCCACTTCACGTATTGACTCTGGCTGGGCTCAGTTCTGCACTCACTGGTTCCTCTCCCCTGAAGGTGCTGACTCTGGCTGGTTTCAGCTCTACACTCACTGGTTCCCCTCCCCTAAAGGTGCTGACTCTGGCTGGGTTCAGTTCTACACTCACTGGTTCCCCTCCCCTGAAGGTACTGACTCTGGCTGGGTTCAGTGCTACACTCACTGGTTCCCCTCCCCTGAAGGTACTGACTCTGGCTGGGTTCCGTTCTACACTCACTGGTTCCCCTCCCCTGAAGATACTGTCTCTGGCTGGGTTCAGTCCTACACTCACTGGTTCCCCCCGCTGAAGGTACTGACTCTGGCTGGGTTCAGTTCTGCTCTCACTGGTCCCCCCCGCTGAAGGTACTGACTCTGGCTGGGTTCAGTTCTACACAAACTGGTCACCCTCCCTTGAAGGTACTGACTCTTTCTGGGTTCAGTTCTACACTCACTGGTTCCCCTCACGTGAAGGTACTGACTCTAGCTGGGTTCAGTTCTACACTCACTGGTTCCCCTCTCCTGAAGGTGCTGACTCTCGCTGGGTTCAGTTCTACACTCACTGGTTCCTCTCCCCTGAAGCTGCTGAATCTGGCTGGTTTCAGTTCTACACTCACTGGTTCCACTCCGCTGAAGGTACTGACTGTGGCTGGCTTCTGTTCTACACTGACTGCTTCCCCTCCCCTGCAGGTCTGTCTGTGGCTGGGTTCAGTTCTACACTCACTGGTCCCCCTCCCCTGAAGGTCTGACTATGGCTGGGTTCAGTTCTACACTCACAGGTTCTCCTACCCTGAAGATACTGACTCTGGCTGGGTTCAGTTCTACACTCGCTGGTTCCCCTCCCCTGAAGGTGATGACTCTGGCTGGGTTCATTGCTACACTCACTGGTTCCCCTCGCCTGAAGGTACTGACTCTGGCTGGGTTCACTTGTACACTGACTGGTTTCCCTCCCCTGAAGGTCTGACTCTGGTTGGGTTCAGTTCTACACTCGCTGGTTCCCCTCCCCTGAAGGTGATGACTCCGGCTGGGTTCAGTTCTACACTCACTGGTTCTCCTCCCCTGAAGGTACTGACTCTGGCTGGGTTCAGTTCTGCTCTCACTGGTTCCCCCCGCTGAAGGTACTGACTCTGGCTGGGTTCACTTGTACACTGACTGGTTTCCCTCCCCTGAAGGTCTGACTCTGGCTGGGTTCAGTTCTACACTCACTGGTTCCCCTCCCCTGAAGGTGCTGACTCTGGCTGGTTTCAGTTCGACACTCACTGGTTCCCCTCCCCTAAAGGTGCTGACTCTGGCTGGGTTCAGTTCTGCACTTGCTGGTTCCCCTCGCCTGAAGGTGATGACTCTGGCTGGGTTCAGTTCTACACTCACTGGTTCCCCTCCCCTGAAGGTGCTGACTCTGGCTGGGTTCAGTTCTACACTCACTGGTCCCCCTCCCCTGAAGGTCTGACTATGGCTGGGTTCAGTTCTACACTCACAGGTTCCCCTCCCCTGAAGGTCTGACTCTAGCTGGGTTCAGTTCTACACTCACTGGTTCCCCCCGCTGAAGGTACTGACTCTGGCTGGGTTCACTTGTACATTGACTGGTTTCCCTCTCCTTAAGGTCTGACTCTGGCTCGGTTCAGTTCTACACTAACTGGTTCCGCTCTCCTGAAGGTGCTGATTCTGGCTGGGTTCAGTTCTACACTCACTGGTTCCCCTCCTCCGAGGTACTGACTCTGGCTGGGTTCAGTTCTGCACTCACTGATTCCACTCCCCTGAGATACTGACTCTGGCTGGGTTCAGTTCTAGTCACTGATTCTCCTCCCCTGAAGATACTGACTCTGGCTGGGTTCAGTTCTACAATCACAGGTTCCCCTCCCCTGAAGGTGCTGACTCTGGCTTGGTTCAGTTCTTCACTCACTGGTTCCCCTCCCCTGAAGGTACTGACTCTGGCTTGTTCAGTTCTACACTCACTGGTTCCCCTCCCCTGAAGATACTGACTCTGGCTGGGTTCAGTTCTACATTCACTGGCTCACCCCCCTGAAGGTACTGACTCTGGCTGGGTTCAGTTCTACACTCACTGGTTCCCTCCCCTGAAGGTGCTGACTGTGGCTGGGTTCAGTTCTACACTCAGTGGCTTCCCTCCCCTGAAGGTGCTGACTGTGGCTGGGTTCAGTTCTACACTCACTGGTTCCCCTCCCCTGAAGGCGTGACTGTGGCTGGGTTCAGTTCTCCACTCACTGGTTGCACTACCCTGAAGGTGCTGAAACAGGCTGGTTTCAGTTCCACACTCACTGGTTCCTCTCCCCTGAAGGTGCTGACTCTGGCTGGGTTCAGTTATACACTCACTGCTTCCCCTCACGTGAAGGTTCTGACTCTGGCTGGGTTCAGTTCCACACTCACTGGTCCCCCTCCCCTGAAGGTCTGACTATGGCTGGGTTCAGTTCTACACTCACAGGTTCCCCTCCCCTGAAGGTCTGACTCTTGCTGGGTTCAGTTCTACACTCACTGGTTCTCCTCCCCTTAATGTACTGACTCTGGCTGGGTTCAGTTCTGCTCTCACTGGTTGCACTCTGCTGAAGGTGCTGACTCTGGCTGGGTTCAGTTCCACACTCACTGGTCCCCCTCCCCTGAAGGTCTGACTATGGCTGGGTTCAGTTCTGCTCTCACTGGTCACCCTCCCCTGAAGGTACTGACTCTTTCTGGGTTCAGTTCTACACTCACTGGTTCTCCGCCCGTTAAGGTACTGACTCTGGCTGTGCTCAGTTCTACATTCAGTGGTTCCCCTCCCCTGAAAGTACTGACTCTGGCTGGGTTAAGTTCTGCACTCACTGGTTCCCCTCCCCTGAAGGTACTGACTCTGGCTGGGTTCAGTGCTACACTCACTGGTTCCCCTCCCCGAAAGGTACTGACTCTGGCTGGGTTCCGTTCTACACTCACTGGTTCCCCTCCCCTGAAGATACTGTCTCTGGCTGTGTTCAGTCCTACACTCACTGGTTCCCCCCGCTGAAGGTACTGACTCTGGCTGGGTTCACTTGTACACTGACTGGTTTCCCCCCCCTGAAGGTCTGACTCTGGCTGGGTTCAGTTCTACACTCACTGGTTCCGCTCTCCTGAAGGTGCTGATTGTGGCTGGGTTCAGTTCTACACAAACTGGTCACCCTCCCCTGAAGGTACTGACTCTGGCTGGGTTCAGTTCTACACTCACTGATTCTCCTCCCCTTAACGTACTGACTCTGGCAGGGCTCAGTTCTGCACTCACTGGTTCCTCTCCCCTGAAGGTGCTGACTCTGGCTGGTTTCAGTTCTACACTCACTGGTTCCCCTCCCCTAAAGGTGCTGACTCTGGCTGGGTTCAGTTCTGCACTCACTGGTTCCCCTCCCCTGAAAATACTGACTCTGGCAGGGTTCAGTGCTACACTCACTGGTTCCCCTCCCCTAAAGGTACTGACTCTGGCTGGGTTCCGTTCTACACTCACTGGTTCCCCTCCCCTGAAGATGCTGTCTCTGGCTGGGTTCAGTCCTACACTCACTGGTTCCCCCCGCTGAAGGTACTGACTCTGGCTGGGTTCACTTGTACACTGACTGGTTTCCCCCCCCTGAAGGTCTGACTCTGGCTGGGTTCAGTTCTACACTCACTGGTTCCGCTCTCCTGAAGGTGCTGATTGTGGCTGGGTTCAGTTCTACACAAACTGGTCACCCTCCCCTGAAGGTACTGACTCTGGCTGGGTTCAGTTCTACACTCAGTGGTTCCCCTCCCCTGAAGGTCTGTCTGTGGCTGGGTTCAGTTCTACACTCACTGGTTCCACTCCCCTGAGATACTGACTCTGGTTGGGTTCAGTTCGACACTCACTGGTTCTCCTCCCCTAAAAGGTACTGACTCTGGCTGGTTTCAGTTCTACACACAGTGGTTCCCCTCCCCTGAAGGTGCTGACTCTGGCTGGGTTCAGTTCTACACTGACTGGTTCCCCTCCCCTAAATGTACTGACTCTGGCTGGGTTCAGTTCTACACTCACTGGTTCCTCTCCCCTGAAGGTGCTGACTCTGGCTGGGTTCAGTTCTACACTAACTGGTCACCCTCCCCTGAAGGTACTGACTCTTTCTGGGTTCAGTTCTACACTCACTGCTTCCCCTCACGTGAAGGTTCTGACTCTGGCTGGGTTCAGTTCCACACTCACTGGTCCCCCTCCCCTGAAGGTCTGACTATGGCTGGGTTCAGTTCTACACTCACAGGTTCCCCTCCCCTGAAGGTACTGACTCTGGCTGGGTTCAGTTCTACACTCACTGGTTCCTCTCCCCTGAAAGTACTGACTCTGGCTGGGTTCAGTTCTGCACTCACTGGTTCTCCCTCGTGAAGGTACTGACTCTGGCTGGGTTCACTTGTGCATTGACTGGTTTCCCTCCCCTGAAGGTCTGACTCTGGCTGGGTTCAGTTCTACACTCGCTGGTTCCCCTCCCCTGAAGGTGATGACTCTGGCTGGGTTCAGTTCTACACTCAGTGGTTCCCCTCCCGTGAAGGTCTGACTCTTTCTGGCTTCAGTTCTACACTCACTGGTTCTCCGCCCGTTAAGGTACTGACTCTGGCTGGGCTCAGTTCTACACTCACTGGTTCCCCTCCCCTGAAAGTTCTGACTCTGGCTGGGTTCAGTTCTGCACTCACTGGTTCTCCCCAGTGAAGGTACTGACGCTGGCTGGGTTCACTTGTGCATTGACTGGTTTCCCTCCCCTGAAGGTCTGACTATGGCTGGGTTCAGTTCTACACACACAGGTTCCCCTCCCCTAAAGGTACTGACTCTCGCTGGTTTCAGTTCTACACACAGTGGTTCCCCTCCCCTGAAGGTACTGACTCTGGCTGGGTTCAGTTCTACACTCACAGGTTCCGCTCCCCTGAAGGTGCTGACTCTGGCTGGGTTCAGTTCTCCACTCACTGGTTCCGCTCTCCTGAAGGTGCTGATTGTGGCTGGCTTCAGTTCTACACAAACTGGTCACCCTCCCCTGAAGGTACTGAATCTGGCTGGGTTCAGTTCTGCTCTCACTGGTTCCCCCTGCTGAAGGTACTGACTCTGGCTGGGTTCACTTGTACACTGACTGGTTTCCCTCCCCTGAAGGTCTGACTCTGGCTGGGTTCAGTTCTACACTCACTGGTTCCGCACTCCTGAAGGTGCTGATTGTGGCTGGGTTCAGTTCTACACAAACTGGTCACCCTCCCCTGAAGGTACTGACTCTTTCTGGGTTCAGTTCTACACTCAATGGTTCCCCTCACGTGAAGGTACTGACTCTGGCTGGGTTCAGTTCTACACTCAGTGGTTCCCCTCCCCTGAAGGTCAGATTCTTTCTGGGTTCAGTTCTCCACTCACTGGTTCTCCTCCTTTAAGGTACTGACTCAGGCTGGGTTCAGTTCTACACTCACTGGTTCCTCTCCCCTGAAGGTGCTGACTCTGGCTGGTTTCAGTTCTACACTCACTGGTTCCCCTCCCCTAAAGGTGCTGACTCTGGCTGGGTTCAGTTCTACACTCACTGGTTCCCCTCCCCTGAAGGTACTGACTCTGGCTGGGTTCAGTTCTGCACTTGATGGTTCCCCTCCCCTGAAGGTGATGACTCTGGCTGGGTTCAGTTCTACACTCACTGCTTCCCCTCCCCTGAAGGTGCTGACTCTGGCTGGGTTCAGTTCTACACACACTAGTCCCCCTCCCCTGAAGGTCTGACTATGGCTGGGTTCAGTTCTACACTCACAGGTTCCCCTCCCCTGAAGGTACTGACTCTGGCTGGGTTCAGTTCTACACTCACTGGTTCCTCTCCCCTGAAGGTGCTGACTCTGGCTGGGTTCAGTTCTACACTAACTGGTCACCCTCCCCTGAAGGTACTGACTCTTTCTGGGTTCAGTTCTACACTCACTGCTTCCCCTCACGTGAAGGTCTGACTCTTTCTGGCTTCAGTTCTACACTGACTGGTTCTCCTCCTTTAAGGTACTGACTCTGGCTGGGTTCAGTTCTACAGTCACTGGTTCTCCTCCCCTAAAAGGTACTGACTCTGGCTGGTTTCAGTTCTACACACAGTGGTTCCCCTCCCCTGAAGGTACTGACTCTGGCTGGGTTCAGTTCTACACTCACAGGTTCCCCTCCCCTGAAGGTGCTGACTCTGGATGCGTTCAGTTCTACACTCACTGGTTCCCTCCTCTGAAGTTGCTGACTCTGGCTGGGTTCAGTTCTACACTCACTGGTTCCCCTCCCCTGAAGATACTGACTCTGGCCGGGTTCAGTTCTACATTCACTGGCTCCCCCCCCTGAAGGTACTGACTCTGGCTGGGTTCACTTGTACACTGACTGGTTTCCCTCCCCTGAAGGTCTGACTCTGGCTGGGTTCAGTTCTACACTCGCCGTTTCCCCTCCCCTGAAGGTGATGACTCTGGCTGGGTTCAGTTCTGCTCTCACTGATTGCCCTCCGCTGAAGGTGCTGACTCAGGCTGGGTTCAGTTCTGCACCAACTGGTTTCTCTCCCCTGAAGGTACTGACTCTGGCTGGCTTCAGTTCTACACTCACTGATTCCCCTCCCCTGAAGTTGCTGAATCTGGCTGGGTTCAATTCTGCACTAAATAGTTCCTCTCCCCTGAAGGTACTGACTCTGGCTGGGTTCAGTTCTACACTCAATGGTTCCGCTCTCCTGAAGGTGCTGACTCTGGCTGGGTTCAGTTCTACACGAACTGCTCACCCTTCCCTGAAGGTACTGACTCTTTCTGGGTTCAATTCTACACTTACTGCTTCCCCTCACGTGAAGGTTCTGACTCTGGCTGGGTTCAGTTCCACACTCACTGGTCCCCCTCCCCTGAAGGTCTGACTATGGCTGGGTTCAGTTCTACACTCACTGGTTCCCCTCCCCTGAAGGTGATGACTCCGGCTGGGTTCAGTTCTACACACACTGGTTCTCCTCCCCTTAATGTACTGACTCTGGCTGGGTTCAGTTCTGCACTCACTGGTTCCTCTCCCCTGAAGGTGCTGACTCTGGCTGGTTTCAGTTCTACACTCACTGGTTACCCTCCCCTAAAGGTGCTGACTCTGGCTGGGTTCAGTTCTACACTCACTGGTTCCCCTCCCCTGAAGGCACTGACTCTGGCTGGGTTCCGTTCTACACTCACTGGTTCCCCTCCCCTGAAGATACTGTCTCTGGCTGGGTTCAGTCCTACACTCACTGGTTCCCCCCGCTGAAGGTACTGACTCTGGCTGGGTTCACTTGTGCACTGACTGGTTTCCCTCCCATGAAGGTCTGACTCTGGCTGGGTTCAGTTCTATACTCGCTGGTTCCCCTCCCCTGAAGGTGATGACTCCGGCTGGGTTCAGTTCTACACTCACTGGTTCTCCTCCCCTGAAGGGACTGACTCTGGCTGCGTTCACTTGTACACTGACTGGTTTCCCTCCCCTGAAGGTCTGACTCTGGCTGGGTTCAGTTCTACACTCACTGGTTCCGCTCTCCTGAAGGTGCTGATGGTGGCTGGGTTCAGTTCTACACAAACTGGTCACCCTCTCCTTAAGGTACTGACTCTTTCTGGGTTCAGTTCTACACTCACTGGTTCCCCTCCCCTGAAGGTGCTGACTCTCGCTGGGTTCAGTTCTACACTCACTGGTTCCCCTCCCCTGAAGCTGCTGAATCTGGCTGGTTTCAGTTCTACACTCACTGGTTCCACTCCGCTGAAGGTACTGACTGTGGCTGGCTTCTGTTCTACACTGACTGCTTCCCCTCCCCTGCAGGTCTGTCTGTGGCTGGGTTCAGTTCTACACTCACTGGTCCCCCTCCCCTGAAGGTCTGACTATGGCTGGGTTCAGTTCTACACTCACAGGTTCCCCTCCCCTGAAGATACTGACTCTGTCTGGGTTCAGTTCTACACTCGCTGGTTCCCCTCCCCTGAAGGTGATGACTCTGGCTGGGTTCAGTGCTACACTCACTGGTTCCCCTCGCCTGAAGGTACTGACTCTGGCTGGGTTCACTTGTATACTGACTGGTTTCCCTCCCCTGAAGGTCTGACTCTGGTTGGGTTCAGTTCTGCACTCGCTGGTTCCCCTCCCCTGAAGGTGATGACTCCGGCTGGGTTCAGTTCGACACTCACTGGTTCTCCTCCCCTGAAGGTCCTGACTCTGGCTGGGTTCAGTTCTGCTCTCACTGGTTCCCCCCGCTGAAGGTACTGACTCTGGCTGGGTTCACTTGTACACTGACTGGTTTCCCTCCCCTGAAGGTCTGACTCTGGCTGGGTTCAGTTCTACACTCACTGGTTCCGCACTCCTGAAGGTGCTGATTGTGGCTGGGTTCAGTTCTACACAAACTGGTCACCCTCCCCTGAAGGTACAGACTCTTTCTGGGTTCAGTTCTATACTCACTGGTTCCCCTCACGTGAAGGTACTGACTCTTGCTGGGTTCAGTTCTCCACTCACTGGTTCTCCTCCTTTAAGGTACTGACTCAGGCTGGGTTCAGTTCTACACTCACTGGTTCCTCTCCCCTGAAGGTGCTGACTCTGGCTGGTTTCAGTTCTACACTCACTGGTTCCGCTCCCCTAAAGGTGCTGACTCTGGCTGGGTTCAGTTCTACACTCACTGGTTCCCCTCCCCTGAAGGTACTGACTCTGGCTGGGTTCAGTTCTGCACTTGCTGGTTCCCCTCCCCTGAAGGTGATGACTCTGGCTGGGTTCAGTTGTACACTCACTGGTTCCCCTCCCCTGAAGGTGCTGACTCTGGCTGGGTTCAGTTCTACACTCACTGGTCCCCCTCCCCTGAAGGACTGACTATGGCTAGGTTCAGTTCTACACTCACAGGTTCCCCTCTTCTGAAGGTCTGACTCTTGCTGGGTTCAGTTCTACACTCACTGGTTCCCCCCCGCTGAAGGTACTGACTCTGGCTGGGTTCACTTGTACATTGACTGGTTTCCCTCCCCTGAAGGTCTGACTCTGGCTGGGTTCAGTTCCACACTAACTGGTTCCTCTCCCCTGAAGGTACTGACTCTGGCTGGGTTTAGTTCTACACTCACTGGTTCCGCTCTCCTAAAGGTGCTGATTCTGGCTGGGTTCAGTTCTACACAAACTGGTCACCCTCCACTGAAGGTACTGACTCTTTCTTGGTTCAGTTCTACAATCACTGGTTCCCCTCCCCTGAAGGTACTGACTCTGGCTGAGTTCAGTTCTAAACTCACTGGTTCTCCCTCGTGAAGGTACTGACTCTGGCTGGGTTCACTTGTACATTGACTGGTTTCCCTCCCCTGAAGGTATGACTCTGGCTGGGTTCAGTTCTACACTCGCTGGTTCCAGTTCTACACTCGCTGGTTCCTCTCCCCTGAAGGTGATGACTCTGGCTGGGTTCAGTTCTACACTCACTGGTTCTCCTCCCCTGAAGGTACTGACTCTGGCTGGGTTCAGTTGTGCTCTCACTGGTTGCCCTCCGCTGAAGGTGCTGACTCAGGCTGGGTTCAGTTCTACACTCACTGGTTCCGCTCTCCTGAAGGTGCTGATTGTGGCTGGGTTCAGTTCTACACAAACTGGTCACCCTCCCCTGAAGGTACTGACTCTGGCTGGGTTCAGTTCTACACTCAGTGGTTCCCCTCCCCTGAAGGTCTGTCTGTGGCTAGGTTCAGTTCTACACTCACTGGTTCTCCTCCCCTTAAGGTACTAACTCTGGCTGGGTTCAGTTCTACACTCACTGGTTCCACTCCCCTGAGATACTGACTCTGGTTGGGTTCAGTTCGACACTCACTGGTTCTCCTCCCCTGAAGGTGCTGACTCTGGCTGGGTTCAGTTCTACACTGACTGGTTCCCCTCCCCTAAATGTACTGACTCTGGCTGGGTTCAGTTCTACACTCACTGGTTCCTCTCCCCTGAAGGTGCTGACTCTGGCTGGGTTCAGTTCTACACTAACTGGTCACCCTCCCCTGAAGGTACTGACTCTTTCTGGGTTCAGTTCTACACTCACTGCTTCCCCTCACGTGAAGGTTCTGACTCTGGCTGGGTTCAGTTCCACACTCACTGGTCCCCCTCCCCTGAAGGTCTGACTATGGCTGGGTTCAGTTCTACACTCACAGGTTCCCCTCCCCTGAAGGTACTGACTCTGGCTGGGTTCAGTTCTACACTCACTGGTTCCTCTCCCCTGAAAGTACTGACTCTGGCTGGGTTCAGTTCTGCACTCACTGGTTCTCCCTCGTGAAGGTACTGACTCTGGCTGGGTTCACTTGTGCATTGACTGGTTTCCCTCCCCTGAAGGTCTGACTCTGGCTGGGTTCAGTTCTACACTCGCTGGTTCCCCTCCCCTGAAGGTGATGACTCTGGCTGGGTTCAGTTCTACACTCAGTGGTTCCCCTCCCGTGAAGGTCTGACTCTTTCTGGCTTCAGTTCTACACTCACTGGTTCTCCGCCCGTTAAGGTACTGACTCTGGCTGGGCTCAGTTCTACACTCACTGGTTCCCCTCCCCTGAAAGTTCTGACTCTGGCTGGGTTCAGTTCTGCACTCACTGGTTCTCCCCAGTGAAGGTACTGACGCTGGCTGGGTTCACTTGTGCATTGACTGGTTTCCCTCCCCTGAAGGTCTGACTATGGCTGGGTTCAGTTCTACACACACAGGTTCCCCTCCCCTAAAGGTACTGACTCTCGCTGGTTTCAGTTCTACACACAGTGGTTCCCCTCCCCTGAAGGTACTGACTCTGGCTGGGTTCAGTTCTACACTCACAGGTTCCGCTCCCCTGAAGGTGCTGACTCTGGCTGGGTTCAGTTCTCCACTCACTGGTTCCGCTCTCCTGAAGGTGCTGATTGTGGCTGGCTTCAGTTCTACACAAACTGGTCACCCTCCCCTGAAGGTACTGACTCTGGCTGGGTTCAGTTCTGCTCTCACTGGTTCCCCCTGCTGAAGGTACTGACTCTGGCTGGGTTCACTTGTACACTGACTGGTTTCCCTCCCCTGAAGGTCTGACTCTGGCTGGGTTCAGTTCTACACTCACTGGTTCCGCACTCCTGAAGGTGCTGATTGTGGCTGGGTTCAGTTCTACACAAACTGGTCACCCTCCCCTGAAGGTACTGACTCTTTCTGGGTTCAGTTCTACACTCAATGGTTCCCCTCACGTGAAGGTACTGACTCTGGCTGGGTTCAGTTCTACACTCAGTGGTTCCCCTCCCCTGAAGGTCAGATTCTTTCTGGGTTCAGTTCTCCACTCACTGGTTCTCCTCCTTTAAGGTACTGACTCAGGCTGGGTTCAGTTCTACACTCACTGGTTCCTCTCCCCTGAAGGTGCTGACTCTGGCTGGTTTCAGTTCTACACTCACTGGTTCCCCTCCCCTAAAGGTGCTGACTCTGGCTGGGTTCAGTTCTACACTCACTGGTTCCCCTCCCCTGAAGGTACTGACTCTGGCTGGGTTCAGTTCTGCACTTGATGGTTCCCCTCCCCTGAAGGTGATGACTCTGGCTGGGTTCAGTTCTACACTCACTGCTTCCCCTCCCCTGAAGGTGCTGACTCTGGCTGGGTTCAGTTCTACACACACTAGTCCCCCTCCCCTGAAGGTCTGACTATGGCTGGGTTCAGTTCTACACTCACAGGTTCCCCTCCCCTGAAGGTACTGACTCTGGCTGGGTTCAGTTCTACACTCACTGGTTCCTCTCCCCTGAAGGTGCTGACTCTGGCTGGGTTCAGTTCTACACTAACTGGTCACCCTCCCCTGAAGGTACTGACTCTTTCTGGGTTCAGTTCTACACTCACTGCTTCCCCTCACGTGAAGGTCTGACTCTTTCTGGCTTCAGTTCTACACTGACTGGTTCTCCTCCTTTAAGGTACTGACTCTGGCTGGGTTCAGTTCTACAGTCACTGGTTCTCCTCCCCTAAAAGGTACTGACTCTGGCTGGTTTCAGTTCTACACACAGTGGTTCCCCTCCCCTGAAGGTACTGACTCTGGCTGGGTTCAGTTCTACACTCACAGGTTCCCCTCCCCTGAAGGTGCTGACTCTGGATGCGTTCAGTTCTACACTCACTGGTTCCCTCCTCTGAAGTTGCTGACTCTGGCTGGGTTCAGTTCTACACTCACTGGTTCCCCTCCCCTGAAGATACTGACTCTGGCCGGGTTCAGTTCTACATTCACTGGCTCCCCCCCCTGAAGGTACTGACTCTGGCTGGGTTCACTTGTACACTGACTGGTTTCCCTCCCCTGAAGGTCTGACTCTGGCTGGGTTCAGTTCTACACTCGCCGTTTCCCCTCCCCTGAAGGTGATGACTCTGGCTGGGTTCAGTTCTGCTCTCACTGATTGCCCTCCGCTGAAGGTGCTGACTCAGGCTGGGTTCAGTTCTGCACCAACTGGTTTCTCTCCCCTGAAGGTACTGACTCTGGCTGGCTTCAGTTCTACACTCACTGATTCCCCTCCCCTGAAGTTGCTGAATCTGGCTGGGTTCAGTTCTGCACTAAATAGTTCCTCTCCCCTGAAGGTACTGACTCTGGCTGGGTTCAGTTCTACACTCAATGGTTCCGCTCTCCTGAAGGTGCTGACTCTGGCTGGGTTCAGTTCTACACGAACTGCTCACCCTTCCCTGAAGGTACTGACTCTTTCTGGGTTCAATTCTACACTTACTGCTTCCCCTCACGTGAAGGTTCTGACTCTGGCTGGGTTCAGTTCCACACTCACTGGTCCCCCTCCCCTGAAGGTCTGACTATGGCTGGGTTCAGTTCTACACTCACTGGTTCCCCTCCCCTGAAGGTGATGACTCCGGCTGGGTTCAGTTCTACACACACTGGTTCTCCTCCCCTTAATGTACTGACTCTGGCTGGGTTCAGTTCTGCACTCACTGGTTCCTCTCCCCTGAAGGTGCTGACTCTGGCTGGTTTCAGTTCTACACTCACTGGTTACCCTCCCCTAAAGGTGCTGACTCTGGCTGGGTTCAGTTCTACACTCACTGTTTCCCCTCCCCTGAAGGCACTGACTCTGGCTGGGTTCCGTTCTACACTCACTGGTTCCCCTCCCCTGAAGATACTGTCTCTGGCTGGGTTCAGTCCTACACTCACTGGTTCCCCCCGCTGAAGGTACTGACTCTGGCTGGGTTCACTTGTGCACTGACTGGTTTCCCTCCCATGAAGGTCTGACTCTGGCTGGGTTCAGTTCTATACTCGCTGGTTCCCCTCCCCTGAAGGTGATGACTCCGGCTGGGTTCAGTTCTACACTCACTGGTTCTCCTCCCCTGAAGGGACTGACTCTGGCTGCGTTCACTTGTACACTGACTGGTTTCCCTCCCCTGAAGGTCTGACTCTGGCTGGGTTCAGTTCTACACTCACTGGTTCCGCTCTCCTGAAGGTGCTGATGGTGGCTGGGTTCAGTTCTACACAAACTGGTCACCCTCTCCTTAAGGTACTGACTCTTTCTGGGTTCAGTTCTACACTCACTGGTTCCCCTCCCCTGAAGGTGCTGACTCTCGCTGGGTTCAGTTCTACACTCACTGGTTCCCCTCCCCTGAAGCTGCTGAATCTGGCTGGTTTCAGTTCTACACTCACTGGTTCCACTCCGCTGAAGGTACTGACTGTGGCTGGCTTCTGTTCTACACTGACTGCTTCCCCTCCCCTGCAGGTCTGTCTGTGGCTGGGTTCAGTTCTACACTCACTGGTCCCCCTCCCCTGAAGGTCTGACTATGGCTGGGTTCAGTTCTACACTCACAGGTTCCCCTCCCCTGAAGATACTGACTCTGTCTGGGTTCAGTTCTACACTCGCTGGTTCCCCTCCCCTGAAGGTGATGACTCTGGCTGGGTTCAGTGCTACACTCACTGGTTCCCCTCGCCTGAAGGTACTGACTCTGGCTGGGTTCACTTGTATACTGACTGGTTTCCCTCCCCTGAAGGTCTGACTCTGGTTGGGTTCAGTTCTGCACTCGCTGGTTCCCCTCCCCTGAAGGTGATGACTCCGGCTGGGTTCAGTTCGACACTCACTGGTTCTCCTCCCCTGAAGGTCCTGACTCTGGCTGGGTTCAGTTCTGCTCTCACTGGTTCCCCCCGCTGAAGGTACTGACTCTGGCTGGGTTCACTTGTACACTGACTGGTTTCCCTCCCCTGAAGGTCTGACTCTGGCTGGGTTCAGTTCTACACTCACTGGTTCCGCACTCCTGAAGGTGCTGATTGTGGCTGGGTTCAGTTCTACACAAACTGGTCACCCTCCCCTGAAGGTACAGACTCTTTCTGGGTTCAGTTCTATACTCACTGGTTCCCCTCACGTGAAGGTACTGACTCTTGCTGGGTTCAGTTCTCCACTCACTGGTTCTCCTCCTTTAAGGTACTGACTCAGGCTGGGTTCAGTTCTACACTCACTGGTTCCTCTCCCCTGAAGGTGCTGACTCTGGCTGGTTTCAGTTCTACACTCACTGGTTCCGCTCCCCTAAAGGTGCTGACTCTGGCTGGGTTCAGTTCTACACTCACTGGTTCCCCTCCCCTGAAGGTACTGACTCTGGCTGGGTTCAGTTCTGCACTTGCTGGTTCCCCTCCCCTGAAGGTGATGACTCTGGCTGGGTTCAGTTGTACACTCACTGGTTCCCCTCCCCTGAAGGTGCTGACTCTGGCTGGGTTCAGTTCTACACTCACTGGTCCCCCTCCCCTGAAGGACTGACTATGGCTAGGTTCAGTTCTACACTCACAGGTTCCCCTCTTCTGAAGGTCTGACTCTTGCTGGGTTCAGTTCTACACTCACTGGTTCCCCCCCGCTGAAGGTACTGACTCTGGCTGGGTTCACTTGTACATTGACTGGTTTCCCTCCCCTGAAGGTCTGACTCTGGCTGGGTTCAGTTCCACACTAACTGGTTCCTCTCCCCTGAAGGTACTGACTCTGGCTGGGTTTAGTTCTACACTCACTGGTTCCGCTCTCCTAAAGGTGCTGATTCTGGCTGGGTTCAGTTCTACACAAACTGGTCACCCTCCACTGAAGGTACTGACTCTTTCTTGGTTCAGTTCTACAATCACTGGTTCCCCTCCCCTGAAGGTACTGACTCTGGCTGAGTTCAGTTCTAAACTCACTGGTTCTCCCTCGTGAAGGTACTGACTCTGGCTGGGTTCACTTGTACATTGACTGGTTTCCCTCCCCTGAAGGTATGACTCTGGCTGGGTTCAGTTCTACACTCGCTGGTTCCAGTTCTACACTCGCTGGTTCCTCTCCCCTGAAGGTGATGACTCTGGCTGGGTTCAGTTCTACACTCACTGGTTCTCCTCCCCTGAAGGTACTGACTCTGGCTGGGTTCAGTTGTGCTCTCACTGGTTGCCCTCCGCTGAAGGTGCTGACTCAGGCTGGGTTCAGTTCTGCACTCACTGCTTCCCCTCCCCTTAAGGTGCTGACTCTGGCTGGGTTCAGTTCTACAGTCACTGGTTCTCCTCCCCTAAAGGTACTGACTCTGGCTGGTTTCAGTTCGACACACAGTGGTTTCCCTCCCCTGAAGGTCTGACTCTGGCTGTGTTCAGTTCTACACTCGCCGGTTCCCCTCCCCTGAAGGTGATGACTCTGGCTGGATTCAGTTCTACACTCACTGGTTCTCCTCCCCGGAAGGTACTGACTCTGGCTGGGTTCAGTTCTGCTCTCACTGATTGCCCTCCGCTGAAGGTACTGACTCTGGCTGGCTTCAGTTCTACACTCAGTGGCTCCCCACCCCTGAAGGTGCTGACTGTGGCTGGGTTCAGTTCTACACTCACTGGTTCCCCTCCCCTGAAGGCCTGACTGTGGCTGGGTTCAGTTCTACACTCACTGGTTGCACTACTCTGAAGGTGCTGACACAGGCTGGGTTCAGTTCTACACTCACTGGTTCCTCTCCCCTGAAGGTGCTGACTCTGGCTGGGATCAGTTCTACACTCACTGATTCCCCTCCCCTGAAGGTGATGACTCTGGCTGGGTTCAGTTCTACACTCACTGGTTCCGCTCTCCTGAAGGTGCTTACTCTGGCTGGGTTCAGTTCTACACTCCACTGGTTCCCCTCCCCTGAAGGTACTGACACTGGCTGGGTTCAGTTCTACACTCACTGATTCCCCTCCCCTGAAGGTGATGACTCTGGCTGGGTTCAGTTGTGCTCTCACTGGTTGCCCTCCGCTGAAGGTGCTGACTCAGGCTGGGTTCAGTTCTGCACTCACTGCTTCCCCTCCCCGAAAGGTGCTGACTCTGGCTGGGTTCAGTTCTTCACTCACTGGTTCACCTCCCCTGAAGTTACTGACTCTGGCTGGGTTCAGTTCTACACTCACTGGTTCCCCTCCTCCGAGGTACTGACTCTGGCTGGGTTCAGTTCTGCACTCACTGGTTCCACTCCCCTGAGATACTGACTCTGGCTGGGTTCAGTTCTACAGTCACTGGTTCTCCTCCCCTAAAGGTACTGACTCTGGCTGGTTTCAGTTCTACACACAGTGGTTCCCCTCCCCTGAAGGTGCTGACTCTGGATGCGTTCAGTTCTACACTCACTGGTTCCCTCCTCTGAAGTTACTGACTCTGGCTGGGTTCAGTTTTACACTCACTGTTTCCCCTCCCCTGAAGGTACTGACTCTGGATGGGTTCAGTTCTACACTCACTGGTTCCCTCCTCTGAAGTTGCTGACTCTGGCTGGGTTCAGTTCTACACTCACTGGTTCCCCTCCCCTGAAGATACTGACTCTGGCCGGGTTCAGTTCTACATTCACTGGCTCCCCCCACTGAAGGTACTGACTCTGGCTGGGTTCACTTGTACACTGACTGGTTTCCCTCCCCTGAAGGTCTGACTCTGGCTGGGTTCAGTTCTACACTCGCCGGTTCCCCTCCCCTGAAGGTGATGACTCTGGCTGGGTTCAGTTCTGCTCTCACTGATTGCCCTCCGCTGAAGGTGCTGACTCAGGCTGGGTTCAGTTCTGCACCAACTGGTTCCTCTCCCCTGAAGGTACTGACTCTGGCTGGGTTCAGTTCTACACTCAATGGTTCCGCTCTCCTGAAGGTGCTGACTCTGGCTGGGTTCAGTTCTACACGAACTGGTCACCCTTCCCTGAAGGTACTGACTCTTTCTGGGTTCAATTCTACACCTACTGCTTCCCCTCACATGAAGGTTCTGACTCTGGCTGGGTTCAGTTCCACACTCACTGGTCCCCCTCCCCTGAAGGTCTGACTATGGCTGGGTTCAGTTCTACACTCACTGGTTCCCCTCCCCTGAAGGTGATGACTCCGGCTGGGTTCAGTTCTACACACACTGGTTCTCCTCCCCTTAATGTACTGACTCTGGCTGGGTTCAGTTCTACACTCACTGGTTCCCCTCCCCTGAAGGCACTGACTCTGGCTGGGTTCCGTTCTACACTCACTGGTTCCCCTCCCCTGAAGATACTGTCTCTGGCTGGGTTCAGTCCTACACTCACTGGTTCCCCCCGCTGAAGGTACTGACTCTGGCTGGGTTCACTTGTGCACTGACTGGTTTCCCTCCCATGAAGGTCTGACTCTGGCTGGGTTCAGTTCTACACTCGCTGGTTCCCCTCCCCTGAAGGTGATGACTCCGGCTGGGTTCAGTTCTACACTCACTGGTTCTCCTCCCCTGAAGGGACTGACTCTGGCTGGGTTCAGTTCTGCTCTCACTGGTTCCCCCCGCTGAAGGTACTGACTCTGGCTGGGTTCACTTGTACACTGACTGGTTTCCCTCCCCTGAAGGTCTGACTCTGGCTGGGTTCAGTTCTACACTCACTGGTTCCGCTCTCCTGAAGGTGCTGATGGTGGCTGGGTTCAGTTCTACACAAACTGGTCACCCTCTCCTTAAGGTACTGACTCTTTCTGGGTTCAGTTCTACACTCACTGGTTCCCCTCACGTGAAGGTACTGACTCTAGCTGGGTTCAGTTCTACACTCACTGGTTCCCCTCCCCTGAAGGTGCTGACTCTCGCTGGGTTCAGTTCTACACTCACTGGTTCCCCTCCCCTGAAGCTGCTGAATCTGGCTGGTTTCAGTTCTACACTCACTGGTTCCACTCCGCTGAAGGTACTGACTGTGGCTGGCTTCTGTTCTACACTGACTGCTTCCCCTCCCCTGAAGATACTGACTCTGTCTGGGTTCAGTTCTACACTCGCTGGTTCCCCTCCCCTCAAGGTGATGACTCTGGCTGGGTTCAGTGCTACACTCACTGGTTCCCCTCGCCTGAAGGTACTGACTCTGGCTGGGTTCACTTGTATACTGACTGGTTTCCCTCCCCTGAAGGTCTGACTCTGGTTGGGTTCAGTTCTGCACTCGCTGGTTCCCCTCCCCTGAAGGTGATGACTCTGGCTGGGTTCAGTTCTACACTCACTGATTCCCCTCCCCTGAAGGTGCTGACTCTGGCTGGGTTCAGTTCTACACTAAATAGTTCCTCTCCCCTGAAGGTACTGACTCTGGCTGGGTTCAGTTCTACACTCAATGGTTCCGCTCTCCTGAAGGTGCTGACTCTGGCTGGGTTCAGTTCTACACTCACTGGTTCCGCACTCCTGAAGGTGCTGATTGTGGCTGGGTTCAGTTCTACACAAACTGGTCACCCTCCCCTGAAAGTACTGACTCTTTCTGGGTTCAGTTCTACACTCACTGCTTCCCCTCACGTGAAGGTACTGACCCTTGCTGGGTTCAGTTCTCCACTCACTGGTTCTCCTCCTTTAAGGTACTGACTCAGGCTGGGTTCAGTTCTACACTCACTGGTTCCTCTCCGCTGAAGGTGCTGATTCTGGCTGGGTTCAGTTCTACACTCACAGGTTCCCCTCCCCTGAAGGTGCTGACTCTGGATGGGTTCAGTTCTGCACTCACTGGTTCCCTCCTCTGAAGTTGCTGACTCTGGCTGGGTTCAGTTCTGCAATCACTGGTTCCTCTCCCCTGAAGCTGCTGACTGTGGCTTGGTTCAGTTCTTCACTCACTGGTTCCCCTCCCCTGAAGGTACTGACTCTGGCTTGTTCAGTTCTACACTCACTGGTTCCCCTCCTCTGAAGATACTGACTCTGGCCGGGTTCAGTTCTACATTCACTGGCTCCCCCCCCTGAAGGTACTGACTCTGGCTGGGTTCACTTGTACACTGACTGGTTTCCCTCCCCTGAAGGTCTGACTCTGGCTGGGTTCAGTTCTACACTCGCCGGTTCCCCTCCCCTGAAGGTGATGACTCTGGCTGGATTCAGTTCTACACTCACTGGTTCTCCTCCCCGGAAGGTACTGACTCTGGCTGGGTTCAGTTCTGCTCTCACTGATTGCCCTCCGCTGAAGGTACTGACTCTGGCTGGCTTCAGTTCTGTACTCAGTGGCTCCCCTCCCCTGAAGGCATGACTGTGGCTGGGTTCAGTTCTACACTCACTGGATGCACTACCCTGAAGGTGCTGACATAGGCTGGGTTCAGTTCTACACTCACTGATTCCCCTCCCCTGAAGGTGCTGATTCTGGCTGGGTTCAATTCTACACAAAATGGTCACCCTCCCCTGAAGGTACCGACTCTTTCTGGGTTCAGTTATACACTCACTGGTTCTCCTCCCCTTCACGTATTGACTCTGGCTGGGCTCAGTTCTGCATTCACTGGTTCCTCTCCCCTGAAGGTGCTGACTCTGGCTGGTTTCAGCTCTACACTCACTGGTTCCCCTCCCCTAAAGGTGCTGACTCTGGCTGGGTTCAGTTCTACACTCACTGGTTCCCCTCCCCTGAAGGTACTGACTCTGGCTGGGTTCAGTGCTACACTCACTGGTTCCCCTCCCCTGAAGGTACTGACTCTGGCTGGGTTCCGTTCTACACTCACTGGTTCCCCTCCCCTGAAGGTACTGACTCTGGCTGGGTTCAGTTCTGCTCTCACTGGTCCCCCCCGCTGAAGGTACTGACTCTGGCTGGGTTCACTTGTACACTGACTGGTTTCCCTCCCCTGAAGGTCTGACTCTGGCTGGGTTCAGTTCTACACTCACTGGTTCCGCTCTCCTGAAGGTGCTGATGGTGGCTGGGTTCAGTTCTACACAAACTGGTCACCCTCCCCTGAAGGTACTGACTCTTTCTGGGTTCAGTTCTACACTCACTGGTTCCCCTCTCCTGAAGGTGCTGACTCTCGCTGGGTTCAGTTCTACACTCACTGGTTCCTCTCCCCTGAAGCTGCTGAATCTGGCTGGTTTCAGTTCTACACTCACTGGTTCCACTCCGCTGAAGGTACTGACTGTGGCTGGCTTCTGTTCTACACTGACTGCTTCCCCTCCCCTGAAGGTCTGACTATGGCTGGGTTCAGTTCTGCACTCACAGGTTCTCCTACCCTGAAGATACTGACTCTGGCTGGTTTCAGTTCTACACTCACTGGTCCCCCTCCCCTGAAGGTCTGACTATGGCTGGGTTCAGTTCTACACTCACAGGTTCCCCTCCCCTGAAGGTCTGACTCTAGCTGGGTTCAGTTCTACACTCACTGGTTCCCCCCGCTGAAGGTACTGACTCTGGCTGGGTTCACTTGTACATTGACTGGTTTCCCTCTCCTTAAGGTCTGACTCTGGCTGGGTTCAGTTCTACACTAACTGGTTCCTCTCCCCTGAAGGTACTGACTCTGGCTGGGTTCAGTTCTACACTCACTGGTTCCGCTCTCCTGAAGGTGCTGATTCTGGCTGGGTTCAGTTCTACACAAACTGGTCACCCTCCACTGAAGGTACTGACTCTTTCTTGGTTCAGTTCTACACTCACTGCTTCCCCTCCCCTGAAGGTACTGACTCTGGCTGAGTTCAGTTCTACACTCACTGGTTCTCCCTCGTGAAGGTACTGACTCTGGCTGGGTTCACTTGTACATTGACTGGTTCCTCTCCCCTGAAGGTGATGACTCTGGCTGGGTTCAGTTCTACACTCACTGGTTCCCCTCCTCCGAGGTACTGACTCTGGCTGGGTTCAGTTCTGCACTCACTGATTCCACTCCCCTGAGATACTGACTCTGGCTGGGTTCAGTTCTACAGTCACTGATTCTCCTCCCCTAAAGGTACTGACTCTGGCTGGTTTCAGTTCTACACACAGTGGTTCCCTTCCCCTGAAGGTACTGACTCTGGCTGGGTTCAGTTCCACACTCACAGGTTCCGCTCCGCTGAAGGTACTGACTCTGGCTGGTTTCAGTTCTACACACAGTGGTTCCCCTCCCCTGAAGGTACTGACTCTGGCTGGGTTCAGTTCTACAATCACAGGTTCCCCTCCCCTGAAGGTACTGACTCTGGCTTGTTCAGTTCTACACTCACTGGTTCCCCTCCCCTGAAGATACTGACTCTGGCCGGGTTCAGTTCTACATTCACTGGCTCACCCCCCTGAAGGTACTGACTCTGGCTGGGTTCAGTTCTACACTCACTGGTTCCCTCCCCTGAAGGTGCTGACTGTGGCTGGGTTCAGTTCTACACTAAGTGGCTTCCCTCCCCTGAAGGTGCTGACTGTGGCTGGGTTCAGTTCTACACTCACTGGTTCCCCTCCCCTGAAGGCCTGACTGTGGCTGGGTTCAGTTCTCCACTCACTGGTTGCACTACCCTGAAGGTGCTGAAACAGGCTGGTTTCAGTTCCACACTCACTGGTTCCTCTCCACTGAAGGTGCTGACTCTGGCTGGGTTCAGTTATACACTCACTGCTTCCCCTCACGTGAAGGTTCTGACTCTGGCTGGGTTCAGTTCCACACTCACTGGTCCCCCTCCCCTGAAGGTCTGACTATGGCTGGGTTCAGTTCTACACTCACAGGTTCCCCTCCCCTGAAGGTCTGACTCTTGCTGGGTTCAGTTCTACACTCACTGGTTCTCCTCCCCTTAATGTACTGACTCTGGCTGGGTTCAGTTCTGCTCTCACTGGTTGCACTCTGCTGAAGGTACTGACTCTGGCTGTGCTCAGTTCTACATTCAGTGGTTCCCCTCCCCTGAAAGTACTGACTCTGGCTGGGTTCAGTTCTGCACTCACTGGTTCTCCCCCGTTGAGGTACTGACTCTGGCTGGGTTCACTTGTGCATTGACTGGTTTCCCTCCCCTGAAGGTACTGAGTCTGGCTGGGTTCAGTTCTACACTCAGTGGTTCCCCTCCCCTGAAGGTCTGACTCTTGCTGGGTTCAGTTCTACACTCACTGATTCTCCTCCCCTTAACGTACTGACTCTGGCTGGGCTCAGTTCTGCACTCACTGGTTCCTCTCCCCTGAAGGTGCTGACTCTGGCTGGTTTCAGTTCTACACTCACTGGTTCCCCTCCCCTAAAGGTGCTGACTCTGGCTGGGTTCAGTTCTGCACTCACTGGTTCCCCTCCCCTGAAGGTACTGACTCTGGCTGGGTTCAGTGCTACACTCACTGGTTCCCCTCCCCTAAAGGTACTGCATCTGGCTGGGTTCCGTTCTACACTCACTGGTTCCCCTCCCCTGAAGATACTGTCTCTGGCTGGGTTCAGTCCTACACTCACTGGTTCCCCCCGCTGAAGGTACTGACTCTGGCTGGGTTCACTTGTACACTGACTGGTTTCCCCCCCCTGAAGGTCTGACTCTGGCTGGGTTCAGTTCTACACTCACTGGTTCCGCTCTCCTGAAGGTGCTGATTGTGGCTGGGTTCAGTTCTACACAAACTGGTCACCCTCCCCTGAAGGTACTGACTCTGGCTGGTTTCAGTTCTACACTCAGTGGTTCCCCTCCCCTGAAGGTCTGTCTGTGGCTGGGTTCAGTTCTACACTCACTGGTTCTCCTCCACTTAAGGTACTAACTCTGGCTGGGTTCACTTGTACATTGACTGGTTTCCCTCTCCTTAAGGTCTGACTCTGGCTGGGTTCAGTTCTACACTAACTGGTTCCTCTCCCCTGAAGGTACTGACTCTGGCTGGGTTCAGTTCTACACTCACTGGTTCCCCTCCCCTGAAGGTACTGACTCTGGCTGAGTTCAGTTCTACACTCACTGGTTCTCCCTCGTGAAGGTACTGACTCTGGCTGGGTTCACTTGTACATTGACTGGTTCCTCTCCCCTGAAGGTGATGACTCTGGCTGGGTTCAGTTCTACACTCACTGGTTCCCCTCCTCCGAGGTACTGACTCTGGCTGGGTTCAGTTCTGCACTCACTGATTCCACTCCCCTGAGATACTGACTCTGGCTGGGTTCAGTTCTACAGTCACTGATTCTCCTCCCCTAAAGGTACTGACTCTGGCTGGTTTCAGTTCTACACACAGTGGTTCCCTTCCCCTGAAGGTACTGACTCTGGCTGGGTTCAGTTCCACACTCACAGGTTCCGCTCCGCTGAAGGTACTGACTCTGGCTGGTTTCAGTTCTACACACAGTGGTTCCCCTCCCCTGAAGGTACTGACTCTGGCTGGGTTCAGTTCTACAATCACAGGTTCCCCTCCCCTGAAGGTGCTGACTCTGGCTTGGTTCAGTTCTTCACTCACTGGTTCCCCTCCCCTGAAGGTACTGACTCTGGCTTGTTCAGTTCTACACTCACTGGTTCCCCTCCCCTGAAGATACTGACTCTGGCCGGGTTCAGTTCTACATTCACTGGCTCACCCCCCTGAAGGTACTGACTCTGGCTGGGTTCAGTTCTACACTCACTGGTTCCCTCCCCTGAAGGTGCTGACTGTGGCTGGGTTCAGTTCTACACTAAGTGGCTTCCCTCCCCTGAAGGTGCTGACTGTGGCTGGGTTCAGTTCTACACTCACTGGTTCCCCTCCCCTGAAGGCCTGACTGTGGCTGGGTTCAGTTCTCCACTCACTGGTTGCACTACCCTGAAGGTGCTGAAACAGGCTGGTTTCAGTTCCACACTCACTGGTTCCTCTCCCCTGAAGGTGCTGACTCTGGCTGGGTTCAGTTATACACTCACTGCTTCCCCTCACGTGAAGGTTCTGACTCTGGCTGGGTTCAGTTCTACACTCAGTGGTTCCCCTCCCCTGAAGGTCTGACTCTTTCTGGGTTCAGTTCTCCACTCACTGGTTCCCCTCCCCTGAAGGTACTGACTCTGGCTGGGTTCAGTTCTGCTCTCACTGGTCCCCCCCGCTGAAGGTACTGACTCTGGCTGGGTTCATTTGTACACTGACTGGTTTCCCTCCCCTGAAGGTCTGACTCTGGCTGGGTTCAGTTCTACACTCACTGGTTCCGCTCTCCTGAAGGTGCTGATGGTGGCTGGGTTCAGTTCTACACTCACTGGTCCCCCTCCCCTGAAGGTCTGACTATGGCTGGGTTCAGTTCTACACTCACTGGTCCCCCTCCCCTGAAGGTACTGACTCTGGCTGGGTTCAGTTCTACACTCAGTGGTTCCCCTCCCCTGAAGGTCTGACTCTTGCTGGCTTCAGTTCTACACTCACTGGTTCCCCCCTCTGAAGGTACTGACTCTGGCTGGGTTCACTTGTACATTGACTGGTTTCCCTCCCCTGAAGGTCTGACTCAGGCTGGGTTCAGTTCTGCACTAACTGGTTCCTCTCCCCTGAAGGGACTGACTCTGGCTGGGTTCAGTTCTACACTCACTGGTTCCGCTCTCCTGAAGGTGCTGATTCTGGCTGGGTTCAGTTCTACACAAACTGGTCACCCTCCACTGAAGGTACTGACTCTTTCTTGGTTCAGTTCTACACTCACTGGTTCCCCTCCCCTGAAGGTACTGACTCTGGCTGGGTTCAGTTCTACACTCACTGGTTCCCCTCCCCTGAAGGTACTGACTCTGGCTGGGTTCAGTTCTACACTCACTGGTTCTCCCTTGTGAAGGTACTGACTCTGGCTGGGTTCACTTGTACATTGACTGGTTTCCGTCCCCTGAAGATCTGACTCTGGCTGGGTTCAGTTCTACACTCGCCGGTTCTTCTCCCCTGAAGGTGATGACTCTGGCTGGGTTCAGTTCTACACTCACTGGTTCTCCTCCCTTGAAGGTACTGACTCTGGCTGGGTTCAGTTGTGCTCTCACTGGTTGCCCTCCCCTGAAGGTCTGACTATGGCTGGGTTCAGTTCTACACTCACTGGTTCCCCTCCCCTGAAGGTACTGACTCTGGCTGGGTTCAGTTCTACACTCACTGGTTCCCCTCCCCTGAAAGTACTGACTCTGGCTGGGTTCAGTTCAACACTCACTGGTTCTCCCTCGTGAAGGTACTGACTCTGGCTGGGTTCACTTGTACATTGACTGGTTTCCGTCCCCTGAAGATCTGACTCTGGCTGGGTTCAGTTCTACACTCGCTGGTTCTTCTCCCCTGAAGGTGATGACTCTGGCCGGGTTCAGTTCTACATTCACTGGCTCCCCCCCTGAAGGTACTGACTCTGGCTGGGTTCAGTTCTACACTCACTAGTTCCCTCCCCTGAAGGTGCTGACTGTGGCTGGGTTCAGTTCTACACTCAGTGGCTTCCCTCCCCTGAAGGTGCTGACTGTGGCTGGGTTCAGTTCTACACTCACTGGTTCCCCTCCCCTGAAGGCCTGACTGTGGCTGGGTTCAGTTCTCCACTCACTGGTTGTACTACCCTGAAGGTGCTGAAACAGGCTGGTTTCAGTTCCACACTCACTGGTTCCTCTCCCCTGAAGGTGCTGACTCTGGCTGGGTTCAGTTCTACACTCACTGATTCCCCTCCCCTGAAGGTGCTGACTCTGGCTGGGTTCAGTTCTACACTAAATAGTTCCTCTCCCCTGAAGGTACTGACTCTGGCTGGGTTCAGTTCTACACTCAATGGTTCCGCTCTCCTGAAAGTGCTGACTATGGCTGGGTTCAGTTCTACACTCACAGGTTCCCCTCCCCTGAAGGTCTGACTCTTGCTGGGTTCAGTTCTACACTCACTGGTTCTCCTCCCCTTAATGTACTGACTCTGGCTGGGTTCAGTTCTGCTCTCACTGGTTGCACTCTGCTGAAGGTGCTGACTCTGGCTGGGTTCAGTTCCACACTCACTGGTCCCCCTCCCCTGAAGGTCTGACTATGGCTGGGTTCAGTTCTGCTCTCACTGGTCACCCTCCCCTGAAGGTACTGACTCTTTCTGGGTTCAGTTCTACACTCACTGGTTCTCCGCCCGTTAAGGTACTGACTCTGGCTGTGCTCAGTTCTACATTCAGTGGTTCTCCTCCCCTGAAAGTACTGACTCTGGCTGGGTTCAGTTCTGCACTCACTGGTTCTCCCCCGTTAAGGTACTGACTCTGGCTGGGTTCACTTGTGCATTGACTGGTTCCCCTCCCCTGAAGGTACTGACTCCGGCTGGGTTCAGTTCTGCTCTCACTGGTCACCCTCCCCTGAAGGTACTGACTCTTTCTGGGTTCAGTTCTACACTCACTGGTTCTCCGCCCGTTAAGGTACTGACTCTGGCTGTGCTCAGTTCTACATTCAGTGGTTCTCCTCCCCTGAAAGTACTGACTCTGGCTGGGTTCAGTTCTGCACTCACTGGTTCTCCCCCGTTAAGGTACTGACTCTGGCTGGGTTCACTTGTGCATTGACTGGTTTCCCTTCCCTGAAGGTACTGACTCTGGCTGGGTTCAGTTCTACACTCAGTGGTTCCCCTCCCCTGAAGGTCTGACTCTTGCTGGGTTCAGTTCTACACTCACTGATTCTCCTTCCCTTAACGTACTGACTCTGGCTGGGCTCAGTTCTGCACTCACTGGTTCCTCTCCCCTGAAGGTGCTGACTCTGGCTGGTTTCAGTTCTACACTCACTGGTTCCCCTCCCCTAAAGGTGCTGACTCTGGCTGGGTTCAGTTCTGCACTCACTGGTTCCCCTCCCCTGAAGGTACTGACTCTGGCTGGGTTCAGTGCTACACTCACTGGTTCCCCTCCCCTAAAGGTACTGACTCTGGCTGGGTTCCGTTCTACACTCACTGGTTCCCCTCCCCTGAAGATCCTGTCTCTGGCTGGGTTCAGTCCTACACTCACTGGTTCCCCCCGCTGAAGGTACTGACTCTGGCTGGGTTCACTTGTACACTGACTGGTTTCCCCCCCCTGAAGGTCTGACTCTGGCTGGGTTCAGTTCTACACTCACTGGTTCCGCTCTCCTGAAGGTGCTGATTGTGGCTGGGTTCAGTTCTACACAAACTGGTCACCCTCCCCTGAAGGTACTGACTGTGGCTGGGTTCAGTTCGACACTCAGTGGTTCCCCTCCCCTGAAGGTCTGTCTGTGGCTGGGTTCAGTTCTACACTCACTGGTTCTCCTCCCCTTAAGGTACTAACTCTGGCTGGGTTCAGTTCTACACTCACTGTTTCCACTCCCCTGAGATACTGACTCTGGTTGGGTTCAGTTCGACACTCACTGGTTCTCCTCCCCTGAAGGTACTGACTCTGGCTGGTTTCAGTTCTACACACAGTGGTTCCCCTCCCCTGAAGGTGCTGACTCTGGCTGGGTTCAGTTCTACACTCACTGGTTCCTCTCCCCTGAAGGTGCTGACTCTGGCTGGGTTCAGTTCTACACTCACAGGTTCCCCTCCCCTGAAGGTACTTACTCTGGCTGGGTTCAGTTCTACACTCACTGGTTCCTCTCCCCTGAAAGTACTGACTCTGGCTGGGTTCAGTTCTACACTCACTGGTTCTCCCTCGTGAAGGTACTGACTCTGGCTGGGTTCACTTGTGCATTGACTGGTTTCCCTCCCCTGAAGGTCTGACTCTGGCTGGGTTCAGTTGTGCTCTCACTGGTTGCCCTCCGCTGAAGGTGCTGACTCAGGCTGGGTTCAGTTCTGCACTCACTGCTTCCCCTCCCCTAAAGGTGCTGACTCTGGCTGGGTTCAGTTCTTCACTCACTGGTTCACCTCCCCTGAAGGTACTGACTCTGGCTGGGTTCAGTTCTGCTCTCAGTGGTTGCCCTCCGCTGAAGGTGATGACTCAGGCTGGGTTCAGTTCTGCACTCACTGCTTCCCTTCCCCTAAAGGTGCTGACTCTGGCTGGGTTCAGTTCTTCACTCACTGGTTCCCCTCCTCCGAGGTACTGACTCTGGCTGGGTTCAGTTCTGCACTCACTGATTCCGCTCCCCTGAAGGTGCTGACTCTGGATGGGTTCAGTTCTACACTCACTGGTTCCCTCCTCTGAAGTTGCTGACTCTGGCTGGGTTCAGTTCTGCAATCACTGGTTCCCCTCCCCTGAAGTTGCTGACTCTGGCTTGGTCCAGTTCTTCACTCACTGGTTCCCCTCCCCTGAAGGTACTGACTCTGGCTTGTTCAGTTCTACACTCACTGGTTCCCCTCCCCTGAAGATACTGACTCTGGCCGGGTTCAGTTCTACATTCACTGGCTCCCCCCCTGAAGGTACTGACTCTGGCTGGGTTCAGTTCTACACTCACTAGTTCCCTCCCCTGAAGGTGCTGACTTTGGCTGGGTTAAGTTCTACACTCAGTGGCTTCCCTCCCCTGAAGGTGCTGACTGTGGCTGGGTTCAGTTCTACACTCACTGGTTCCCCTCCCCTGAAGGCCTGACTGTGGCTGGGTTCAGTTCTCCACTCACTGGTTGCACTACCCTGAAGGTGCTGAAACAGGCTGGTTTCAGTTCCACACTCACTGGTTCCTCTCCCCTGAAGGTGCTGACTCTGGCTGGGTTCAGTTCTACACTCACTGATTCCCCTCCCCTGAAGGTGCTGACTCTGGCTGGGTTCAGTTCTACACTAAATAGTTCCTCTCCCCTGAAGGTACTGACTCTGGCTGGGTTCAGTTCTACACTCAATGGTTCCGCTCTCCTGAAAGTGCTAACTCTGGCTGGGTTCAGTTCTAGACTAACTGGTCACCCTCCCCTGAAGGTACTGACTCTTTCTGGGTTCAGTTATACACTCACTGCTTCCCCTCACGTGAAGGTTCTGACTCTGGCTGGGTTCAGTTCCACACTCACTGGTCCCCCTCCCCTGAAGGTCTGACTATGGCTGGGTTCAGTTCTACACTCACAGGTTCCCCTCCCCTGAAGGTCTGACTCTTGCTGGGTTCAGTTCTACACTCACTGGTTCTCCTCCCCTTAATGTACTGACTCTGGCTGGGTTCAGTTCTGCTCTCACTGGTTGCACTCTGCTGAAGGTGCTGACTCTGGCTGGGTTCAGTTCTACACTCACTGGTTCCGCTCTCCTGAAGGTGCTGATTCTGGCTGGTTTCAATTCTACACAAACTGGTCACCCTCCCCTGAAGGTACTGACTCTTTCTGGGTTCAGTTCTACACTCACTGGTTCTCCGCCCGTTAAGGTACTGACTTTGGCTGTGCTCAGTTCTACATTCAGTGGTTCCCCTCCCCTGAAAGTACTGACTCTGGCTGGGTTCAGTTCTGCACTCACTGGTTCTCCCCCGTTAAGGTACTGACTCTGGCTGGGTTCACTTGTGCATTGACTGGTTTCCCTCCCCTGAAGGTCTGACTCTGGCTGGGTTCAGTTCTACACACAGTGGTTCCCCTCCCCTGAAGGTACTGACTCTGGCTGGGTTCAGTTCTCCACTCACTGGTTCCGCTCTCCTGAAGGTGCTGACTCTGGCTGGGTTCAGTTCTACACTCACTGGTCCCCCTCCCCTGAAGGTCTGACTATGGCTGGGTTCAGTTGTACACTCACAGGTTCCCCTCCCCTGAAGGTACTGACTCTGGCTGGGTTCAGTTCTACACTCAGTGGTTCCCCTCCCCTGAAGGTCTGACTCTTGCTGGCTTCAGTTCTACACTCACTGGTTCCCCCCTCTGAAGGTACTGACTCTGGCTGGGTTCACTTGTACATTGACTGGTTTCCGTCCCCTGAAGATCTGACTCTGGCTGGGTTCAGTTCTACACTCGCTGGTTCTGCTCCCCTGAAGGTGATGACTCTGGCTGGGTTCAGTTCTACACTCACTGGTTCTCCTCCCCTGAAGGTACTGACTCTGGCTGGGTTCAGTTGTGCTCTCACTGGTTGCCCTCCCCTGAAGGTCTGACTATGGCTGGGTTCAGTTCTACACTCACTGGTTCCCCTCCCCTGAAGGTACTGACTCTGGCTGGGTTCAGTTCTACACTCACTGGTTCCCCTCCCCTCAAAGTACTGACTCTGGCTGGGTTCAGTTCTGCACTCACTGATTCCGCTCCCCTGAAGGTGCTGACTCTGGATGGGTTCAGTTCAACACTCACTGGTTCCCTCCTCTGAAGTTGCTGACTCTGGCTGGGTTCAGTTCTGCAATCACTGGTTCCCCTCCCCTGAAGCTGCTGACTCTGGCTTGGTCCAGTTCTTCACTCACTGGTTCCCCTCCCCTGAAGGTACTGACTCTGGCTTGTTCAGTTCTACACTCACTGGTTCCCCTCCCCTGAAGGCCTGACTGTGGCTGGGTTCAGTTCTCCACTCACTGGTTGCACTACCCTGAAGGTGCTGAAACAGGCTGGTTTCAGTTCCACACTCACTGGTTCCTCTCCCCTGAAGGTGCTGACTCTGGCTGGGTTCAGTTCTACACTCACTGATTCCCCTCCCCTGAAGGTGCTGACTCTGGCTGGGTTCAGTTCTACACTAAATAGTTCCTCTCCCCTGAAGGTACTGACTCTGGCTGGGTTCAGTTCTACACTCAATGGTTCCGCTCTCCTGAAAGTGCTAACTCTGGCTGGGTTCAGTTCTACACTAACTGGTCACCCTCCCCTGAAGGTACTGACTCTTTCTGGGTTCAGTTATACACTCACTGCTTCCCCTCACGTGAAGGTTCTGACTCTGGCTGGGTTCAGTTCCACACTCACTGGTCCCCCTCCCCTGAAGGTCTGACTATGGCTGGGTTCAGTTCTACACTCACAGGTTCCCCTCCCCTGAAGGTCTGACTCTTGCTGGGTTCAGTTCTACACTCACTGGTTCTCCTCCCCTTAATGTACTGACTCTGGCTGGGTTCAGTTCTGCTCTCACTGGTTGCACTCTGCTGAAGGTGCTGACTCTGGCTGGGTTCAGTTCTACACTCACTGGTTCCGCTCTCCTGAAGGTGCTGATTCTGGCTGGTTTCAATTCTACACAAACTGGTCACCCTCCCCTGAAGGTACTGACTCTTTCTGGGTTCAGTTCTACACTCACTGGTTCTCCGCCCGTTAAGGTACTGACTCTGGCTGTGCTCAGTTCTACATTCAGTGGTTCCCCTCCCCTGAAAGTACTGACTCTGGCTGGGTTCAGTTCTGCACTCACTGGTTCTCCCCCGTTAAGGTACTGACTCTGGCTGGGTTCACTTGTGCATTGACTGGTTTCCCTCCCCTGAAGGTCTGACTCTGGCTGGGTTCAGTTCTACACTCGCTGGTTCCCCTCCCCTGAAGGTGATGACTCTGGCTGGGTTCAGTTCTACACTCACTGGTCCCCCTCCCCTGAAGGTCTGACTGTGGCTGGGTTCAGTTCTACACTCACAGGTTCCCCTCCCTGAAGGTACTGACTCTGGCTGGGTTCAGTTCTACACTCAGTGGTTCCCCTCCCCTGAAGGTCTGACTCTTGCTGGGTTCAGTTCTACACTCACTGATTCTCCTCCCCTTAACGTACTGACTCTGGCTGGGCTCAGTTCTGCACTCACTGGTTCCTCTCCCCTGAAAGTGCTGACTCTGGCTGGTTTCAGTTCTACACTCACTGGTTCCCCTCCCCTAAAGGTGCTGACTCTGGCTGGGTTCAGTTCTGCACTCACTGGTTCCCCTCCCCTGAAGGTACTGACTCTGGCTGGGTTCAGTGCTACACTAACTGGTTCCCCTCTCCTAAAGGTACTGACTCTGGCTGGGTTCCGTTCTACACTCACTGGTTCCCCTCCCCTGAAGATACTGTCTCTGGCTGGGTTCAGTCCTACACTCACTGGTTCCCCCCGCTGAAGGTACTGACTCTGGCTGGGTTCACTTGTACACTGACTGGTTTCCCCCCCCTGAAGGTCTGACTCTGGCTGGGTTCAGTTCTACACTCACTAGTTCCGCTCTCCTGAAGGTGCTGATTGTGGCTGGGTTCAGTTCTACACAAACTGGTCACCCTCCCCTGAAGGTACTGACTGTGGCTGGGTTCAGTTCTACACTCAGTGGTTCCCCTTCCCTGAAGGTCTGACTCTTGCTGGGTTCAGTTCTACACTCACTGGTTCTCCTCCCCTTAAGGTACTAACTCTGGCTGGGTTCAGTTCTACACTCACTGGTTCCCCTCCCCTGAAGGCCTGACTGTGGCTGGGTTCAGTTCTCCACTCACTGGTTGCACTACCCTGAAGGTGCTGAAACAGGCTGGTTTCAGTTCCACACTCACTGGTTCCTCTCCCCTGAAGGTGCTGACGCTGGCTGGGTTCAGTTCTACACTCACTGATTCCCCTCCCCTGAAGGTGCTGACTCTGGCTGGGTTCAGTTCTACACTAAATAGTTCCTCTCCCCTGAAGGTACTGACTCTGGCTGGGTTCAGTTCTACACTCAATGGTTCCGCTCTCCTGAAAGTGCTAACTCTGGCTGGGTTCAGTTCTACACTAACTGGTCACCCTCCCCTGAAGGTACTGACTCTTTCTGGGTTCAGTTATACACTCACTGCTTCCCCTCACGTGAAGGTTCTGACTCTGGCTGGGTTCAGTTCCACACTCACTGGTCCCCCTCCCCTGAAGGTCTGACTATGGCTGGGTTCAGTTCTACACTCACAGGTTCCCCTCCCCTGAAGGTCTGACTCTTGCTGGGTTCAGTTCTACACTCACTGGTTCTCCTCCCCTTAATGTACTGACTCTGGCTGGGTTCAGTTCTGCTCTCACTGGTTGCACTCTGCTGAAGGTGCTGACTCTGGCTGGGCTCAGTTCTGCACTCACTGGTTCCTCTCCCCTGAAGGTGCTGACTCTGGCTGGTTTCAGTTCTACACTCACTGGTTCCCCTCCCCTGAAGGTGCTGACTCTGGCTGGGTTCAGTTCTGCACTCACTGGTTCCCCTCCCCTGAAGGTACTGACTCTGGCTGGGTTCAGTGCTACACTAACTGGTTCCCCTCTCCTAAAGGTACTGACTCTGGCTGGGTTCCGTTCTACACTCACTGGTTCCCCTCCCCTGAAGATACTGTCTCTGGCTGGGTTCAGTCCTACACTCACTGGTTCCCCCCGCTGAAGGTACTGACTCTGGCTGGGTTCACTTGTACACTGACTGGTTTCCCCCCCCTGAAGGTCTGACTCTGGCTGGGTTCAGTTCTACACTCACTAGTTCCGCTCTCCTGAAGGTGCTGATTGTGGCTGGATTCAGTTCTACACAAACTGGTCACCCTCCCCTGAAGGTACTGACTGTGGCTGGGTTCAGTTCTACACTCACTGCTTCCCCTCACGTGAAGGTTCTGACTCTGGCTGGGTTCAGTTCCACACTCACTGGTCCCCCTCCCCTGAAGGTCTGACTATGGCTGGGTTCAGTTCTACACTCAGTGGTTCCCCTCCCGTGAAGGTCTGACTCTTTCTGGCTTCAGTTCTACACTCACTGGTTCTCCGCCCGTTAAGGTACTGACTCTGGCTGGGCTCAGTTCTACACTCACTGATTCCCCTCCCCTGAAGGTGCTGACTCTGGCTGGGTTCAGTTCTACACTAAATAGTTCCTCTCCCCTGAAGGTACTGACTCTGGCTGGGTTCAGTTCTACACTCAATGGTTCCGCTCTCCTGAAAGTGCTGACTCTGGCTGGGTTCAGTTCTACACTAACTGGTCACCCTCCCCTGAAGGTACTGACTCTTTCTGGGTTCAGTTCTACACTCACTGCTTCCCCTCACGTGAAGGTTCTGACTCTGGCTGGGTTCAGTTCCACACTCACTGGTCCCCCTCCCCTGAAGGTCTGACTATGGCTGGGTTCAGTTCTACACTCACAGGTTCCCCTCCCCTGAAAGTCTGACTCTTGCTGGGTTCAGTTCTACACTCACTGGTTCTCCTCCCCTTAATGTACTGACTCTGGCTGGGTTCAGTTCTGCTCTCACTGGTTGCACTCTGCTGAAGGTGCTGACTCTGGCTGGGTTCAGTTCCACACTCACTGGTCCCCCTCCCCTGAAGGTCTGACTATGGCTGGGTTCAGTTCTGCTCTCACTGCTCACCCTCCCCTGAAGGTACTGACTCTTTCTGGGTTCAGTTCTACACTCACTGGTTCTCCGCCCGTTAAGGTACTGACTCTGGCTGTGCTCAGTTCTACATTCAGTGGTTCCCCTCCCCTGAAAGTACTGACTCTGGCTGGGTTCAGTTCTGCACTCACTGGTTCTCCCCCGTTAAGGTACTGACTCTGGCTGGGTTCACTTGTGCATTGACTGGTTTCCCTCCCCTGAAGGTACTGACTCTGGCTGGGTTCAGTTCTACACTCAGTGGTTCCCCTCCCCTGAAGGTCTGACTCTTGCTGGGTTCAGTTCTACACTCACTGATTCTCCTCCCCTTAACGTACTGACTCTGGCTGGGCTCAGTTCTGCACTCACTGGTTCCTCTCCCCTGAATGTGCTGACTCTGGCTGGTTTCAGTTCTACACTCACTGGTTCCCCTCCCCTAAAGGTACTGACTCTGGCTGGGTTCTGTTCTACACTCACTGGTTCCCCTCCCCTGAAGATACTGTCTCTGGCTGGGTTCAGTCCTACACTCACTGGTTCCCCCCGCTGAAGGTACTGACTCTGGCTGGGTTCACTTGTACACTGACTGGTTTCCCCCCCCTGAAGGTCTGACTCTGGCTGGGTTCAGTTCTACACTCACTGGTTCCGCTCTCCTGAAGGTGCTGATTGTGGCTGGGTTCAGTTCTACACAAACTGGTCACCCTCCCCTGAAGGTACTGACTCTGGCTGGGTTCAGTTCTACACTCAGTGGTTCCCCTCCCCTGAAGGTCTGTCTGTGGCTAGGTTCAGTTCTACACTCACTGGTTCTCCTCCCCTTAAGGTACTAACTCTGGCTGGGTTCAGTTCTACACTCACTGGTTCCACTCCCCTGAGATACTGACTCTGGTTGGGTTCAGTTCGACACTCACTGGTTCTCCTCCCCTGAAGGTGCTGACTCTGGCTGGGTTCAGTTCTACACTGACTGGTTCCCCTCCCCTAAATGTACTGACTCTGGCTGGGTTCAGTTCTACACTCACTGGTTCCTCTCCCCTGAAGGTGCTGACTCTGGCTGGGTTCAGTTCTACACTAACTGGTCACCCTCCCCTGAAGGTACTGACTCTTTCTGGGTTCAGTTCTACACTCACTGCTTCCCCTCACGTGAAGGTTCTGACTCTGGCTGGGTTCAGTTCCACACTCACTGGTCCCCCTCCCCTGAAGGTCTGACTATGGCTGGGTTCAGTTCTACACTCACAGGTTCCCCTCCCCTGAAGGTACTGACTCTGGCTGGGTTCAGTTCTACACTCACTGGTTCCTCTCCCCTGAAAGTACTGACTCTGGCTGGGTTCAGTTCTGCACTCACTGGTTCTCCCTCGTGAAGGTACTGACTCTGGCTGGGTTCACTTGTGCATTGACTGGTTTCCCTCCCCTGAAGGTCTGACTCTGGCTGGGTTCAGTTCTACACTCGCTGGTTCCCCTCCCCTGAAGGTGATGACTCTGGCTGGGTTCAGTTCTACACTCAGTGGTTCCCCTCCCGTGAAGGTCTGACTCTTTCTGGCTTCAGTTCTACACTCACTGGTTCTCCGCCCGTTAAGGTACTGACTCTGTCTGGGCTCAGTTCTACACTCACTGGTTCCCCTCCCCTAAAGGTACTGACTCTGGCTGGGTTCCGTTCTACACTCACTGGTTCCCCTCCCCTGAAGATACTGTCTCTGGCTGGGTTCAGTCCTACACTCACTGGTTCCCCCCGCTGAAGGTACTGACTTTGGCTGGGTTCACTTGTACACTGACTGGTTTCCCCCCCCTGAAGGTCTGACTCTGGCTGGCTTCGGTTCTACACTGACTGCTTCCCCTCCTCTGCAAGTCTGTCTGTGGCTGGGTTCAGTTCCACACTCACTGGTCCCCCTCCCCTGAAGGTCTGACTGGCTGGGTTCAGTTCTACACTCACTGGTTCTCCTCCCCTTAAGGTACTAACTCTGGCTGGGTTCAGTTCTACACTCACTGGTTCCACTCCCCTGAGATACTGACTCTGGTTGGGTTCAGTTCTACACTCACTGGTTCTCCTCCCCTAAAGGTACTGACTCTGGCTGGTTACAGTTCTACACTCAGTGGTTCCCCTCCCGTGAAGGTCTGACTCTTTCTGGCTTCAGTTCTACACTCACTGGTTCTCCGCCCGTTAAGGTACTGACTCTGGCTGGGCTCAGTTCTACACTCACTGGTTCCCCTCCCCTGAAAGTTCTGACTCTGGCTGGGTTCAGTTCTGCACTCACTGGTTCTCCCCCGTGAAGGTACTGACTCTGGCTGGGTTCACTTGTGCATTGACTGGTTTCCCTCCCCTGAAGGTCTGACTATGGCTGGGTTCAGTTCTACACTCACTCGTTCCCCTCCCCTAAAGGTACTGACTCTGGCTGGTTTCAGTTCTACACACAGTGGTTCCCCTCCCCTGAAGGTACTGACTCTGGCTGGGTTCAGTTCTACACTCACTGGTTCTCCTCCTTTAAGGTACTGACTGAGGCTGGGTTCAGTTCTACACTCACTGGTTCCTCTCCCCTGAAGTTGCTGACTCTGGCTGGTTTCAGTTCTACACACACTGGTTCCCCTCCCCTAAAGGTGCTGACTCTGGCTGGGTTCAGTTCTACACTCACTGGTTCCCCTCCCCTGAAGGTACTGACTCTGGCTGGGTTCAGTTCTGCATATGATGGTTCCCCTCCCCTGAAGGTGATGACTCTGGCTGGATTCAGTTCTACACTCACTGCTTCCCCTCCCCTGAAGGTGCTGACTCTGGCTGGGTTCAGTTCTCCACTCACTGGTCCCCCTCCCCTGAAGGTCTGACTATGGCTGGGTTCAGTTCTGCACTCACAGGTTCCCCTCCCCTGAAGGTACTGACTCTTGCTGGCTTCAGTTCTACACTCACTGGTTCCCCCCTCTGAAGGTACTGACTCTGGCTGGGTTCACTTGTACATTGACTGGTTTCCCTCCCCTGAAGGTCTGACTCAGGCTGGGTTCAGTTCTGCACTAACTGGTTCCTCTCCCCTGAAGGTACTGACTCTGGCTGGGTTCAGTTCTGCACTCACTGGTTCCGCTCTCCTGAAGGTGCTGATTCTGGCTGGGTTCAGTTCTACACAAACTGGTCACCCTCCACTGAAGGTACTGACTCTTTCTTGGTTCAGTTCTACACTCACTGGTTCCCCTCCCCTGAAGGTACTGACTCTGGCTGGGTTCAGTTCTACACTCACTGGTTCCCCTCCCCTGAAGGTACTGACTCTGGCTGGGTTCAGTTCTACACTCACTGGTTCTCCCTCGTGAAGGTACTGACTCTGGCTGGGTTCACTTGTACATTGACTGGTTTCCCTCCCCTGAAGATCTGACTCTGGCTGGGTTCAGTTCTACACTCGCTGGTTCCCCTCCCCTGAAGGTGATGACTCTGGCTGGGTTCAGTTCTGCACTCACTGGTCCCCCTCCCCTGATGGTCTATGGCTGGGTTCAGTTCTACATTCACAGGTTCCCCTCCCCTGAAGGTACTGACTCTGGCTGGGTTCAGTTCGACACTCAGTGGTTCCCCTCCCGTGAAGGTCTGACTCTTGCTGGGTTCAGTTCTACACTCACTGATTCTCCTCCCCTTAACGTACTGACTCTGGCTGGGCTCAGTTCTACACTCACTGGTTCCTCTCCCCTGAAGGTGCTGACTCTGGCTGGGTTCAGTTCTACACTAACTGGTCACCCTCCCCTGAAGGTACTGACTCTTTCTGGGTTCAGTTCTACACTCACTGCTTCCCCTCACGTGAAGGTTCTGACTCTGGCTGGGTTCAGTTCCACACTCACTGGTCCCCCTCCCCTGAAGGTCTGACTATGGCTGGGTTCAGTTCTACACTCACAGGTTCCCCTCCCCTGAAGGTACTGACTCTGGCTGGGTTCAGTTCTACACTCACTGGTTCCTCTCCCCTGAAAGTACTGACTCTGGCTGGGTTCAGTTCTGCACTCACTGGTTCTCCCTCGTGAAGGTACTGACTCTGGCTGGGTTCAGTTCTACACTCACTGGTTCTCCGCCCGTTAAGGTACTGACTCTGTCTGGGCTCAGTTCTACACTCACTGGTTCCCCTCCCCTAAAGGTACTGACTCTGGCTGGGTTCCGTTCTACACTCACTGGTTCCCCTCCCCTGAAGATACTGTCTCTGGCTGGGTTCAGTCCGACACTCACTGGTTCCCCCCGCTGAAGGTACTGACTTTGGCTGGGTTCACTTGTACACTGACTGGTTTCCCCCCCCTGAAGGTCTGACTCTGGCTGGCTTCGGTTCTACACTCACTGGTTCCGCTCTCCTGAAGGTGCTGATTCTGGCTGGTTTCAATTCTACACAAACTGGTCACCCTCCCCTGAAGGTCTGACTCTTGCTGGGTTCAGTTCTACACTCACTGGTTCTCCTCCCCTTAATGTACTGACTCTGGCTGGGTTCAGTTCTACACTCGCTGGTTCCCCTCCCCTGAAGGTGATGACTCTGGCTGGGTTCAGTTCTACACTCACTGGTCCCCCTCCCCTGAAGGTCTGACTGTGGCTGGGTTCAGTTCTACACTCACAGGTTCCCCTCCCCTGAAGGTACTGACTCTGGCTGGGTTCAGTTCTACACTCAGTGGTTCCCCTCCCCTGAAGGTCTGACTCTTGCTGGGTTCAGTTCTACACTCACTGGTTCCCCTCCCCTAAAGGTGCTGACTCTGGCTGGGTTCAGTTCTGCACTCACTGGTTCCCCTCCCCTGAAGATACTGTCTCTGGCTGGGTTCAGTCCTACACTCACTGGTTCCCCCCGCTGAAGGTACTGACTCTGGCTGGGTTCACTTGTACACTGACTGGTTTCCCCCCCCTGAAGGTCTGACTCTGGCTGGGTTCAGTTCTACACTCACTAGTTCCGCTCTCCTGAAGGTGCTGATTGTGGCTGGGTTCAGTTCTACACAAACTGGTCACCCTCCCCTGAAGGTACTGACTGTGGCTGGGTTCAGTTCGACACTCACTGGTTCTCCTCCCCTAAAGGTACTGACTCTGGCTGGTTTCAGTTCTACACACAGTGGTTCCCCTCCCCTGAAGGTGCTGACTCTGGCTGGGTTCAGTTCTACACTGACTGGTTCCCCTCCCCTAAAGGTACTGACTCTGGCTGGGTTCAGTTCTACACTCACTGGTTCCTCTCCCCTGAAGGTGCTGACTCTGGCTGGGTTCAGTTCTACACTAACTGGTCACCCTCCCCTGAAGGTACTGACTCTTTCTGGGTTCAGTTCTACACTCACTGCTTCCCCTCACGTGAAGGTTCTGACTCTGGCTGGGTTCAGTTCCACACTCACTGGTCCCCCTCCCCTGAAGGTCTGACTATGGCTGGGTTCAGTTCTACACTCAGTGGTTCCCCTCCCGTGAAGGTCTGACTCTTTCTGGCTTCAGTTCTACACTCACTGGTTCTCCGCCCGTTAAGGTACTGACTCTGGCTGGGCTCAGTTCTACACTCACTGATTCCCCTCCCCTGAAGGTGCTGACTCTGGCTGGGTTCAGTTCTACTCTAAATAGTTCCTCTCCCCTGAAGGTACTGACTCTGGCTGGGTTCAGTTCTACACTCAATGGTTCCGCTCTCCTGAAAGTGCTGACTCTGGCTGGGTTCAGTTCTACACTAACTGGTCATCCTCCCCTGAAGGTACTGACTCTTTCTGGGTTCAGTTATACACTCACTGCTTCCCCTCACGTGAAGGTTCTGACTCTGGCTGGGTTCAGTTCCACACTCACTGGTCCCCCTCCCCTGAAGGTCTGACTATGGCTGGGTTCAGTTCTACACTCACAGGTTCCCCTCCCCTGAAAGTCTGACTCTGGCTGGGTTCAGTTCTGCTCTCACTGGTTGCACTCTGCTGAAGGTGCTGACTCTGGCTGGGTTCAGTTCCACACTCACTGGTCCCCCTCCCCTGAAGGTACTGACTCTTTCTGGGTTCAGTTCTACACTCACTGGTTCTCCGCCCGTTAAGGTACTGACTCTGGCTGTGCTCAGTTCTACATTCAGTGGTTCCCCTCCCCTGAAAGTACTGACTCTGGCTGGGTTCAGTTCTGCACTCACTGGTTCTCCCCCGTTAAGGTACTGACTCTGGCTGGGTTCACTTGTGCATTGACTGGTTTCCCTCCCCTGAAGGTACTGACTCTGGCTGGGTTCAGTTCTACACTCAGTGGTTCCCCTCCCCTGAAGGTCTGACTCTTGCTGGGTTCAGTTCTACACTCACTGATTCTCCTCCCCTTAATGTACTGACTCTGGCTGGGCTCAGTTCTGCACTCACTGGTTCCTCTCCCCTGAATGTGCTGACTCTGGCTGGTTTCAGTTCTACACTCACTGGTTCCCCTCCCCTAAAGGTGCTGACTCTCGCTGGGTTCAGTTCTGCACTCACTGGTTCCCCTCCCCTGAAGGTACTGACTCTGGCTGGGTTCAGTGCTACACTCACTGGTTCCCCTCCCCTAAAGGTACTGATTCTGGCTGGGTTCCGTTCTACACTCACTGGTTCCCCTCCCCTGAAGATACTGTCTCTGGCTGGGTTCAGTCCTACACTCACTGGTTCCCCCCGCTGAAGGTACTGACTCTGGCTGGGTTCACTTGTACACTGACTGGTTTCTCCCCCCTGAAGGTCTGACTCTGGCTGGGTTCAGTTCTACACTCACTGGTTCCGCTCTCCTGAAGGTGCTGATTGTGGCTGGGTTCAGTTCTACACAAACTGGTCACCCTCCCCTGAAGGTACTGACTCTGGCTGGGTTCAGTTCTACACTCAGTGGTTCCCCTCCCCTGAAGGTCTGTCTGTGGCTGGGTTCAGTTCTACACTCACTGGTTCTCCTCCCCTTAAGGTACTAACTCTGGCTGGGTTCAGTTCTACACTCACTGGTTCCACTCCCCTGAGATACTGACTCTGGTTGGGTTCAGTTTGACACTCACTGGTTCTCCTCCCCTGAAGGTGCTGACTCTGGCTGGGTTCAGTTCTACACTGACTGGTTCCCCTCCCCTAAATGTACTGACTCTGGCTGGGTTCAGTTCTACACTCACTGGTTCCTCTCCCCTGAAGGTGCTGACTCTGGCTGGGTTCAGTTCTACACTCACTGGTCCCCCTCCCCTGAAGGTCTGACTATGGCTGGGTTCAGTTCTACACTCACAGGTTTCCCTCCCCTGAAGGTCTGACTCTGGCTGGGTTCAGTTCTACACTCGCTGGTTCCCCTCCCCTGAAGGTGATGACTCTGGCTGGGTTCAGTTCTACACTCAGTGGTTCCCCTCCCGTGAAGGTCTGACTCTTTCTGGCTTCAGTTCTACACTCACTGGTTCTCCGCCCGTTAAGGTACTGACTCTGTCTGGGCTCAGTTCTACACTCACTGGTTCCCCTCCCCTAAAGGTACTGACTCTGGCTGGGTTCCGTTCTACACTCACTGGTTCCCCTCCCCTGAAGATACTGTCTCTGGCTGGGTTCAGTCCTACACTCACTGGTTCCCCCCGCTGAAGGTACTGACTTTGGCTGGGTTCACTTGTACACTGACTGGTTTCCCCCCCCTGAAGGTCTGACTCTGGCTGGCTTCGGTTCTACACTGACTGCTTCCCCTCCTCTGCAGGTCTGTCTGTGGCTGGGTTCAGTTCCACACTCACTGGTCCCCCTCCCCTGAAGGTCTGACTATGGCTGGGTTCAGTTCTACACTCACAGGTTCCACTCCCCTGAAGATACTGACTCTGGCTGGGTTCAGTTCTACACTCAGTGGTTCCCCTCCCCTGAAGGTCTGACTCTTGCTGGGTTCAGTTCTACACTCACTGGTTCTCCTCCCCTTAAGGTACTAACTCTGGCTGGGTTCAGTTCTACACTCACTGGTTCCACTCCCCTGGGATACTGACTCTGGTTGGGTTCAGTTCTACACTCACTGGTTCTCCTCCCCTAAAGGTACTGACTCTGGCTGGTTTCAGTTCTACACACAGTGGTTCCCCTCCCCTGAAGGTGCTGACTCTGGCTGGGTTCAGTTCTACACTGACTGGTTCCCCTCCCCTAAAGGTACTGACTCTGGCTGGGTTCAGTTCTGCACTCACTGGTTCCTCTCCCCTGAAGGTGCTGACTCTGGCTGGGTTCAGTTCTACACTAACTGGTCACCCTCCCCTGAAGGTACTGACTCTTTCTGGGTTCAGTTCTACACTCACTGCTTCCCCTCACGTGAAGGTTCTGACTCTGGCTGGGTTCAGTTCCACACTCACTGGTCCCCCTCCCCTGAAGGTCTGACTGTGGCTGGGTTCAGTTCTACACTCACAGGTTCCCCTCCCCTGAAGGTACTGACTCTGGCTGGGTTCAGTTCTACACTCACTGGTTCCTCTCCCCTGAAAGTACTGACTCTGGCTGGGTTCAGTTCTGCACTCACTGGTTCTCCCTCGTGAAGGTACTGACTCTGGCTGGGTTCACTCGTGCATTGACTGGTTTCCCTCCCCTGAAGGTCTGAATCTGGCTGGGTTCAGTTCTACACTCGCTGGTTCCCCTCCCCTGAAGGTGATGACTCTGGCTGGTTACAGTTCTACACTCAGTGGTTCCCCTCCCGTGAAGGTCTGACTCTTTCTGGCTTCAGTTCTACACTCACTGGTTCTCCGCCCGTTAAGGTACTGACTCTGGCTGGGCTCAGTTCTACACTCACTGGTTCCCCTCCCCTGAAAGTTCTGACTCTGGCTGGGTTCAGTTCTGCACTCACTGGTTCTCCCCCGTGAAGGTACTGACTCTGGCTGGGTTCACTTGTGCATTGACTGGTTTCCCTCCCCTGAAGGTCTGACTATGGCTGGGTTCAGTTCTACACTCACTCGTTCCCCTCCCCTAAAGGTACTGACTCTGGCTGGTTTCAGTTCTACACACAGTGGTTCCCCTCCCCTGAAGGTACTGACTCTGGCTGGGTTCAGTTCTACACTCACAGGTTCCGCTCCCCTGAAGGTGCTGATTGTGGCTGGCTTCAGTTCTACACAAACTGGTCACCCTCCCCTGAAGGTACTGACTCTGGCTGGGCTCAGTTCTACACTCACTGGTTCTCCTCCTTTAAGGTACTGACTGAGGCTGGGTTCAGTTCTACACTCACTGGTTCCTCTCCCCTGAAGTTGCTGACTCTGGCTGGTTTCAGTTCTACACTCACTGGTTCCCCTCCCCTAAAGGTGCTGACTCTGGCTGGGTTCAGTTCTACACTCACTGGTTCCCCTCCCCTAAAGGTACTGACTCTGGCTGGGTTCAGTTCTGCATATGATGGTTCCCCTCCCCTGAAGGTGATGACTCTGGCTGGATTCAGTTCTACACTCACTGCTTCCCCTCCCCTGAAGGTGCTGACTCTGGCTGGGTTCAGTTCTCCACTCACTGGTCCCCCTCCCCTGAAGGTCTGACTATGGCTGGGTTCAGTTCTACACTCACAGGTTCCCCTCCCCTGAAGGTACTGACTCTTGCTGGCTTCAGTTCTACACTCACTGGTTCCCCCCTCTGAAGGTACTGACTCTGGCTGGGTTCACTTGTACATTGACTGGTTTCCCTCCCCTGAAGGTCTGACTCAGGCTGGGTTCAGTTCTGCACTAACTGGTTCCTCTCCCCTGAAGGTACTGACTCTGGCTGGGTTCAGTTCTACACTCACTGGTTCCGCTCTCCTGAAGGTGCTGATTCTGGCTGGGTTCAGTTCTACACAAACTGGTCACCCTCCACTGAAGGTACTGACTCTTTCTTGGTTCAGTTCTACACTCACTGGTTCCCCTCCCCTGAAGGTACTGACTCTGGCTGGGTTCAGTTCTACACTCACTGGTTCCCCTCCCCTGAAGGTACTGACTCTGGCTGGGTTCAGTTCTACACTCACTGGTTCTCCCTCGTGAAGGTACTGACTCTGGCTGGGTTCACTTGTACATTGACTGGTTTCCCTCCCCTGAAGATCTGACTCTGGCTGGGTTCAGTTCTACACTCGCTGGTTCCCCTCCCCTGAAGGTGATGACTCTGGCTGGGTTCAGTTCTGCACTCACTGGTCCCCCTCCCCTGATGGTCTATGGCTGGGTTCAGTTCTACATTCACAGGTTCCCCTCCCCTGAAGGTACTGACTCTGGCTGGGTTCAGTTCGACACTCAGTGGTTCCCCTCCCGTGAAGGTCTGACTCTTGCTGGGTTCAGTTCTACACTCACTGATTCTCCTCCCCTTAACGTACTGACTCTGGCTGGGCTCAGTTCTGCACTCACTTGTTCCTCTCCCCTGAAGGTGCTGACTGTGGCTGGTTTCAGTTCTACACTCACTGGTTCCCCTCCCCTAAAGGTGCTGACTCTGGCTGGGTTCAGTTCTACACTTACTGGTTCCCCTCCCCTGAAGGTACTGACTCTGGCTGGGTTCCGTTCTACACTCACTGGTTCCCCTCCCCTGAAGATACTGTCTCTGGCTGGGTTCAGTTCTACACTCACTGGTTCCCCTCCTCTGAAGGTGCTGACTCTGGCTGGGTTCAGTTCTACACTCACTGGATCCCCTCTCCTGAAGCTGCTGACTCTGGCTTGGTTCAGTTCTTCACTCACTGGTTCCCCTCCCCTGAAGGTACTGACTCTGGCTTGTTCAGTTCTACACTCACTGGTTCCCCTCTCCTGAGGTGCTGACTCTGGCTGGGTTCAGTTCTACACTCACTGGTTCCACTCCCCTGAGATACTGACTCTGGCTGGGTTCAGTTCTACACTCACTTGTTCCCCTCCCCTAAAGGTACTGACTCTGGCTGGTTTCAGTTCTACACACAGTGGTTCCCCTCCCCTGAAGGTACTGACTCTGGCTGGGTTCAGTTCTACACTCACAGGTTCCGCTCCCCTGAAGGTGCTGACTCTGGCTGGGTTCAGTTCTCCACTCACTGGTTCCGCTCTCCTGAAGGTGCTGATTGTGGCTGGCTTCAGTTCCGCACAAACTGGTCACCCTCCCCTGAAGGTACTGACTCTTTCTGGGTTCAGTTCTACACTCACTGCTTCTCCTGCCGTTAAGGTACTGACTCTGGCTGGGCTCAGTTCTACACTCACTGGTTCCCCTCCCCTGAAAGTACTGACTCTGGCTGGGTTCAGTTCTACACTCATTGGTTCCCCTCCTCTGAAGGTGCTGACTCTGGCTGGGTTCAGTTCTACACTAACTGGTCACCCTCCCCTGAAGGTACTGACTCTTTCTGGATTCAGTTCTACACTCACTGCTTCCCCTCACGTGAAGGTTCTGACTCTGGCTGGGTTCAGTTCCACACTCACTGGTCCCCCTCCCCTGAAGGTCTGACTATGGCTGGGTTCAGTTCTACACTCACAGGTTCCCCTCCCCTGAAGGTACTGACTCTGGCTGGGTTCAGTTCTACACTCAGTCGTTCCCCTCCCCTGAAGGTCTGACTCTTGCTGGGTTCAGTTCTACACTCACTGGTTCTCCTCCCCTTAATGTACTGACTCTGGCTGGGTTCAGTTCTGCTTACACTGGTTGCCCCCCGCTGAAGGTGCTGACTCTGGCTGGGTTCAGTTCTACACTCACTGGTTCCGCTCTCCTGAAGGTGCTGATTCTGGCTGGGTTCAATTCTACACAAACTGGTCACCCTCCCCTGAAGGTACTGACTCTTTCTGGGTTCAGTTCTACACTCACTGGTTCTCCTCCCGTTAAGGTACTGACTCTGGCTGGGCTCAGTTCTACACTCACTGGTTCTCCTCCCCTGAAAGTTCTGACTCTGGCTGGGTTCAGTTCTGCACTCACTGGTTCTCCCCCGTGAAGGTACTGACTCTGGCTGGGTTCACTTGTGCATTGACTGGTTTCCCTCCCCTGAAGGTCTGACTCTGGCTGGGTTCAGTTCTACACTCACTGGTCCCCCTCCCCTGAAGGTCTGACTATGGCTCGGTTCAGTTCTACGCTCACAGGTTCCCCTCCCCTGAGATACAGACTCTGGCTGGGTTTAGTTCTACACTCACTGGTTCCCCTCCCCTGAAGGTACTGACTCTGGCTGGGTTCCGTTCTACACTCAGTGGTTCCCCTCCCCTGAAGATACTGTCTCTGGCTGGGTTCAGTTCTACACTCACTGGTTCCCCCCGCTGAAGGTACTGACTCTGGCTGGGTTCACTTGTCCACTGACTGGTTTCCCTCCCCTGAAGGTCTGACTCTGGCTGGGTTCAGTTCTCCACTCACTGGTTCCCCTCCTCCGAGGTACTGACTCTGGCTGGGTTCAGTTCTGCACTCACTGGTTCCACTCCCCTGAGATACTCACTCTGGCTGGGTTCAGTTCTACAGTCACTGGTTCTCCTCCCCTAAAGGTACTGACTCTGGCTGGTTTCAGTTCTACACACAATGGTTCCCCTCCGCTGAAGGTACTGACTCTGGATGGGTTCAGTTCTACACTCACTGGTTCCCTCCTCTGAAGGTGCTGACTCTGGCTGGGTTCAGTTCTGCACTCACTGGTTCCCCTCCCCTGAAGCTGCTGACTCTGGCTTGGTTCAGTTCTTCACTCACTGGTTCCCCTCCCCTGAAGGTACTGACTCTGGCTTGTTCAGTTCTACATTCACTGGCTCCCCCCCCCCACTGAAGGTACTGACTCTGGCTGGGTTCACTTGTACACTGACTGGTTTCCCTCCCCTGAAGGTCTGACTCTGGCTGGGTTCAGTTCTACACTCGCCGGTTCCCTTCCCCTGAAGGTGATGACTCTGGCTGGGTTCAGTTCTACACTCAGTGGCTCCCCTCCCCTGAAGGTGCTGACTGTGGCTGGGTTCAGTTCTACACTCACTGGTTGCACTACCCTGAAGGTGCTGACACTGGCTGGGTTCAGTACTACACTCACTGGTACCCCTCCTCTGAAGATCCTCACTCTGGCTGGGTTCAGTTCTACACTCACTGGTTCCCCTCCCCTGAAGGCCTGACTGTGGCTGGGTTCAGTTCGACACTCACTGGTTCCTCTCCCCTGAAGGTGCTGACTCTGGCTGGGTTCAGTTCTACACTAACTGGTCACCCTCCCCTGAAGGTACTGACTCTTTCTGGGTTCAGTTCTACACTCACTGCTTCCCCTCACGTGAAGGTTCTGACTCTGGCTGGGTTCAGTTCCACACTCACTGGTCCCCCTCCCCTGAAGGTCTGACTATGGCTGGGTTCAGTTCTACACTCACAGGTTCCCCTCCCCTGAAGGTTCTGACTCTGGCTGGGTTCAGTTCCACACTCACTGGTCCCCCTCCCCTGAAGGTCTGACTATGGCTGGGTTCAGTTCTACACTCACAGGTTCCCCTCCCCTGAAGTTACTGACTCTGGCTGGGTTCAGTTCGACACTCACTGGTTCCCCTCCTCCGAGGTACTGACTCTGGCTGGGTTCAGTTCTGCACTCACTGGTTCCACTCCCCTGAGATACTGACTCTGGCTGGGTTCAGTTCTACAGTCACTGGTTCTCCTCCCCTAAAGGTACTGACTCTGGCTGGTTTCAGTTCTACACACAGTGGTTCCCCTCCGCTGAAGGTACTGACTCTGGATGGGTTCAGTTCTACACTCACTGGTTCCCTCCTCTGAAGGTGCTGACTCTGGCTGGTTTCAGTTCTGCACTCACTGGTTCCCCTCCCCTGAAGCTGCTGACTCTGGCTTGGTTCAGTTCTTCACTCACTGGTTCCCCTCCCCTGAAGGTACTGACTCTGGCTTGTTCAGTTCTACACTCACTGGTTCCCCTCCCCTGAAGGTACTGACTCTGGCTGGGTTCAGTTCTACACTCACAGGTTCCGCTCCCCTGAAGGTGCTGACTCTGGCTGGGTTCAGTTCTACACTCACAGGTTCCCAACCCCTGAAGGTGCTGACTCTGGCTGGGTTCAGTTCTGCACTCATTGGTTCCCCTCCTCTGAAGGTGCTGACTCTGGCTGGGTTCAGTTCTACACTCAATGGTTCCGCTCTCCTGAAGCTGCTGACTCTGGCTGGGTTCAGTTCTACACTCAGTGGCTCCCCTCCCCTGAAGGTGCTGACTGTGGCTGGGTTCAGTTCTACACTCACTGGTTGCACTACCCTGAAGGTGCTGACACTGGCTGGGTTCAGTACTACACTCACTGGTACCCCTCCTCTGAAGATCCTCACTCTGGCTGGGTTCAGTTCTGCACTCACTGGTTCCCCTCCCCTGAAGGCCTGACTGTGGCTGGGTTCAGTTCGACACTCACTGGTTCCTCTCCCCTGAAGGTGCTGACTCTGGCTGGGTTCAGTTCTACACTAACTGGTCACCCTCCCCTGAAGGTACTGACTCTTTCTGGGTTCAGTTCTACACTCACTGCTTCCCCTCACGTGAAGGTTCTGACTCTGGCTGGGTTCAGTTCCACACTCACTGGTCCCCCTCCCCTGAAGGTCTGACTATGGCTGGGTTCAGTTCTACACTCACAGGTTCCCCTCCCCTGAAGGTTCTGACTCTGGCTGGGTTCAGTTCCACACTCACTGGTCCCCCTCCCCTGAAGGTCTGACTATGGCTGGGTTCAGTTCTACACTCACAGGTTCCCCTCCCCTGAAGGTACTGACTCTGGCTGGGTTCAGTTCTACACTCGCTGGTTCCCCTCACTGAAGGTGATGACTCTGGCTGGGTTCAGTTCTACACTCACTGGTCCCCCTCCCCTGAAGGTCTGACTATGGCTCGGTTCAGTTCTACGCTCACAGGTTCCCCTCCCCTGAGATACAGACTCTGGCTGGGTTCAGTTCTACACTCACTGGTTCCCCTCCCCTGAAGGTACTGACTCTGGCTGGGTTCCGTTCTACACTCACTGGTTCCCCTCCCCTGAAGATACTGTCTCTGGCTGGGTTCAGTTCTACACTCACTGGTTCCCCCCGCTGAAGGTACTGACTCTGGCTGGGTTCACTTGTCCACTGACTGGTTTCCCTCCCCTGAAGGTCTGACTCTGGCTGGGTTCAGTTCTACACTCGCTGGTTCCCCTCCCCTGAAGGTGATGACTCCGGCTTGTTCAGTTCTACACTCACTGGTTCCCCTCCCCGAAAGGTGCTGACTCTGGCTGGGTTCAGTTCTTCACTCACTGGTTCACCTCCCCTGAAGTTACTGACTCTGGCTGGGTTCAGTTCGACACTCACTGGTTCCCCTCCTCCGAGGTACTGACTCTGGCTGGGTTCAGTTCTGCACTCACTGGTTCCACTCCCCTGAGATACTGACTCTGGCTGGGTTCAGTTCTACAGTCACTGGTTCTCCTCCCCTAAAGGTACTGACTCTGGCTGGTTTCAGTTCTACACACAGTGGTTCCCCTCCGCTGAAGGTACTGACTCTGGATGGGTTCAGTTCTACACTCACTGGTTCCCTCCTCTGAAGGTGCTGACTCTGGCTGGTTTCAGTTCTGCACTCACTGGTTCCCCTCCCCTGAAGCTGCTGACTCTGGCTTGGTTCAGTTCTTCACTCACTGGTTCCCCTCCCCTGAAGGTACTGACTCTGGCTTGTTCAGTTCTACACTCACTGGTTCCCCTCCCCTGAAGATACTGACTCTGGCCGGGTTCAGTTCTACATTCACTGGCTCCCCCCCCCCCTGAAGGTACTGACTCTGGCTGGGTTCACTTGGACACTGACTGGTTTCCCTCCCCTGAAGGTCTGACTCTGGCTGGGTTCAGTTCTACACTCGCCGGTTCCCTTCCCCTGAAGGTGATGACTCTGGCTGGGTTCAGTTCTACACTCACTGGTTCTCCTCCCCGGAAGGTACTGGCTCTGGCTGTGTTCAGTTCTGCTCTCACTGATTGCCCTCCGCTGAAGGTGCTGACTCAGGCTGGGTTCAGTTCTACACTAACTGGTTCCTCTCCCCTGAAGGTACTGACTCTGGCTGGCTTCAGTTCTACACTCAGTGGCTCCCCTCCCCTGAAGGTGCTGACTGTGGCTGGGTTCAGTTCTACACTCACTGGTACGCCTCCTCTGAAGATCCTCACTCTGGCTGGGTTCAGTTCTACATTCACTGGTTCCCGTCCCCTGAAGGCCTGACTGTGGCTGGGTTCAGTTCGACACTCACTGGTTGCCCTCCGCTGAAGGTGCTGACTCTGGCTGGGTTCAGTTCCACACTCACTGGTCCCCCTCCCCTGAAGGACTGACTATGGCTGGGTTCAGTTCTGCTCTCACTGGTTGCCCTCCGCTGAAGGTGCTGACTCTGGCTGGGTTCAGTTCTGCACTCAATGGTTCCCCTCCCCTGAAGGTGCTGACTCTGGCTGGGTTCAGTTCTACACTCACTGGTTCCGCTCTCCTGAAGGTGCTGATTCTGGCTGGGTTCAATTCTACACAAACTGGTCACCCTCCCCTGAAGGTACTGACTCTTTCTGGGTTCAGTTCTACACTCACTGGTTCTCCGCCCGTTAAGGTACTGACTCTGGCTGGGCTCAGTTCTGCACTCACTGGTTCCCCTCCCCTGAAATTACTGACTCTGGCTGGGTTCAGTTCTGCACTCACTGGTTCTCCCCCGTGAAGGTACTGACTCTGGCTGGGTTCACTTGTGCATTGACTGGTTTCCCTCCCCTGAAGGTACTGACTCTGGCTGGGTTCAGTTCTGCTCTCACTGGTTGCCCTCCGCTGAAGGTGCTGACTCTGGCTGGGTTCAGTTCTGCACTCAATGGTTCCCCTCCCCTGAAGGTGCTGACTCTGGCTGGGTTCAGTTCTACACTCGCTGGTTCCCCTCCCCTGAAGGTGATGACTCTGGCTGGGTTCAGTTCTACACTCACTGGTCCCCCTCCCCTGAAGGTCTGACTATGGCTGGGTTCAGTTCTACACTCACTGATTCTCCTCCCCTTAACGTACTGACTCTGGCTGGGCTCAGTTCTGCACTCACTTGTTCCTCTCCCCTGAAGGTGCTGACTCTGGCTGGTTTCAGTTCTACACTCACTGGTTCCCCTCTCCTGAGGTGCTGACTCTGGCTGGGTTCAGTTCTACACTCACTGGTTCCACTCCCCTGAGATACTGACTCTGGCTGGGTTCAGTTCTACACTCACTTGTTCTCCTCCCCTGAAGGTACTGACTCTGGCTGGGTTCAGTTCTACACACAGTGGTTCCCCTCCCCTGAATGTACTGACTCTGTCTTGGTTCAATTCTACATTCACAGATTCCCCTCGCCTGAAGGTGCTGACTCTGGCTGGGTTCAGTTCTGCACTCACTGGTTCTCCCCGTGAAGGTACTGACTCTGGCTGGGTTCACTTGTGCATTGACTGGTTTCCCTCCCCTGAAGGTCTGACTCTGGCTGGGTTCAGTTCCACACTCGCTGGTTCTCCTCCCCTCAAGGTACTGACTCTGGCTGGGTTCAGTTCTACACACAGTGGTTCCCCTCCCCTGAAGGTGCTGACTCTGGCTGGGTTCAGTTCTACACACACAGGTTCCCCTCCCCTGAAGGTGCTGACTCTGGCTGGGTTCAGTTCTGCACTCACTGGTTCCCCTCCTCTGAAGGTGCTGAATCTGGCTGGGTTCACTTCTACACTCACTGGTTCCCCTCCCCTGAAGGTACTGACTCTGGCTGGGTTCAGTTCTACACTCACAGGTTCCGCTCCCCTGAAGGTGCTGACTCTGGCTGGGTTCAGTTCTACACTCACAGGTTCCCAACCCCTGAAGGTGCTGACTCTGGCTGGGTTCAGTTCTGCACTCATTGGTTCCCCTCCTCTGAAGGTGCTGACTCTGGCTGGGTTCAGTTCTACACTCACTGCTTCCCCTCACGTGAAGGTTCTGACTCTGGCTGGGTTCAGTTCCACACTCACTGGTCCCCCTCCCCTGAAGGTCTGACTCTTGCTGGGTTCAGTTCTACACTCACTGGTTCTCCTCCCCTTAATGTACTGACTCTGGCTGGGTTCAGTTCTGCTCTCACTGGTTGCCCTCCGCTGAAGGTGCTGACTCTGGCTGGGTTCAGTTCTACACTCACTGGTTCCGCTCTCCTGAAGCTGCTGACTCTGGCTTGGTTCAGTTCGACACTCAATGGTTCCGCTCTCCTGAAGGTGCTGACTCTGGCTGGGTTCAGTTCTACACTAACTGGTCACCCTCCCCTGAAGGTACTGACTCTTTCTGGGTTCAGTTCTACACTCACTGCTTCCCCTCACGTGAAGGTTCTGACTCTGGCTGGGTTCAGTTCCACACTCACTGGTCCCCCTCCCCTGAAGGTCTGACTCTTGCTGGGTTCAGTTCTACACTCACTGGTTCTCCTCCCCTTAATGTACTGACTCTGGCTGGGTTCAGTTCTGCTCTCACTGGTTGCCCTCCGCTGAAGGTGCTGACTCTGGCTGGGTTCAGTTCTACACTCACTGGTTCCGCTCTCCTGAAGGTGCTGATTCTGGCTGGGTTCAATTCTACACAAACTGGTCACCCTCCACTGAAGGTACTGACTCTTTCTGGGTTCAGTTCTACACTCGCTGGTTCCCCTCCCCTGAAGGTGATGACTCTGGCTGGGTTCAGTTCTACACTCACTGGTCCCCCTCCCCTGAAGGTCTGACTATGGCTCGGTTCAGTTCTACGCTCACAGTTTCCCCTCCCCTGAGATACAGACTCTGGCTGGGTTCAGTTCTACACTCACTGGTTCCCCTCCCCTGAAGGTACTGACTCTGGCTGGGTTCAGTTCTGCTCTCACTGGTTCCCCCCGCTGAAGGTACTGACTCTGGCTGGGTTCACTTGTACACTGACTGGTTTCCCTCCCCTGAAGGTACTGACTCTTTCTCGGTTCAGTTCTACACTCACTGGTTCCCGTCCCCTGAAGCTGCTGAATCTGGCTGGTTTCAGTTCTACACTCACTGGTTCCACTCCGCTGAAGGTGCTGACTGTGGCTGGCTTCTGTTCTACACTGACTGCTTCCCCTCCCCTGCAGGTCTGTCTGTGGCTGGGTTCAGTTCTGCACTCACTGGTCGCCCTCCCCTGAAGGTCTGACTGTGGCTGGGTTCAGTTCTACACTCACAGGTTCCCCTCGCCTGAAGGTACTGACTCTGGCTAGGTTCAGTTCTACACTCAGTGGTTCCCCTCCCCTGAAGGTCTGACTCTTGCTGGGTTCAGTTCTACACTCACTGGTTCTCCTCCCCTTAAGGTACGAACTCTGGCTGGGTTCAGTTCTACACTCACTGGTTCCACTCCCCTGAGATACTGACTCTGGCTGGCTTCAGTTCTACACTCACTGGTTCTCCTCCCCTGAATGTACAGACTCTGGCTGGTTTCAGTTCTACACACAGTGGTTCCCCTCCTCTGAAGGTGCTGACTCTGGCTGGGTTCAGTTCGACACTCACTGGTTCCACTCCCCTGAGATACTGACTCTGGCTGGCTTCAGTTATACACTCACAGGTTCCCCTCCCCTAAAGGTACTGACTCTGGCTGGTTTCAGTTCGACACACAGTGGTTCTCCTCCCGTGAAGGTACTGACTCTGGCTGGGTTCAGTTCTACACTCACAGGTTCCGCTCCCCTGAAGGTGCTGACTCTGGCTGGGTTCAGTTCTGCACTCACTGGTTCTCCCCCGTGAAGGTACTGACTCTGGGTGGGTTCACTTGTGCATTGACTGGTTTCCCTCCCCTGAAGGTCTGACTCTGGCAGGGTTCAGTTCGACACTCGCTGGTTCCCCTCCCCTGAAGGTGATGACTCTGGCTTGGTTCAGTTCTTCACTCACTGGTTCCCCTCCTCTGAAGGTGCTGAATCTGGCTGGGTTCACTTCTACTCTCACTGGTTCCCCTCCCCTGAAGATACTGACTCTGGCTGGGTTCAGTTCTACACTCACAGGTTCCGCTCCCCTGAAGGTGCTGACTCTGGCTGGGTTCAGTTCTACACACAGTGGTTCCCCTCCCCTGAAGGTACTGACTCTGGCTGGGTTCAGTTCTACACTCACCTGTTCCCCTCCTCTGAAGGTGCTGACTCTGGCTGGGTTCAGTTCTGCACTCAGTGGTTCCCCTCCCCTGAAGGTCTGACTCTTGCTGGGTTCAGTTCTACACTCACTGATTCTCCACCCCTTAACGTACTGACTCTGGCTGGGCTCAGTTCTGCACTCACTGGTTCCTCTCCCCTGAAGGTGCTGACTCTGGCTGGTTTCAGTTCTACACTCACTGGTTCCCCTCCCCTCAAGGTGCTGACTCTGGCTGGGTTCAGTTCTACACTCACTGGTTTCCCTCCCCTGAAGGTCTGACTCTGGCAGGGTTCAGTTCGACACTCGCTGGTTCCCCTCCCCTGAAGGTGATGACTCTGGCTTGGTTCAGTTCTTCACTCACTGGTTCCCCTCCTCTGAAGGTGCTGAATCTGGCTGGGTTCACTTCTACACTCACTGGTTCCCCTCCCCTGAAGATACTGACTCTGGCTGGGTTCAGTTCTACACTCACAGGTTCCGCTCCCCTGAAGGTGCTGACTCTGGCTGGGTTCAGTTCTACACAGAGTGGTTCCCCTCCCCTGAAGGTACTGACTCTGGCTGGGTTCAGTTCTACACTCACCTGTTCCCCTCCTCTGAAGGTGCTGACTCTGGCTGGGTTCAGTTCTACACTCACTGGTTCCCCTCCCCTGAAGGTGATGACTCTGGCTTGGTTCAGTTCTTCACTCCAGTGTTCCCCTCCTCTGAAGGTGCTGAATCTGGCTGGGTTCACTTCTACACTCACTGGTTCCCCTCCCCTGAAGATACTGACTCTGGCTGGGTTCAGTTCTACACTCAGTGGTTCCGCTCTCCTGAAGGTGCTGATTCTGGCTGGGTTCAGTTCTACACTAACTGGTCACCCTCCCCTGAAGGTACTGACTCTTTCTGGGTTCAGTTCTACACTCACTGGTTCTCCTCCCGTTAAGGTACTGACTCTGGCTGGGCTCAGTTCTACACTCACTGGTTCCCCTCCCCTGAAAGTACTGACTCTGGCTGGGTTCAGTTCTGCACTCACTGGTTCTCCCCCGTGAAGGTACTGACTCTGGCTGGGTTCACTTGTGCATTGACTGGTTTCCCCCCCCTGAAGGTCTGACTCTGGCTGGGTTCAGTTCTACACTCGCTGGTTCCCCTCCCCTGAAGGTGATGACTCTGGCTGGGTTCAGTTCTACACTCACTGGTCCCCCTCCCCTGAAGGTCTGACTATGGCTGGGTTCAGTTCTACACTCACAGGTTCCCCTCCCCTGAAGGTACTGACTCTGGCTGGGTTCAGTTCTGCACTCGGTGGTTCCCCTCCCCTGAAGGTCTGACTCTTGCTGGGTTCAGTTCTACACTCACTGATTCTCCACCCCTTAACGTACTGACTCTGGCTGGGCTCAGTTCTGCACTCACTGGTTCCTCTCCCCTGAAGGTGCTGACTCTGGCTGGTTTCAGTTCTACACTCACTGGTTCCCCTCCCCTCAAGGTGCTGACTCTGGCTGGGTTCAGTTCTACACTCACTGGTTCCCCTCCCCTGAAGGTCTGACTCTGGCTGGGTTCAGTTCGACACTCGCTGGTTCCCCTCCCCTGAAGGTGATGACTCCGGCTGGGTTCAGTTCTACACTCACAGGTTCTCCTCCCCTGAAGGTGCTGACTCTGGCTGGGTTCAGTTCTGCTCTCACTGGTTCCCACCGCTGAAGGTACTGACTCTGGCTGGGTTCACTTGTACACTGACTGGTTTCCCTCCCCTGAAGGTATGACTCTGGCTGGGTTCAGTTCTACACTCACTGGTTCCGCTCTCCTGAAGGTGCTGATTGTGGCTGGGTTCAGTTCTACACAAACTGGTCACCCTCCCCTGAAGGTACTGACTCTTTCTGGGTTCAGTTCTACACTCACTGGTTCCCCTCCCCTGAAGGTGCTGACTCTCGCTGGGTTCAGTTCTACACTCACTGGTTCCCCTCCCCTGAAGGTACTGACTCTGGCTGGGTTCAGTTCTACACTCAGTGGTTCCCCTCCCCTGAAGGTCTGACTGTTGCTGGGTTCAGTTCTGCACTCACTGGTTCCCCTCTCCTGAAGCTGCTGACTCTGGCTTGGTTCAGTTCTTCACTCACTGGTTCCCCTCCCCTGAAGGTGCTGACTCTGGCTGGGTTCAGTTCTACACTCACAGGTTCCCCTCCCCTAAAGGTACTGACTCTGGCTGGTTTCAGTTCTACACACAGTGGTTCCCCTCCCCTGAAGGTACTGACTCTTTCTGGGTTCAGTTCTACACTCACTGCTTCTCCTGCCGTTAAGTTACTGACTCTGGCTGGGCTCAGTTCTACACTCACTGGTTCCCCTCCCCTGAAAGTACTGACTCTGGCTGGGTTCAGTTTTGCACTCACTGGTTCTCCCCCGTGAAGGTACTGACTCTGGCTGGGTTCACTTGTGCATTGACTGGTTTCCCTCCCCTGAAGGTCTGACTCTGGCTGGGTTCAGTTCTACGCTCGCTGGTTCCCCTCCCCTGAAGGTGATGACTCTGGCTTGGTTCAGTTCTTCACTCACTGGTTCCCCTCCCCTGAAGATACTGACTCTGGCTTGTTCAGTTCTACTCTCACTGGTTCCCCTCCCCTGAGATACTGACTCTGGCTGGGTTCAGTTCTACACTCACTGGTTCCCCTCACCTGAAGGTACTGACTCTGGCTGGGTTCAGTTCTACACTCACTGGTTCCCCTCCCCTGAAGGTGCTGACTCTAGCTGGGTTCAGTTCTACAATCACTGGTTCCCCTCCCTGAAGGTACTGACTCTGGCTGGGTTCAGTTCTACAATCACTGGTTGCCCTCCGCTGATGGTGCTGACTCAGGCTGGGTTCAGTTCTACACTAACTGGTACCTCTCCCCTGAAGGTACTGACTCTGGCTGGGTTCAGTTCTACAATCACTGGTTCCCCTCCTCTGAAGGTGTTGACTCTGGCTGGGTTCAGTTCTACACTCACTGGTTCCCCTCCCCTGAAGGTGCTGACTCTGGCTGGGTTCAGTTCTACAATCACTGGTTCCCCTCCTCTGAAGGTGCTGACTCTGGCTGGGTTCACTTCTACACTCACTGGTTCCCCTCCCCTGAAGGTCTGACTCTGGCTGGGTTCAGTTCTACGCTCGCTGGTTCCCCTCCCCTGAAGGTGATGACTCTGGCTTGGTTCAGTTCTTCACTCACTGGTTCCCCTCCCCTGAAGATACTGACTCTGGCTTGTTCAGTTCTACTCTCACTGGTTCCCCTCCCCTGAGATACTGACTCTGGCTGGGTTCAGTTCTACACTCACTGGTTCCCCTCACCTGAAGGTACTGACTCTGGCTGGGTTCAGTTCTACACTCACTGGTTCCCCTCCCCTGAAGGTGCTGACTCTAGCTGGGTTCAGTTCTACAATCACTGGTTCCCCTCCCTGAAGGTACTGACTCTGGCTGGGTTCAGTTCTACAATCACTGGTTGCCCTCCGCTGATGGTGCTGACTCAGGCTGGGTTCAGTTCTACACTAACTGGTACCTCTCCCCTGAAGGTACTGACTCTGGCTGGGTTCAGTTCTACAATCACTGGTTCCCCTCCTCTGAAGGTGTTGACTCTGGCTGGGTTCAGTTCTACACTCACTGGTTCCCCTCCCCTGAAGGTGCTGACTCTGGCTGGGTTCAGTTCTACAATCACTGGTTCCCCTCCTCTGAAGGTGCTGACTCTGGCTGGGTTCACTTCTACACTCACTGGTTCCCCTCCCCTGAAAGTGCTGACTCTGGCTGGGTTCAGTTCTACAATCACTGGTTCCCCTCCTCTGAAGGTGTTGACTCTGGCTGGGTTCAGTTCTACACTCACTGGTTCCCCGCCCCTGAAGGTGCTGACTCTGGCTGGGTTCAGTTCTACACTCATTGGTTCCCCTCCCTGAAGGTGCTGAGTCTGGCTGGGTTCAGTTCTACAATCACTGGTTCCCCTCCCCTGAAGAACTGACTCTGGCTGTGTTCAGTTCTACAATCACTGGTTCCCCTCCCCTGAAGAACTGACTCTGGCTGGGTTCAGTTCTACAATCACTGGTTCCCCTCCCCTGAAGAACTGACTCTGGCTGGGTTCAGTTCTACACTCACTGGTTCCCCTCCCCTGAAGAACTGACTCTGGCTGGGTTCAGTTCTGCACTCACTGATTCCCCTGCCTGAAGGTGCTGACTCTGGCTGGGTTCACTTCTACACTCACTGGTTCCCCTCCCCTGAAAGTGCTGACTCTGGCTGGGTTCAGTTCTACAATCACTGGTTCCCCTCCTCTGAAGGTGTTGACTCTGGCTGGGTTCAGTTCTACACTCACTGGTTCCCCGCCCCTGAAGGTGCTGACTCTGGCTGGGTTCAGTTCTACACTCATTGGTTCCCCTCCCTGAAGGTGCTGAGTCTGGCTGGGTTCAGTTCTACAATCACTGGTTCCCCTCCCCTGAAGAACTGACTCTGGCTGTGTTCAGTTCTACAATCACTGGTTCCCCTCCCCTGAAGAACTGACTCTGGCTGGGTTCAGTTCTACAATCACTGGTTCCCCTCCCCTGAAGAACTGACTCTGGCTGGGTTCAGTTCTACACTCACTGGTTCCCCTCCCCTGAAGAACTGACTCTGGCTGGGTTCAGTTCTGCACTCACTGATTCCCCTCCCTGAAGGTGCTGAGTCTGGCTGGGTTCAGTTCTACAATCACTGGTTCCCCTCCCCTGAAGGTGCTGAGTCTGGCTGGGTTCAGTTCTACACTCACTGGTTCCCCTCCCCTGAAGGTGCTGACTCTGGCTGGGTTCAGTTCTACAATCACTGGTTCCCCTCCTCTGAAGGTGCTGACTCTGGCTGGATTCACTTCTACACTCACTGGTTCCCCTCCCCTGAAAGTGCTGACTCTGGCTGGGTTCAGTTCTACACTCACTGGTTCCTCTCCCCTGAAGGACTGACTCTGGCTGGGTTCAGTTCTACACTCACTGGTTCCCCTCCCTGAAGGTGCTGACTCTGGCTGGGTTCAGTTCTACACTCACTGGTTCCCCTCCCCTGAAGAACTGACTCTGGCTGGGTTCAGTTCTACACTCACTGGTTCCCCTCCCCTGAAGAACTGACTCTGGCTGGGTTCAGTTCTACACTCACTGGTTCCCCTCCCCTGAAGAACTGACTCTGGCTGGGTTCAGTTCTACAATCACTGGTTCCCCTCCCCTGAAGAACTGACTCTGGCTGGGTTCAGTCACTGGGATCCTGAAGCCCTGCCCACACGTTGACATTTTGCAAAGACTGGCACGCATGCGTTCTGTTTCTCGCTGAATCACACAGACGGACATCTTTCCTTTACAAAGATGGCGATCATCAGCCGGGGTCTGCAACAGCGGAAGACCCCGCAGCTGCAAATGCGGGACCTGTAGTATCTGAGTCCGGCTGAGCGACGTACACCCAGTGTTTATGAAGCCTACCTGCCGAGTGCGTTACTCCCCTGCGGATCGATGATTCGCGTTTTGTCCAAAAAGTTCGAGAACTTCCTCAGCCCGCCCCAGCTCGCGTCCGGCTCTGATAAGTGTGACACTGCGCATGCCCCACCTCCAGCCTGCGCACTGGGCTCCTGCGCATTGCGAACGGGAGGACATTGAAAGCGGGAGAGAGGCACATGTGTGGGTCCAGGGGGGATACGCGTGGGATACAGGGAGCGGAGGATACGGGGGGATACAGCGGGGACGGGGGATACTGGGGTATGGAGATACAGGGGGCGGGGGATACTGGGGGGATACAGGGGGAGGGGGATACTGGGGTAAACAGGGGGCGGGGGGTACGGAGGTGATACAGGTGGCGGGGGATACTGGGGGCGGGGGATACTGGGGAATACTGGGGGAGGGGGATACAGGGGGCAGGAGATACGGGGGGATACAGGGGGCGGAGGATACGGTGGGATACAGGGGGCGGGGGATACTGGGGGCGGTGGATACTGGGGGAGGTGCATACTGGGGGATACACGGGGTGGGGGATACTTGGGGAGGGGGATACGGGGGGAGGGGGATACTGGGGGATACAGGGGTGGAGGATACGGGGAGATACAGGGGGCGAGGGATACGGGGCATACAGTGGGCGCGGGATACGGGGGGATACAGGGGGTGGGGGATACTGGGGGGATTCAGCGGGATACTGTGGGAGGGGGATACAGTTGGCAGGGGATACTGGGGTAAACAGGAGGTGGGAGATACAGGGGCGGGGGATACTTGGGTAAACAGGGGGCGGGGGATACAGGGGGCGGGGTATACAGGGGGCGGTGGATACTGGGGAAAACAGGGGGTGGAGGATACTGGGGAGGGGGGATACAGGGGGCTGCGCGATCCTGGGGAGATCTTCATTCTGCTGTTTCTCTCCTAATTGTGCTGTTTCTGGAGCTCTTTCTTAATTGCGGTGTTTCTGGTGATATCTCCTCATTCTGTTTTTGGAGACCCAATTCCCCGATTCAACAGCAGCTAATTCCCCTGTTTCTGCAACTCCTTATTCCCCTGCTTCTGGAACTCCTAATTCCGATATTTCTGGATCTCTCTCCTAATCCTTCTGTTTTTGCAGATTCCAATATTCTTTTCAGTAGGTCCATTTCCCATGATTCTCGAGCATCTAATTCACAGGCTCTGGAGCATCTAATTCACAAGTTTCTGGACCAACTAATCCCCCTATTATGGAGCTCCTAATTCCACTCTACCTGCAAGGGTAATTCCCCTGTTTCTGGAACTCCTAATTCTCCTGTTCCCAGAGCGCCTAATTCCTCTGTTTCTGGAGCAACAAAATCCCAGTTTCTGGAGCTCCTAATTTGCTTGTTTCTGGACTCCTGGTTTGCTGTTTCTGGAGCTACTAATTCCCCTGTTGCTGGTGGCATCTCCTAAATCCAGCTTATTCTGCAGCTCCTAATTCCCCTGTTTCTGAAGCTCCAATTCCACTGTTTCAATTCCCATGATTTGGAGATATCGCCGAATTCTACTGTTTCATATGATCCTGTTTCTGGAGATAACTTCCCACCTTTTCTGGACCTCCAATTATCTCTGGTTCTGTACCTCTCAAATAATTCGACCAATTTTAGAGATTTGGGGTTAGGTGTCAGTGAGTGGGGTCAATGAGTGGTCGCAGGGATTAAAAAGTGGGATTAGGGGTCAGAGAGGAGGGTCAGGGATCAGTTAGTAGTGTCAGGGTTCAGAAAGTGGGGTCAAGGGATGGGATTTGCGGTGAGAGAATAGGGACAGGTGTCAGGGAATGGGATCTGTGGTTTCGAGAACGCCTAATTCGGCTGTTTATGGAGTCAGGTGTCAGAGAGTGAGGTCAGGGTTCAAAGAGTTGGGTCAGGTGTCAGGGAGTGTGGTTGGAGAGAGGGGTGAGGAATCAGTGAGTGGGGTCAGAGATTGGGGTTAGGTCAGAGATTGTGGTCAGGGGTCAGAGAGTTGCGTTGAGAGGAGTCAGTGAGTGGGGTCAGACATTAGGGTCAGGGCTAGTGATGGGATCAGGTGTCAGTAAATTTTGCCAGAGAGTAGGGTCAGAGGTCAGAGATGTGGCGTCAATGAGTGTGGTCAATGGCCTGTGAGTGAGGTCAGAGGTCAGTGAGTGTTGTCAGAGTGTGGCTTCAGAGAGTCGGTTCAGGTGTCAATGAGTGGGGTCAGTGGTCTGAGTGGGATCAGGATTCAGTGAGTGGGGTCAGGGGTCAAGAGTGGTCCATGCTGACGATGCCATCCCGAAAAATATCCTGTTGCTGGAGCTCACAATTCCCCTGTTTCTGGAGCTCCTTGTTCCTCTTCTTTATCGAGCTGCGATTTCCCGTGTTGTTGGAGCTGCTAATTCTTCTGTTTCTGAAGCTAGTAATTCTTCTGTTTTGGGAGCAAATTCCACTGTTTCTGGAGCTTCTAATTCCACGTTTTCTGGAGCTGCTAATTCCCCTGTTACTGGAGCAAATTCCACTGTTCCTGGAGCTCCTAATTCCTCTGTTTCTGGAGGTAATCCCCCTGTTTCTGGAGCAAAATGCTGTATCTGGAACTCCTATGTACTCTGTTTCTGAAGCTCCTAATTGCCCTGTTTCTGGAACACCTAATTCCCATGTTTCTGGTGCCCTCTCCTAATTCCATCTTATTCTGAAGATCCTAATTCAATTGTTCCAGGAGCTCCTAATTCATCTCTTTCCGGTGCTCTTATTTCCCTGTTTATGGAGCAGCTCGTACCCCTCTCTCTGAGGCACAACATTCCCGTGCTTGTGAAGCTCCTAATTCCTCTGCTTCTGGAGCTCTCTCCCAAATGCACAGTTTCAGGTGATCTCTGCTAATATCCTGATTTGGAGCTCCTAATTTCTTTGTTTTTAGAGATCCGAATTGCCTAGTTTCTGGGATTCCTAATGCCCCTGTTTCTGGAGCTCCCTCATAATTCCGCCAATGCTGGAGATCTAGAGTCAGGGGTAAGAATGAGAGAAGTCAGTGAATGGGGTCAGAGAGTATGGTCATGCGCCAGTGTCAGAGAGTGCGTTCACAGAGTGGGGTCAGAGGTCAAAAATACGGTCAGAGAGTGGGGGTCAGTCGTCTGTGAGTTGGGTTAGGAGTAGTGTCAGAGGTCAGGGAGTTGTGTCAGTCAGTAGCGTCAGAGATTGGGGTCAGGGGTAAGAGAATGGATTTAGGGTCAGTGCTTAGGGTAAGTCAGTAAGGTCAGGGGTCAGTGAGTTGGGTCAAGTGTCCGTGAGTGAGTTCCGGGTTCATTGAGTGCTTTCAGGGGTCAGGGCTCAGTGAGTAGGGTGAGGGTTCAGTGAGCGGCTTCAGTGACTGGGGTCATTGAGTGAGTTCAGTGATTGCTGTCAGAGAGTGGGGTCAGGAGTCAGTGCGTGGGGTCAGGGGTCACAGTGCGTTTAGGGGTCAGAGAGTGGGTTCAATGAGTGGGATCAGTGTTTTTTTTTGTGTGGCATCAGTAGTCAGAGAGTGGTCCATGTAGACGTTGCCCTTTCGAAACATATTGTGTTACTGAAGGTCCTAATTCCCGTGTTTCTGGAGCTCCAAATTCCCCTTTTTTATCGAGCTATTATTTTACCGTGTTATTGGAGCTTCTACTTCAATAATTCCTGAAGCTGCTAATTACTTCGTGTTTGAAGCTGGTAATTCTCGTGTTTCTGGAGCTAATTCCCCTGTTTCTGGAGCTCCTAATTCCCATGTTTCTGGAGTTAATTCCCCTGTTTCTCGAGCTCCTAATTCCCATGTTTCTGGTGCCCTCTCCTAATTCCTCCTTACTCTGAAGATCCTAATTTAATTGTTCCAGGAGCTCCTAATTCAATTCTTTCTGGTGCTCTTATTTTCCTGTTTATGGAGCTGCTAGTTCCCCGCTCTATGTTGCGTGAAATTCCGGTGTTTGTGGAGCTCCTAATTCCTGTGCTTCAAAGCTTTCTCGCAACTCCACAGTTTCATTCGATCTTTCCAATATCCTGATATTGGAGCTGCTAATGTCCTTGTTTTTGGAGATCCATTTTACCACGTTTTAGGAACTTCTAATTCCCCCAGAGCTGTGACATAATTCCACCCACGCTGGAGATCTGGAGTGAAAGCTAAGACTGAGAGAAGTCAAAGTGGGGTCAGAGAGTAGGGTCATGCGCCTCTGAGTGGGGGGTCAGGTGTCAGTAAAAGTGGTCAGAGCGTGGAGTCAGAGAGTTGGGTCAGAGCTCAGAAATTCGAGTCAATGAGTGGGGTCAGTGATCTGAGTGGGGCCAGGAGACAGTGATTGGGGTCAGAGTCAGGGAGTGGGGTCAGTATGTGCAGTCATAGATTGGGGTCAGGAGACAGTGACTGGGGTAAGAGGTCAGGGAGTGCAGTCAGTGAGTGGCGTCATAGGTTGGGGTCAGGAGACAGTGATTGGGGTCAGAGGTCAGGGAGTGCGGTCAGTGAGAGGCATCAGAGATTGGGGTCAGGTGTCAGAGGGAGGGGTCAGGGGTGTGTGATTGGGATAAGTGAGTAGGGTCAGGGCTCAGTGAGTTGGGTCAGGTGTCCGAGCCGGGTCCGGGGTCAGTGAATATGGTCAGGGGTAAGTGAGTCGGGTCACCGATCAATGAGTGGGGTCAGGGCTCAGTGAGTCAGTTCAGGTGTCAATGAGTGTGATTAAAGTGTGGAGTCAGTGGATTTTGACTGAAGTCATGAGTCAGTGAGTGGGGCCAGAGGTAAAAGAGTTAGGTGTCAGAGATCGGGGTCAGGGGTCAGAGACTCGTCTATGTTGCCTGTGGCCTCTCGAAAAATATCCTGTTTCTGGAGATCCTAATTCCCCTTGTTTATCCAGCGGTTGTTACCCATGTTGATGGAGATGTGACTTCTCCTATTCCTGAGGCTCCTAATTCCCTTGTTTATGTAGCTAATTTCACTGTTTCTGGGGATACTAATACTCCTGTTTCAGGAGTTTCAATTACCCCTGTTTCGGAAGCAGCTAGTTCCGCACTTTCAAGAGCTTCTAACTCTCCTATTTCAGTACCTGCGAATTCCCATGTTGCTGGATCTAATTCTCCTGTTTGTGGAGCTAATTCCCCTGTTTCTAGAGCTAATTGCCCTGTTTGTGTAGCTAATTCCCCTGTTTGTGGAGCTAATGCCCCTGTTTGTGGTGCGAATTCCCCTGTTTGTGGAGCTAATTCCCCTGTTTGTGGAGCTAATTCCCCTGTTTCTTGAGCTAATTCCCCTGTTTGTGGAGCTAATTCCCCTGTTTGTGGAGCTAATGCCACTGTTTGTGGAGCTAATGCCCCTGTGTGGTGCGAATTCCCCTGTTTGTGGAGCTAATTCCCCTGTTTGTGGAGCTAATTCCCCTGTTTTTGAGCTAATTCCCCTGTTTGTGGAGCTAATTCCCCTGTTTCGAGAGCTAATTCCCCTGTTTGTGGAGCTAATTCCCCTGTTTCTAGAGCTAATTCCCCTGTTTGTGGAGCTAATTTCCCTGTTTGTGGAGCTAATTCCCCTGTTTGTGGAGCTAATTCTCTTGTTCCTGGAGCGAATTCTCCTGTTTGTGGAGCTAATGCCCCCGTTTGTGGAGCTAATTCCCATGTTTCTAGAGCTAATTGCCCTGTTTGTGGAGCGAATTCCCCTGTTTGTGGAGCTAATTCCCCTGTTTCTAGAGCTAATTCCCCTGATGGTGGAGCAAATGCCCCTGTTTGTGGAGCTAATTCCCCTGTTTGTGCAGCTAATTCCTCTGTTTGTGGAGCGAATGCCCCTGTTTGTGGAGCTAATTCCCCTGTTTGTGCAGCTAATTCCCCTGTTTCTAGAGCTAATTCCCTTCTTTGTGCAGCTAATTCCCCTGTTTGTGGAGCTAATTCGCTTGTTCTTGGAGCGAATTCCCCTGTTTGTGGAGCTATTGCCCCTGTTTCTGGAGCTAATTCCCCTGTTTGTGGAGCTAATTCCCCAGTTTGTGGAGCTAATGCCCCTGTTTGTGGAGCTAACGCCCCTATTTGGGGAACTAATGTCACTGTTTATGGATCTAATTCCCCTGTTTCTAGAGCTAATTCCCCTGTTTGTGGAGCTAATTCCCCTGTTTCTAGAGCTAATTTCCCTGTTTGTGGAGCAAATTCCCCTGTTTGTGGAGCTAATTCCCCTGTTTGTGGTGCTAATTTCCCTATTTGTGGAGCTAATGCCCCTGTTTGTGGAGCTAACGCCCCTATTTGTGGAGCTAATGTCACTGTTTATGGATCTAATTCCCCTGTTTCTAGAGCTAATTACCCTGTTTGTGGAATTAAATCCCCTTTAAGGAGCAAATTCCCCTGTTTCTAGAGCTAATTCCCCTGTTTCTAGAGCCAATTCCCTTGTTTGTGGAGCTAATTCCCCTGTTTGTGGAGCTAATTCCCCTGTTTGTGGAGCTAATTCTCTTGTTCCTGGAGCGAATTCTCCTGTTTGTGGAGCTAATGCCCCTCTTTGTGCAGCTAATTCGCATGTTTCTAGAGCTAATTCCCCTGTTTGTGGAGCTAATTCCCCTGTTTGTGGAGCTAATTCCCCTGTTTCTAGAGCTAATTTCCCTGATGGTGGAGCAAATTCCCCTGTTTGTGGAGCTAATTCACCTGTTTGTGCAGCTAATTCCCCTGTTTGTGGTGCTAATTCCACTGTTTGTGGAGCTAATTCCTCTGTTTGTGAAGCTAATTCCCCTGTTTGTGGAGCTAATGCCCCTGTTTCTGGAGCTAATTCCCCTGTTTGTGCAGCTAATTCCCCTGTTTCTAGAGCTAATTCCCCTGTTTGTGCAGCTAATTCCCCTGTTTGTGGAGCTAAGTCTCTTGTTTGTGGAGCTAATTCCCCTGTTTCTCGTGCTAATTCCCCTGTTTGTGGAGCTAATTCCTCTGTTTGTGGAGCTAATTCCTCTGTTTGTGGAGCTAATGCCCCTGTGTGGAGCTAATGCCCCTGTTTATGGATCTAATTCCCCTGTTTCTAGAGCTAATTACCCTGTTTGTGGAGCTAACTCTCTTCTTCCTGTCGCGAATTCCCCTGTTTGTGGAGCTAATTCCCCTGTTTGTGGAGCTAATTACCCTGTTTGTGATGCTAATTCCCCTGTTTGTGGAGCTAATTCCTCTGTTTGTGGAGCTAATGCCACTGTTTGTGGAGCTAATGCCCCTGTTTGTGGTGCGAATTCCCCTGTTTGTGGAGCTAATTCCCCTGTTTGTGGAGCTAATTCCCCTGTTTCTTGAGCTAATTCCCCTGTTTGTGGAGCTAATTCCCCTGTTTCTAGAGCTAATTCCCCTGTTTGTGGAGCTAATTCCCCTGTTTCTAGAGCTAATTCTCCTGTTTGTGGAGCTAATTTCCCCGTTTGTGGAGCTAATTCCCCTGGTTGTGGTGCTAATTCCCCTGTTTGTAGACCTAATTCCACTGTTTGTGGAGCTAATGCCCCTGTTTGTTGAGCTAATGCCCCTGTTTGTGGAGCTAATGCCCCTGTTTCTAGAGCTAATTCCCTTCTTTGTGCAGCTAATTCCCCTGTTTGTGGAGCTAATTCGCTTGTTCTTGGAGCGAATTCCCCTGTTTGTGGCGCTATTGCCCCTGTTTCTGGAGCTAATTCCCCTGTTTCTAGCGCTAATTTCCCTGTTTGTGGAGCAAATTCCCCTGTTTGTGGAGGTAATTCCCTTGTTTGTGGAACTAATTCCTCTGTTTCTAGAGCTAATTCCCCTGTTTGTGGAACTAATACCGCTGTTTCTAGAGCTAATTACCCTGTTTGTGGAGCTAATTCACCTGTTTCTAGAGCTAATTCCTCTGTTTGTGGAGCTAATGCCCCTGTTTGTGCAGCTAATTCCCCTGTTTGTGGTGCTAATTCCTCTGTTTGTGGAGCTAATTCCTCTGTTTGTGGAGCTAGTTCCCCTGTTTATGGATCTAATTCCCCTGTTTCTAGAGCTAATTATCCTGTTTGTGGAACTAATTCCCCTGTTTCTACAGCTAATTCCCCTGTTTGTGGAGCTAATTCCCCTGTTTATAGAGCTAAGTCCCCTGTTTCTGGAGCAAATTCCGCTGTATATGGAGCTAATACCCCTGTTTGTGGAGCTAATTTGCCTGTTTGTGGAGCTAATGCCCCTATTTGTGGAGCTAATTCCCCTGTTTGTGGATCTAATTCCCCTGTTTGTGGAGCTAATTCCTCTCTTCGTGGAACTAAATCCCCAGTTTGTGGAGCTAATTCCTCTGTTTGTGGAACTAAATCCCCAGTTTGTGGAGCTAATGCCCCTGCTTGTGGAGCTAATTCCCCTATTTCCAGAGCTAATTTCCCTGTTTCTAGAGCTAATTCCCCTGTTTGTGGAGTGAATTCCGCTGTTGCTAGTGCTAATTCCCCGGTTTGTGGAGCTAATTCCCCTGTTTGTGGAGGTAATTCCCCTATTTGTGGAGCTAATTCACCTGTTTCTAGAGCTAATTCCTCTGTTTGTGGAGCTAATGCCCCTGTTTGTGCAGCTAATTCCCCTATTTGTGGAGCTAATTCCTCTGTATGTGGAGCTAATTCCCAGTTTGTGGAGCTAATTCCCCTGTTTCTAGAGCTAATTCCCCTGTTTGTGGAGCTAATTCCTCTGTTTGTGGAGCTAAATCCCCTGTTTGTGGAGCTAATTCCCCTGTTTGTGGAGCTAATTCCTCTGTTTCTAGAGCTAATTCCCCTGTTTGTGGAGCTAATTCCCCTGTTTCTAGAGCTAATTCCCCTGTTTGTGGAGCTAATTCCTCTGTTTGTGGAGCTAAATCCCCTGTTTGTGGAGCTTATTCCACTGTTTGTGGAGCAAATTCCCCTGCTTGTGGAGCTAATTCCCCTGGTTGTGTTGCTAATTCCCCTGTTTGTGGAGCTAATTCCCTTGTTCGTGGAGGTAATTCCCCTGTTTGTGGAGCTTATTCCCCTGTTTGTGGAGCTTATTCACCTGTTTCTGGAGCTAATTCCTCTGTTTGTGGAGCTAATGCCCCTGTTTGTGCAGCTAATTCCCCTGTTTGTGGAGCTAATTCCCCTGTTTGTGGAGCTAATTCCTCTGTTTGTGGAGCTAATTCCCAGTTTGTGGAGCTAATTCCCCTGTTTCTAGAGCTAATTCCCCTGTTTGTGGAGCTAATTCCTCTGTTTGTGGAGCTAATTCCCCAGTTTGTGGAGCTAATTCCCCTGTTTCTAGAGCTAATTCCCCTATTTGTGGAGCTAATTCCTCTGTTTGTGGAGCTAAATCCCTGTTTGTGGAGCTAATTCCCCTGTTTGTGGAGCTAATTCCTCTGTTTCTAGAGCTAATTCCCCTGTTTGTGGAGCTAATTCCCCTGTTTCTAGAGCTAATTCCCCTGTTTGTGGAGCTCATTCCTCTGTTTGTGGAGCTAAATCCCCTGTTTGTGGAGCTTATTCCACTGTTTGTGGAGCAAATTCCCCTGCTTGTGGAGCTATTTCCCCTGGTTGTGTTGCTAATTCCCCTGTTTGTGGAGCTAATTCCCTTGTTCGTGGAGGTAATTCCCCTGTTTGTGGAGCTTATTCCCCTGTTTGTGGAGCTTATTCACCTGTTTCTGGAGCTAATTCCTCTGTTTGTGGAGCTAATGCCCCTGTTTGTGCAGCTAATTCCCCTGTTTGTGGAGCTAATTCCCCTGTTTGTGGAGCTAATTCCTCTGTTTGTGGAGCTAATTCCCAGTTTGTGGAGCTAATTCCCCTGTTTCTAGAGCTAATTCCCCTGTTTGTGGAGCTAATTCCTCTGTTTGTGGAGCTAATTCCCCAGTTTGTGGAGCTAATTCCCCTGTTTCTAGAGCTAATTCCCCAATTTTGGAGCTAATTCCTCTGTTTGTGGAGCTAAATCCCTGTTTGTGGAGCTAATTCCCCTGTTTCTAGAGCTAATTCCCCTGTTTGTGGAGCTAATTCCCCTGTTTCAAGAGCTAATTCCCCTGTTTGTTGAGCAAATTCCCCTGTTTGTGGAGCTAATTCCCCTGTTTGTGGAGCTAATGCCCCTGTTTATGGATCTAATTCCCCTGTTTCTGGAGCTAATTTCCCTGTTTGTGGAACTAATTCCCCTGTTTCTGGAGCCAATTCCCCTGTTTGTGGAGCTAATTCCTCTGTTTGTGGAACTAAATCCCCAGTTTGTGGAGCGAATTCCGCTGTTTCTAGTGCTAATTCCCCTGTTTGTGGAGCTAATTCCCTTGTTCGTGGAGGTAATTCCCCTATTTGTGGAGCTTATTCCCCTGTTTGTGGAGCTTATTCACCTGTTTCTAGAGCTAATTCCTCAGTTTGTGGAGCTAATGCCCCTGTTTGTGCAGCTAATTCCCCTGTTTGTGGAGCTAATTCCCCTGTTTGTGGAGCTAATTCCTCTGTTTGTGGAGCTAATTCCCAGTTTGTGGAGCTAATTGCCCAGTTTCTAAAGCTAATTCCCCTGTTTTTGGAGCAAATTCCCCTCTTTGTGGAGCTAATTCCCCTGGTCATGGTGCTAATTCCCCTGTTTGTAGAGCTAATTCCACTGCTTGTGGAGCTAATTCCCCTGTGTGGAGCTAATTTCCCTGTTTGTGGAGCTAATGCCCCTATTTGTGGAGCTAATTCCCCTGTTTGTGGATCTAATTCCCCTGTTTGTGGAGCTAATTCCTCTGTTTGTGGAACTAAATCCCCAGTTTGTGGAGCTAATTCCTCTGTTTGTGGAACTAAATCCCCAGTTTGTGGAGCTAATTCCTCTGTTTGTGGAACTAAATCCCCAGTTTGTGGAGCTAATTCCCCTGTTTATGGAGCTAATTCCACTGGAGCGAATTCCGCTGTTTCTCGTGCTAATTCCCCTGTTTGTGGAGCTAATGCCCCTGCTTGTGGAGCTAATTCCCCTGTTTCCAGAGCTAATTTCCCTGTTTCTAGAGCTAATTCACCTGTTTGTGGTGCTAATTCCTCTGTTTGTGGAGCGAATTCCGCTGTTTCTAGTGCTAATTCCCCGGTTTGTGGAGCTAATTCCCCTGTTCGTGGAGGTAATTCCCCTGTTTGTGGAGCTAATTCACCTGTTTCTAGAGCTAATTCCTCTGTTTGTGGAGCTAATGCCCCTGTTTGTGCAGCTAATTCCTCTGTTTGTGGAGCTAATTCCCCTGTTTGTGGAGCTAATTCCTCTGTTTGTGGAGCTAATTCCCAGTTTGTGGAGCTAATTGCCCAGTTTCTAAAGCTAATTCCCCTGTTTTTGGAGCAAATTCCCCTCTTTGTGGAGCTAATTCCCCTGGTCGTGGTGCTAATTCCCCTGTTTGTAGAGCTAATTCCACTGCTTGTGGAGCTAATTCCCCTGTGTGGAGCTAATTTCCCTGTTTGTGGAGCTAATGCCCCTATTTGTGGAGCTAATTCCCCTGTTTGTGGATCTAATTCCCCTGTTTGTGGAGCTAATTCCTCTGTTTGTGGAACTAAATCCCCAGTTTGTGGAGCTAATTCCTCTGTTTGTGGAACTAAATCCCCAGTTTGTGGAGCCAGTTCCTCTGTTTGTGGAACTAAATCCCCAGTTTGTGGAGCTAATTCCCCTGTTTATGGAGCTAATTCCACTGGAGCGAATTCCGCTGTTTCTCGTGCTAATTCCCCTGTTTGTGGAGCTAATGCCCCTGCTTGTGGAGCTAATTCCCCTGTTTCCAGAGCTAATTTCCCTGTTTCTAGAGCTAATTCACCTGTTTGTGGTGCTAATTCCTCTGTTTGTGGAGCGAATTCCGCTGTTTCTCGTGCTAATTCCCCGGTTTGTGGAGCTAATTCCCCTGTTCGTGGAGGTAATTCCCCTGTTTGTGGAGCTAATTCACCTGTTTCTAGAGCTAATTCCTCTGTTTGTGGAGCTAATGCCCCTGTTTGTGCAGCTAATTCCCCTGTTTGTGGAGCTAATTCCTCTGTTTGTGGAGCTAATTCCTCTGTTTGTGGAGCTAATTCCCCTGTTTATGGATCTAATTCCCCTGTTTCTAGAGCTAATTATCCTGTTTGTGGAACTAATTCCCCTGTTTCTACAGCTAATTCCCCTGTTTGTGGAGCTAATTTGCCTGTTTGTGGAGCTAATTCCCCTGTTTATGGATCTAATTCCCCTGTTTCTAGAGCTAATTATCCTGTTTGTGGAACTAATTCCTCTGTTTCTAGAGCTAATTCCCCTGTTTGTGGAGCTAATTCCCCTGTTTATAGAGCTAAGTCCCCTGTTTCTGGAGCAAATTCCGCTGTATATGGAGCTAATTCCCCTGTTTGTGGAGCTAATTTGCCTGTTTGTGGAGCTAATGCCCCTATTTGTGGAGCTAATTCCCCTGTTTGTGGAGCTAATTCCTCTGTTTGTGGAACTAAATCCCCAGTTTGTGGAGCTAATGCCCCTGCTTGTGGAGCTAATTCCCCTATTTCCAGAGCTAATTTCCCTGTTTCTAGAGCTAATTCCCCTGTTTGTGGAGCTAATTCCTCTGTTTGTGGAGCGAATCCCGCTGTTTCTAGTGCTAATTCCCCGGTTTGTGGAGCTAATTCCCCTGTTCGTGGAGGTAATTCCCCTATTTGTGGAGCTAATTCACATGTTTCTAGAGCTAATTCCTCTGTTTGTGGAGCTAATGCCGCTGTTTGTGCAGCTAATTCCCCTATTTGTGGAGCTAATTCCCCTGTTTGTGGAGCTAATTCCTCTGTTTGTGGAGCTAATTCCCAGTTTGTGGAGCTAATTCCCCTGTTTCTAGAGCTAATTCCCCTGTTTGTGGAGCTAATTCCTCTGTTTGTGGAGCTAAATCCCCTGTTTGTGGAGCTAATTCCCCTGTTTGTGGAGCTAATTCCTCTGTTTCTAGAGCTAATTCCCCTGTTTGTGGAGCTAATTCACCTGTCTCTAGAGCAAATTCCTCTCTTTGTGGAGCTAATGCCCCTGTTTGTGCAGCTAATTCCCCTGTTTGTGGAGCTAATTCCTCTGTTTGTGGAGCTAATTCCTCTGTTTGTGGAGCTAATTCCCCTGTTTATGGATCTAATTCCCCTGTTTCTACAGCTAATTCCCCTGTTTGTGGAACTAATTCCCCTGTTTCTACAGCTAATTCCCCTGTTTGTGGAGCTAATTCCCCTGTTTCTACAGCTAATTCCCCTGTTTGTGGAGCTAATTCCCCTGTTTATAGAGCTAATTCCCCTGTTTCTAGAGCTAATTCCCCTGTATGGAGCTAATTTCCCTGTTTGTGGAGCTAATGCCTCTATTTGTGGAACTAAATCCCCAGTTTGTGGAGCTAATTCCTCTGTTTGTGGAACTAAATCCCCAGTTTGTGGAGCTAATTCCCCTGTTTATGGAGCTAATTCCACTGGAGCGAATTCCGCTTAGTGCTAATTCCCCTGTTTGCAGAGCTAATGCCCCTGCTTGTTGAGCTAATTCCCCTGTTTCCAGAGCTAATTTCCCTGTTTCTAGAGCTAATTCCCCTGTTTGTGGAGCTAATTCCCCTGTTTATAGAGCTAAGTCCCCTGTTTCTGGAGCAAATTCCGCTGTATATGGAGCTAATTCCCCTGTTTGTGGAGCTAATTTGCCTGTTTGTGGAGCTAATGCCCCTATTTGTGGAGCTAATTCCCCTGTTTGTGGATCTAATTCCCCTGTTTGTGGAGCTAATTCCTCTCTTCGTGGAACTAAATCCCCAGTTTGTGGAGCTAATTCCTCTGTTTGTGGAACTAAATCCCTAGTTTGTGCACCTATTTCCCCTGTTTATGGTGCTAATTCCACTGGAGCGAATTCCGCTGTTTCTCGTGCTAATTCCCCTGTTTGTGGAGCTAATGCCCCTGATTGTGGAGCTAATTCCCCTATTTCCAGAGCTAATTTCCCTGTTTCTAGAGCTAATTCCCCTGTTTGTGGAGCTAATTCCCCTGTTTGTGGAGTGAATTCCGCTGTTTCTAGTGCTAATTCCCCGGTTTGTGGAGCTAATTCCCCTGTTCGTGGAGGTAATTCCCCTATTTGTGGAGCTAATTCACCTGTTTCTAGAGCTAATTCCTCTGTTTGTGGAGCTAATGCCCCTGTTTGTGCAGCTAATTCCCCTATTTGTGGAGCTAATTCCCCTGTTTGTGGAGCTAATTCCTCTGTTTGTGGAGCTAATTCCCAGTTTGTGGAGCTAATTCCCCTGTTGCTAGAGCTAATTCCCCTGTTTGTGGAGCTAATTCCTCTGTGTGGAGCTAAATCCCCTGTTTGTGGAGCTAATTCCTCTGTTTGTGGAGCTAAATCCCCTGTTTGTGGAGCTAATTCCCCTGTTTGTGGAGCTAATTCCTCTGTTTCTAGAGCTAATTCCCCTGTTTGTGGAGCTAATTCCCCTGTTTCTAGAGCTAATTCCCATGTTTGTGGAGCAAATTCCCCTGCTTGTGGAGCTAATTCCCCTGGTTGTGGAGCTAATTCCACTGTTTGTGGAGCTAATGCCCCTGTTTATGGATCTAATTCCCCTTTCTGGAGCTAATTCCCCTGTTTGTGGAACTAATTCCCCTGTTTCTGGAGCCAATTCCCCTGTTTGCGGAGCTAATTCCTCTGTTTGTGGAACTAAATCCCCAGTTTGTTGAGCTAATTCCGCTGTTTCTAGTGCTAATTCCCCTGTTTGTGGAGCTAATTCCCTTGTTCGTGGAGGTAATTCCCCTATTTTTGGAGCTTATTCCCCTGTTTGTGGAGCTTCTTCACCTGTTTCTAGAGCTAATTCCTCTGTTTGTGGAGCTAATGCCCCTGTTTGTGCAGCTAATTCCCCTGTTTGTGGAGCTAATTCCCCTGTTTGTGGAGCTAATTCCTCTGTTTGTGGAGCTAATTCCCAGTTTGTGGAGCTAATTCCCCTGTTTCTAGAGCTAATTTCCCTGTTTGTGGAGCAAATTCCTCTGTTTGTGGAGCTAAATCCCCTGTTTGTGGAGCTTATTCCCCTGTTTGTGGAGCTAATTCCTCTGTTTGTGGAGCTAATTCTCCAGTTTGTGGAGCTAATTCCCCTGTTTCTAGAGCTAATTCCCCTATTTGTGGAGCTAATTCCTCTGTTTGTGGAGCTAAATCCCTGTTTGTGGAGCTAATTCCCCTGTTTGTGGAGCTAATTCCTCTGTTTCTAGAGCTAATTCCCCTGTTTGTGGAGCTAATTCCCCTGTTTCTAGAGCTAATTCCCCTGTTTGTGGAGCAAATTCCCCTGTTTATGGAGCTAATTCCCCTGTTTGTGGAGCTAATACCCCTGTTTATGGATCTAATTCCCCTGTTTCTGGAGCTAATTTCCCTGTTTGTGGAACTAATTCCCCTGTTTCTGGAGCCAATTCCCCTGTTTTTGGAGCAAATTCCTCTGTTTGTGGAACTAAATCCCCAGTTTGTGGAGCGAATTCCGCTGTTTCTAGTGCTAATTCCCCTGTTTGTGGAGCTAATTCCCTTGTTCGTGGAGGTAATTCCCCTGTTTGTGGAGCTTATTCCCCTGTTTGTGGAGCTTATTCACCTGTTTCTAGAGCTAATTCCTCTGTTTGTGGAGCTAATGCCCCTGTTTGTGCAGCTAATTCCCCTGTTTGTGGAGCTAATTCCCCTGTTTGCGGAGATAATTCCTCTGTTTGTGGAGCTAATTCCCAGTTTGTGGAGCTAATTGCCCTGTTTCTAGAGCTAATTCCCCTGTTTGTGGAGCAAATTCCCCTCTTTGTGGAGCTAATTCCCCTGGTTGTGGTGCTAATTCCCCTGTTTGTAGAGCTAATTCCACTGCTTGTGGAGCTAATTCCCCTGTGTGGAGCTAATTTCCCTGTTTGTGGAGCTAATGCCCCTATTTGTGGAGCTAATTCCCCTGTTTGTGGATCTAATTCCCCTGTTTGTCGAGCTAATTCCTCTGTTTGTGGAACTAAATCCCCAGTTTGTGGAGCTAATCCCTCTGTTTGTGGAACTAAATCCCCAGTTTGTGGAGCTATTTCCCCTGTTTATGGAGCTAATTCCACTGGAGCGAATTCCGCTGTTTCTCGTGCTAATTCCCCTGTTTGTGGAGCTAATGCCCCTGCTTGTGGAGCTAATTCCCCTGTTTCCAGAGCTAATTTCCCTGTTTCTAGAGCTAATTCACCTGTTTGTGGTGCTAATTCCTCTGTTTGTGGAGCGAATTCCGCTGTTTCTAGTGCTAATTCCCCGGTTTGTGGAGCTAATTCCCCTGTTCGTGGAGGTAATTCCCCTGTTTGTGGAGCTAATTCACCTGTTTCTAGAGCTAATTCCTCTGTTTGTGGAGCTAATGCCCCTTTTGGGCAGCTAATTCCCCTGTTTGTGGAGCTAATTCCTCTGTTTGTGGAGCTAATTCCTCTGTTTGTGGAGCTAATTCCCCTGTTTATGGATCTAATTCCCCTGTTTCTAGAGCTAATTATCCTGTTTGTGGAACTAATTCCCCTGTTTCTACAGCTAATTCCCCTATTTGTGGAGCTAATTCCCCTGTTTATAGAGCTAAGTCCCCTGTTTCTGGAGCAAATTCCGCTGTATATGGAGCTAATTCCCGTGTTTGTGAAGCTAATTTGCCTGTTTGTGGAGCTAATGCCCCTATTTGTGGAGCTAATTCCCCTGTTTGTGGATCTAATTCCACTGTTTGTGGAGCTAATTCCTCTCTTCGTGGAACTAAATCCCCAGTTTGTGGAGCTAATGCCCCTGCTTGTGGAGCTAATTCCCCTATTTCCAGAGCTAATTTCCCTGTTTCTAGAGCTAATTCCCCTGTTTGTGGAGCTAATTCCTCTGTTTGTGGAGTGAATCCCGCTGTTTCTAGTGCTAATTCCCCGGTTTGTGGAGCTAATTCCCCTGTTCGTGGAGGTAATTCCCCTATTTGTGGAGCTAATTCACCTGTTTCTAGAGCTAATTCCTCTGTTTGTGGAGCTAATGCCCCTGTTTGTGCAGCTAATTCCCCTATTTGTGGAGCTAATTCCCCTGTTTGTGGAGCTAATTCCTCTGTTTGTGGAGCTAAATCCCCTGTGTGGAGCTAATTCCCCTGTTTGTGGAGCTAATTCCTCTGTTTCTAGAGCTAATTCCCCTGTTTGTGGAGCTAATTCCCCTGTTTCTAGAGCTAATTCCCCTGTTTGTGGAGCAAATTCCCCTGCTTGTGGAGCTAATTCCCCTGGTTGTGGTGCTAATTCCCCTGTTTGTGGAGCTAATTCCCTTGTTCGTGGAGGTAATTCCTCTGTTTGTGGAGCTAATTCCCAGTTTGTGGAGCTAATTCCCCTGTTTCTAGAGCTAATTCCCCTGTTTGTGGAGCTAATTCCTCTGTTTGTGGAGCTAATTCCCCAGTTTGTGGAGCTAATTCCCCTGTTTCTAGAGCTAATTCCCCTATTTGTGGAGCTAATTCCTCTGTTTGTAGAGCTAAATCCCTGTTTGTGGAGCTAATTCCCCTGTTTGTGGAGCTAATTCCTCTGTTTCTAGAGCTAATTCCCCTGTTTGTGGAGCTAATTCCCCTGTTTCTAGAGCTAATTCCCCTGTTTGTTGAGCAAACTCCCCTGTTTGTGGAGCTAATTCCCCTGTTTGTGGAGCTAATGCCCCTGTTTATGGATCTAATTCCCCTGTTTCTGGAGCTAATTTCCCTGTTTGTGGAACTAATTCCCCTGTTTCTGGAGCCAATTCCCCTGTTTTTGGAGCAAATTCCTCTGTTTGTGGAACTAAATCCCCAGTTTGTGGAGCGAATTCCGCTGTTTCTAGTGCTAATTTCCCTGTTTGTGGAGCTAATTCCCTTGTTCGTGGAGGTAATTCCCCCATTTGTGGAGCTTATTCCCCTGTTTGTGGAGCTTATTCACCTGTTTCTAGAGCTAATTCCTCTGTTTGTGGAGCTAATGCCCCTGTTTGTGCAGCTAATTCCCCTGTTTGTGGAGCTAATTCCCCTGTTTGTGGAGCGAATTCCTCTGTTTGTGGAGCTAATTCCCATTGTGGAGCTAATTGCCCCGTTTCTAGAGCTAATTCCCCTGTTTGTGGAGCAAATTCCCCTCTTTGTGGAGCTAATTCCCCTGGTCGTGGTGCTAATTCCCCTGTTTCTAGAGCTAATTCACCTGTTTGTGGTGCTAATTCCTCTGTTTGTGGAGCGAATTCCGCTGTTTCTAGTGCTAATTCCCCGGTTTGTTGAGCTAATTCCCCTGTTCGTGGAGGTAATTCCCCTGTTTGTGGAGCTAATTCACCTGTTTCTAGAGCTAATTCCTCTGTTTGTGGAGCTAATGCCCCTGTTTGTGCAGCTAATTCCCCTGTTTGTGGTGCTAATTCCTCTGTTTGTGGAGCTAATTCCTCTGTTTGTGGAGCTAATTCCCCTGTTTATGGATCTAATTCCCCTGTTTCTAGAGCTAATTCCCCTGTTTGTGGAGCTAATTCCCCTGTTTATAGAGCTACGTCCCCTGTTTCTGGAGCAAATTCCGCTGTATATGGAGCTAATTCCCCTGTTTGTGGAGCTAATTTGCCTGTTTGTGGAGCTAATGCCCCTATTTGTGGAGCTAATTCCCCTGTTTGTGGATCTAATTCCCCTGTTTGTGGAGCTAATTCCTCTCTTCGTGGAACTAAATCCCCAGTTTGTGGAGCTAATTCCTCTGTTTGTGGAACTAAATCCCTAGTTTGTGCACCTATTTCCCCTGCTTGTGGAGCTAATTCCCCTATTTCCAGAGCTAATTTCCCTGTTTCTAGAGCTAATTCCCCTGTTTGTGGAGTGAATTCCGCTGTTTCTAGTGCTAATTCCCCGGTTTGTGGAGCTAATTCCCCTGTTTGTGGAGGTAATTCCCCTATTTGTGGAGCTAATTCACCTGTTTCTAGAGCTAATTCCTCTGTTTGTGGAGCTAATGCCCCTGTTTGTGCAGCTAATTCCCCTATTTGTGGAGCTAATTCCTCTGGTTGTGGAGCTAATTCCCAGTTTGTGGAGCTAATTCCCCTGTTTCTAGAGCTAATTCCCCTGTTTGTGGAGCTAATTCCTCTGTTTGTGGAGCTAAATCCCCTGTTTGTGGAGCTAATTCCCCTGTTTGTGGAGCTAATTCCTCTGTTTCTAGAGCTAATTCCCCTGTTTGTGGAGCTAATTCCCCTGTTTCTAGAGCTAATTCCCCTGTTTGTGGAGCTAATTCCTCTGTTTCTAGAGCTAATTCCCCTGTTTGTGGAGCTAATTCCCCTGTTTCTAGAGCTAATTCCCCTGTTTGTGGAGCAAATTCCCCTGCTTGTGGAGCTAATTCCCCTGGTTGTGGTGCTAATTCACCTGTTTCTAGAGCTAATTCCTCTGTTTGTGGAGCTAATGCCCCTGTTTGTGCAGCTAATTCCCCTGTTTGTGGAGCTAATTCCTCTGTTTGTGGAGCTAATTCCTCTGTTTGTGGAGCTAATTCCCCTGTTTATGGATCTAATTCCCCTGTTTCTAGAGCTAATTATCCTGTTTGTGGAACTAATTCCCCTGTTTCTACAGCTAATTCCCCTGTTTGTGGAGCTAATTCCCCTGTTTATAGAGCTAAGTCCCCTGTTTCTGGAGCAAATTCCGCTGTATATGGAGCTAATTCCCCTGTTTGTGGAGCTAATTTGCCTGTTTGTGGAGCTAATGCCCCTATTTGTGGAGCTAATTCCCCTGTTTGTGGATCTAATTCCCCTGTTTGTGGAGCTAATTCCTCTCTTCGTGGAACTAAATCCCCAGTTTGTGGAGCTAATTCCTCTGTTTGTGGAACTAAATCCGCAGTTTGTGGAGCTAATGCCCCTGCTTGTGGAGCTAATTCCCCTATTTCCAGAGCTAATTTCCCTGTTTCTAGAGCTAATTCCCCTGTTTGTGGAGCTAATTCCTCTGTTTGTGGAGTGAATCCCGCTGTTTCGAGTGCTAATTCCCCGGTTTGTGGAACTAATTCCCCTGTTCGTGGAGGTAATTCCCCTATTTGTGGAGCTAATTCACCTGTTTCTAGAGCTAATTCCTCTGTTTTTAGAGCTAATGCCCCTGTTTGTGCAGCTAATTCCCCTATTTGTGGAGCTAATTCCCCTGTTTGTTTGTGGAGCTAATTCCCAGTCTGTGGAGCCAATTCCCCTGTTTCTTGAGTTAATTCCCCTGTTTGTGGAGCTAATTCCTCTGTTTGTGGAGCTAAATCCCCTGTTTGTGGAACTAAATCCCCAGTTTGTGGAGCTAATCCCTCTGTTTGTGGAACTAAATCCCCCAGTTTGTGGAGCTAATTCCCCTGTTTATGGAGCTAATTCCACTGGAGCGAATTCTGCTGTTTCTCGTGCTAATTCCCCTGTTTGTGGAGCTAATGCCCCTGCTTGTGGAGCTAATTCCCCTGTTTCCAGAGCTAATTTCCCTGTTTCTAGAGCTAATTCACCTGTTTGTGGTGCTAATTCCTCTGTTTGTGGAGCGAATTCCGCTGTTTCTAGTGCTAATTCCCCGGTTTGTGGAGCTAATTCCCCTGTTCGTGGAGGTAATTCCCCTCTTTGTGGAGCTAATTCACCTGTTTCTAGAGCTAATTCCTCTGTTTGTGGAGCTAATGCCCCTGTTTGTGCAGCTAATTCCCCTGTTTGTGGAGCTAATTCCTCTGTTTGTGGAGCTAATTCCTCTGTTTGTGGAGCTAATTCCCCTGTTTATGGATCTAATTCCCCTGTTTCTAGAGCTAATTATCCTGTTTGTGGAACTAATTCCCCTGTTTCTACAGCTAATTCCCCTATTTGTGGAGCTAATTCCCCTGTTTATAGAGCTAAGTCCCCTGTTTCTGGAGCAAATTCCGCTGTATATGGAGCTAATTCCCCTGTTTGTGGAGCTAATTTGCCTGTTTGTGGAGCTAATGCCCCTATTTGTGGAGCTAATTCCCCTGTTTGTGGATCTAATTCCCCTGTTTGTGGAGCTAATTCCTCTCTTCGTGGAACTAAATCCCCAGTTTGTGGAGCTAATTCCTCTGTTTGTGGAACTAAATCCCCAGTTTGTGGAGCTAATGCCCCTGCTTGTGGAGCTAATTCCCCTATTTCCAGAGCTAATTTCCCTGTTTCTAGAGCTAATTCCCCTGTTTGTGGAGCTAATTCCTCTGTTTGTGGAGTGAATCCCGCTGTTTCTAGTGCTAATTCCCCGGTTTGTGGAGCTAATTCCCCTGTTCGTGGAGGTAATTCCCCTATTTGTGGAGCTAATTCACCTGTTTCTAGAGCTAATTCCTCTGTTTGTGGAGCTAATGCCCCTGTTTGTGCAGCTAATGCCCCTATTTGTGGAGCTAATTCCCCTGTTTGTGGAGCTAATTCCTCTGTTTGTGGAGCTAAATCCCCTGTGTGGAGCTAATTCCCCTGTTTGTGGAGCTAATTCCTCTGTTTCTAGAGCTAATTCCCCTGTTTGTGGAGCTAATTCCCCTGTTTCTAGAGCTAATTCCCCTGTTTGTGGAGCAAATTCCCCTGCTTGTGGAGCTAATTCCCCTGGTTGTGGTGCTAATTCCCCTGTTTGTGGAGCTAATTCCCTTGTTCGTGGAGGTAATTCCTCTGTTTGTGGAGCTAATTCCCAGTTTTTGGAGCTAATTCCCCTGTTTCTAGAGCTAATTCCCCTGTTTGTGGAGCTAATTCCTCTGTTTGTGGAGCTAATTCCCCAGTTTGTGGAGCTAATTCCCCTGTTTCTAGAGCTAATTCCCCTATTTGTGGAGCTAATTCCTCTGTTTGTAGAGCTAAATCCCTGTTTGTGGAGCTAATTCCCCTGTTTGTGGAGCTAATTCCTCTGTTTCTAGAGCTAATTCCCCTCTTTGTGGAGCTAATTCCCCTGGTTGTGGTGCTAATTCCCCTGTTTGTAGAGCTAATTCCACTGCTTGTGGAGCTAATTCCCCTGTGTGGAGCTAATTTCCCTGTTTGTGGAGCTAATGCCCCTATTTGTGGAGCTAATTCCCCTGTTTGTGGATCTAATTCCCCTGTTTGTCGAGCTAATTCCTCTGTTTGTGGAACTAAATCCCCAGTTTGTGGAGCTAATCCCTCTGTTTGTGGAACTAAATCCCCAGTTTGTGGAGCTAATTCCCCTGTTTATGGAGCTAATTCCACTGGAGCGAATTCCGCTGTTTCTCGTGCTAATTCCCCTGTTTGTGGAGCTAGCCCCTGCTTGTGGAGCTAATTCCCCTGTTTCCAGAGCTAATTTCCCTGTTTCTAGAGCTAATTCACCTGTTTGTGGTGCTAATTCCTCTGTTTGTGGAGCGAATTCCGCTGTTTCTAGTGCTAATTCCCCGGTTTGTGGAGCTAATTCCCCTGTTCGTGGAGGTAATTCCCCTGTTTGTGGAGCTAATTCACCTGTTTCTAGAGCTAATTCCTCTGTTTGTGGAGCTAATGCCCCTGTTTGTGCAGCTAATTCCCCTGTTTGTGGAGCTAATTCCTCTGTTTGTGGAGCTAATTCCTCTGTTTGTGGAGCTAATTCCCCTGTTTATGGATCTAATTCCCCTGTTTCTAGAGCTAATTATCCTGTTTGTGGAACTAATTCCCCTGTTTCTACAGCTAATTCCCCTATTTGTGGAGCTAATTCCCCTGTTTATAGAGCTAAGTCCCCTGTTTCTGGAGCAAATTCCGCTGTATATGGAGCTAATTCCCCTGTTTGTGGAGCTAATTTGCCTGTTTGTGGAGCTAATGCCCCTATTTGTGGAGCTAATTCCCCTGTTTGTGGATCTAATTCCACTGTTTGTGGAGCTAATTCCTCTCTTCGTGGAACTAAATCCCCAGTTTGTGGAGCTAATTCCTCTGTTTGTGGAACTAAATCCCCAGTTTGTGGAGCTAATGCCCCTGCTTGTGGAGCTAATTCCCCTATTTCCAGAGCTAATTTCCCTGTTTCTAGAGCTAATTCCCCTGTTTGTGGAGCTAATTCCTCTGTTTGTGGAGTGAATCCCGCTGTTTCTAGTGCTAATTCCCCGGTTTGTGGAGCTAATTCCCCTGTTCGTGGAGGTAATTCCCCTATTTGTGGAGCTAATTCACCTGTTTCTAGAGCTAATTCCTCTGTTTGTGGAGCTAATGCCCCTGTTTGTGCAGCTAATTCCCCTATTTGTGGAGCTAATTCCCCTGTTTGTGGAGCTAATTCCTCTGTTTGTGGAGCTAAATCCCCTGTGTGGAGCTAATTCCCCTGTTTGTGGAGCTAATTCCTCTGTTTCTAGAGCTAATTCCCCTGTTTGTGGAGCTAATTCCCCTGTTTCTAGAGCTAATTCCCCTGTTTGTGGAGCAAATTCCCCTGCTTGTGGAGCTAATTCCCCTGGTTGTGGTGCTAATTCCCCTGTTTGTGGAGCTAATTCCCTTGTTCGTGGAGGTAATTCCTCTGTTTGTGGAGCTAATTCCCAGTTTGTGGAGCTAATTCCCCTGTTTCTAGAGCTAATTCCCCTGTTTGTGGAGCTAATTCCTCTGTTTGTGGAGCTAATTCCCCAGTTTGTGGAGCTAATTCCCCTGTTTCTAGAGCTAATTCCCCTATTTGTGGAGCTAATTCCTCTGTTTGTGGAGCTAAATCCCTGTTTGTGGAGCTAATTCCCCTGTTTGTGGAGCTAATTCCTCTGTTTCTAGAGCTAATTCCCCTGTTTGTGGAGCTTATTCCCCTGTTTCTAGAGCTAATTCCCCTGTTTGTTGAGCAAATTCCCCTGTTTGTGGAGCTAATTCCCCTGTTTGTGGAGCTAATGCCCCTGTTTATGGATCTAATTCCCCTGTTTCTGGAGCTAATTTCCCTGTTTGTGGAACTAATTCCCCTGTTTCTGGAGCCAATTCCCCTGTTTTTGGAGCAAATTCCTCTGTTTGTGGAACTAAATCCCCAGTTTGTGGAGCGAATTCCGCTGTTTCTAGTGCTAATTTCCCTGTTTGTGGAGCTAATTCCCTTGTTCGTGGAGGTAATTCCCCCATTTGTGGAGCTTATTCCCCTGTTTGTGGAGCTTATTCACCTGTTTCTAGAGCTAATTCCTCTGTTTGTGGAGCTAATGCCCCTGTTTGTGCAGCTAATTCCCCTGTTTGTGGAGCTAATTCCCCTGTTTGTGGAGCGAATTCCTCTGTTTGTGGAGCTAATTCCCATTGTGGAGCTAATTGCCCCGTTTCTAGAGCTAATTCCCCTGTTTGTGGAGCAAATTCCCCTCTTTGTGGAGCTAATTCCCCTGGTCGTGGTGCTAATTCCCCTGTTTGTAGAGCGAATTCCACTGCTTGTGGGGCTAATTCCCCTGTGTGGAGCTAATTTCCCTGTTTGTGGAGCTAATGCCCCTATTTGTGGAGCTAATTCCCCTGTTTGTGGAGCTAATTCCTCTGTTTGTGGAACTAAATCCCCAGTTTGTGGAGCTAATTCCTCTGTTTGTGGAACTAAATCCCCAATTTGTGGAGCTAATTCCCCTGTTTATGGAGCTAATTCCACTGGAGCGAATTCCGCTGTTTCTAGTGCTAATTCCCCTGTTTGTGGAGCTAATGCCCCTGCTTGTGGAGCTAATTCCAGAGCTAATTTCCCTGTTTCTAGAGCTAATTCACCTGTTTGTGGTGCTAATTCCTCTGTTTGTGGAGCGAATTCCGCTGTTTCTAGTGCTAATTCCCCGGTTTGTTGAGCTAATTCCCCTGTTCGTGGAGGTAATTCCCCTGTTTGTGGAGCTAATTCACCTGTTTCTAGAGCTAATTCCTCTGTTTGTGGAGCTAATGCCCCTGTTTGTGCAGCTAATTCCCCTGTTTGTGGTGCTAATTCCTCTGTTTGTGGAGCTAATTCCTCTGTTTGTGGAGCTAATTCCCCTGTTTATGGATCTAATTCCCCTGTTTCTAGAGCTAATTCCCCTGTTTGTGGAGCTAATTCCCCTGTTTATAGAGCTACGTCCCCTGTTTCTGGAGCAAATTCCGCTGTATATGGAGCTAATTCCCCTGTTTGTGGAGCTAATTTGCCTGTTTGTGGAGCTAATGCCCCTATTTGTGGAGCTAATTCCCCTGTTTGTGGATCTAATTCCCCTGTTTGTGGAGCTAATTCCTCTCTTCGTGGAACTAAATCCCCAGTTTGTGGAGCTAATTCCTCTGTTTGTGGAACTAAATCCCTAGTTTGTGCACCTATTTCCCCTGCTTGTGGAGCTAATTCCCCTATTTCCAGAGCTAATTTCCCTGTTTCTAGAGCTAATTCCCCTGTTTGTGGAGTGAATTCCGCTGTTTCTAGTGCTAATTCCCCGGTTTGTGGAGCTAATTCCCCTGTTTGTGGAGGTAATTCCCCTATTTGTGGAGCTAATTCACCTGTTTCTAGAGCTAATTCCTCTGTTTGTGGAGCTAATGCCCCTGTTTGTGCAGCTAATTCCCCTATTTGTGGAGCTAATTCCTCTGGTTGTGGAGCTAATTCCCAGTTTGTGGAGCTAATTCCCCTGTTTCTAGAGCTAATTCCCCTGTTTGTGGAGCTAATTCCTCTGTTTGTGGAGCTAAATCCCCTGTTTGTGGAGCTAATTCCCCTGTTTGTGGAGCTAATTCCTCTGTTTCTAGAGCTAATTCCCCTGTTTGTGGAGCTAATTCCCCTGTTTCTAGAGCTAATTCCCCTGTTTGTGGAGCAAATTCCCCTGCTTGTGGAGCTAATTCCCCTGGTTGTGGTGCTAATTCACCTGTTTCTAGAGCTAATTCCTCTGTTTGTGGAGCTAATGCCCCTGTTTGTGCAGCTAATTCCCCTGTTTGTGGAGCTAATTCCTCTGTTTGTGGAGCTAATTCCTCTGTTTGTGGAGCTAATTCCCCTGTTTATGGATCTAATTCCCCTGTTTCTAGAGCTAATTATCCTGTTTGTGGAACTAATTCCCCTGTTTCTACAGCTAATTCCCCTGTTTGTGGAGCTAATTCCCCTGTTTATAGAGCTAAGTCCCCTGTTTCTGGAGCAAATTCCGCTGTATATAGAGCTAATTCCCCTGTTTGTGGAGCTAATTTGCCTGTTTGTGGAGCTAATGCCCCTATTTGTGGAGCTAATTCCCCTGTTTGTGGATCTAATTCCCCTGTTTGTGGAGCTAATTCCTCTCTTCGTGGAACTAAATCCCCAGTTTGTGGAGCTAATTCCTCTGTTTGTGGAACTAAATCCGCAGTTTGTGGAGCTAATGCCCCTGCTTGTGGAGCTAATTCCCCTATTTCCAGAGCTAATTTCCCTGTTTCTAGAGCTAATTCCCCTGTTTGTGGAGCTAATTCCTCTGTTTGTGGAGTGAATCCCGCTGTTTCGAGTGCTAATTCCCCGGTTTGTGGAACTAATTCCCCTGTTCGTGGAGGTAATTCCCCTATTTGTGGAGCTAATTCACCTGTTTCTAGAGCTAATTCCTCTGTTTGTAGAGCTAATGCCCCTGTTTGTGCAGCTAATTCCCCTATTTGTGGAGCTAATTCCCCTGTTTGTTTGTGGAGCTAATTCCCAGTTTGTGGAGCCAATTCCCCTGTTTCTTGAGTTAATTCCCCTGTTTGTGGAGCTAATTCCTCTGTTTGTGGAGCTAAATCCCCTGTTTGTGGAACTAAATCCCCAGTTTGTGGAGCTAATCCCTCTGTTTGTGGAACTAAATCCCCCAGTTTGTGGAGCTAATTCCCCTGTTTATGGAGCTAATTCCACTGGAGCGAATTCTGCTGTTTCTCGTGCTAATTCCCCTGTTTGTGGAGCTAATGCCCCTGCTTGTGGAGCTAATTCCCCTGTTTCCAGAGCTAATTTCCCTGTTTCTAGAGCTAATTCACCTGTTTGTGGTGCTAATTCCTCTGTTTGTGGAGCGAATTCCGCTGTTTCTAGTGCTAATTCCCCGGTTTGTGGAGCTAATTCCCCTGTTCGTGGAGGTAATTCCCCTGTTTGTGGAGCTAATTCACCTGTTTCTAGAGCTAATTCCTCTGTTTGTGGAGCTAATGCCCCTGTTTGTGCAGCTAATTCCCCTGTTTGTGGAGCTAATTCCTCTGTTTGTGGAGCTAATTCCTCTGTTTGTGGAGCTAATTCCCCTGTTTATGGATCTAATTCCCCTGTTTCTAGAGCTAATTATCCTGTTTGTGGAACTAATTCCCCTGTTTCTACAGCTAATTCCCCTATTTGTGGAGCTAATTCCCCTGTTTATAGAGCTAAGTCCCCTGTTTCTGGAGCAAATTCCGCTGTATATGGAGCTAATTCCCCTGTTTGTGGAGCTAATTTGCCTGTTTGTGGAGCTAATGCCCCTATTTGTGGAGCTAATTCCCCTGTTTGTGGATCTAATTCCACTGTTTGTGGAGCTAATTCCTCTCTTCGTGGAACTAAATCCCCAGTTTGTGGAGCTAATTCCTCTGTTTGTGGAACTAAATCCCCAGTTTGTGGAGCTAATGCCCCTGCTTGTGGAGCTAATTCCCCTATTTCCAGAGCTAATTTCCCTGTTTCTAGAGCTAATGCCCCTGTTTATGGATCTAATTCCCCTGTTTCTGGAGCTAATTTCCCTGTTTGTGGAACTAATTCCCCTGTTTCTGGAGCCAATTCCCCTGTTTTTGGAGCAAATTCCTCTGTTTGTGGAACTAAATCCCCAGTTTGTGGAGCGAATTCCGCTGTTTCTAGTGCTAATTTCCCTGTTTGTGGAGCTAATTCCCTTGTTCGTGGAGGTAATTCCCCCATTTGTGGAGCTTATTCCCCTGTTTGTGGAGCTTATTCACCTGTTTCTAGAGCTAATTCCTCTGTTTGTGGAGCTAATGCCCCTGTTTGTGCAGCTAATTCCCCTGTTTGTGGAGCTAATTCCCCTGTTTGTGGAGCGAATTCCTCTGTTTGTGGAGCTAATTCCCATTGTGGAGCTAATTGCCCCGTTTCTAGAGCTAATTCCCCTGTTTGTGGAGCAAATTCCCCTCTTTGTGGAGCTAATTCCCCTGGTCGTGGTGCTAATTCCCCTGTTTGTAGAGCGAATTCCACTGCTTGTGGAGCTAATTCCCCTGTGTGGAGCTAATTTCCCTGTTTGTGGAGCTAATGCCCCTATTTGTGGAGCTAATTCCCCTGTTTGTGGAGCTAATTCCTCTGTTTGTGGAACTAAATCCCCAGTTTGTGGAGCTAATTCCTCTGTTTGTGGAACTAAATCCCCAATTTGTGGAGCTAATTCCCCTGTTTATGGAGCTAATTCCACTGGAGCGAATTCCGCTGTTTCTAGTGCTAATTCCCCTGTTTGTGGAGCTAATGCCCCTGCTTGTGGAGCTAATTCCAGAGCTAATTTCCCTGTTTCTAGAGCTAATTCACCTGTTTGTGGTGCTAATTCCTCTGTTTGTGGAGCGAATTCCGCTGTTTCTAGTGCTAATTCCCCGGTTTGTTGAGCTAATTCCCCTGTTCGTGGAGGTAATTCCCCTGTTTGTGGAGCTAATTCACCTGTTTATAGAGCTAATTCCTCTGTTTGTGGAGCTAATGCCCCTGTTTGTGCAGCTAATTCCCCTGTTTGTGGTGCTAATTCCTCTGTTTGTGGAGCTAATTCCTCTGTTTGTGGAGCTAATTCCCCTGTTTATGGATCTAATTCCCCTGTTTCTAGAGCTAATTCCCCTGTTTGTGGAGCTAATTCCCCTGTTTATAGAGCTACGTCCCCTGTTTCTGGAGCAAATTCCGCTGTATATGGAGCTAATTCCCCTGTTTGTGGAGCTAATTTGCCTGTTTGTGGAGCTAATGCCCCTATTTGTGGAGCTAATTCCCCTGTTTGTGGATCTAATTCCCCTGTTTGTGGAGCTAATTCCTCTCTTCGTGGAACTAAATCCCCAGTTTGTGGAGCTAATTCCTCTGTTTGTGGAACTAAATCCCTAGTTTGTGCACCTATTTCCCCTGCTTGTGGAGCTAATTCCCCTATTTCCAGAGCTAATTTCCCTGTTTCTAGAGCTAATTCCCCTGTTTGTGGAGTGAATTCCGCTGTTTCTAGTGCTAATTCCCCGGTTTGTGGAGCTAATTCCCCTGTTTGTGGAGGTAATTCCCCTATTTGTGGAGCTAATTCACCTGTTTCTAGAGCTAATTCCTCTGTTTGTGGAGCTAATGCCCCTGTTTGTGCAGCTAATTCCCCTATTTGTGGAGCTAATTCCTCTGGTTGTGGAGCTAATTCCCAGTTTGTGGAGCTAATTCCCCTGTTTCTAGAGCTAATTCCCCTGTTTGTGGAGCTAATTCCCCTGTTTGTGGAGCTAATTCCTCTGTTTGTGGAGCTAAATCCCCTGTTTGTGGAGCTAATTCCCCTGTTTGTGGAGCTAATTCCTCTGTTTCTAGAGCTAATTCCCCTGTTTGTGGAGCTAATTCCCCTGTTTCTAGAGCTAATTCCCCTGTTTGTGGAGCAAATTCCCCTGCTTGTGGAGCTAATTCCCCTGGTTGTGGTGCTAATTCACCTGTTTCTAGAGCTAATTCCTCTGTTTGTGGAGCTAATGCCCCTGTTTGTGCAGCTAATTCCCCTGTTTGTGGAGCTAATTCCTCTGTTTGTGGAGCTAATTCCTCTGTTTGTGGAGCTAATTCCCCTGTTTATGGATCTAATTCCCCTGTTTCTAGAGCTAATTATCCTGTTTGTGGAACTAATTCCCCTGTTTCTACAGCTAATTCCCCTGTTTGTGGAGCTAATTCCCCTGTTTATAGAGCTAAGTCCCCTGTTTCTGGAGCAAATTCCGCTGTATATGGAGCTAATTCCCCTGTTTGTGGAGCTAATTTGCCTGTTTGTGGAGCTAATGCCCCTATTTGTGGAGCTAATTCCCCTGTTTGTGGATCTAATTCCCCTGTTTGTGGAGCTAATTCCTCTCTTCGTGGAACTAAATCCCCAGTTTGTGGAGCTAAGTCCTCTGTTTGTGGAACTAAATCCGCAGTTTGTGGAGCTAATGCCCCTGCTTGTGGAGCTAATTCCCCTATTTCCAGAGCTAATTTCCCTGTTTCTAGAGCTAATTCCCCTGTTTGTGGAGCTAATTCCTCTGTTTGTGGAGTGAATCCCGCTGTTTCGAGTGCTAATTCCCCGGTTTGTGGAACTAATTCCCCTGTTCGTGGAGGTAATTCCCCTATTTGTGGAGCTAATTCACCTGTTTCTAGAGCTAATTCCTCTGTTTGTAGAGCTAATGCCCCTGTTTGTGCAGCTAATTCCCCTATTTGTGGAGCTAATTCCCCTGTTTGTTTGTGGAGCTAATTCCCAGTTTGTGGAGCCAATTCCCCTGTTTCTTGAGTTAATTCCCCTGTTTGTGGAGCTAATTCCTCTGTTTGTGGAGCTAAATCCCCTGTTTGTGGAACTAAATCCCCAGTTTGTGGAGCTAATCCCTCTGTTTGTGGAACTAAATCCCCCAGTTTGTGGAGCTAATTCCCCTGTTTATGGAGCTAATTCCACTGGAGCGAATTCTGCTGTTTCTCGTGCTAATTCCCCTGTTTGTGGAGCTAATGCCCCTGCTTGTGGAGCTAATTCCCCTGTTTCCAGAGCTAATTTCCCTGTTTCTAGAGCTAATTCACCTGTTTGTGGTGCTAATTCCTCTGTTTGTGGAGCGAATTCCGCTGTTTCTAGTGCTAATTCCCCGGTTTGTGGAGCTAATTCCCCTGTTCGTGGAGGTAATTCCCCTGTTTGTGGAGCTAATTCACCTGTTTCTAGAGCTAATTCCTCTGTTTGTGGAGCTAATGCCCCTGTTTGTGCAGCTAATTCCCCTGTTTGTGGAGCTAATTCCTCTGTTTGTGGAGCTAATTCCTCTGTTTGTGGAGCTAATTCCCCTGTTTATGGATCTAATTCCCCTGTTTCTAGAGCTAATTATCCTGTTTGTGGAACTAATTCCCCTGTTTCTACAGCTAATTCCCCTATTTGTGGAGCTAATTCCCCTGTTTATAGAGCTAAGTCCCCTGTTTCTGGAGCAAATTCCGCTGTATATGGAGCTAATTCCCCTGTTTGTGGAGCTAATTTGCCTGTTTGTGGAGCTAATGCCCCTATTTGTGGAGCTAATTCCCCTGTTTGTGGATCTAATTCCCCTGTTTGTGGAGCTAATTCCTCTCTTCGTGGAACTAAATCCCCAGTTTGTGGAGCTAATTCCTCTGTTTGTGGAACTAAATCCCCAGTTTGTGGAGCTAATGCCCCTGCTTGTGGAGCTAATTCCCCTATTTCCAGAGCTAATTTCCCTGTTTCTAGAGCTAATTCCCCTGTTTGTGGAGCTAATTCCTCTGTTTGTGGAGTGAATCCCGCTGTTTCTAGTGCTAATTCCCCGGTTTGTGGAGCTAATTCCCCTGTTCGTGGAGGTAATTCCCCTATTTGTGGAGCTAATTCACCTGTTTCTAGAGCTAATTCCTCTGTTTGTGGAGCTAATGCCCCTGTTTGTGCAGCTAATTCCCCTATTTGTGGAGCTAATTCCCCTGTTTGTGGAGCTAATTCCTCTGTTTGTGGAGCTAAATCCCCTGTGTGGAGCTAATTCCCCTGTTTGTGGAGCTAATTCCTCTGTTTCTAGAGCTAATTCCCCTGTTTGTGGAGCTAATTCCCCTGTTTCTAGAGCTAATTCCCCTGTTTGTGGAGCAAATTCCCCTGCTTGTGGAGCTAATTCCCCTGGTTGTGGTGCTAATTCCCCTGTTTGTGGAGCTAATTCCCTTGTTCGTGGAGGTAATTCCTCTGTTTGTGGAGCTAATTCCCAGTTTGTGGAGCTAATTCCCCTGTTTCTAGAGCTAATTCCCCTGTTTGTGGAGCTAATTCCTCTGTTTGTGGAGCTAATTCCCCAGTTTGTGGAGCTAATTCCCCTGTTTCTAGAGCTAATTCCCCTATTTGTGGAGCTAATTCCTCTGTTTGTAGAGCTAAATCCCTGTTTATGGATCTAATTCCCCTGTTTCTGGAGCTAATTTCCCTGTTTGTGGAACTAATCCCCCTGTTTCTGGAGCCAATTCCCCTGTTTTTGGAGCAAATTCCTCTGTTTGTGGAACTAAATCCCCAGTTTGTGGAGCGAATTCCGCTGTTTCTAGTGCTAATTTCCCTGTTTGTGGAGCTAATTCCCTTGTTCGTGGAGGTAATTCCCCCATTTGTGGAGCTTATTCCTCTGTTTGTGGAGCTTATTCACCTGTTTCTAGAGCTAATTCCTCTGTTTGTGGAGCTAATGCCCCTGTTTGTGCAGCTAATTCCCCTGTTTGTGGAGCTAATTCCCCTGTTTGTGGAGCTAATTCCTCTGTTTGTGGAGCTAATTCCCATTGTGGAGCTAATTGCCCCGTTTCTAGAGCTAATTCCCCTGTTTGTGGAGCAAATTCCCCTCTTTGTGGAGCTAATTCCCCTGGTCGTGGTGCTAATTCCCCTGTTTGTAGAGCGAATTCCACTGCTTGTGGAGCTAATTCCCCTGTGTGGAGCTAATTTCCCTGTTTGTGGAGCTAATGCCCCTATTTGTGGAGCTAATTCCCCTGTTTGTGGAGCTAATTCCTCTGTTTGTGGAACTAAATCCCCAGTTTGTGGAGCTAATTCCTCTGTTTGTGGAACTAAATCCCCAATTTGTGGAGCTAATTCCCCTGTTTATGGAGCTAATTCCACTGGAGCGAATTCCGCTGTTTCTAGTGCTAATTCCCCTGTTTGTGGAGCTAATGCCCCTGCTTGTGGAGCTAATTCCAGAGCTAATTTCCCTGTTTCTAGAGCTAATTCACCTGTTTGTGGTGCTAATTCCTCTGTTTGTGGAGCGAATTCCGCTGTTTCTAGTGCTAATTCCCCGGTTTGTTGAGCTAATTCCCCTGTTCGTGGAGGTAATTCCCCTGTTTGTGGAGCTAATTCACCTGTTTCTAGAGCTAATTCCTCTGTTTGTGGAGCTAATGCCCCTGTTTGTGCAGCTAATTCCCCTGTTTGTGGTGCTAATTCCTCTGTTTGTGGAGCTAATTCCTCTGTTTGTGGAGCTAATTCCCCTGTTTATGGATCTAATTCCCCTGTTTCTAGAGCTAATTCCCCTGTTTGTGGAGCTAATTCCCCTGTTTATAGAGCTACGTCCCCTGTTTCTGGAGCAAATTCCGCTGTATATGGAGCTAATTCCCCTGTTTGTGGAGCTAATTTGCCTGTTTGTGGAGCTAATGCCCCTATTTGTGGAGCTAATTCCCCTGTTTGTGGATCTAATTCCCCTGTTTGTGGAGCTAATTCCTCTCTTCGTGGAACTAAATCCCCAGTTTGTGGAGCTAATTCCTCTGTTTGTGGAACTAAATCCCTAGTTTGTGCACCTATTTCCCCTGCTTGTGGAGCTAATTCCCCTATTTCCAGAGCTAATTTCCCTGTTTCTAGAGCTAATTCCCCTGTTTGTGGAGTGAATTCCGCTGTTTCTAGTGCTAATTCCCCGGTTTGTGGAGCTAATTCCCCTGTTTGTGGAGGTAATTCCCCTATTTGTGGAGCTAATTCACCTGTTTCTAGAGCTAATTCCTCTGTTTGTGGAGCTAATGCCCCTGTTTGTGCAGCTAATTCCCCTATTTGTGGAGCTAATTCCTCTGGTTGTGGAGCTAATTCCCAGTTTGTGGAGCTAATTCCCCTGTTTCTAGAGCTAATTCCCCTGTTTGTGGAGCTAATTCCTCTGTTTGTGGAGCTAAATCCCCTGTTTGTGGAGCTAATTCCCCTGTTTGTGGAGCTAATTCCTCTGTTTCTAGAGCTAATTCCCCTGTTTGTGGAGCTAATTCCCCTGTTTCTAGAGCTAATTCCCCTGTTTGTGGAGCAAATTCCCCTGCTTGTGGAGCTAATTCCCCTGGTTGTGGTGCTAATTCACCTGTTTCTAGAGCTAATTCCTCTGTTTGTGGAGCTAATGCCCCTGTTTGTGCAGCTAATTCCCCTGTTTGTGGAGCTAATTCCTCTGTTTGTGGAGCTAATTCCTCTGTTTGTGGAGCTAATTCCCCTGTTTATGGATCTAATTCCCCTGTTTCTAGAGCTAATTATCCTGTTTGTGGAACTAATTCCCCTGTTTCTACAGCTAATTCCCCTGTTTGTGGAGCTAATTCCCCTGTTTATAGAGCTAAGTCCCCTGTTTCTGGAGCAAATTCCGCTGTATATGGAGCTAATTCCCCTGTTTGTGGAGCTAATTTGCCTGTTTGTGGAGCTAATGCCCCTATTTGTGGAGCTAATTCCCCTGTTTGTGGATCTAATTCCCCTGTTTGTGGAGCTAATTCCTCTCTTCGTGGAACTAAATCCCCAGTTTGTGGAGCTAATTCCTCTGTTTGTGGAACTAAATCCCCAGTTTGTGGAGCTAATGCCCCTGCTTGTGGAGCTAATTCCCCTATTTCCAGAGCTAATTTCCCTGTTTCTAGAGCTAATTCCCCTGTTTGTGGAGCTAATTCCTCTGTTTGTGGAGTGAATCCCGCTGTTTCTAGTGCTAATTCCCCGGTTTGTGGAGCTAATTCCCCTGTTCGTGGAGGTAATTCCCCTATTTGTGGAGCTAATTCACCTGTTTCTAGAGCTAATTCCTCTGTTTGTGGAGCTAATGCCCCTGTTTGTGCAGCTAATTCCCCTATTTGTGGAGCTAATTCCCCTGTTTGTGGAGCTAATTCCTCTGTTTGTGGAGCTAAATCCCCTGTGTGGAGCTAATTCCCCTGTTTGTGGAGCTAATTCCTCTGTTTCTAGAGCTAATTCCCCTGTTTGTGGAGCTAATTCCCTTGTTCGTGGAGGTAATTCCCCCATTTGTGGAGCTTATTCCCCTGTTTGTGGAGCTTATTCACCTGTTTCTAGAGCTAATTCCTCTGTTTGTGGAGCTAATGCCCCTGTTTGTGCAGCTAATTCCCCTGTTTGTGGAGCTAATTCCCCTGTTTGTGGAGCTAATTCCTCTGTTTGTGGAGCTAATTCCCATTGTGGAGCTAATTGCCCCGTTTCTAGAGCTAATTCCCCTGTTTGTGGAGCAAATTCCCCTCTTTGTGGAGCTAATTCCCCTGGTCGTGGTGCTAATTCCCCTGTTTGTAGAGCGAATTCCACTGCTTGTGGAGCTAATTCCCCCGTGTGGAGCTAATTCCCCTGCTTGTGGAGCTAATTCCCCTGGTTGTGGTGCTAATTCACCTGTTTCTAGAGCTAATTCCTCTGTTTGTGGAGCTAATGCCCCTGTTTGTGCAGCTAATTCCCCTGTTTGTGGAGCTAATTCCTCTGTTTGTGGAGCTAATTCCTCTGTTTGTGGAGCTAATTCCCCTGTTTATGGATCTAATTCCCCTGTTTCTAGAGCTAATTATCCTGTTTGTGGAACTAATTCCCCTGTTTCTACAGCTAATTCCCCTGTTTGTGGAGCTAATTCCCCTGTTTATAGAGCTAAGTCCCCTGTTTCTGGAGCAAATTCCGCTGTATATGGAGCTAATTCCCCTGTTTGTGGAGCTAATTTGCCTGTTTGTGGAGCTAATGCCCCTATTTGTGGAGCTAATTCCCCTGTTTGTGGATCTAATTCCCCTGTTTGTGGAGCTAATTCCTCTCTTCGTGGAACTAAATCCCCAGTTTGTGGAGCTAATTCCTCTGTTTGTGGAACTAAATCCGCAGTTTGTGGAGCTAATGCCCCTGCTTGTGGAGCTAATTCCCCTATTTCCAGAGCTAATTTCCCTGTTTCTAGAGCTAATTCCCCTGTTTGTGGAGCTAATTCCTCTGTTTGTGGAGTGAATCCCGCTGTTTCGAGTGCTAATTCCCCGGTTTGTGGAACTAATTCCCCTGTTCGTGGAGGTAATTCCCCTATTTGTGGAGCTAATTCACCTGTTTCTAGAGCTAATTCCTCTGTTTATAGAGCTAATGCCCCTGTTTGTGCAGCTAATTCCCCTATTTGTGGAGCTAATTCCCCTGTTTGTTTGTGGAGCTAATTCCCAGTTTGTGGAGCCAATTCCCCTGTTTCTTGAGTTAATTCCCCTGTTTGTGGAGCTAATTCCTCTGTTTGTGGAGCTAAATCCCCTGTTTGTGGAACTAAATCCCCAGTTTGTGGAGCTAATCCCTCTGTTTGTGGAACTAAATCCCCCAGTTTGTGGAGCTAATTCCCCTGTTTATGGAGCTAATTCCACTGGAGCGAATTCCGCTGTTTCTCGTGCTAATTCCCCTGTTTGTGGAGCTAATGCCCCTGCTTGTGGAGCTAATTCCCCTGTTTCCAGAGCTAATTTCCCTGTTTCTAGAGCTAATTCACCTGTTTGTGGTGCTAATTCCTCTGTTTGTGGAGCGAATTCCGCTGTTTCTAGTGCTAATTCCCCGGTTTGTGGAGCTAATTCCCCTGTTCGTGGAGGTAATTCCCCTGTTTGTGGAGCTAATTCACCTGTTTCTAGAGCTAATTCCTCTGTTTGTGGAGCTAATGCCCCTGTTTGTGCAGCTAATTCCCCTGTTTGTGGAGCTAATTCCTCTGTTTGTGGAGCTAATTCCTCTGTTTGTGGAGCTAATTCCCCTGTTTATGGATCTAATTCCCCTGTTTCTAGAGCTAATTATCCTGTTTGTGGAACTAATTCCCCTGTTTCTACAGCTAATTCCCCTATTTGTGGAGCTAATTCCCCTGTTTATAGAGCTAAGTCCCCTGTTTCTGGAGCAAATTCCGCTGTATATGGAGCTAATTCCCCTGTTTGTGGAGCTAATTTGCCTGTTTGTGGAGCTAATGCCCCTATTTGTGGAGCTAATTCCCCTGTTTGTGGATCTAATTCCCCTGTTTGTGGAGCTAATTCCTCTCTTCGTGGAACTAAATCCCCAGTTTGTGGAGCTAATGCCCCTGCTTGTGGAGCTAATTCCCCTATTTCCAGAGCTAATTTCCCTGTTTCTAGAGCTAATTCCCCTGTTTGTGGAGCTAATTCCTCTGTTTGTGGAGTGAATCCCGCTGTTTCTAGTGCTAATTCCCCGGTTTGTGGAGCTAATTCCCCTGTTCGTGGAGGTAATTCCCCTATTTGTGGAGCTAATTCACCTGTTTCTAGAGCTAATTCCTCTGTTTGTGGAGCTAATGCCCCTGTTTGTGCAGCTAATTCCCCTATTTGTGGAGCTAATTCCCCTGTTTGTGGAGCTAATTCCTCTGTTTGTGGAGCTAAATCCCCTGTGTGGAGCTAATTCCCCTGTTTGTGGAGCTAATTCCTCTGTTTCTAGAGCTAATTCCCCTGTTTGTGGAGCTAATTCCCCTGTTTCTAGAGCTAATTCCCCTGTTTGTGGAGCAAATTCCCCTGCTTGTGGAGCTAATTCCCCTGGTTGTGGTGCTAATTCCCCTGTTTGTGGAGCTAATTCCCTTGTTCGTGGAGGTAATTCCTCTGTTTGTGGAGCTAATTCCCAGTTTGTGGAGCTAATTCCCCTGTTTCTAGAGCTAATTCCCCTGTTTGTGGAGCTAATTCCTCTGTTTGTGGAGCTAATTCCCCAGTTTGTGGAGCTAATTCCCCTGTTTCTAGAGCTAATTCCCCTATTTGTGGAGCTAATTCCTCTGTTTGTAGAGCTAAATCCCTGTTTGTGGAGCTAATTCCCCTGTTTGTGGAGCTAATTCCTCTGTTTCTAGAGCTAATTCCCCTGTTTGTGGAGCTAATTCCCCTGTTTCTAGAGCTAATTCCCCTGTTTGTTGAGCAAATTCCCCTGTTTGTGGAGCTAATTCCCCTGTTTGTGGAGCTAATGCCCCTGTTTATGGATCTAATTCCCCTGTTTCTGGAGCTAATTTCCCTGTTTGTGGAACTAATCCCCCTGTTTCTGGAGCCAATTCCCCTGTTTTTGGAGCAAATTCCTCTGTTTGTGGAACTAAATCCCCAGTTTGTGGAGCGAATTCCGCTGTTTCTAGTGCTAATTTCCCTGTTTGTGGAGCTAATTCCCTTGTTCGTGGAGGTAATTCCCCCATTTGTGGAGCTTATTCCCCTGTTTGTGGAGCTTATTCACCTGTTTCTAGAGCTAATTCCTCTGTTTGTGGAGCTAATGCCCCTGTTTGTGCAGCTAATTCCCCTGTTTGTGGAGCTAATTCCCCTGTTTGTGGAGCTAATTCCTCTGTTTGTGGAGCTAATTCCCATTGTGGAGCTAATTGCCCCGTTTCTAGAGCTAATTCCCCTGTTTGTGGAGCAAATTCCCCTCTTTGTGGAGCTAATTCCCCTGGTCGTGGTGCTAATTCCCCTGTTTGTAGAGCGAATTCCACTGCTTGTGGAGCTAATTCCCCTGTGTGGAGCTAATTTCCCTGTTTGTGGAGCTAATGCCCCTATTTGTGGAGCTAATTCCCCTGTTTGTGGAGCTAATTCCTCTGTTTGTGGAACTAAATCCCCAGTTTGTGGAGCTAATTCCTCTGTTTGTGGAACTAAATCCCCAATTTGTGGAGCTAATTCCCCTGTTTATGGAGCTAATTCCACTGGAGCGAATTCCGCTGTTTCTAGTGCTAATTCCCCTGTTTGTGGAGCTAATGCCCCTGCTTGTGGAGCTAATTCCAGAGCTAATTTCCCTGTTTCTAGAGCTAATTCACCTGTTTGTGGTGCTAATTCCTCTGTTTGTGGAGCGAATTCCGCTGTTTCTAGTGCTAATTCCCCGGTTTGTTGAGCTAATTCCCCTGTTCGTGGAGGTAATTCCCCTGTTTGTGGAGCTAATTCACCTGTTTCTAGAGCTAATTCCTCTGTTTGTGGAGCTAATGCCCCTGTTTGTGCAGCTAATTCCCCTGTTTGTGGTGCTAATTCCTCTGTTTGTGGAGCTAATTCCTCTGTTTGTGGAGCTAATTCCCCTGTTTATGGATCTAATTCCCCTGTTTCTAGAGCTAATTCCCCTGTTTGTGGAGCTAATTCCCCTGTTTATAGAGCTACGTCCCCTGTTTCTGGAGCAAATTCCGCTGTATATGGAGCTAATTCCCCTGTTTGTGGAGCTAATTTGCCTGTTTGTGGAGCTAATGCCCCTATTTGTGGAGCTAATTCCCCTGTTTGTGGATCTAATTCCCCTGTTTGTGGAGCTAATTCCTCTCTTCGTGGAACTAAATCCCCAGTTTGTGGAGCTAATTCCTCTGTTTGTGGAACTAAATCCCTAGTTTGTGCACCTATTTCCCCTGCTTGTGGAGCTAATTCCCCTATTTCCAGAGCTAATTTCCCTGTTTCTAGAGCTAATTCCCCTGTTTGTGGAGTGAATTCCGCTGTTTCTAGTGCTAATTCCCCGGTTTGTGGAGCTAATTCCCCTGTTTGTGGAACTAAATCCCCAGTTTGTGGAGCTAATCCCTCTGTTTGTGGAACTAAATCCCCCAGTTTGTGGAGCTAATTCCCCTGTTTATGGAGCTAATTCCACTGGAGCGAATTCCGCTGTTTCTCGTGCTAATTCCCCTGTTTGTGGAGCTAATGGCCCTGCTTGTGGAGCTAATTCCCCTGTTTCCAGAGCTAATTTCCCTGTTTCTAGAGCTAATTCACCTGTTTGTGGTGCTAATTCCTCTGTTTGTGGAGCGAATTCCGCTGTTTCTAGTGCTAATTCCCCGGTTTGTGGAGCTAATTCCCCTGTTCGTGGAGGTAATTCCCCTGTTTGTGGAGCTAATTCACCTGTTTCTAGAGCTAATTCCTCTGTTTGTGGAGCTAATGCCCCTGTTTGTGCAGCTAATTCCCCTGTTTGTGGAGCTAATTCCCCTGTTTGTGGAGCTAATTCCTCTGTTTGTGGAGCTAATTCCCCTGTTTATGGATCTAATTCCCCTGTTTCTAGAGCTAATTATCCTGTTTGTGGAACTAATTCCCCTGTTTCTACAGCTAATTCCCCTATTTGTGGAGCTAATTCCCCTGTTTATAGAGCTAAGTCCCCTGTTTCTGGAGCAAATTCCGCTGTATATGGAGCTAATTCCCCTGTTTGTGGAGCTAATTTGCCTGTTTGTGGAGCTAATGCCCCTATTTGTGGAGCTAATTCCCCTGTTTGTGGATCTAATTCCCCTGTTTGTGGAGCTAATTCCTCTCTTCGTGGAACTAAATCCCCAGTTTGTGGAGCTAATGCCCCTGCTTGTGGAGCTAATTCCCCTATTTCCAGAGCTAATTTCCCTGTTTCTAGAGCTAATTCCCCTGTTTGTGGAGCTAATTCCTCTGTTTGTGGAGTGAATCCCGCTGTTTCTAGTGCTAATTCCCCGGTTTGTGGAGCTAATTCCCCTGTTCGTGGAGGTAATTCCCCTATTTGTGGAGCTAATTCACCTGTTTCTAGAGCTAATTCCTCTGTTTGTGGAGCTAATGCCCCTGTTTGTGCAGCTAATTCCCCTATTTGTGGAGCTAATTCCCCTGTTTGTGGAGCTAATTCCTCTGTTTGTGGAGCTAAATCCCCTGTGTGGAGCTAATTCCCCTGTTTGTGGAGCTAATTCCTCTGTTTCTAGAGCTAATTCCCCTGTTTGTGGTGCTAATTCCCCTGTTTCTAGAGCTAATTCCCCTGTTTGTGGAGCAAATTCCCCTGCTTGTGGAGCTAATTTCCCTGGTTGTGGTGCTAATTCCCCTGTTTGTGGAGCTAATTCCCTTGTTCGTGGAGGTAATTCCTCTGTTTGTGGAGCTAATTCCCAGTTTGTGGAGCTAATTCCCCTGTTTCTAGAGCTAATTCCCCTGTTTGTGGAGCTAATTCCTCTGTTTGTGGAGCTAATTCCCCAGTTTGTGGAGCTAATTCCCCTGTTTCTAGAGCTAATTCCCCTATTTGTGGAGCTAATTCCTCTGTTTGTAGAGCTAAATCCCTGTTTGTGGAGCTAATTCCCCTGTTTGTGGAGCTAATTCCTCTGTTTCTAGAGCTAATTCCCCTGTTTGTGGAGCTAATTCCCCTGTTTCTAGAGCTAATTCCCCTGTTTGTTGAGCAAATTCCCCTGTTTGTGGAGCTAATTCCCCTGTTTGTGGAGCTAATGCCCCTGTTTATGGATCTAATTCCCCTGTTTCTGGAGCTAATTTCCCTGTTTGTGGAACTAATCCCCCTGTTTCTGGAGCCAATTCCCCTGTTTTTGGAGCAAATTCCTCTGTTTGTGGAACTAAATCCCCAGTTTGTGGAGCGAATTCCGCTGTTTCTAGTGCTAATTTCCCTGTTTGTGGAGCTAATTCCCTTGTTCGTGGAGGTAATTCCCCCATTTGTGGAGCTTATTCCCCTGTTTGTGGAGCTTATTCACCTGTTTCTAGAGCTAATTCCTCTGTTTGTGGAGCTAATGCCCCTGTTTGTGCAGCTAATTCCCCTGTTTGTGGAGCTAATTCCCCTGTTTGTGGAGCTAATTCCTCTGTTTGTGGAGCTAATTCCCATTGTGGAGCTAATTGCCCCGTTTCTAGAGCTAATTCCCCTGTTTGTGGAGCAAATTCCCCTCTTTGTGGAGCTAATTCCCCTGGTCGTGGTGCTAATTCCCCTGTTTGTAGAGCGAATTCCACTGCTTGTGGAGCTAATTCCCCTGTGTGGAGCTAATTTCCCTGTTTGTGGAGCTAATGCCCCTATTTGTGGAGCTAATTCCCCTGTTTGTGGAGCTAATTCCTCTGTTTGTGGAACTAAATCCCCAGTTTGTGGAGCTAATTCCTCTGTTTGTGGAACTAAATCCCCAATTTGTGGAGCTAATTCCCCTGTTTATGGAGCTAATTCCACTGGAGCGAATTCCGCTGTTTCTAGTGCTAATTCCCCTGTTTGTGGAGCTAATGCCCCTGCTTGTGGAGCTAATTCCAGAGCTAATTTCCCTGTTTCTAGAGCTAATTCACCTGTTTGTGGTGCTAATTCCTCTGTTTGTGGAGCGAATTCCGCTGTTTCTAGTGCTAATTCCCCGGTTTGTTGAGCTAATTCCGCTGTTCGTGGAGGTAATTCCCCTGTTTGTGGAGCTAATTCACCTGTTTCTAGAGCTAATTCCTCTGTTTGTGGAGCTAATGCCCCTGTTTGTGCAGCTAATTCCCCTGTTTGTGGTGCTAATTCCTCTGTTTGTGGAGCTAATTCCTCTGTTTGTGGAGCTAATTCCCCTGTTTATGGATCTAATTCCCCTGTTTCTAGAGCTAATTCCCCTGTTTGTGGAGCTAATTCCCCTGTTTATAGAGCTACGTCCCCTGTTTCTGGAGCAAATTCCGCTGTATATGGAGCTAATTCCCCTGTTTGTGGAGCTAATTTGCCTGTTTGTGGAGCTAATGCCCCTGTTTGTGGAGCTAATTCCTCTCTTCGTGGAACTAAATCCCCAGTTTGTGGAGCTAATTCCTCTGTTTGTGGAACTAAATCCCTAGTTTGTGCACCTATTTCCCCTGCTTGTGGAGCTAATTCCCCTATTTCCAGAGCTAATTTCCCTGTTTCTAGAGCTAATTCCCCTGTTTGTGGAGTGAATTCCGCTGTTTCTAGTGCTAATTCCCCGGTTTGTGGAGCTAATTCCCCTGTTTGTGGAGGTAATTCCCCTATTTGTGGAGCTAATTCACCTGTTTCTAGAGCTAATTCCTCTGTTTGTGGAGCTAATGCCCCTGTTTGTGCAGCTAACTCCCCTATTTGTGGAGCTAATTCCTCTGGTTGTGGAGCTAATTCCCAGTTTGTGGAGCTAATTCCCCTGTTTCTAGAGCTAATTCCCCTGTTTGTGGAGCTAATTCCTCTGTTTGTGGAGCTAAATCCCCTGTTTGTGGAGCTAATTCCCCTGTTTGTGGAGCTAATTCCTCTGTTTCTAGAGCTAATTCCCCTGTTTGTGGAGCTAATTCCCCTGTTTCTAGAGCTAATTCCCCTGTTTGTGGAGCAAATTCCCCTGCTTGTGGAGCTAATTCCCCTGGTTGTGGTGCTAATTCACCTGTTTCTAGAGCTAATTCCTCTGTTTGTGGAGCTAATGCCCCTGTTTGTGCAGCTAATTCCCCTGTTTGTGGAGCTAATTCCTCTGTTTGTGGAGCTAATTCCTCTGTTTGTGGAGCTAATTCCCCTGTTTATGGATCTAATTCCCCTGTTTCTAGAGCTAATTATCCTGTTTGTGGAACTAATTCCCCTGTTTCTACAGCTAATTCCCCTGTTTGTGGAGCTAATTCCCCTGTTTATAGAGCTAAGTCCCCTGTTTCTGGAGCAAATTCCGCTGTATATGGAGCTAATTCCCCTGTTTGTGGAGCTAATTTGCCTGTTTGTGGAGCTAATGCCCCTATTTGTGGAGCTAATTCCCCTGTTTGTGGATCTAATTCCCCTGTTTGTGGAGCTAATTCCTCTCTTCGTGGAACTAAATCCCCAGTTTGTGGAGCTAATTCCTCTGTTTGTGGAACTAAATCCGCAGTTTGTGGAGCTAATGCCCCTGCTTGTGGAGCTAATTCCCCTATTTCCAGAGCTAATTTCCCTGTTTCTAGAGCTAATTCCCCTGTTTGTGGAGCTAATTCCTCTGTTTGTGGAGTGAATCCCGCTGTTTCGAGTGCTAATTCCCCGGTTTGTGGAACTAATTCCCCTGTTCGTGGAGGTAATTCCCCTATTTGTGGAGCTAATTCACCTGTTTCTAGAGCTAATTCCTCTGTTTGTGGAGCTAATGCCCCTGTTTGTGCAGCTAATTCCCCTATTTGTGGAGCTAATTCCCCTGTTTGTGGAGCTAATTCCTCTGTTTGTGGAGCTAATTCCCAGTTTGTGGAGCCAATTCCCCTGTTTCTTGAGTTAATTCCCCTGTTTGTGGAGCTAATTCCTCTGTTTGTGGAGCTAAATCCCCTGTTTGTGGAACTAAATCCCCAGTTTGTGGAGCTAATCCCTCTGTTTGTGGAACTAAATCCCCAGTTTGTGGAGCTAATTCCCCTGTTTATGGAGCTAATTCCACTGGAGCGAATTCCGCTGTTTCTCGTGCTAATTCCCCTGTTTGTGGAGCTAATGCCCCTGCTTGTGGAGCTAATTCCCCTGTTTCCAGAGCTAATTTCCCTGTTTCTAGAGCTAATTCACCTGTTTGTGGTGCTAATTCCTCTGTTTGTGGAGCGAATTCCGCTGTTTCTAGTGCTAATTCCCCGGTTTGTGGAGCTAATTCCCCTGTTCGTGGAGGTAATTCCCCTGTTTGTGGAGCTAATTCACCTGTTTCTAGAGCTAATTCCTCTGTTTGTGGAGCTAATGCCCCTGTTTGTGCAGCTAATTCCCCTGTTTGTGGAGCTAATTCCTCTGTTTGTGGAGCTAATTCCTCTGTTTGTGGAGCTAATTCCCCTGTTTATGAATCTAATTCCCCTGTTTCTAGAGCTAATTATCCTGTTTGTGGAACTAATTCCCCTGTTTCTACAGCTAATTCCCCTATTTGTGGAGCTAATTCCCCTGTTTATAGAGCTAAGTCCCCTGTTTCTGGAGCAAATTCCGCTGTATATGGAGCTAATTCCCCTGTTTGTGGAGCTAATTTGCCTGTTTGTGGAGCTAATGCCCCTATTTGTGGAGCTAATTCCCCTGTTTGTGGATCTAATTCCCCTGTTTGTGGAGCTAATTCCTCTCTTCGTGGAACTAAATCCCCAGTTTGTGGAGCTAATTCCTCTGTTTGTGGAACTAAATCCCCAGTTTGTGGAGCTAATGCCCCTGCTTGTGGAGCTAATTCCCCTATTTCCAGAGCTAATTTCCCTGTTTCTAGAGCTAATTCCCCTGTTTGTGGAGCTAATTCCTCTGTTTGTGGAGTGAATCCCGCTGTTTCTAGTGCTAATTCCCCGGTTTGTGGAGCTAATTCCCCTGTTCGTGGAGGTAATTCCCCTATTTGTGGAGCTAATTCACCTGATTCTAGAGCTAATTCCTCTGTTTGTGGAGCTAATGCCCCTGTTTGTGCAGCTAATTCCCCTATTTGTGGAGCTAATTCCCCTGTTTGTGGAGCTAATTCCTCTGTTTGTGGAGCTAAATCCCCTGTGTGGAGCTAATTCCCCTGTTTGTGGAGCTAATTCCTCTGTTTCTAGAGCTAATTCCCCTGTTTGTGGAGCTAATTCCCCTGTTTCTAGAGCTAATTCCCCTGTTTGTGGAGCAAATTCCCCTGCTTGTGGAGCTAATTCCCCTGGTTGTGGTGCTAATTCCCCTGTTTGTGGAGCTAATTCCCTTGTTCGTGGAGGTAATTCCTCTGTTTGTGGAGCTAATTCCCAGTTTGTGGAGCTAATTCCCCTGTTTCTAGAGCTAATTCCCCTGTTTGTGGAGCAAATTCCTCTGTTTGTGGAGCTAATTCCCCAGTTTGTGGAGCTAATTCCCCTGTTTCTAGAGCTAATTCCCCTATTTGTGGAGCTAATTCCTCTGTTTGTGGAGCTAAATCCCTGTTTGTGGAGCTAATTCCCCTGTTTGTGGAGCTAATTCCTCTGTTTCTAGAGCTAATTCCCCTGTTTGTGGAGCTAATTCCCCTGTTTCTAGAGCTAATTCCCCTGTTTGTTGAGCAAATTCCCCTGTTTGTGGAGCTAATTCCCCTGTTTGTGGAGCTAATGCCCCTGTTTATGGATCTAATTCCCCTGTTTCTGGAGCTAATTTCCCTGTTTGTGGAACTAATCCCCCTGTTTCTGGAGCCAATTCCCCTGTTTTTGGAGCAAATTCCTCTGTTTGTGGAACTAAATCCCCAGTTTGTGGAGCGACTTCCGCTGTTTCTAGTGCTAATTTCCCTGTGTGGAGCTAATTCCCTTGGTCGTGGAGGTAATTCCCCCATTTGTGGAGCTTATTCCCCTGTTTGTGGAGCTTATTCACCTGTTTCTAGAGCTAATTCCTCTGTTTGTGGAGCTAATGCCCCTGTTTGTGCAGCTAATTCCCCTTTGTGGAGCTAATTCCCCTGTTTGTGGAGCTAATTCCTCTGTTTGTGGAGCTAATTCCCATTGTGGAGCTAATTGCCCCGTTTCTAGAGCTAATTCCCCTGTTTGTGGAGCAAATTCCCCTCTTTGTGGAGCTAATTCCCCTGGTCGTGGTGCTAATTCCCCTGTTTGTAGAGCGAATTCCACTGCTTGTGGAGCTAATTCCCCTGTGTGGAGCTAATTTCCCTGTTTGTGGAGCTAATGCCCCTATTTGTGGAGCTAATTCCCCTGTTTGTGGAGCTAATTCCTCTGTTTGTGGAACTAAATCCCCAGTTTGTGGAGCTAATTCCTCTGTTTGTGGAACTAAATCCCCAATTTGTGGAGCTAATTCCCCTGTTTATGGAGCTAATTCCACTGGAGCGAATTCCTCTGTTTCTAGTGCTAATTCCCCTGTTTGTGGAGCTAATGCCCCTGCTTGTGGAGCTAATTCCAGAGCTAATTTCCCTGTTTCTAGAGCTAATTCACCTGTTTGTGGTGCTAATTCCTCTGTTTGTGGAGCGAATTCCGCTGTTTCTAGTGCTAATTCCCCGGTTTGTTGAGCTAATTCCCCTGTTCGTGGAGGTAATTCCCCTGTTTGTGGAGCTAATTCACCTGTTTCTAGAGCTAATTCCTCTGTTTGTGGAGCTAATGCCCCTGTTTGTGCAGCTAATTCCCCTGTTTGTGGTGCTAATTCCTCTGTTTGTGGAGCTAATTCCTCTGTTTGTGGAGCTAATTCCCCTGTTTATGGATCTAATTCCCCTGTTTCTAGAGCTAATTCCCCTGTTTGTGGAGCTAATTCCCCTGTTTATAGAGCTACGTCCCCTGTTTCTGGAGCAAATTCCGCTGTATATGGAGCTAATTCCCCTGTTTGTGGAGCTAATTTGCCTGTTTGTGGAGCTAATGCCCCTATTTGTGGAGCTAATTCCCCTGTTTGTGGATCTAATTCCCCTGTTTGTGGAGCTAATTCCTCTCTTCGTGGAACTAAATCCCCAGTTTGTGGAGCTAATTCCTCTGTTTGTGGAACTAAATCCCTAGTTTGTGCACCTATTTCCCCTGCTTGTGGAGCTAATTCCCCTATTTCCAGAGCTAATTTCCCTGTTTCTAGAGCTAATTCCCCTGTTTGTGGAGTGAATTCCGCTGTTTCTAGTGCTAATTCCCCGGTTTGTGGAGCTAATTCCCCTGTTTGTGGAGGTAATTCCCCTATTTGTGGAGCTAATTCACCTGTTTCTAGAGCTAATTCCTCTGTTTGTGGAGCTAATGCCCCTGTTTGTGCAGCTAATTCCCCTGTTTGTGGAGCTAATTCCTCTGTTTGTGGAACTAAATCCCCAATTTGTGGAGCTAATTCCCCTGTTTATGGAGCTAATTCCACTGGAGCGAATTCCGCTGTTTCTAGTGCTAATTCCCCTGTTTGTGGAGCTAATGCCCCTGCTTGTGGAGCTAATTCCAGAGCTAATTTCCCTGTTTCTAGAGCTAATTCACCTGTTTGTGGTGCTAATTCCTCTGTTTGTGGAGCGAATTCCGCTGTTTCTAGTGCTAATTCCCCGGTTTGTTGAGCTAATTCCCCTGTTCGTGGAGGTAATTCCCCTGTTTGTGGAGCTAATTCACCTGTTTCTAGAGCTAATTCCTCTGTTTGTGGAGCTAATGCCCCTGTTTGTGCAGCTAATTCCCCTGTTTGTGGTGCTAATTCCTCTGTTTGTGGAGCTAATTCCTCTGTTTGTGGAGCTAATTCCCCTGTTTATGGATCTAATTCCCCTGTTTCTAGAGCTAATTCCCCTGTTTGTGGAGCTAATTCCCCTGTTTATAGAGCTACGTCCACTGTTTCTGGAGCAAATTCCGCTGTATATGGAGCTAATTCCCCTGTTTGTGGAGCTAATTTGCCTGTTTGTGGAGCTAATGCCCCTATTTGTGGAGCTAATTCCCCTGTTTGTGGATCTAATTCCCCTGTTTGTGGAGCTAATTCCTCTCTTCGTGGAACTAAATCCCCAGTTTGTGGAGCTAATTCCTCTGTTTGTGGAACTAAATCCCTAGTTTGTGCACCTATTTCCCCTGCTTGTGGAGCTAATTCCCCTATTTCCAGAGCTAATTTCCCTGTTTCTAGAGCTAATTCCCCTGTTTGTGGAGTGAATTCCGCTGTTTCTAGTGCTAATTCCCCGGTTTGTGGAGCTAATTCCCCTGTTTGTGGAGGTAATTCCCCTATTTGTGGAGCTAATTCACCTGTTTCTAGAGCTAATTCCTCTGTTTGTGGAGCTAATGCCCCTGTTTGTGCAGCTAATTCCCCTATTTGTGGAGCTAATTCCTCTGGTTGTGGAGCTAATTCCCCTGTTTATGGATCTAATTCCCCTGTTTCTAGAGCTAATTCCCCTGTTTGTGGAGCTAATTCCCCTGTTTATAGAGCTACGTCCCCTGTTTCTGGAGCAAATTCCGCTGTATATGGAGCTAATTCCCCTGTTTGTGGAGCTAATTTGCCTGTTTGTGGAGCTAATGCCCCTATTTGTGGAGCTAATTCCCCTGTTTGTGGATCTAATTCCCCTGTTTGTGGAGCTAATTCCTCTCTTCGTGGAACTAAATCCCCAGTTTGTGGAGCTAATTCCTCTGTTTGTGGAACTAAATCCCTAGTTTGTGCACCTATTTCCCCTGCTTGTGGAGCTAATTCCCCTATTTCCAGAGCTAATTTCCCTGTTTCTAGAGCTAATTCCCCTGTTTGTGGAGTGAATTCCGCTGTTTCTAGTGCTAATTCCCCGGTTTGTGGAGCTAATTCCCCTGTTTGTGGAGGTAATTCCCCTATTTGTGGAGCTAATTCACCTGTTTCTAGAGCTAATTCCTCTGTTTGTGGAGCTAATGCCCCTGTTTGTGCAGCTAATTCCCCTATTTGTGGACCTAATTCCTCTGGTTGTGGAGCTAATTCCCCTGTTTATGGATCTAATTCCCCTGTTTCTAGAGCTAATTCCCCTGTTTGTGGAGCTAATTCCCCTGTTTATAGAGCTACGTCCCCTGTTTCTGGAGCAAATTCCGCTGTATATGGAGCTAATTCCCCTGTTTGTGGAGCTAATTTGCCTGTTTGTGGAGCTAATGCCCCTATTTGTGGAGCTAATTCCCCTGTTTGTGGATCTAATTCCCCTGTTTGTGGAGCTAATTCCTCTCTTCGTGGAACTAAATCCCCAGTTTGTGGAGCTAATTCCTCTGTTTGTGGAACTAAATCCCTAGTTTGTGCACCTATTTCCCCTGCTTGTGGAGCTAATTCCCCTATTTCCAGAGCTAATTTCCCTGTTTCTAGAGCTAATTCCCCTGTTTGTGGAGTGAATTCCGCTGTTTCTAGTGCTAATTCCCCGGTTTGTGGAGCTAATTCCCCTGTTTGTGGAGGTAATTCCCCTATTTGTGGAGCTAATTCACCTGTTTCTAGAGCTAATTCCTCTGTTTGTGGAGCTAATGCCCCTGTTTGTGCAGCTAATTCCCCTATTTGTGGAGCTAATTCCTCTGGTTGTGGAGCTAATTCCCAGTTTGTGGAGCTAATTCCCCTGTTTCTAGAGCTAATTCCCCTGTTTGTGGAGCTAATTCCTCTGTTTGTGGAGCTAAATCCCCTGTTTGTGGAGCTAATTCCTCTGTTTGTGGAACTAAATCCCCAATTTGTGGAGCTAATTCCCCTGTTTATGGAGCTAATTCCACTGGAGCGAATTCCGCTGTTTCTAGTGCTAATTCCCCTGTTTGTGGAGCTAATGCCCCTGCTTGTGGAGCTAATTCCAGAGCTAATTTCCCTGTTTCTAGAGCTAATTCACCTGTTTGTGGTGCTAATTCCTCTGTTTGTGGAGCGAATTCCGCTGTTTCTAGTGCTAATTCCCCGGTTTGTTGAGCTAATTCCCCTGTTCGTGGAGGTAATTCCCCTGTTTGTGGAGCTAATTCACCTGTTTCTAGAGCTAATTCCTCTGTTTGTGGAGCTAATGCCCCTGTTTGTGCAGCTAATTCCCCTGTTTGTGGTGCTAATTCCTCTGTTTGTGGAGCTAATTCCTCTGTTTGTGGAGCTAATTCCCCTGTTTATGGATCTAATTCCCCTGTTTCTAGAGCTAATTCCCCTGTTTGTGGAGCTAATTCCCCTGTTTATAGAGCTACGTCCACTGTTTCTGGAGCAAATTCCGCTGTATATGGAGCTAATTCCCCTGTTTGTGGAGCTAATTTGCCTGTTTGTGGAGCTAATGCCCCTATTTGTGGAGCTAATTCCCCTGTTTGTGGATCTAATTCCCCTGTTTGTGGAGCTAATTCCTCTCTTCGTGGAACTAAATCCCCAGTTTGTGGAGCTAATTCCTCTGTTTGTGGAACTAAATCCCTAGTTTGTGCACCTATTTCCCCTGCTTGTGGAGCTAATTCCCCTATTTCCAGAGCTAATTTCCCTGTTTCTAGAGCTAATTCCCCTGTTTGTGGAGTGAATTCCGCTGTTTCTAGTGCTAATTCCCCGGTTTGTGGAGCTAATTCCCCTGTTTGTGGAGGTAATTCCCCTATTTGTGGAGCTAATTCACCTGTTTCTAGAGCTAATTCCTCTGTTTGTGGAGCTAATGCCCCTGTTTGTGCAGCTAATTCCCCTATTTGTGGAGCTAATTCCTCTGGTTGTGGAGCTAATTCCCAGTTTGTGGAGCTAATTCCCCTGTTTCTAGAGCTAATTCCCCTGTTTGTGGAGCTAATTCCTCTGTTTGTGGAGCTAAATCCCCTGTTTGTGGAGCTAATTCCCCTGTTTGTGGAGCTAATTCCTCTGTTTCTAGAGCTAATTCCCCTGTTTGTGGAGCTAATTCCCCTGTTTCTAGAGCTAATTCCCCTGTTTGTGGAGCAAATTCCCCTGCTTGTGGAGCTAATTCCCCTGGTTGTGGTGCTAATTCACCTGTTTCTAGAGCTAATTCCTCTGTTTGTGGAGCTAATGCCCCTGTTTGTGCAGCTAATTCCCCTGTTTGTGGAGCTAATTCCTCTGTTTGTGGAGCTAATTCCTCTGTTTGTGGAGCTAATTCCCCTGTTTATGGATCTAATTCCCCTGTTTCTAGAGCTAATTATCCTGTTTGTGGAACTAATTCCCCTGTTTCTACAGCTAATTCCCCTGTTTGTGGAGCTAATTCCCCTGTTTATAGAGCTAAGTCCCCTGTTTCTGGAGCAAATTCCGCTGTATATGGAGCTAATTCCCCTGTTTGTGGAGCTAATTTGCCTGGTTGTGGAGCTAATGCCCCTATTTGTGGAGCTAATTCCCCTGTTTGTGGATCTAATTCCCCTGTTTGTGGAGCTAATTCCTCTCTTCGTGGAACTAAATCCCCAGTTTGTGGAGCTAATTCCTCTGTTTGTGGAACTAAATCCGCAGTTTGTGGAGCTAATGCCCCTGCTTGTGGAGCTAATTCCCCTATTTCCAGAGCTAATTTCCCTGTTTCTAGAGCTAATTCCCCTGTTTGTGGAGCTAATTCCTCTGTTTGTGGAGTGAATCCCGCTGTTTCGAGTGCTAATTCCCCGGTTTGTGGAACTAATTCCCCTGTTCGTGGTGGTAATTCCCCTATTTGTGGAGCTAATTCACCTGTTTCTAGAGCTAATTCCTCTGTTTGTGGAGCTAATGCCCCTGTTTGTGCAGCTAATTCCCCTATTTGTGGAGCTAATTCCCCTGTTTGTGGAGCTAATTCCTCTGTTTGTGGAGCTAAATCCCCTGTGTGGAGCTAATTCCCCTGTTTGTGGATCTAATTCCTCTGTTTGTGGAGCTAATTCCTCTCTTCGTGGAACTAAATCCCCAGTTTGTGGAGCTAATTCCTCTGTTTGTGGAACTAAATACCCAGTTTGTGGAGCTAATGCCCCTGCTTGTGGAGCTAATTCCCCTATTTCCAGAGCTAATTTCCCTGTTTCTAGAGCTAATTCCCCTGTTTGTGGAGTGAATTCCGCTGTTTCTAGTGCTAATTCCCCGGTTTGTGGAGCTAATTCCCCTGTTTGTGGAGGTAATTCCCCTATTTGTGGAGCTAATTCACCTGTTTCTAGAGCTAATTCCTCTGTTTGTGGAGCTAATGCCCCTGTTTGTGCAGCTAATTCCCCTATTTGTGGAGCTAATTCCCCTGTTTGTGGAGCTAATTCCTCTGTTTGTGGAGCTAATTCCCAGTTTGTGGAGCTAATTCCCCTGTTTCTTGAGTTAATTCCCCTGTTTGTGGAGCTAATTCCTCTGTTTGTGGAGCTAAATCCCCTGTTTGTGGAGCTAATTCCCCTGTTTGTGGAGCTAATTCCTCTGTTTCTAGAGCTAATTCCCCTGTTTGTGGAGCTAATTCCCCTGTTTCTAGAGCTAATTCCCCTGCTTGTGGAGCTAATTCCCCTGGTTGTGGTGCTAATGCCCCTGTTTGTGCAGCTAATTCCCCTGTTTGTGGATCTAATTCCCCTGTTTGTGGAGCTAATTCCTCTGTTTGTGGAGCTAATTCCCAGTTTGTGGAGCTAATTCCCCTGTTTCTAGAGCTAATTCCCCTGTTTGTGGAGCTAATTCCTCTGTTTGTGGAGCTAATTCCCCAGTTTGTAGAGCTAATTCCCCTGTTTCTAGAGCTAATTCCCCTATTTGTGGAGCTAATTCCTCTGTTTGTGGAGCTAAATCCCTGTTTGTGGAGCTAATTCCCCTGTTTGTGGAGCTAATTCCTCTGTTTCTAGAGCTAATTCCCCTGTTTGTGGAGCTAATTCCCCTGTTTCTAGAGCTAATTCCCCTGTTTGTTGAGCAAATTCCCCTGTTTGTGGAGCTAATTCCCCTGTTTGTGGACCTAATGCCCCTGTTTATGGATCTAATTCCCCTGTTTCTGGAGCTAATTTCCCTGTTTGTGGAACTAATTCCCCTGTTTCTGGAGCCAATTCCCCTGTTTTTGGAGCAAATTCCTCTGTTTGTGGAACTAAATCCCCAGTTTGTGGAGCGAATTCCGCTGTTTCTAGTGCTAATTCCCCTGTTTGTGGAGCTAATTCCCTTGTTCGTGGAGGTAATTCCCCTATTTGTGGAGCTTATTCCCCTGTTTGTGGAGCTTATTCACCTGTTTCTAGAGCTAATTCCTCTGTTTGTGGAGCTAATGCCCCTGTTTGTGCAGCTAATTCCCCTGTTTGTGGAGCTAATTCCTCTGTTTGTGGAGCTAATTCCCAGTTTGTGGAGCTAATTGCCCCGTTTCTAGAGCTAATGCCCCTGTTTGTGGAGCAAATTCCCCTCTTTGTGGAGCTAATTCCCCTGGTCGTGGTGCTAATTCCCCTGTTTGTAGAGCTAATTCCACTGCTTGTGGAGCTAATTCCCCTGTGTGGAGCTAATTTCCCTGTTTGTGGAGCTAATGCCCCTATTTGTGGAGCTAATTCCCCGGTTTGTGAATCTAATTCCCCTGTTTGTGGAGCTAATTCCTCTGTTGTGGAACTAAATCCCCAGTTTGTGGAGCTAATTCCTCTGTATGTGGAACTAAATCCCCAGTTTGTGGAGCTAATTCCCCTGTTTATGGAGCTAATTCCACTGGAGCGAATTCCGCTGTTTCTAGTGCTAATTCCCCTGTTTGTGGAGTTAATGCCCCTGCTTGTGGAGCTAATTCCCCTGTTTCCAGAGCTAATTTCCCTGTTTCTAGAGCTAATTCACCTGTTTGTGGTGCTAATTCCTCTGTTTGTGGAGCGAATTCCGCTGTTTCTAGTGCTAATTCCCCGGTTTGTTGAGCTAATTCCCCTGTTCGTGGAGGTAATTCCCCTGTTTGTGGAGCTAATTCACCTGTTTCTAGAGCTAATTCCTCTGTTTGTGGAGCTAATGCCCCTGTTTGTGCAGCTAATTCCCCTGTTTGTGGTGCTAATTCCCCTGTTTGTGGTGCTAATTCCTCTGTTTGTGGAGCTAATTCCTCTGTTTGTGGAGCTAGTTCCCCTGTTTATGGATCTAATTCCCCTGTTTCTAGAGCTAATTATCCTGTTTGTGGAACTAATTCCCCTGTTTCTACAGCTAATTCCCCTGTTTGTGGAGCTAATTCCCCTGTTTATAGAGCTAAGTCCCCTGTTTCTGGAGCAAATTCCGCTGTATATGGAGCTAATACCCCTGTTTGTGGAGCTAATTTGCCTGTTTGTGGAGCTAATGCCCCTATTTGTGGAGCTAATTCCCCTGTTTGTGGATCTAATTCCCCTGTTTGTGGAGCTAATTCCTCTGTTTGTGGAACTAAATCCCCAGTTTGTGGAGCTAATGCCCCTGCTTGTGGAGCTAATTCCCCTATTTCCAGAGCTAATTTCCCTGTTTCTAGAGCTAATTCCCCTGTTTGTGGAGTGAATTCCGCTGTTGCTAGTGCTAATTCCCCGGTTTGTGGAGCTAATTCCCCTGTTTGTGGAGGTAATTCCCCTATTTGTGGAGCTAATTCACCTGTTTCTAGAGCTAATTCCTCTGTTTGTGGAGCTAATGCCCCTGTTTGTGCAGCTAATTCCCCTATTTGTGGAGCTAATTCCTCTGTTTGTGGAGCTAATTCCCAGTTTGTGGAGCTAATTCCCCTGTGTCTAGAGCTAATTCCCCTGTTTGTGGAGCTAATTCCTCTGTTTGTGGAGCTAAATCCCCTGTTTGTGGAGCTAATTCCCCTGTTTGTGGAGCTAATTCCTCTGTTTCTAGAGCTAATTCCCCTGTTTGTGGAGCTAATTCCCCTGTTTCTAGAGCTAATTCCCCTGTTTGTGGAGCTAATTCCTCTGTTTGTGGAGCTAAATCCCCTGTTTGTGGAGCTTATTCCACTGTTTGTGGAGCAAATTCCCCTGCTTGTGGAGCTAATTCCCCTGGTTGTGTTGCTAATTCCCCTGTTTGTGGAGCTAATTCCCTTGTTCGTGGAGGTAATTCCCCTGTTTGTGCAGCTTATTCCCCTGTTTGTGAAGCTTATTCACCTGTTTCTGGAGCTAATTCCTCTGTTTGTGGAGCTAATGCCCCTGTTTGTGCAGCTAATTCCCCTGTTTGTGGAGCTAATTCCCCTGTTTGTGGAGCTAATTCCTCTGTTTGTGGAGCTAATTCCCAGTTTGTGGAGCTAATTCCCCTGTTTCTAGAGCTAATTCCCCTGTTTGTGGAGCTAATTCCTCTGTTTGTGGAGCTAATTCCCCAGTTTGTGGAGCTAATTCCCCTGTTTCTAGAGCTAATTCCCCTATTTGTGGAGCTAATTCCTTGTTTGTGGAGCTAAATCCCTGTTTGTGGAGCTAATTCCCCTGTTTGTGGAGCTAATTCCTCTGTTTCTAGAGCTAATTCCCCTGTTTGTGGAGCTAATTCCCCTGTTTCAAGAGCTAATTCCCCTGTTTGTTGAGCAAATTCCCCTGTTTGTGGAGCTAATTCCCCTGTTTGTGGAGCTAATGCCCCTGTTTATGGATCTAATTCCCCTGTTTCTGGAGCTAATTTCCCTGTTTGTGGAACTAATTCCCCTGTTTCTGGAACCAATTCCCCTGTTTTTGGAGCAAATTCCTCTGTTTGTGGAACTAAATCCCCAGTTTGTGGAGCGAATTCCGCTGTTTCTACTGCTAATTCCCCTGTTTGTGGAGCTAATTCCCTTGTTCGTGGAGGTAATTCCCCTATTTGTGGAGCTTATTCCCCTGTTTGTGGAGCTTATTCACCTGTTTCTAGAGCTAATTCCTCTGTTTGTGGAGCTAATGCCCCTGTTTGTGCAGCTAATTCCCCTGTTTGTGGAGCTAATTCCCCTGTTTGTGGAGCTAATTCCTCTGTTTGTGGAGCTAATTCCCAGTTTGTGGAGCTAATTGCCCAGTTTCTAGAGCTAATTCCCCTGTTTTTGGAGCAAATTCCCCTCTTTGTGGAGCTAATTCCCCTGGTCGTGGTGCTAATTCCCCTGTTTGTAGAGCTAATTCCACTGCTTGTGGAGCTAATTCCCCTGTGTGGAGCTAATTTCCCTGTTTGTGGAGCTAATGCCCCTATTTGTGGAGCTAATTTCCCTGTTTGTGGATCTAATTCCCCTGTTTGTGTAGCTAATTCCTCTGTTTGTGGAACTAAATCCCCAGTTTGTGGAGCTAATTCCTCTGTTTGTGGAACTAAATCCCCAGTTTGTGGAGCTAATTCCCCTGTTTATGGAGCTAATTCCACTGGAGCGAATTCCGCTGTTTCTAGTGCTAATTCCCCTGTTTGTGGAGCTAATGCCCCTGCTTGTGGAGCTAATTCCCCTGTTTCCAGAGCTAATTTCCCTGTTTCTAGAGCTAATTCACCTGTTTGTGGTGCTAATTCCTCTGTTTGTGGAGCGAATTCCGCTGTTTCTAGTGCTAATTCCCCGCTTTGTGGAGCTAATTCCCCTGTTTGTGGAGGTAATTCCCCTATTTGTGGAGCTAATTCACCTGTTTCTAGAGCTAATTCCTCTGTTTGTGGAGCTAATGCCCCTGTTTGTGCAGCTAATTCACCTATTTGTGGAGCTAATTCCCCTGTTTCTAGAGCTAATTCCCCTGTTTGTGGAGCTAATTCCTCTGTTTGTGGAGCTAAATCCCCTGTTTGTGGAGCTAATTCCCCTGTTTGTGGAGCTAATTCCTCTGTTTCTAGAGCTAATTCCCCTGTTTGTGGAGCTAATTCCCCTGTTTCTAGAGCTAATTCCCCTGTTTGTGGAGCAAATTCCCCTGCTTGTGGAGCTAATTCCCCTGGTTCGTGGAGGTAATTCCCCTGTTTGTGGAGCTAATTCACCTGTTTCTAGAGCTAATTCCTCTGTTTGTGGAGCTAATGCCCCTGTTTGTGCAGCTAATTCCCCTGTTTGTGGTGCTAATTCCTCTGTTTGTGGAGCTAATTCCTCTGTTTGTGGAGCTAGTTCCCCTGTTTATGGATCTAATTCCCCTGTTTCTAGAGCTAATTATCATGTTTGTGGAACTAATTCCCCTGTTTCTACAGCTAATTCCCCTGTTTGTGGAGCTAATTTGCCTGTTTGTGGAGCTAATGCCCCTATTTGTGGAGCTAATTCCCCTGTTTGTGGATCTAATTCCCCTGTTTGTGGAGCTAATTCCTCTGTTTGTGGAACTAAATCCCCAGTTTGTGGAGCTAATGCCCCTGCTTGTGGAGCTAATGTCCCTATTTCCAGAGCTAATTTCCCTGTTTCTAGAGCTAATTCCCCTGTTTGTGGAGTGAATTCCGCTGTTTCTAGTGCTAATTCCCCGCTTTGTGGAGCTAATTCCCCTGTTTGTGGAGGTAATTCCCCTATTTGTGGAGCTAATTCACCTGTTTCTAGAGCTAATTCCTCTGTTTGTGGAGCTAATGCCCCTGTTTGTGCAGCTAATTCACCTATTTGTGGAGCTAATTCCCCTGTTTCTAGAGCTAATTCCCCTGTTTGTGGAGCTAATTCCTCTGTTTGTGGAGCTAAATCCCCTGTTTGTGGAGCTAATTCCCCTGTTTGTGGAGCTAATTCCTCTGTTTCTAGAGCTAATTCCCCTGTTTGTGGAGCTAATTCCCCTGTTTCTAGAGCTAATTCCCCTGTTTGTGGAGCAAATTCCCCTGCTTGTGGAGCTAATTCCCCTGGTTGTGGAGCTAATGCCCCTGTTTGTGCAGCTAATTCCCCTGTTCGTGGAGCTAATTCCCCTGTTTGTGGAGCTAATTCCTCTGTTTGTGCAGCTAATTCCCAGTTTGTGGAGCTAATTCCCCTGTTTGTAGAGCTAATTCCCCTGTTTGTGGAGCTAATTCCTCTTTGTGGAGCTAAATCCCCTGTTTGTGGAGCTAATTCCTCTGTTTGTGGAGCTAATTCCTCTGTTTGTGGATCTAATTCCCCTGTTTCTGGAGCTAATTTCCCTGTTTGTGGAACTAATTCCCCTGTTTCTGGAGCCAATTCCCCTGATTTTGGAGCAAATTCCTCTGTTTGTGGAACTAAATCCCCAGTTTGTGGAGCGAATTCTGCTGTTTCTAGTGCTAATTCCCCTGTTTGTGGAGCTAATTCCCTTGTTCGTGGAGGTAATTCCCCTATTTGTGGAGCTTATTCCCCTGTTTGTGGAGCTTATTCACCTGTTTCTAGAGCTAATTCCCCTGTTTTTGGAGCAAATTCCCCTCTTTGTGGAGCTAATTCCCCTGGTCGTGGTGCTAATTCCCCTGTTTGTAGAGCTAATTCCACTGCTTGTGGAGCTACTTCCCCTGTGTGGAGCTAATTTCCCTGTTTGTGGAGCTAATGCCCCTATTTGTGGAGCTAATTCCCCTGTTTGTGGATCTAATTCCCCTGTTTGTGTAGCTAATTCCTCTGTTTGTGGAACTAAATCCCCAGTTTGTGGAGCTAATTCCTCTGTTTGTGGAACTAAATCCCCAGTTTGTGGAGCTAATTCCCCTGTTTATGGAGCTAATTCCACTGGAGCGAATTCCGCTGTTTCTAGTGCTAATTCCCCTGTTTGTGGAGCTAATGCCCCTGCTTGTGGAGCTAATTCCCCTGTTTCCAGAGCTAATTTCCCTGTTTCTAGAGCTAATTCACCTGTTTGTGGTGCTAATTCCTCTGTTTGTGGAGCGAATTCCGCTGTTTCTAGTGCTAATTCCCCGGTTTGTTGAGCTAATTCCCCTGTTCGTGGAGGTAATTCCCCTGTTTGTGGAGCTAATTCACCTGTTTCTAGAGCTAATTCCTCTGTTTGTGGAGCTAATGCCCCTGTTTGTGCAGCTAATTCCCCTGTTTGTGGTGCTAATTCCTCTGTTTGTGGAGCTAATTCCTCTGTTTGTGGAGCTAATTCCCCTGTTTATGGATCTAATTCCCCTGTTTCTAGAGCTAATTATCCTGTTTGTGGAACTAATTCCCCTGTTTCTACAGCTAATTCCCCTGTTTGTGGAGCTAATTTGCCTGTTTGTGGAGCTAATGCCCCTATTTGTGGAGCTAATTCCCCTGTTTGTGGATCTAATTGCCCTGTTTGTGGAGCTAATTCCTCTCTTCGTGGAACTAAATCCCCAGTTTGTGGAGCTAATTCCTCTGTTTGTGGAACTAAATCCCCAGTTTGTGGAGCTAATGCCCCTGCTTGTGGAGCTAATGTCCCTATTTCCAGAGCTAATTTCCCTGTTTCTAGAGCTAATTCCCCTGTTTGTGGAGTGAATTCCGCTGTTTCTAGTGCTAATTCCCCGCTTTGTGGAGCTAATTCCCCTGTTTGTGGAGGTAATTCCCCTATTTGTGGAGCTAATTCACCTGTTTCTAGAGCTAATTCCTCTGTTTGTGGAGCTAATGCCCCTGTTTGTGCAGCTAATTCACCTATTTGTGGAGCTAATTCCCCTGTTTCTAGAGCTAATTCCCCTGTTTGTGGAGCTAATTCCTCTGTTTGTGGAGCTAAATCCCCTGTTTGTGGAGCTAATTCCCCTGTTTGTGGAGCTAATTCCTCTGTTTCTAGAGCTAATTCCCCTGTTTGTGGAGCTAATTCCCCTGTTTCTAGAGCTAATTCCCCTGTTTCTAGAGCTAATTCCCCTGTTTGTGGAGCTAATTCCTCTGTTTGTGGAGCTAAATCCCCTGTTTGTGGAGCTAATTCCTCTGTTTGTGGAGCTAATTCCCCAGTTTGTGGAGCTAATTCCCCTGTTTCTAGAGCTAATTCCCCTATTTGTGGAGCTAATGCCTCTGTTTGTGGAGCTAAATCCCTGTTTGTGGAGCTAATTCCCCTTTGTGGAGCTAATTCCTGTTTCTAGAGCTAATTCCCCTGTTTGTGGAGCTAATTCCCCTGTTTCTAGAGCTAATTGCCCTGTTTGTGGAGCTTATTCCCCTGTTTGTGGAGCTTATTCACCTGTTTCTAGAGCTAATTCCTCTGTTTGTGGAGCTAATGCCCCTGTTTGTGCAGCTAATTCCCCTGTTTGTGGAGCTAATTCCTCTGTTTGTGGAGCTAATTCCCAGTTTGTGGAGCTAATTGCCCCGTTTCTAGAGCTAATTCCCCTGTTTGTGGAGCAAATTCCCCTCTTTGTGGAGCTAATTCCCCTGGTCGTGGTGCTAATTCCCCTGTTTGTAGAGCTAATTCCACTGCTTGTGGAGCTAATTCCCCTGTGTGGAGCTAATTTCCATGTTTGTGGAGCTAATGCCCCTATTTGTGGAGCTAATTGCCCTGTTTGTGGATCTAATTCCCCTGTTTGTGTAGCTAATTCCTCTGTTTGTGGAACTAAATCCCCAGTTTGTGGAGCTAATTCCTCTGTTTGTGGAACTAAATCCCCAGTTTGTGGAGCTAATTCCCCTGTTTATGGAGCTAATTCCACTGGAGCGAATTCCGCTGTTTCTAGTGCTAATTCCCCTGTTTGTGGAGCTAATGCCCCTGCTTGTGGAGCTAATTCCCCTGTTTCCAGAGCTAATTTCCCTGTTTCTAGAGCTAATTCACCTGTTTGTGGTGCTAATTCCTCTGTTTGTGGAGCGAATTCCGCTGTTTCTAGTGCTAATTCCCCGGTTTGTTGAGCTAATTTTCCTGTTCGTGGAGGTAATTCCCCTGTTTGTGGAGCTAATTCATCTGTTTCTAGAGCTAATTCCTCTTTGTGGAGCTAATATCCCTGTTTGTGCAGCTAATTCCCCTGTTTGTGGTGCTAATTCCTCTGTTTGTGGAGCTAATTCCTCTGTTTGTGGAGCTAATTCCCCTGTTTATGGATCTAATTCCCCTGTTTCTAGAGCTAATTATCCTGTTTGTGGAACTAATTCCCCTGTTTCTACAGCTAATTCCCCTGTTTGTGGAGCTAATTTGCCTGTTTGTGGAGCTAATGCCCCTATTTGTGGAGCTAATTCCCCTGTTTGTGGATCTAATTCCTCTGTTTGTGGAGCTAATTCCTCTCTTCGTGGAACTAAATCCCCAGTTTGTGGAGCTAATTCCTCTGTTTGTGGAACTAAATACCCAGTTTGTGGAGCTAATGCCCCTGCTTGTGGAGCTAATTCCCCTATTTCCAGAGCTAATTTCCCTGTTTCTAGAGCTAATTCCCCTGTTTGTGGAGTGAATTCCGCTGTTTCTAGTGCTAATTCCCCGGTTTGTGGAGCTAATTCCCCTGTTTGTGGAGGTAATTCCCCTATTTGTGGAGCTAATTCACCTGTTTCTAGAGCTAATTCCTCTGTTTGTGGAGCTAATGCCCCTGTTTGTGCAGCTAATTCCCCTATTTGTGGAGCTAATTCCTCTGTTTGTGGAGCTAATTCCCAGTTTGTGGAGCTAATTCCCCTGTTTCTAGAGCTAATTCCCCTGTTTGTGGAGCTAATTCCTCTGTTTGTGGAGCTAAATCCCCTGTTTGTGGAGCTAATTCCCCTGTTTGTGGAGCTAATTCCTCTGTTTCTAGAGCTAATTCCCCTGTTTGTGGAGCTAATTCCCCTGTTTGTGGAGCTAATGCCCCTGTTTGTGCAGCTAATTCCCCTGTTTGTGGTGCTAATTCCCCTGTTTGTGGTGCTAATTCCTCTGTTTGTGGAGCTAATTCCTCTGTTTGTGGAGCTAGTTCCCCTGTTTATGGATCTAATTCCCCTGTTTCTAGAGCTAATTATCCTGTTTGTGGAACTAATTCCCCTGTTTCTACAGCTAATTCCCCTGTTTGTGGAGCTAATTCCCCTGTTTATAGAGCTAAGTCCCCTGTTTCTGGAGCAAATTCCGCTGTATATGGAGCTAATACCCCTGTTTGTGGAGCTAATTTGCCTGTTTGTGGAGCTAATGCCCCTATTTGTGGAGCTAATTCCCCTGTTTGTGGATCTAATTCCCCTGTTTGTGGAGCTAATTCCTCTCTTCGTGGAACTAAATCCCCAGTTTGTGGAGCTAATTCCTCTGTTTGTGGAACTAAATCCCCAGTTTGTGGAGCTAATGCCCCTGCTTGTGGAGCTAATTCCCCTATTTCCAGAGCTAATTTCCCTGTTTCTAGAGCTAATTCCCCTGTTTGTGGAGTGAATTCCGCTGTTGCTAGTGCTAATTCCCCGGTTTGTGGAGCTAATTCCCCTGTTTGTGGAGGTAATTCCCCTATTTGTGGAGCTAATTCACCTGTTTCTAGAGCTAATTCCTCTGTTTGTGGAGCTAATGCCCCTGTTTGTGCAGCTAATTCCCCTATTTGTGGAGCTAATTCCTCTGTTTGTGGAGCTAAGTCCCAGTTTGTGGAGCTAATTCCCCTGTTTCTAGAGCTAATTCCCCTGTTTGTGGAGCTAATTCCTCTGTTTGTGGAGCTAAATCCCCTGTTTGTGGAGCTAATTCCCCTGTTTGTGGAGCCAATTCCTCTGTTTCTAGAGCTAATTCCCCTGTTTGTGGAGCTAATTCCCCTTTTTCTAGAGCTAATTCCCCTGTTTGTGGAGCTAATTCCTCTGTTTGTGGAGCTAAATCCCCTGTTTGTGGAGCTTATTCCACTGTTTGTGGAGCAAATTCCCCTGCTTGTGGAGCTAATTCCCCTGGTTGTGTTGCTAATTCCCCTGTTTGTGGAGCTAATTCCCTTGTTCGTGGAGGTAATTCCCCTGTTTGTGCAGCTTATTCCCCTGTTTGTGAAGCTTATTCACCTGTTTCTGGAGCTAATTCCTCTGTTTGTGGAGCTAATGCCCCTGTTTGTGCAGCTAATTCCCCTGTTTGTGGAGCTAATTCCCCTGTTTGTGGAGCTAATTCCTCTGTTTGTGGAGCTAATTCCCAGTTTGTGGAGCTAATTCCCCTGTTTCTAGAGCTAATTCCCCTGTTTGTGGAGCTAATTCCTCTGTTTGTGGAGCTAATTCCCCAGTTTGTGGAGCTAATTCCCCTGTTTCTAGAGCTAATTCCCCTATTTGTGGAGCTAATTCCTCTGTTTGTGGAGCTAAATCCCTGTTTGTGGAGCTAATTCCCCTGTTTCAAGAGCTAATTCCCCTGTTTGTTGAGCAAATTCCCCTGTTTGTGGAGCTAATTCCCCTGTTTGTGGAGCTAATGCCCCTGTTTATGGATCTAATTCCCCTGTTTCTGGAGCTAATTTCCCTGTTTGTGGAACTAATTCCCCTGTTTCTGGAGCCAATTCCCCTGTTTTTGGAGCAAATTCCTCTGTTTGTGGAACTAAATCCCCAGTTTGTGGAGCGAATTCCGCTGTTTCTAGTGCTAATTCCCCTGTTTGTGGAGCTAATTCCCTTGTTCGTGGAGGTAATTCCCCTATTTGTGGAGCTTATTCCCCTGTTTGTGGAGCTTATTCACCTGTTTCTAGAGCTAATTCCTCTGTTTGTGGAGCTAATGCCCCTGTTTGTGCAGCTAATTCCCCTGTTTGTGGAGCTAATTCCCCTGTTTGTGGAGCTAATTCCTCTGTTTGTGGAGCTAATTCCCAGTTTGTGGAGCTAATTGCCCAGTTTCTAGAGCTAATTCCCCTGTTTTTGGAGCAAATTCCCCTCTTTGTGGAGCTAATTCCCCTGGTCGTGGTGCTAATTCCCCTGTTTGTAGAGCCAATTCCACTGCTTGTGGAGCTAATTCCCCTGTGTGGAGCTAATTTCCCTGTTTGTGGAGCTAATGCCCCTATTTGTGGAGCTAATTCCCCTGTTTGTGGAGCTAATTCCACTGGAGCGAATTCCGCTGTTTCTAGTGCTAATTCCCCTGTTTGTGGAGCTAATGCCCCTGCTTGTGGAGCTAATTCCCCTGTTTCCAGAGCTAATTTCCCTGTTTCTAGAGCTAATTCACCTGTTTGTGGTGCTAATTCCTCTGTTTGTGGAGCGAATTCCGCTGTTTCTAGTGCTAATTCCCCGGTTTGTTGAGCTAATTCCCCTGTTCGTGGAGGTAATTCCCCTGTTTGTGGAGCTAATTCACCTGTTTCTAGAGGTAATGCCTCTGTTTGTGGAGCTAATGCCCCTGTTTGTGCAGCTAATTCCCCTGTTTGTGGTGCTAATTCCTCTGTTTGTGGAGCTAATTCCTCTGTTTGTGGAGCTAATTCCCCTGTTTATGGATCTAATTCCCCTGTTTCTAGAGCTAATTATCCTGTTTGTGGAACTAATTCCCCTCTTTCTACAGCTAATTCCCCTGTTTGTGGAGCTAATTTGCCTGTTTGTGGAGCTAATGCCCCTATTTGTGGAGCTAATTCCCCTGTTTGTGGATCTAATTCCCCTGTTTGTGGAGCGAATTCCTCTCTTCGTGGAACTAAATCCCCAGTTTGTGGAGCTAATTCCTCTGTTTGTGGAACTAAATCCCCAGTTTGTGGAGCTAATGCCCCTGCTTGTGGAGCTAATGTCCCTATTTCCAGAGCTAATTTCCCTGTTTCTAGAGCTAATTCCCCTGTTTGTGGAGTGAATTCCGCTGTTTCTAGTGCTAATTCCCCGCTTTGTGGAGCTAATTCCCCTGTTTGTGGAGGTAATTCCCCTATTTGTGGAGCTAATTCACCTGTTTCTAGAGCTAATTCCTCTGTTTGTGGAGCTAATGCCCCTGTTTGTGCAGCTAATTCCCCTATTTGTGGAGCTAATTCCTCTGTTTGTGGAGCTAAATCCCCTGTTTGTGGAGCTAATTCCCCTGTTTGTGGAGCTAATTCCTCTGTTTCTAGAGCTAATTCCCCTGTTTGTGGAGCTAATTCCCCTGTTTCTAGAGCTAATTCCCCTGTTTGTGGAGCAAATTCCCCTGCTTGTGGAGCTAATTCCCCTGGTTGTGGAGCTAATGCCCCTGTTTGTGCAGCTAATTCCCCTGTTCGTGGAGCTAATTCCCCTGTTTGTGGAGCTAATTCCTCTGTTTGTGCAGCTAATTCCCAGTTTGTGGAGCTAATTCCCCTGTTTCTACAGCTAATTCCCCTGTTTGTGGAGCTAATTCCTCTGTTTGTGGAGCTAAATCCCCTGTTTGTGGAGCTAATTCCTCTGTTTGTGGAGCTAATTCCCCAGTTTGTGGAGCTAATTCCCCTGTTTCTAGAGCTAATTCCCCTATTTGTGGAGTTAATGCCTCTGTTTGTGGAGCTAAATCCCTGTTTGTGGAGCTAATTCCCCTGTTTGTGGAGCTAATTCCTGTTTCTAGAGCTAATTCCCCTGTTTGTGGAGCTAATTCCCCTGTTTCTAGAGCTAATTGCCCTGTTTGTGGAGCTTATTCCCCTGTTTGTGGAGCTTATTCACCTGTTTCTAGAGCTAATTCCTCTGTTTGTGGAGCTAATGCCCCTGTTTGTGCAGCTAATTCCCCTGTTTGTGGAGCTAATTCCTCTGTTTGTGGAGCTAATTCCCAGTTTGTGGAGCTAATTGCCCCGTTTCTAGAGCTAATTTCCCTGTTTGTGGAGCAAATTCCCCTCTTTGTGGAGCTAATTCCCCTGGTCGTGGTGCTAATTCCCCTGTTTGTAGAGCTAATTCCACTGCTTGTGGAGCTAATTCCCCTGTGTGGAGCTAATTTCCATGTTTGTGGAGCTAATGCCACTATTTGTGGAGCTAATTCCCCTGTTTGTGGATCTAATTCCCCTGTTTGTGTAGCTAATTCCTCTGTTTGTGGAACTAAATCCCTAGTTTGTGGAGCTAATTCCTCTGTTTGTGGAACTAAATCCCCAGTTTGTGGAGCTAATTCCCCTGTTTATGGAGCTAATTCCACTGGAGCGAATTCCGCTGTTTCTAGTGCTAATTCCCCTGTTTGTGGAGCTAATGCCCCTGCTTGTGGAGCTAATTCCCCTGTTTCCAGAGCTAATTTCCCTGTTTCTAGAGCTAATTCACCTGTTTGTGGTGCTATTTCCTCTGTTTGTGGAGCGAATTCCGCTGTTTCTAGTGCTAATTCCCCGGTTTGTTGAGCTAATTTTCCTGTTCGTGGAGGTAATTCCCCTGTTTGTGGAGCTAATTCATCTGTTTCTAGAGCTAATTCCTCTGTTTGTGGAGCTAATATCCCTGTTTGTGCAGCTAATTCCCCTGTTTGTGGTGCTAATTCCTCTGTTTGTGGAGCTAATTCCTCTGTTTGTGGAGCTAATTCCCCTGTTTATGGATATAATTCCCCTGTTTCTAGAGCTAATTATCCTGTTTGTGGAACTAATTCCCCTGTTTCTACAGCTAATTCCCCTGTTTGTGGAGCTAATTTGCCTGTTTGTGGAGCTAATGCCCCTATTTGTGGAGCTAATTCCCCTGTTTGTGGATCTAATTCCTCTGTTTGTGGAGCTAATTCCTCTCTTCGTGGAACTAAATCCCCAGTTTGTGGAGCTAATTCCTCTGTTTGTGGAACTAAATACCCAGTTTGTGGAGCTAATGCCCCTGCTTGTGGAGCTAATTCCCCTATTTCCAGAGCTAATTTCCCTGTTTCTAGAGCTAATTCCCCTGTTTGTGGAGTGAATTCCGCTGTTTCTAGTGCTAATTCCCCGGTTTGTGGAGCTAATTCCCCTGTTTGTGGAGGTAATTCCCCTATTTGTGGAGCTAATTCACCTGTTTCTAGAGCTAATTCCTCTGTTTGTGGAGCTAATGCCCCTGTTTGTGCAGCTAATTCCCCTATTTGTGGAGCTAATTCCTCTGTTTGTGGAGCTAATTCCCAGTTTGTGGAGCTAATTCCCCTGTTTCTAGAGCTAATTCCCCTGTTTGTGGAGCTAATTCCTCTGTTTGTGGAGCTAAATCCCCTGTTTGTGGAGCTAATTCCCCTGTTTGTGGAGCTAATTCCTCTGTTTCTAGAGCTAATTCCCCTGTTTGTGGAGCTAATTCCCCTGTTTCTAGAGCTAATTCCCCTGTTTGTGGAGCACATTCTCCTGCTTGTGGAGCTAATTCCCCTGGTTGTGGTGCTAATTCCCCTGTTTGTGGAGCTAATTCCCTTGTTCGTGAAGGTAATTCCCCTGTTTGTGGAGCTTATTCCCCTGTTTGTGGAGCTTATTCACCTGTTTCTGGAGCTAATTCCTCTGTTTGTGGAGCTAATGCCCCTGTTTGTGCAGCTAATTCCCCTGTTTGTGGAGCTAATTCCCCTGTTTGTGGAGCTAATTCCTCTGTTTGTGGAGCTAATTCCCAGTTTGTGGAGCTAATTCCCCTGTTTCTAGAGCTAATTCCCCTGTTTGTGGAGCTAATTCCTCTGTTTGTGGAGCTAATTCCCCAGTTTGTGGAGCTAATGCCCCTGTTTCTAGAGCTAATTCCCCTATTTGTGGAGCTAATTCCTCTGTTTGTGGAGCTAAATCCCTGTTTGTGGAGCTAATTCCCCTGTTTGTGGAGCTAATTCCTCTGTTTCTAGAGCTATTTCCCCTGTTTGTGGAGCTAATTCCCCTGTTTCTAGAGCTAATTCCCCTGTTTGTTGAGCAAATTCCCCTGTTTGTGGAGCTAATTCCCCTGTTTGTGGAGCTGATGCCCCTGTTTATGGATATAATTCCCCTGTTTTTGGAGCAAATTCCTCTGTTTGTGGAACTAAATCCCCAGTTTGTGGAGCCAATTCCGCTGTTTCTAGTGCTAATTCCCCTGTTTGTGGAGCTAATTCCCTTGTTCGTGGAGGTAATTCCCCTATTTGTGGAGCTTATTCCCCTGTTTGTGGAGCTAATTCCTCTGTTTGTGGAGCTAATGCCCCTGTTTGTGCAGCTAATTCCCCTGTTTGTGGAGCTAATTCCCCTGTTTGTGGAGCTAATTCCTCTGTTTGTAGAGCTAATTCCCCTGTTTGTGGAGCTAATTCCCCTGTTTCTAGAGCTAATTCCCCTGTTTGTGGAGCAAATTCCCCTGCTTGTGGAGCTAATTCCCCTGGTTGTGGAGCTAATTTGCCTGTTTGTGGAGCTAATGCCCCTATTTGTGGAGCTAATTCCCCTGTTTGTGGATCTAATTCCTCTGTTTGTGGAGCTAATTCCTCTCTTCGTGGAACTAAATCCCCAGTTTGTGGAGCTAATTCCTCTGTTTGTGGAACTAAATACCCAGTTTGTGGAGCTAATGCCCCTGCTTGTGGAGCTAATTCCCCTATTTCCAGAGCTAATTTCCCTGTTTCTAGAGCTAATTCCCCTGTTTGTGGAGTGAATTCCGCTGTTTCTAGTGCTAATTCCCCGGTTTGTGGAGCTAATTCCCCTGTTTGTGGAGGTAATTCCCCTATTTGTGGAGCTAATTCACCTGTTTCTAGAGCTAATTCCTCTGTTTGTGGAGCTAATGCCCCTGTTTGTGCAGCTAATTCCCCTATTTGTGGAGCTAATTCCTCTGTTTGTGGAGCTAATTCCCAGTTTGTGGAGCTAATTCCCCTGTTTCTAGAGCTAATTCCCCTGTTTGTGGAGCTAATTCCTCTGTTTGTGGAGCTAAATCCCCTGTTTGTGGAGCTAATTCCCCTGTTTGTGGAGCTAATTCCTCTGTTTCTAGAGCTAATTCCCCTGTTTGTGGAGCTAATTCCCCTGTTTCTAGAGCTAATTCCCCTGTTTGTGGAGCACATTCCCCTGCTTGTGGAGCTAATTCCCCTGGTTGTGGTGCTAATTCCCCTGTTTGTGGAGCTAATTCCCTTGTTCGTGAAGGTAATTCCCCTGTTTGTGGAGCTTATTCCCCTGTTTGTGGAGCTTATTCACCTGTTTCTGGAGCTAATTCCTCTGTTTGTGGAGCTAATGCCCCTGTTTGTGCAGCTAATTCCCCTGTTTGTGGAGCTAATTCCCCTGTTTGTGGAGCTAATTCCTCTGTTTGTGGAGCTAATTCCCAGTTTGTGGAGCTAATTCCCCTGTTTCTAGAGCTAATTCCCCTGTTTGTGGAGCTAATTCCTCTGTTTGTGGAGCTAATTCCCCAGTTTGTGGAGCTAATGCCCCTGTTTCTAGAGCTAATTCCCCTATTTGTGGAGCTAATTCCTCTGTTTGTGGAGCTAAATCCCTGTTTGTGGAGCTAATTCCCCTGTTTGTGGAGCTAATTCCTCTGTTTCTAGAGCTATTTCCCCTGTTTGTGGAGCTAATTCCCCTGTTTCTAGAGCTAATTCCCCTGTTTGTTGAGCAAATTCCCCTGTTTGTGGAGCTAATTCCCCTGTTTGTGGAGCTGATGCCCCTGTTTATGGATCTAATTCCCCTGTTTTTGGAGCAAATTCCTCTGTTTGTGGAACTAAATCCCCAGTTTGTGGAGCCAATTCCGCTGTTTCTAGTGCTAATTCCCCTGTTTGTGGAGCTAATTCCCTTGTTCGTGGAGGTAATTCCCCTATTTGTGGAGCTTATTCCCCTGTTTGTGGAGCTAATTCCTCTGTTTGTGGAGCTAATGCCCCTGTTTGTGCAGCTAATTCCCCTGTTTGTGGAGCTAATTCCCCTGTTTGTGGAGCTAATTCCTCTGTTTGTAGAGCTAATTCCCCTGTTTGTGGAGCTAATTCCCCTGTTTCTAGAGCTAATTCCCCTGTTTGTGGAGCAAATTCCCCTGCTTGTGGAGCTAATTCCCCTGGTTGTGGTGCTAATTCCCCTGTTTGTGGAGCTAATTCCCTTGTTCGTGGAGGTAATTCCCCTGTTTGTGGAGCTTATTCCCCTGTTTGTGGAGCTTGTTCACCTGTTTCTGGAGCTAATTCCTCTGTTTGTGGAGCTAATGCCCCTATTTGTGCAGCTAATTTCCCTGTTTGTGGAGCTAATTCCTCTGTTTCTAGAGCTAATTCCCCTGTTTGTGGAGCTAATTCCCCTGTTTCTAGAGCTAATTCCCCTGTTTGTGGAGCACATTCCCCTGCTTGTGGAGCTAATTCCCCTGGTTGTGGTGCTAATTCCCCTGTTTGTGGAGCTAATTCCCTTGTTCGTGAAGGTAATTCCCCTGTTTGTGGAGCTTATTCCCCTGTTTGTGGAGCTTATTCACCTGTTTCTGGAGCTAATTCCTCTGTTTGTGGAGCTAATGCCCCTGTTTGTGCAGCTAATTCCCCTGTTTGTGGAGCTAATTCCCCTGTTTGTGGAGCTAATTCCTCTGTTTGTGGAGCTAATTCCCAGTTTGTGGAGCTAATTCCCCTGTTTCTAGAGCTAATTCCCCTGTTTGTGGAGCTAATTCCTCTGTTTGTGGAGCTAATTCCCCAGTTTGTGGAGCTAATGCCCCTGTTTCTAGAGCTAATTCCCCTATTTGTGGAGCTAATTCCTCTGTTTGTGGAGCTAAATCCCTGTTTGTGGAGCTAATTCCCCTGTTTGTGGAGCTAATTCCTCTGTTTCTAGAGCTATTTCCCCTGTTTGTGGAGCTAATTCCCCTGTTTCTAGAGCTAATTACCCTGTTTGTTGAGCAAATTCCCCTGTTTGTGGAGCTAATTCCCCTGTTTGTGGAGCTGATGCCCCTGTTTATGGATCTAATTCCCCTGTTTTTGGAGCAAATTCCTCTGTTTGTGGTACTAAATCCCCAGTTTGTGGAGCGAATTCCGCTGTTTCTAGTGCTAATTCCCCTGTTTGTGGAGCTAATTCCCTTGTTCGTGGAGGTAATTCCCCTATTTGTGGAGCTTATTCCCCTGTTTGTGGAGCTTATTCACCTGTTTCTAGAGCTAATTCCTCTGTTTGTGGAGCTAATGCCCCTGTTTGTGCAGCTAATTCCCCTGTTTGTGGAGCTAATTCCCCTGTTTGTGGAGCTAATTCCTCTGTTTGTAGAGCTAATTCCCCTGTTTGTGGAGCTAATTCCCCTGTTTCTAGAGCTAATTCCCCTGTTTGTGGAGCAAATTCCCCTGCTTGTGGAGCTAATTCCCCTGGTTGTGGTGCTAATTCCCCTGTTTGTGGAGCTAATTCCCTTGTTCGTGGAGGTAATTCCCCTGTTTGTGGAGCTTATTCCCCTGTTTGTGGAGCTTGTTCACCTGTTTCTGGAGCTAATTCCTCTGTTTGTGGAGCTAATGCCCCTATTTGTGCAGCTAATTCCCCTGTTTGCGGAGCTAATTCCCCTGTTTGTGGAGCTAATTCCTCTGTTTGTGGAGCTAATTCCCAGTTTCTGGAGCTAATTCCCCTGTTTCTAGAGCTAATTCCCCTGTTTGTGGAGCTAATTCCTCTGTTTGTGGAGCTAATTCCCCAGTTTGTGGAGCTAATTCCCCTGTTTCTAGAGCTAATTCCCCTATTTGTGGAGCTAATTCCTCTGTTTGTGGAGCTAAATTCCTGTTTGTGGAGCTAATTCCCCTGTTTGTGGAGCTAATTCCTCTGTTTCTAGAGCTAATTCCCCTGTTTGTGGAGCTAATTCCCCTGTTTCTAGAGCTAATTCCCCTGTTTGTGGAGCTAATTCCCCTGTTTGTGGAGCTAATGCCCCTGTTTATGGATCTAATTCCCCTGTTTCTGGAGCTAATTTCCGTTTGTGGAACTAATTCCCCTGTTTCTGGAGCCAATTCCCCTGTTTTTGGAGCAAATTCCTCTGTTTGTGGAACTAAATCCCCAGTTTGTGGAGCGAATTCCGCTGTTTCTAGTGCTAATTCCCCTGTTTGTGGAGCTAATTCCCTTGTTCGTGGAGGTAATTCCCCTATTTGTGGAGCTTATTCCCCTGTTTGTGGAGCTTATTCACCTGTTTCTAGAGCTAATTCCTCTGTTTGTGGAGCTAATGCCCCTGTTTGTGCAGCCAATTCCCCTGTTTGTGGAGCTAATTCCCCTGTTTGTGGAGCTAATTCCTCTGTTTGTGGAGCTAATTCTCAGTTTGTGGAGCTAATTGCCCCGTTTCTAGAGCTAATTCCCCTGTGGAGCAAATTCCCCTCTTTGTGGAGCTAATTCCCCTGGTCGTGGTTGCTAATTCCCCTGTTTGTAGAGCGAATTCCACTGCTTGTGGAGCTAATTCCCCTGTGTGGAGCTAATTTCCCTGTTTGTGGAGCTAATGCCCCTATTTGTGGAGCTAATTCCCCTGTTTGTGGAGCTAATTCCTCTGTTTGTGGAACTAAATCCCCAGTTTGTGGAGCTAATTCCTCTGTTTGTGGAACTAAATCCCCAGTTTTTGGAGCTAATTCCCCTGTTTATGGAGCTAATTCCACTGGAGCGAATTCCGCTGTTTCTAGTGCTAATTCCCCTGTTTGTGGAGCTAATGCCCCTGCTTGTGGAGCTAATTCCAGAGCTAATTTCCCTGTTTCTAGAGCTAATTCACCTGTTTGTGGTGCTAATTCCTCTGTTTGTGGAGCGAATTCCGCTGTTTCTAGTGCTAATTCCCCGGTTTGTTGAGCTAATTCCCCTGTTCGTGGAGGTAATTCCCCTGTTTGTGGAGCTAATTCACCTGTTTCTAGAGCTAATTCCTCTGTTTGTGGAGCTAATGCCCCTGTTTGTGCAGCTAATTCCCCTGTTTGTGGTGCTAATTCCTCTGTTTGTGGAGCTAATTCCTCTGTTTGTGGAGCTAATTCCCCTGTTTATGGAGCAAATTCCCCTGCTTGTGGAGCTAATTCCCCTGGTTGTGGAGCTAATGCCCCTGTTTGTGCAGCTAATTCCCCTGTTCGTGGTGCTAATTCCCCTGTTTGTGGAGCTAATTCCTCTGTTTGTGCAGCTAATTCCCAGTTTGTGGAGCTAATTCCCCTGTTTCTAGAGCTAATTCCCCTGTTTGTGGAGCTAATTCCTCTGTTTGTGGAGCTAAATCCCCTGTTTGTGGAGCTAATTCCTCTGTTTGTGGAGCTAATTCCCCAGTTTGTGGAGCTAATTCCCCTGTTTCTAGAGCTAATTCCCCTATTTGTGGAGCTAATGCCTCTGTTTGTGGAGCTAAATCACTGTTTGTGGAGCTAATTCCCCTGTTTGTGGAGCTAATTCCTGTTTCTAGAGCTAATTCCCCTGTTTGTGGAGCTAATTCCCCTGTTTCTAGAGCTAATTGACCTGTTTGTGGAGCTTATTCCCCTGTTTGTGGAGCTTATTCACCTGTTTCTGGAGCTAATTCCTCTGTTTGTGGAGCTAATGCCCCTGTTTGTGCAGCTAATTCCCCTGTTTGTGGAGCTAATTCCTCTGTTTGTGGAGCTAATTCCCAGTTTGTGGAGCTAATTGCCCCGTTTCTAGAGCTAATTCCCCTGTTTGTTGAGCAAATTCTCCTCTTTGTGGAGCTAATTCCCCTGGTCGTGGTGCTAATTCCCCTGTTTGTAGAGCTAATTCCACTGCTTGTGGAGCTAATTCCCCTGTGTGGAGCTAATTTCCATGTTTGTGGAGCTAATGCCCCTATTTGTGGAGCTAATTCCCCTGTTTGTGGATCTAATTCCCCTGTTTGTGTAGCTAATTCCTCTGTTTGTGGAACTAAATCCCCAGTTTGTGGAGCTAATTCCTCTGTTTGTGGAACTAAATCCCCAGTTTGTGGAGCTAATTCCCCTGTTTATGGAGCTAATTCCACTGGAGCGAATTCCGCTGTTTCTAGTGCTAATTCCCCTGTTTGTGGAGCTAATGCCCCTGCTTGTGGAGCTAATTCCCCTGTTTCCAGAGCTAATTTCCCTGTTTCTAGAGCTAATTCACCTGTTTGTGGTGCTAATTCCTCTGTTTGTGGAGCGAATTCCGCTGTTTCTAGTGCTAATTCCCCGGTTTGTTGAGCTAATTTTCCTGTTCGTGGAGGTAATTCCCCTGTTTGTGGAGCTAATTCACCTGTTTCTAGAGCTAATTCCTCTGTTTGCGAAGCTAATGCCCCTGTTTGTGCAGCTAATTCCCCTGTTTGTGGTGCTAATTCCTCTGTTTGTGGAGCTAATTCCTCTGTTTGTGGAGCTAATTCCCCTGTTTATGGATCTAATTCCCCTGTTTCTAGAGCTAATTATCCTGTTTGTGGAACTAATTCCCCTGTTTCTACAGCTAATTCCCCTGTTTGTGGAGCTAATTTGCCTTTTTGTGGAGCTAATGCCCCTATTTGTGGAGCTAATTCCCCTGTTTGTGGATCTAATTCCTCTGTTTGTGGAGCTAATTCCTCTCTTCGTGGAACTAAATCCCCAGTTTGTGGAGCTAATTCCTCTGTTTGTGGAACTAAATACCCAGTTTGTGGAGCTAATGCCCCTGCTTGTGGAGCTAATTCCCCTATTTCCAGAGCTAATTTCCCTGTTTCTAGAGCTAATTCCCCTGTTTGTGGAGTGAATTCCGCTGTTTCTAGTGCTAATTCCCCGGTTTGTGGAGCTAATTCCCCTGTTTGTGGAGGTAATTCCCCTATTTGTGGAGCTAATTCACCTGTTTGAGAGCTAATTCCTCTGTTTGTGGAGCTAATGCCCCTGTTTGTGCAGCTAATTCCCCTATTTGTGGAGCTAATTCCTCTGTTTGTGGAGCTAATTCCCAGTTTGTGGAGCTAATTCCCCTGTTTCTAGAGCTAATTCCCCTGTTTGTGGAGCTAATTCCTCTGTTTGTGGAGCTAAATCCCCTGTTTGTGGAGCTAAGTCCCCTGTTTGTGGAGCTAATTCCTCTGTTTCTAGAGCTAATTCCCCTGTTTGTGGAGCTAATTCCCCTGTTTCTAGAGCTAATTCCCCTGTTTGTGGAGCAAATCCCCTGCTTGTGGAGCTAATTCCCCTGGTTGTGGTGCTAATTCCCCTGTTTGTGGAGCTAATTCCGTTGTTCGTGAAGGTAATTCCCCTGTTTGTGGAGCTTATTCCCCTGTTTGTGGAGCTTATTCACCTGTTTCTGGAGCTAATTCCTCTGTTTGTGGAGCTAATGCCACTGTTTGTGCAGCTAATTCCCCTGTTTGTGGAGCTAATTCCCCTGTTTGTGGAGCTAATTCCTCTGTTTGTGGAGCTAATTCCCAGTTTGTGGAGCTAATTCCCCAGTTTGTGGAGCTAATTCCCCTGTTTGTGGAGCTAATTCCCCTGTTTGTGGAGCTAATTCCCCTGTTTGTGGAGCTAATTCCTCTGTTTGTGGAGCTAATTCCCCAGTTTGTGGAGCTAATGCCCCTGTTTCTAGAGCTAATTCCCCTATTTGTGGAGCTAATTCCTCTGTTTGTGGAGGTAAATCCCTGTTTGTGGAGCTAATTCCCGTTTGTGGAGCTAATTCCTCTGTTTCTAGAGCTAATTCCCCTGTTTTTGGAGCTAATTCCCCTGTTTGTGGAGCTAATGCCCCTGTTTATGGATCTAATTCCCCTGTTTGTGGAGCTAATTCCCCTGTTTGTGGAGCTAATGCCCCTGTTTATGGATCTAATTCCCCTGTTTCTGGAGCTAATTTCCCTGTTTTTGGAACTAATTCCCCTGTTTCTGGAGCCAATTCCCCTGTTTTTGGAGCAAATTCCTCTGTTTGTGGAACTAAATCCCCAGTTTGTGGAGCGAATTCCGCTGTTTCTAGTGCTAATTCCCCTGTTTGTGGAGCTAATTCCCTTGTTCGTGGAGGTAATTCCCCTATTTGTGGAGCTTATTCCCCTGTTTGTGGAGCTTATCCAACTGTTTCTAGAGCTAATTCCTCTGTTTGTGGAGCTAATGCCCCTGTTTGTGCAGCTAATTCCCCTGTTTGTGGAGCTAATTCCATTGTTTGTGGAGCTAATGCCCCTGTTTGTGCAGCTAATTCCCCTATTTGTGGAGCTAATTCCCAGTTTGTGGAGCTAATTCCCCTGTTTCTAGAGCTAATTCCCCTGTTTGTGGAGCTAATTCCTCTGTTTGTGGAGCTAAATCCCCTGTTTGTGGAGCTAATTCCCCTGTTTGTGGAGCTAATTCCTCTGTTTCTAGAGCTAATTCCCCTGTTTGTGGAGCTTATTCACCTGTTTCTAGAGCTAATTCCTCTGTTTGTGGAGCTAATGCCCCTGTTTGTGCAGCTAATTCCCCTGTTTGTGGAGCTAATTCCTCTGTTTGTGGAGCTAATGCCCCTGTTTGTGCAGCTAATTCCCCTGTTTGTGGAGCTAATTCCCCTGTTTGTGGAGCTAATTCCTCTGTTTGTGGAGCTAATTCCCAGTTTGTGGAGCTAATTCCCCTGTTTCTAGAGCTAATTCCCCTGTTTGTGGAGCTAATTCCTCTGTTTGTGGAGCTAATTCCCCAGTTTGTAGAGCTAATTCCCCTGTTTCTAGAGCTAATTCCCCTATTTGTGGAGCTAATTCCTCTGTTTGTGGAGCTAAATCCCTGTTTGTGGAGCTAATTCCCCTGTTTGTGGTGCTAATTCCTCTGTTTCTAGAGCTAATTCCCCTGTTTGTGGAGCTACTTCCCCTGTTTCTAGAGCTAATTCCCCTGTTTGTTGAGCAAATTCCCCTGTTTGTGGAGCTAATTCCCCTGTTTGTGGAGCTAATGCCCCTGTTTATGGATCTAATTCCCCTGTTTCTGGAGCTAATTTCCCTGTTTTTGGAACTAATTCCCCTGTTTCTGGAGCCAATTCCCCTGTTTTTGGAGCAAATTCCTCTGTTTGTGGAACTAAATCCCCAGTTTGTGGAGCGAATTCCGCTGTTTCTAGTGCTAATTCCCCTGTCTGTGGAGCTAATTCCCTTGTTCGTGGAGGTAATTCCCCTATTTGTGGAGCTTATTCCCCTGTTTGTGGAGCTTATTCACCTGTTTCTAGAGCTAATTCCTCTGTTTGTGGAGCTAATGCCCCTGTTTGTGCAGCTAATTCCCCTGTTTGTGGAGCTAATTCCTCTGTTTGTGGAGCTAATGCCCCTGTTTGTGCAGCTAATTCCCCTATTTGTGGAGCTAATTCCTCTGTTTGTGGAGCTAATTCCCAGTTTGTGGAGCTAATTCCCCTGTTTCTAGAGCTAATTCCCCTGTTTGTGGAGCTAATTCCTCTGTTTGTGGAGCTAAATCCCCTGTTTGTGGAGCTAATTCCCCTGTTTGTGGAGCTAATTCCTCTGTTTCTAGAGCTAATTCCCCTGTTTGTGGAGCAAATTCCCCTGCTTGTGGAGCTAATTCCCCTGGTTGTGGTGCTAATTCACCTGTTTCTAGAGCTAATTCCTCTGTTTGTGGAGCTAATGCCCCTGTTTGTGCAGCTAATTCCCCTGTTTGTGGAGCTAATTCCTCTGTTTCTAGAGCTAATTATCCTGTTTGTGGAACTAATTCCCCTGTTTCTACAGCTAATTCCCCTGTTTGTGGAGCTAATTCCCTTGTTTATAGAGCTAAGCCCCCTGTTTCTGGAGCAAATTCCGCTGTATATGGAGCTAATTCCCCTGTTTGTGGAGCTAATTTGCCTGTTTGTGGAGCTAATTCCCCTGTTTATGGATCTAATTCCCCTGTTTCTAGAGCTAATTATCCTGTTTGTGGAACTAATTCCCCTGTTTCTACAGCTAATTCCCCTGTTTGTGGAGCTAATTCCCTTGTTTATAGAGCTAAGCCCCCTGTTTCTGGAGCAAATTCCGCTGTATATGGAGCTAATTCCCCTGTTTGTGGAGCTAATTTGCCTGTTTGTGGAGCTAATGCCCCTAATTGTGGAGCTAATTCCCCTGTTTGTGGATCTAATTCCCATGTTTGTGGAGCTAATTCCTCTCTTCGTGGAACTAAATCCCCAGTTTGTGGAGCTAATTCCTCTGTTTGTGGAACTAAATCCGCAGTTTGTGGAGCTAATGCCCCTGCTTGTGGAGCTAATTCCCCTATTTCCAGAGCTAATTTCCCTGTTTCTAGAGCTAATTCCCCTGTTTGTGGAGCTAATTCCTCTGTTTGTGGAGTGAATCCCGCTGTTTCTAGTGCTAATTCCCCGGTTTGTGGAGCTAATTCCCCTGTTCGTGGAGGTAATTCCCCTATTTGTGGAGCTAATTCACCTGTTTCTAGAGCTAATTCCTCTGTTTGTGGAGCTAATGCCCCTGTTTGTGCAGCTAATTCCCCTATTTGTGGAGCTAATTCCCCTGTTTGTGGAGCTAATTCCTCTGTTTGTGGAGCTAATTCCCAGTTTGTGGAGCTAATTCCCCTGTTTCTTGAGTTAATTCCCCTCTTTGTGGAGCTAATTCGTCTGTTTGTGCAGCTACATCCCCTGTTTGTGGAGCTAATTCCCCTGTTTGTGGAGCTAATTCCTCTGTTTCTAGAGCTAATTCCCCTGTTTGTGGAGCTAATTCCCCTGTTTCTAGAGCTAATTCCCCTGTTTGTGGAGCAAATTCCCCTGCTTGTGGAGCTAATTCCCCTGGTTGTGGTGCTAATTCCCCTGTTTGTGGAGCTAATTCCCTTGTTCGTGGAGGTAATTCCCCTGTTTGTGGAGCTTATTCCCCTGTTTGTGGAGCTTAATCACCTGTTTCTGGAGCTAATTCCTCTGTTTGTGGAGCTAATGCCCCTGTTTGTGCAGCTAATTCCCCTGTTTGTGGAGCTAATTCCCCTGTTTGTGGAGCTAATTCCTCTGTTTGTGGAGCTAATTCCCAGTTTGTGGAGCTAATTCCCCTGTTTCTAGAGCTAATTCCCCTGTTTGTGGAGCTAATTCCTCTGTTTGTGGAGCTAATTCCCCAGTTTGTAGAGCTAATTCCCCTGTTTCTAGAGCTAATTCCCCTATTTGTGGAGCTAATTCCTCTGTTTGTGGAGCTAAATCCCTGTTTGTGGAGCTAATTCCCCTGTTTGTGGAGCTAATTCCTCTGTTTCTAGAGCTAATTCCCCTGTTTGTGGAGCTACTTCCCCTGTTTCTAGAGCTAATTCCCCTGTTTGTTGAGCAAATTCCCCTGTTTGTGGAGCTAATTCCCCTGTTTGTGGAGCTAATGCCCCTGTTTATGGATCTAATTCCCCTGTTTCTGGAGCTAATTTCCCTGTTTCTGGAACTAATTCCCCTGTTTCTGGAGCCAATTCCCCTGTTTTTGGAGCAAATTCCTCTGTTTGTGGAACTAAATCCCCAGTTTGTGGAGCGAATTCCGCTGTTTCTAGTGCTAATTCCCCTGTTTGTGGAGCTAATTCCCTTGTTCGTGGAGGTAATTCCCCTATTTGTGGAGCTTATTCCCCTGTTTGTGGAGCTTATTCACCTGTTTCTAGAGCTAATTCCTCTGTTTGTGGAGCTAATGCCCCTGTTTGTGCAGCTAATTCCCCTGTTTGTGGAGCTAATTCCTCTGTTTGTGGAGCTAATGCCCCTGTTTGTGCAGCTAATTCCCCTATTTGTGGAGCTAATTCCTCTGTTTGTGGAGCTAATTCCCAGTTTGTGGAGCTAATTCCCCTTTCTAGAGCTAATTCCCCTGTTTGTGGAGCTAATTCCTCTGTTTGTGGAGCTAACTCCCCTGTTTGTGGAGCTAATTCCCCTTTGTGGAGCTAATTCCTCTGTTTCTAGAGCTAATTCCCCTGTTTGTGGAGCTAATTCCCCTGTTTCTAGAGCTAATTCCCCTGTTTGTGGAGCAAATTCCCCTGCTTGTGGAGCTAATTCCCATGGTTGTGGTGCTAATTCACCTGTTTCTAGAGCTAATTCCTCTGTTTGTGGAGCTAATGCCCCTGTTTGTGCAGCTAATTCCCCTATTTGTGGAGCTAATTCCCCTGTTTGTGGAGCTAATTCCTCTGTTTGTGGAGCTAATTCCCAGTTTGTGGAGCTAATTCCCCTGTTTCTTGAGTTAATTCCCCTCTTTGTGGAGCTAATTCGTCTGTTTGTGGAGCTAAATCCCCTGTTTGTGGAGCTAATTCCCCTGTTTGTGGAGCTAATTCCTCTGTTTCTAGAGCTAATTCCCCTGTTTGTGGAGCTAATTCCCCTGTTTCTAGAGCTAATTCCCCTGTTTGTGGAGCAAATTCCCCTGCTTGTGGAGCTAATTCCCCTGGTTGTGCTGCTAATTCCCCTGTTTGTGGAGCTAATTCCCTTGTTCGTGGAGGTAATTCCCCTGTTTGTGGAGCTTATTCCCCTGTTTGTGGAGCTTAATCACCTGTTTCTGGAGCTAATTCCTCTGTTTGTGGAGCTAATGCCCCTGTTTGTGCAGCTAATTCCCCTGTTTGTGGAGCTAATTCCCCTGTTTGTGGAGCTAATTCCTCTGTTTGTGGAGCTAATTCCCAGTTTGTGGAGCTAATTCCCCTGTTTCTAGAGCTAATTCCCCTGTTTGTGGAGCTAATTCCTCTGTTTGTGGAGCTAATTCCCCAGTTTGTAGAGCTAATTCCCCTGTTTCTAGAGCTAATTCCCCTATTTGTGGAGCTAATTCCTCTGTTTGTGGAGCTAAATCCCTGTTTGTGGAGCTAATTCCCCTGTTTGTGGAGCTAATTCCTCTGTTTCTAGAGCTAATTCCCCTGTTTGTGGAGCTACTTCCCCTGTTTCTAGAGCTAATTCCCGTTTGTTGAGCAAATTCCCCTGTTTGTGGAGCTAATTCCCCTGTTTGTGGAGCTAATGCCCCTGTTTATGGATCTAATTCCCCTGTTTCTGGAGCTAATTTCCCTGTTTTTGGAACTAATTCCCCTGTTTCTGGAGCCAATTCCCCTGTTTTTGGAGCAAATTCCTCTGTTTGTGGAACTAAATCCCCAGTTTGTGGAGCGAATTCCGCTGTTTCTAGTGCTAATTCCCCTGTTTGTGGAGCTAATTCCCTTGTTCGTGGAGGTAATTCCTCTATTTGTGGAGCTTATTCCCCTGTTTGTGGAGCTTATTCACCTGTTTGTGGAGCTAATTCCTCTGTTTGTGGAGCTAATGCCCCTGTTTGTGCAGCTAATTCCCCTATTTGTGGAGCTAATTCCTCTGTTTGTGGAGCTAATTCCCAGTTTGTGGAGCTAATTCCCCTTTCTAGAGCTAATTCCCCTGTTTGTGGAGCTAATTCCTCTGTTTGTGGAGCTAAATCCCCTGTTTGTGGAGCTAATTCCCCTGTTTGTGGAGCTAATTCCTCTGTTTCTAGAGCTAATTCCCCTGTTTGTGGAGCTAATTCCCCTGTTTCTAGAGCTAATTCCCCTGTTTGTGGAGCAAATTCCCCTGCTTGTGGAGCTAATTCCCCTGGTTGTGGTGCTAATTCACCTGTTTCTAGAGCTAATTCCTCTGTGTGGAGCTAATGCCCCTGTTTGTGCAGCTAATTCCCCTGTTTGTGGAGCTAATTCCTCTGTTTGTGGAGCTAATTCCTCTGTTTGTGGAGCTAATTCCCCTGTTTATGGATCTAATTCCCCTGTTTCTAGAGCTAATTATCCTGTTTGTGGAACTAATTCCCCTGTTTCTACAGCTAATTCCCCTGTTTGTGGAGCTAATTCCCCTGTTTATAGAGCTAAGCCCCCTGTTTCTGGAGCAAATTCCGCTGTATATGGAGCTAATTCCCCTGTTTGTGGAGCTAATTTGCCTGTTTGTGGAGCTAATGCCCCTAATTGTGGAGCTAATTCTTCTGTTTGTGGATCTAATTCCCCTGTTTGTGGAGCTAATTCCTCTCTTCGTGGAACTAAATCCCCAGTTTGTGGAGCTAATTCCTCTGTTTGTGGAACTAAATCCGCAGTTTGTGGAGCTAATGCCCCTGCTTGTGGAGCTAATTCCCCTATTTCCAGAGCTAATTTCCCTGTTTCTAGAGCTAATTCCCCTGTTTGTGGAGCTAATTCCTCTGTTTGTGGAGTGAATCCCGCTGTTTCTAGTGCTAATTCCCCGGTTTGTGGAGCTAATTCCCCTGTTCGTGGAGGTAATTCCCCTATTTGTGGAGCTAATTCACCTGTTTCTAGAGCTAATTCCTCTGTTTGTGGAGCTAATGCCCCTGTTTGTGCAGCTAATTCCCCTATTTGTGGAGCTAATTCCCCTGTTTGTGGAGCTAATTCCTCTGTTTGTGGAGCTAATTCCCAGTTTGTGGAGCTAATTCCCCTGTTTCTTGAGTTAATTCCCCTCTTTGTGGAGCTAATTCGTCTGTTTGTGGAGCTAAATCCCCTGTTTGTGGAGCTAATTCCCCTGTTTGTGGAGCTAATTCCTCTGTTTCTAGAGCTAATTCCCCTGTTTGTGGAGCAAATTCCCCTGCTTGTGGAGCTAATTCCCCTGGTTGTGGTGCTAATTCCCCTGTTTGTGGAGCTAATTCCCTTGTTCGTGGAGGTAATTCCCCTGTTTGTGGAGCTTATTCCCCTGTTTGTGGAGCTTAATCACCTGTTTCTGGAGCTAATTCCTCTGTTTGTGGAGCTAATGCCCCTGTTTGTGCAGCTAATTCCCCTGTTTGTGGAGCTAATTCCCCTGTTTGTGGAGCTAATTCCCCTGTTTGTGGAGCTAATTCCCCTGTTTGTGGAGCTAATTCCTCTGTTTGTGGAGCTAATTCCCCTGTTTGTGGAGCTAATTCCTCTGTTTGTGGAGCTAATTCCCCAGTTTGTAGAGCTAATTCCCCTGTTTCTAGAGCTAATTCCCCTATTTGTGGAGCTAATTCCTCTGTTTGTGGAGCTAAATCCCTGTTTGTGGAGCTAATTCCCCTGTTTGTGGAGCTAATTCCTCTGTTTCTAGAGCTAATTCCCCTGTTTGTGGAGCTACTTCCCCTGTTTCTAGAGCTAATTCCCCTGTTTGTTGAGCAAATTCCCCTGTTTGTGGAGCTAATTCCCCTGTTTGTGGAGCTAATTCCCCTGTTTCTGGAGCCAATTCCTCTGTTTGTGGAACTAAATCCCCAGTTTGTGGAGCGAATTCCGCTGTTTCTAGTGCTAATTCCCCTGTTTGTGGAGCTAGTTCCCCTGTTTGTGGAGCTAATTCCCCTGTTTCTGGAGCCAATTCCTCTGTTTGTGGAACTAAATCCCCAGTTTGTGGAGCGAATTCCGCTGTTTCTAGTGCTAATTCCCCTGTTTCTGGAGCTAATTTCCCTGTTTTTGGAACTAATTCCCCTGTTTCTGGAGCCAATTCCCCTGTTTTTGGAGCAAATTCCTCTGTTTGTGGAACTAAATCCCCAGTTTGTGGAGCGAATTCCGCTGTTTCTAGTGCTAATTCCCCTGTTTGTGGAGCTAGTTCCCTTGTTCGTGGAGGTAATTCCCCTATTTGTGGAGCTTATTCCCCTGTTTGTGGAGCTTATTCACCTGTTTCTAGAGCTAATTCCTCTGTTTGTGGAGCTAATGCCCCTGTTTGTGCAGCTAATTCCCCTGTTTGTGGAGCTAATTCCTCTGTTTGTGGAGCTAATGCCCCTGTTTGTGCAGCTAATTCCCCTATTTGTGGAGCTAATTCCTCTGTTTGTGGAGCTAATTCCCAGTTTGTGGAGCTAATTCCCCTTTCTAGAGCTAATTCCCCTGTTTGTGGAGCTAATTCCTCTGTTTGTGGAGCTAAATCCCCTGTTTGTGGAGCTAATTCCCCTGTTTGTGGAGCTAATTCCTCTGTTTCTAGAGCTAATTCCCCTGTTTGTGGAGCTAATTGCCCTGTTTCTAGAGCTAATTCCCCTGTTTGTGGAGCAAATTCCCCTGCTTGTGGAGCTAATTCCCCTGGTTGTGGTGCTAATTCACCTGTTTCTAGAGCTAATTCCTCTGTTTGTGGAGCTAATGCCCTGTTTGTGCAGCTAATTCCCCTGTTTGTGGAGCTAATTCCCCTGTTTGTGGAGCTAATTCCTCTGTTTGTGGAGCTAATTCCCAGTTTGTGGAGCTAATTCCCCTGTTTCTAGAGCTAATTCCCCTGTTTGTGGAGCTAATTCCTCTGTTTGTGGAGCTAATTCCCCAGTTTGTAGAGCTAATCCCCCTGTTTCTAGAGCTAATTCCCCTATTTGTGGAGCTAATTCCTCTGTTTGTGGAGCTAAATCCCTGTTTGTGGAGCTAATTCCCCTGTTTGTGGAGCTAATTCCTCTGTTTCTAGTGCTAATTCCCCTGTTTGTGGAGCTACTTCCCCTGTTTCTAGAGCTAATTCCCCTGTTTGTTGAGCAAATTCCCCTGTTTGTGGAGCTAATTCCCCTGTTTGTGGAGCTAATGCCCCTGTTTCTGGATCTAATTCCCCTGTTTCTGGAGCTAATTTCCCTGTTTTTGGAACTAATTCCCCTGTTTCTGGAGCCAATTCCCCTGTTTTTGGAGCAAATTCCTCTGTTTGTGGAACTAAATCCCCAGTTTGTGGAGCGAATTCCGCTGTTTCTAGTGCTAATTCCCCTGTTTGTGGAGCTAATTACCTTGTTCGTGGAGGTAATTCCCCTATTTGTGGAGCTTATTCCCCTGTTTGTGGAGCTTATTCACCTGTTTCTAGAGCTAATTCCTCTGTTTGTGGAGCTAATGCCCCTGTTTGTGCAGCTAATTCCCCTGTTTGTGGAGCTAATTCCCCTGTTTGTGGAGCTAATTCCTCTGTTTCTAGAGCTAATTCCCCTGTTTGTGGAGCTAATTCCCCTGTTTCTAGAGCTAATTCCCCTGTTTGTGGAGCAAATTCCCCTGCTTGTGGAGCTAATTCCCCTGGTTGTGGTGCTAATTCACCTGTTTCTAGAGCTAATTCCTCTGTTTGTGGAGCTAATGCCCCTGTTTGTGCAGCTAATTCCCCTGTTTGTGGAGCTAATTCCTCTGTTTGTGGAGCTAAATCCCCTGTTTGTGGAGCTAATTCCCCTGTTTGTGGAGCTAATTCCTCTGTTTCTAGAGCTAATTCCCCTGTTTGTGGAGCTAATTCCCCTGTTTCTAGAGCTAATTCCCCTGTTTGTGGAGCAAATTCCCCTGGTTGTGTTGCTAATTCACCTGTTTCTAGAGCTAATTCCTCTGTTTGTGGAGCTAATGCCCCTGTTTGTGCAGCTAATTCCCCTGTTTGTGGAGCTAATTCTTCTGTTTGTGGAGCTAATTCCTCTGTTTGTGGAGCTAATTCCCCTGTTTATGGATCTAATTCCCCTGTTTCTAGAGCTAATTATCCTGTTTGTGGAACTAATTCCCCTGTTTCTACAGCTAATTCCCCTGTTTGTGGAGCTAATTCCCCTGTTTATAGAGCTAAGCCCCCTGTTTCTGGAGCAAATTCCGATGTATATGGAGCTAATTCCCCTGTTTGTGGAGCTAATTTGCCTGTTTGTGGAGCTAATGCCCCTAATTGTGGAGCTAATTCCCCTGTTTGTGGATCTAATTCCCCTGTTTGTGGAGCTAATTCCTCTCTTCGTGGAACTAAATCCCCAGTTTGTGGAGCTAATTCCTCTGTTTGTGGAACTAAATCCGCAGTTTGTGGAGCTAATGCCCCTGCTTGTGGAGCTAATTCCCCTATTTCCAAGCTAATTTCCCTGTTTCTATTGCTAATTCCCCTGTTTTTGGAGCTAATTCCTCTGTTTGTGGAGTGAATCCCGCTGTTTCTAGTGCTAATTCCCCGGTTTGTGGAGCTAATTCCCCTGTTCGTGGAGGTAATTCCCCTATTTGTGGAGCTAATTCACCTGTTTCTAGAGCTAATTCCTCTGTTTGTGGAGCTAATGCCACTGTTTGTGCAGCTAATTCCCCTATTTGTGGAGCTAATTCCCCTGTTTGTGGAGCTAATTCCTCTGTTTGTGGAGCTAAATCCCCTGTGTGGAGCTAATTCCCCTGTTTGTGGAGCTAATTCCTCTGTTTCTAGAGCTAATTCCCCTGTTTGTGGAGCTAATTCCCCTGTTTCTAGAGCTAATTCCCCTGTTTGTGGAGCAAATTCCTCTGTTTGTGGAGCTAATTCCCCAGTTTGTGGAGCTAATTCCCCTGTTTCTAGAGCTAATTATCCTGTTTGTGGAACTAATTCCCCTGTTTCTACAGCTAATTCCCCTGTTTGTGGAGCTAATTCCCCTGTTTATAGAGCTAAGCCCCCTGTTTCTGGAGCAAATTCCGCTGTATATGGAGCTAATTCCCCTGTTTGTGGAGCTAATTTGCCTGTTTGTGGAGCTAATGCCCCTATTTGTGGAGCTAATTCCCCTGTTTGTGGAACTAAATCCCCAGTTTGTGGAGCGAATTCCGCTGTTTCTAGTGCTAATTCCCCTGATTGTGGAGCTAATTCCCTTGTTCGTGGAGGTAATTCCCCTATTTGTGGAGCTTATTCCCCTGTTTGTGGAGCTTATTCACCTGTTTCTAGAGCTAATTCCTCTGTTTGTGGAGCTAATGCCCCTGTTTGTGCAGCTAATTCCCCTGTTTGTGGAGCTAATTCCTCTGTTTGTGGAGCTAATGCCCCTGTTTGTGCAGCTAATTCCCCTATTTGTGGAGCTAATTCCCCTGTTTGTGGAGCTAATTCCTCTGTTTGTGGAGCTAATTACCAGTTTGTGGAGCTAATTCCCACGTTTCTAGAGCTAATTCCCCTGTTTGTGGAGCTAATTCCTCTGTTTGTGGAGCTAATTCCCCAGTTTGTAGAGCTAATCCCCCTGTTTCTAGAGCTAATTCCCCTATTTGTGGAGCTAATTCCTCTGTTTGTGGAGCTAAATCCCTGTTTGTGGAGCTAATTCCCCTGTTTGTGGAGCTAATTCCTCTGTTTCTAGAGCTAATTCCCCTGTTTGTGGAGCTACTTCCCCTGTTTCTAGAGCTAATTCCCCTGTTTGTTGAGCAAATTCCCCTGTTTGTGGAGCTAATTCCCCTGTTTGTGGAGCTAATGCCCCTGTTTATGGATCTAATTCCCCTGTTTCTGGAGCTAATTTCCCTGTTTTTGGAACTAATTCCCCTGTTTCTGGAGCCAATTCCCCTGTTTTTGGAGCAAATTCCTCTGTTTGTGGAACTAAATCCCCAGTTTGTGGAGCGAATTCCGCTGTTTCTAGTGCTAATTCCCCTGTTTGTGGAGCTAATTCCCTTGTTCGTGGAGGTAATTCCCCTATTTGTGGAGCTTATTCCCCTGTTTGTGGAGCTTATTCACCTGTTTCTAGAGCTAATTCCTCTGTTTGTGGAGCTAATGCCCCTGTTTGTGCAGCTAATTCCCCTGTTTGTGGAGCTAATTCCTCTGTTTGTGGAGCTAATGCCCCTGTTTGTGCAGCTAATGCCCCTATTTGTGGAGCTAATTCCTCTGTTTGTGGAGCTAATTCCCAGTTTGTGGAGCTAATTCCCCTGTTTCTAGAGCTAATTCCCCTGTTTGTGGAGCTAATTCCTCTGTTTGTGGAGCTAAATCCCCTGTTTGTGGAGCTAATTCCCCTGTTTGTGGAGCTAATTCCTCTGTTTCTAGAGCTAATTCCCCTGTTTGTGGAGCTAATTCCCCTGTTTCTAGAGCTAATTCCCCTGTTTGTGGAGCAAATTCCCCTGCTTGTGGAGCTAATTCCCCTGGTTGTGGTGCTAATTCACCTGTTTCTAGAGCTAATTCCTCTGTTTGTGGAGCTAATGCCCCTGTTTGTGCAGCTAATTCCCCTGTTTGTGGAGCTAATTCCTCTGTTTGTGGAGCTAAATCCCCTGTTTGTGGAGCTAATTCCCCTGTTTGTGGAGCTAATTCCCCTGTTTCTAGAGCTAATTCCCCTGTTTGTGGAGCTAATTCCCCTGTTTCTAGAGCTAATTCCCCTGTTTGTGGAGCAAATTCCCCTGCTTGTGGAGCTAATTTCCCTGGTTGTGTTGCTAATTCACCTGTTTCTAGAGCTAATTCCTCTGTTTGTGGAGCTAATGCCTCTGTTTGTGCAGCTAATTCCCCTGTTTGTGGAGCTAATTCTTCTGTTTGTGGAGCTAATTCCTCTGTTTGTGGAGCTAATTCCCCTGTTTATGGATCTAATTCCCCTGTTTCTAGAGCTAATTATCCTGTTTGTGGAACTAATTCCCCTGTTTCTACAGCTAATTCCCCTATTTGTGGAGCTAATTCCCCTGTTTATAGAGCTAAGCCCCCTGTTTCTGGAGCAAATTCCGCTGTATATGGAGCTAATTCCCCTGTTTGTGGAGCTAATTTGCCTGTTTGTGGAGCTAATGCCCCTAATTGTGGAGCTAATTCCCCTGTTTGTGGATCTAATTCCCCTGTTTGTGGAGCTAATTCCTCTCTTCGTGGAACTAAATCCCCAGTTTGTGGAGCTAATTCCTCTGTTTGTGGAACTAAATCCGCAGTTTGTGGAGCTAATGCCCCTGCTTGTGGAGCTAATTCCCCTATTTCCAGAGCTAATTTCCCTGTTTCTAGAGCTAATTCCCCTGTTTGTGGAGCTAATTCCTCTGTTTGTGGAGTGACTCCCGCTGTTTCTAGTGCTAATTCCCCGGTTTGTGGAGCTAATTCCCCTGTTCGTGGAGGTAATTCCCCTATTTGTGGAGCTAATTCACCTGTTTCTAGAGCTAATTCCTCTGTTTGTGGAGCTAATGCCCCTGTTTGTGCAGCTAATTCCCCTATTTGTGGAGCTAATTCCCCTGTTTGTGGAGCTAATTCCTCTGTTTGTGGAGCTAATTCCCAGTTTGTGGAGCTAATTCCCCTGTTTCTTGAGTTAATTCCCCTCTTTGTGGAGCTAATTCGTCTGTTTGTGGAGCTAAATCCCCTGTTTGTGGAGCTAATTCCCCTGTTTGTGGAGCTAATTCCTCTGTTTCTAGAGCTAATTCCCCTGTTTGTGGAGCTAATTCCCCTGTTTCTAGAGCTAATTCCCCTGTTTGTGGAGCAAATTCCCCTGCTTGTGGAGCTAATTCCCCTGGTTGTGGTGCTAATTCCCCTGTTTGTGGAGCTAATTCCCTTGTTCGTGGAGGTAATTCCCCTGTTTGTGGAGCTTATTCCCCTGTTTATGGAGCTTAATCACCTGTTTCTGGAGCTAATTCCTCTGTTTGTGGAGCTAATGCCCCTGTTTGTGCAGCTAATTCCCCTGTTTGTGGAGCTAATTCTTCTGTTTGTGGAGCTAATTCCTCTGTTTGTGGAGCTAATTCCCCTGTTTATGGATCTAATTCCCGTTTCTAGAGCTAATTATCCTGTTTGTGGAACTAATTCCCCTGTTTCTACAGCTAATTCCCCTATTTGTGGAGCTAATTCCCCTGTTTATAGAGCTAAGCCCCCTGTTTCTGGAGCAAATTCCGCTGTATATGGAGCTAATTCCCCTGTTTGTGGAGCTAATTTGCCTGTTTGTGGAGCTAATGCCCCTAATTGTGGAGCTAATTCCCCTGTTTGTGGATCTAATTCCCCTGTTTGTGGAGCTAATTCCTCTCTTCGTGGAACTAAATCCCCAGTTTGTGGAGCTAATTCCTCTGTTTGTGGAACTAAATCCGCAGTTTGTGGAGCTAATGCCCCTGCTTGTGGAGCTAATTCCCCTATTTCCAGAGCTAATTTCCCTGTTTCTAGAGCTAATTCCCCTGTTTGTGGAGCTAATTCCTCTGTTTGTGGAGTGAATCCCGCTGTTTCTAGTGCTAATTCCCCGGTTTGTGGAGCTAATTCCCCTGTTCGTGGAGGTACTTCCCCTATTTGTGGAGCTAATTCACCTGTTTCTAGAGCTAATTCCTCTGTTTGTGGAGCTAATGCCCCTGTTTGTGCAGCTAATTCCCCTATTTGTGGAGCTAATTCCCCTGTTTGTGGAGCTAATTCCTCTGTTTGTGGAGCTAATTCCCAGTTTGTGGAGCTAATTCCCCTGTTTCTTGAGTTAATTCCCCTCTTTGTGGAGCTAATTCGTCTGTTTGTGGAGCTAAATCCCCTGTTTGTGGAGCTAATTCCCCTGTTTGTGGAGCTAATTCCTCTGTTTCTAGAGCTAATTCCCCTGTTTGTGGAGCTAATTCCCCTGTTTCTAGAGCTAATTCCCCTGTTTGTGGAGCAAATTCCCCTGCTTGTGGAGCTAATTCCCCTGGTTGTGGTGCTAATTCCCCTGTTTGTGGAGCTAATTCCCTTGTTCGTGGAGGTAATTCCCCTGTTTGTGGAGCTTATTCCCCTGTTTGTGGAGCTTAATCACCTGTTTCTGGAGCTAATTCCTCTGTTTGTGGAGCTAATGCCCCTGTTTGTGCAGCTAATTCCCCTGTTTCTAGAGCTAATTCCCCTGTTTGTGGAGCTAATTCCTCTGTTTGTGGAGCTAATTCCCCAGTTTGTAGAGCTAATTCCCCTGTTTCTAGAGCTAATTCCCCTATTTGTGGAGCTACTTCCCCTGTTTCTAGAGCTAATCCCCCTGTTTGTTGAGCAAATTCCCCTGTTTGTGGAGCTAATTCCCCTGTTTGTGGAGCTAATTCCTCTGTTTCTAGAGCTAATTCCCCTGTTTGTGGAGCTAATTCCCCTGTTTCTAGAGCTAATTCCCCTGTTTGTGGAGCAAATTCCCCTGCTTGTGGAGCTAATTTCCCTGGTTGTGTTGCTAATTCACCTGTTTCTAGAGCTAATTCCTCTGTTTGTGGAGCTAATGCCTCTGTTTGTGCAGCTAATTCCCCTGTTTGTGGAGCTAATTCTTCTGTTTGTGGAGCTAATTCCTCTGTTTGTGGAGCTAATTCCCCTGTTTATGGATCTAATTCCCCTGTTTCTAGAGCTAATTATCCTGTTTGTGGAACTAATTCCCCTGTTTCTACAGCTAATTCCCCTATTTGTGGAGCTAATTCCCCTGTTTATAGAGCTAAGCCCCCTGTTTCTGGAGCAAATTCCGCTGTATATGGAGCTAATTCCCCTGTTTGTGGAGCTAATTTGCCTGTTTGAGGAGCTAATGCCCCTAATTGTGGAGCTAATTCCCCTGTTTGTGGATCTAATTCCCCTGTTTGTGGAGCTAATTCCTCTCTTCGTGGAACTAAATCCCCAGTTTGTGGAGCTAATTCCTCTGTTTGTGGAACTAAATCCGCAGTTTGTGGAGCTAATGCCCCTGCTTGTGGAGCTAATTCCCCTATTTCCAGAGCTAATTTCCATGTTTCTAGAGCTAATTCCCCTGTTTGTGGAGCTAATTCCTCTGTTTGTGGAGTGAATCCCGCTGTTTCTAGTGCTAATTCCCCGGTTTGTGGAGCTAATTCCCCTGTTCGTGGAGGTAATTCCCCTATTTGTGGAGCTAATTCACCTGTTTCTAGAGCTAATTCCTCTTTGTGGAGCTAATGCCCCTGTTTGTGCAGCTAATTCCCCTATTTGTGGAGCTAATTCCCCTGTTTGTGGAGCTAATTCCTCTGTTTGTGGAGCTAATTCCCAGTTTGTGGAGCTAATTCCCCTGTTTCTTGAGTTAATTCCCCTCTTTGTGGAGCTAATTCGTCTGTTTGTGGAGCTAAATCCCCTGTTTGTGGAGCTAATTCCCCTGTTTGTGGAGCTAATTCCTCTGTTTCTAGAGCTAATTCCCCTGTTTGTGGAGCTAATTCCCCTGTTTCTAGAGCTAATTCCCCTGTTTGTGGAGCAAATTCCCCTGCTTGTGGAGCTAATTCCCCTGGTTGTGGTGCTAATTCCCCTGTTTGTGGAGCTAATTCCCTTGTTCGTGGAGGTAATTCCCCTGTTTGTGGAGCTTATTCCCCTGTTTGTGGAGCTTAATCACCTGTTTCTGGAGCTAATTCCTCTGTTTGTGGAGCTAATGCCCCTGTTTGTGCAGCTAATTCCCCTGTTTCTAGAGCTAATTCCCCTGTTTGTGGAGCTAATTCCTCTGTTTGTGGAGCTAATTCCCCAGTTTGTAGAGCTAATTCCCCTGTTTCTAGAGCTAATTCCCCTATTTGTGGAGCTACTTCCCCTGTTTCTAGAGCTAATTCCCCTGTTTGTTGAGCAAATTCCCCTGTTTGTGGAGCTAATTCCCCTGTTTGTGGAGCTAATGCCCCTGTTTATGGATCTAATTCCCCTGTTTCTGGAGCTAATTTCCCTGTTTTTGGAACTAATTCCCCTGTTTCTGGAGCCAATTCCCCTGTTTTTGGAGCAAATTCCTCTGTTTGTGGAACTAAATCCCCAGTTTGTGGAGCGAATTCCGCTGTTTCTAGTGCTAATTCCCCTGTTTGTGGAACTAATTCCCTTGTTCGTGGAGGTAATTCCCCTATTTGTGGAGCTTATTCCCCTGTTTGTGGAGCTTATTCACCTGTTTCTAGAGCTAATTCCTCTGTTTGTGGAGCTAATGCCCCTGTTTGTGCAGCTAATTCCCCTGTTTGTGGAGCTAATTCCTCTTTTTGTGGAGCTAATGCCCCTGTTTGTGCAGCTAATTCCCCTATTTGTGGAGCTAATTCCTCTGTTTGTGGAGCTAATTCCCAGTTTGTGGAGCTAATTCCCCTTTCTAGAGCTAATTCCCCTGTTTGTGGAGCTAATTCCTCTGTTTGTGGAGCTAAATCCCCTGTTTGTGGAGCTAATTCCCCTGTTTGTGGAGCTAATTCCTCTGTTTCTAGAGCTAATTCCCCTGTTTGTGGAGCTAATTCCCCTGTTTCTAGAGCTAATTCCCCTGTTTGTGGAGCAAATTCCCCTGCTTGTGGAGCTAATTCCCCTGGTTGTGGTGCTAATTCACCTGTTTCTAGAGCTAATTCCTCTGTTTGTGGAGCTAATGCCCTGTTTGTGCAGCTAATTCCCCTGTTTGTGGAGCTAATTCCCCTGTTTGTGGAGCTAATTCCTCTGTTTGTGGAGCTAATTCCCAGTTTGTGGAGCTAATTCCCCTGTTTCTAGAGCTAATTCCCCTGTTTGTGGAGCTAATTCCTCTGTGGAGCTAATTCCCCAGTTTGTAGAGCTAATCCCCCTGTTTCTAGAGCTAATTCCCCTATTTGTGGAGCTAATTCCTCTGTTTGTGGAGCTAAATCCCTGTTTGTGGAGCTAATTCCCCTGTTTGTGGAGCTAATTCCCCTGTTTGTGGAGCTAATGCCCCTGTTTCTGGATCTAATTCCCCTGTTTCTGGAGCTAATTTCCCTGTTTTTGGAACTAATTCCCCTGTTTCTGGAGCCAATTCCCCTGTTTTTGGAGCAAATTCCTCTGTTTGTGGAACTAAATCCCCAGTTTGTGGAGCGAATTCCGCTGTTTCTAGTGCTAATTCCCCTGTTTGTGGAGCTAATTCCCTTGTTCGTGGAGGTAATTCCCCTATTTGTGGAGCTTATTCCCCTGTTTGTGGAGCTTATTCACCTGTTTCTAGAGCTAATTCCTCTGTTTGTGGAGCTAATGCCCCTGTTTGTGCAGCTAATTCCCCTGTTTGTGGAGCTAATTCCTCTGTTTGTGGAGCTAATGCCCCTGTTTGTGCAGCTAATGCCCCTATTTGTGGAGCTAATTCCTCTGTTTGTGGAGCTAATTCCCAGTTTGTGGAACTAATTCCCCTGTTTCTAGAGCTAATTCCCCTGTTTGTGGAGCTAATTCCTCTGTTTGTGGAGCTAAATCCCCTGTTTGTGGAGCTAATTCCCCTGTTTGTGGAGCTAATTCCTCTGTTTCTAGAGCTAATTCCCCTGTTTGTGGAGCTAATTGCCCTGTTTCTAGAGCTAATTCCCCTGTTTGTGGAGCAAATTCCCCTGCTTGTGGAGCTAATTCCCCTGGTTGTGGTGCTAATTCACCTGTTTCTAGAGCTAATTCCTCTGTTTGTGGAGCTAATGCCCCTGTTTGTGCAGCTAATTCCCCTGTTTGTGGAGCTAATTCCTCTGTTTGTGGAGCTAATTCCTCTGTTTGTGGAGCTAATTCCCCTGTTTATGGATCCAATTCCCCTGTTTCTAGAGCTAATTATCCTGTTTGTGGAACTAATTCCCCTGTTTCTACAGCTAATTCCCCTGTTTGTGGAGCTAATTCCCCTGTTTATAGAGCTAAGCCCCCTGTTTCTGGAGCAAATTCCGCTGTATATGGAGCTAATTCCCCTGTTTGTGGAGCTAATTTGCCTGTTTGTGGAGCTAATGCCCCTATTTGTGGAGCTAATTCCCCTGTTTGTGGATCTAATTCCCCTGTTTGTGGAGCTAATTCCTCTCTTCGTGGAACTAAATCCCCAGTTTGTGGAGCTAATTCCTCTTTGTGGAACTAAATCCGCAGTTTGTGGAGCTAATGCCCCTGCTTGTGGAGCTAATTCCCCTATTTCCAGAGCTAATTTCCCTGTTTCTAGAGCTAATTCCCCTGTTTGTGGAGCTAATTCCTCTTTGTGGAGTGAATCCCGCTGTTTCTAGTGCTAATTCCCCGGTTTGTGGAGCTAATTCCCCTGTTCGTGGAGGTAATTCCCCTATTTGTGGAGCTAATTCACCTGTTTCTAGAGCTAATTCCTCTGTTTGTGGAGCTAATGCCCCTGTTTGTGCAGCTAATTCCCCTATTTGTGGAGCTAATTCCCCTGTTTGTGGAGCTAATTCCTCTGTTTGTGGAGCTAATTCCCAGTTTGTGGAGCTAATTCCCCTGTTTCTTGAGTTAATTCCCCCGTTTGTGGAGCTAATTCGTCTGTTTGTGGAGCTAAATCCCCTGTTTGTGGAGCTAATTCCCCTGTTTGTGGAGCTAATTCCTCTGTTTCTAGAGCTAATTCCCCTGTTTGTGGAGCTAATTCCCCTGTTTCTAGAGCTAATTCCCCTGTTTGTGGAGCAAATTCCCCTGCTTGTGGAGCTAATTCCCCTGGTTGTGGTGCTAATTCCCCTGTTTGTGGAGCTAATTCCCTTGTTCGTGGAGGTAATTCCCCTGTTTGTGGAGCTTATTCCCCTGTTTGTGGAGCTTAATCACCTGTTTCTGGAGCTAATTCCTCTGTTTGTGGAGCTAATGCCCCTGTTTGTGCAGCTAATTCCCCTGTTTGTGGAGCTAATTCTCCTGTTTGTGGAGCTAATTCCTCTGTTTGTAGAGCTAATTCCCAGTTTGTGGAGCTAATTCCCCTGTTTCTAGAGCTAATTCCCCTGTTTGTGGAGCTAATTCCTCTGTTTGTGGAGCTAATTCCCCAGTTTGTAGAGCTAATTCCCCTGTTTCTAGAGCTAATTCCCCTATTTGTGGAGCTAATTCCTCTGTTTGTGGAGCTAAATCCCTGTTTGTGGAGCTAATTCCCCTGTTTGTGGAGCTAATTCCTCTGTTTCTAGAGCTAATTCCCCTGTTTGTGGAGCTACTTCCCCTGTTTCTAGAGCTAATTCCCCTGTTTGTTGAGCAAATTCCCCTGTTTGTGGAGCTAATTCCCCTGTTTGTGGAGCTAATGCCCCTGTTTATGGATCTAATTCCCCTGTTTCTGGAGCTAATTTCCCTGTTTTTGGAACTAATTCCCCTGTTTCTGGAGCCAATTCCCCTGTTTTTGGAGCAAATTCCTCTGTTTGTGGAACTAAATCCCCAGTTTGTGGAGCGAATTCCGCTGTTTCTAGTGCTAATTCCCCTGTTTGTGGAGCTAATTCCCTTGTTCGTGGAGGTAATTCCCCTATTTGTGGAGCTTATTCCCCTGTTTGTGGAGCTTATTCACCTGTTTCTAGAGCTAATTCCTCTGTTTGTGGAGCTAATGCCCCTGTGTGCAGCTAATTCCCCTGTTTGTGGAGCTAATTCCTCTGTTTGTGGAGCTAATTCCCAGTTTGTGGAGCTAATTGCCCCGTTTCTAGAGCTAATTCCCCTATTGTGGAGCAAATTCCCCTCTTTGTGGAGCTAATTCCCCTGGTCGTGGTGCTAATTCCCCTGTTTGTAGAGCTAATTCCACTGCTTGTGGAGCTAATTCCCCTGTGTGGAGGTAATTTCCCTGTTCGTGGAGCTAATGCCCCTATGTGTGGAGCTAATTCCCCTGTTTGTGGATCTAATTCCCCTGTTTGTGGAGCTAATTCCTCTGTTTGTGGAACTAAATCCCCAGTTTGTGGAGCTAATTCCTCTGTTTGTGGAACTAAATCCCCAGTTTGTGGAGCTAATTCCCCTGTTTATGGAGCTAATTCCACTGGAGCGAATTCCGCTGTTTCTAGTGCTAATTCCCCTGTTTGTGGAGCTAATGCCCCTGCTTGTGGAGCTAATTCCCCTGTTTCCAGAGCTAATTTCCCTGTTTCTAGAGCTAATTCACCTGTTTGTGGTGCTAATTCCTCTGTTTGTGGAGCGAATTCCGCTGTTTCTAGTGCTAATTCCCCGGTTTGTTGAGCTAATTCCCCTGTTCGTGGAGGTAATTCCCCTGTTTGTGGAGCTAATTCACCTGTTTCTAGAGCTAATTCCTCTGTTTGTGGAGCTAATGCCCCTGTTTGTGCAGCTAATTCCCCTGTTTGTGGTGCTAATTCCTCTGTTTGTGGAGCTAATTCCTCTGTTTGTGGAGCTAGTTCCCCTGTTTATGGATCTAATTCCCCTGTTTCTAGAGGTAATTATCCTGTTTGTGGAACTAATTCCCCTGTTTCTACAGCTAATTCCCCTGTTTGTGGAGCTAATTCCCCTGTTTATAGAGCTAAGTCCCCTGTTTCTGGAGCAAATTCCGCTGTATATGGAGCTAATTCCCCTGTGTGTGGAGCTAATTTGCCTGTTTGTGGAGCTAATGCCCCTATTTGTGGAGCTAATTCCCCTGTTTGTGGATCTAATTCCCCTGTTTGTGGAGCTAATTCCTCTCTTCGTGGAACTAAATCCCCAGTTTGTGGAGCTAATTCCTCTGTTTGTGGAACTAAATCCCCAGTTTGTGGAGCTAATGCCCCTGTTTGTGCAGCTAATTCCCCTATTTGTGGAGCTAATTCCTCTGTTTGTGGAGCTAATTCCCAGTTTGTGGAGCTAATTCCCCTGTTTCTAGAGCTAATTCCCCTGTTGTGGAGCTAATTCCTCTGTTTGTGGAGCTAAATCCCCTGTTTGTGGAGCTAATTCCCATGTTTGTGGAGCTAATTCCTCTGTTTCTAGAGCTAATTCCCCTGTTTGTGGAGCTAATTCCTCTGTTTGTGGAGCTAAATCCCCTGTTTGTGGAGCTTATTCCACTGTTTATGGAGCAAATGCCCCTGCTTGTGGAGCTAATTCCCCTGGTTGTGGTGCTAATTCCCCTGTTTGTGGAGCTAATTCCCTTGTTCGTGGAGGTAATTCCCCTGTTTGTGGAGCTTATCCCCTGTTTGTGGAGCTTATTCACCTGTTTCTGGAGCTAATTCCTCTGTTTGTGGAGCTAATGCCCCTGTTTGTGCAGCTAATTCCCCTGTTTGTGGAGCTAATTCCCCTGTTTGTGGAGCTAATTCCTCTGTTTGTGGAGCTAATTCCCAGTTTGTGGAGCTAATTCCCCTGTTTCTAGAGCCACTTCCCCTGTTTGTGGAGCTAATTCCTCTGTTTGTGGAGCTAATTCCCCAGTTTGTGGAGCTAATTCCCCTGTTTCTAGAGCTAATTCCCCTATTTGTGGAGCTAATTCCTCTGTTTGTGGAGCTAAATCCCTGTTTGTGGAGCTAATTCCCCTGTTTGTGGAGCTAATTCCTCTGTTTCTAGAGCTAATTCCCCTGTTTGTGGAGCTAATTCCCCTGTTTCAAGAGCTAATTCCCCTGTTTGTTGAGCAAATTCCCCTGTTTGTGGAGCTAATTCCCCTGTTTGTGGAGCTAATGCCCCTATTTATGGATCTAATTCGCCTGTTTCTGGAGCTAATTTCCCTGTTTGTGGAACTAATTCCCCTGTTTCTGGAGCCAATTCCCCTGTTTTTGGAGCAAATTCCTCTGTTTGTGGAACTAAATCCCCAGTTTGTGGAGCGAATTCCGCTGTTTCTAGTGCTAATTCCCCTGTTTGTGGAGCTAATTCCCATGTTCGTGGAGGTAATTCCCCTATTTGTGGAGCTTATTCCCCTGTTTGTGGAGCTTATTTACCTGTTTCTAGAGCTAATTCCTCTGTTTGTGGAGCTAATGCCCCTGTTTGTGCAGCTAATTCCCCTGTTTGTGGAGCTAATTCCCCTGTTTGTGGAGCTAATTCCTCTGTTTGTGAAGCTAATTCCCAGTTTGTGAAGCTAATTGCCCAGTTTCTAGAGCTAATTCCCCTGTTTGTGGATCAAATTCCCCTCTTTGTGGAGCTAATTCCCCTGGTCGTGGTGCTAATTCCCCTGTTTGTAGAGCTAATTCCACTGCTTGTGGAGCTAATTCCCCTGTGTGGAGCTAATTTCCATGTTTGTGGAGCTAATGCCCCTATTTGTGGAGCTAATTCCCCTGTTTGTGGATCTAATTCCCCTGTTTGTGGAGCTAATTCCTCTGTTTGTGGAACTAAATCCCCAGTTTGTGGAGCTAATTCCTCTGTTTGTGGAACTAAATCCCCAGTTTGTGGAGCTAATTCCCCTGTTTATGGAGCTAATTCCACTGGAGCGAATTCCGCTGTTTCTAGTGCTAGTTCCCCTGTTTGTGGAGCTAATGCCCCTGCTTGTGGAGCTAATTCCCCTGTTTCCAGAGCTAATTTCCCTGTTTCTAGAGCTAATTCACCTGTTTGTGGTGCTAATTCCTCTGTTTGTGGAGCGAATTCCGCTGTTTCTAGTGCTAATTCCCCGGTTTGTGGAGCTAATTCCCCTGTTCGTGGAGGTAATTCCCCTGTTTGTGGAGCTAATTCACCTGTTTCTAGAGCTAATTCCTCTGTTTGTGGAGCTAATGCCCCTGTTTGTGCAGCTAATTCCCCTGTTTGTGGTGCTAATTCCTCTGTTTGTGGAGCTAATTCCCCTGTTTGTGGAGCTAATTCCTCTCTTCGTGGAACTAAATCCCCAGTTTGTGGAGCTAATTCCTCTGTTTGTGGAACTAAATCCCCAGTTTGTGGAGCTAATGCCCCTGCTTGTGGAGCTAATTCCCCTTTTTCCAGAGCTAATTTCCCTGTTTCTAGAGCTAATTCCCCTGTTTGTGGAGTGAATTCCGCTGTTTCTAGTGCTAATTCCCCGGTTTGTGGAGCTAATTCCCCTGTTTGTGGAGGTAATTCCCCTATTTGTGGAGCTAATTCACCTGTTTCTAGAGCTAATTCCTCTGTTTGTGGAGCTAATGCCCCTGTTTGTGCAGCTAATTCCCCTATTTGTGGAGCTAATTCCTCTGTTTGTGGAGCTAATTCCCAGTTTGTGGAGCTAATTCCCCTGTTTCTAGAGCTAATTCCCCTGTTTGTGGAGCCAATTCCTCTGTTTGTGGAGCTAAATCCCCTGTTTGTGGAGCTAATTCCTCTGTTTGTGGAGCTAATTCCCCTGGTTGTGGAGCTAATGCCCCTGTTTGTGCAGCTAATTCCCCTGTTCGTGGAGCTAATTCCCCTGTTTGTGGAGCTAATTCCTCTGTTTGTGCAGCTAATTCCCCTGTTTCTAGAGCTAATTCCCCTGTTTGTGGAGCTAATTCCTCTGTTTGTGGAGCTAATTCCCAGTTTGTGGAGCTAATTGCCCCGTTTCTAGAGCCAATTCCCCTGTTTGTGGAGCAAATTCCCCTCTTTGTGGAGCTAATTCCCCTGGTCGTGGTGCTAATTCCCCTGTTTGTAGAGATAATTCCACTGCTTGTGTAGCTAATTCCCCTGTGTGGAGCTAATTTCCATGTTTGTGGAGCTAATGCCCCTATTTGTGGAGCTAATTCCCCTGTTTGTGGATCTAATTCCCCTGTTTGTGTAGCTAATTCCTCTGTTTGTGGAACTAAATCCCCAGTTTGTGGAGCTAATTCCTCTGTTTGTGGAACTAAATCCCCAGTTTGTGGAGCTAATTCCCCTGTTTATGGAGCTAATTCCACTGGAGCGAATTCCGCTGTTTCTAGTGCTAATTCCCCTGTTTGTGGAGCTAATGCCCCTGCTTGTGGAGCTAATTCCCCTGTTTCCAGAGCTAACTTCCCTGTTTCTAGAGCTAATTCACCTGTTTGTGGTGCTAATTCCTCTGTTTGTGGAGCGAATTCCGCTGTTTCTAGTGCTAATTCCCCGGTTTGTTGAGCTAATTTTCCTGTTCGTGGAGGTAATTCCCCTGTTTGTGGAGCTAATTCACCTGTTTGTGGTGCTAATTCCTCTGTTTGTGGAGCTAATTCCTCTGTTTGTGGAGCTAATTCCCCTGTTTATGGATCTAATTCCCCTGTTTCTAGAGCTAATTATCCTGTTTGTGGAACTAATTCCCCTGTTCCTACAGCTAATTCCCCTGTTTGTGGAGCTAATTTGCCTGTTTGTGGAGCTAATGCCCCTATTTGTGGAGCTAATTCCCCTGTTTGTGAATCTAATTCCCCTGTTTGTGGAGCTAATTCCTCTCTTCGTGGAACTAAATCCCCAGTTTGTGGAACTAATTCCTCTGTTTGTGGAACTAAATCCCCAGTTTGTGGAGCTAATGCCCCTGCTTGTGGAGCTAATTCCCCTATTTCCAGAGCTAATTTCCCTGTTTCTAGAGCTAATTCCCCTGTTTGTGGAGTGAATTCCGCTGTTTCTAGTGCTAATTCCCCGGTTTGTGGAGCTAATTCCCCTGTTGGTGGAGGTAATTCCCCTATTTGTGGAGCTAATTCACCTGTTTCTAGAGCTAATTCCTCTGTTTGTGGAGCTAATGCCCCTGTTTGTGCAGCTAATTCCCCTATTTGTGGAGCTAATTCCTCTGTTTGTGGAGCTAATTCCCAGTTTGTGGAGCTAATTCCCCTGTTTCGAGAGCTAATTCCCCTGTTTGTGGAGCTAATTCCTCTGTTTGTGGAGCTAAATCCCCTGTTTGTGCAGCTAATTCCCCTGTTTGTGGAGCTAATTCCTCTGTTTCTAGAGCTAATTCCCCTGTTTGTGGAGCTAATTCCCCTGTTTCTAGAGCTAATTCCCCTGTTTGTGGAGCAAATTCCCCTGCTTGTGGAGCTAATTCCCCTGGTTGTGGAGCTAATGCCCCTGTTTGTGCAGCTAATTCCACTGTTCGTGGAGCTAATTCCCCTGTTTGTGGAGGTAATTCCCCTATTTGTGGAGCTAATTCACCTGTTTCTAGAGCTAATTCCTCTGTTTGTGGAGCTAATGCCCCTGTTTGTGCAGCTAATTCCCCTATTTGTGGAGCTAATTCCTCTGTTTGTGGAGCTAATTCCCAGTTTGTGGAGCTAATTCCCCTGTTTCTAGAGCTAATTCCCCTGTTTGTGGAGCTAATTCCTCTGTTTGTGGAGCTAAATCCCCTGTTTGTGGAGCTAATTCCCCTGTTTGTGGAGCTAATTCCTCTGTTTCTAGAGCTAATTCCCCTGTTTGTGGAGCTAAGTCCCCTGTTTCTAGAGCTAATTACCCTGTTTGTGGAGCAAATTCCCCTGCTTGTGGAGCTAATTCCCCTGGTTGTGGTGCTAATTCCCCTGTTTGTGGAGCTAATTCCCTTGTTCGTGAAGGTAATTCCCCTGTTTGTGGAGGTTATTCCCCTGTTTGTGGAGCTTATTCACCTGTTTCTGGAGCTAATTCCTCTGTTTGTGGAGCTAATGCCCCTGTTTGTGCAGCTAATTCCCCTGTTTGTGGAGCTAATTCCCCTGTTTGTGGAGCTAATTCCTCTGTTTGTGGAGCTAATTCCCAGTTTGTGGAGCTAATTCCCCTGTTTCTAGAGCTAATTCCCCTGTTTGTGGAGCTAATTCCTCTGTTTGTGGAGCTAATTCCCCAGTTTGTGGAGCTAATGCCCCTGTTCCTAGAGCTAATTCCCCTATTTGTGGAGCTAATTCCCCTGTTTGTGGAGCTAAATCCCTGTTTGTGGAGATAATTCCCCTGTTTGTGGAGCTAATTCCTCTGTTTCTAGAGCTAATTCCCCTGTTTGTGGAGCTAATTCCCCTGTTTCTAGAGCTAATTCCCCTGTTTGTTGAGCAAATTCCCCTGTTTGTGGAGCTAATTCCCCTGTTTGTGGAGCTAATGCCCCTGTTTATGGATCTAATTCCCCTGTTTCTGGAGCTAATTTCCCTGTTTGTGGAACTAATTCCCCTGTTTCTGGAGCCAATTCCCCTGTTTTTGGAGCAAATTCCTCTGTTTGTGGAACTAAATCCCCAGTTTGTGGAGCGAATTCCGCTGTTTCTAGTGCTAATTCCCCTGTTTGTGGAGCTAATTCCCTTGTTCGAGGAGGTAATTCCCCTATTTGTGGAGCTTATTCCCCTGTTTGTGGAGCTTATTCACCTGTTATTAGAGCTAAATCCCCTGTTTGTGGAGCAAATTCCCCTGCTTGTGGAGCTAATTCCCCTGGTTGTGGTGCTAATTCCCCTGTTTGTGGAGCTAATTCCCTTGTTCGTGGAGGTAATTCCCCTGCTTGTGGAGCTTATTCCCCTGTTTGTGGAGCTTATTCACCTGTTTCTGGAGCTAATTCCTCTGTTTGTGGAGCTAATGCCCCTGTTTGTGCAGCTAATTCCCTTGTTTGTGGAGCTAATTCCCCTGTTTGTGGAGCTAATTCCTCTGTTTGTGGAGCTAATTCCCAGTTTGTGGAGCTAATTCCCCTGTTTCTAGAGCTAATTCCCCTGTTTGTGGAGCTAATTCCTCTGTTTGTGGAGCTAATTCCTCAGTTTGTGGAGCTAATTCCCCTGTTTCTAGAGCTAATTCCCCTATTTGTGGAGCTAATTCCTCTGTTTGTGGAGCTAAATCCCTGTTTGTGGAGCTAATTCCCCTGTTTGTGGAGCTAATTCCTCTGTTTCTAGAGCTAATTCCCCTGTTTGTGGAGCTAATTCCCCTGTTTCTAGAGCTAATTCCCCTGTTTGTTGAGCAAATTCCCCTGTTTGTGGAGCTAATTCCCCTGTTTGTGGAGCTAATGCCCCTGTTTATGGATCTAATTCCCCTGTTTCTGGAGCTAATTTCCCTGTTTGTGGAACTAATTCCCCTGTTTCTGGAGCCAATTCCCCTGTTTTTGGAGCAAATTCCTCTGTTTGTGGAACTAAATCCCCAGTTTGTGGAGCGAATTCCGCTGTTTCTAGTGCTAATTCCCCTGTTTGTGGAGCTAATTCCCTTGTTCGTGGAGGTAATTCCCCTATTTGTGGAGCTTATTCCCCTGTTTGTGGAGCTTATTCACCTGTTTCTAGAGCTAATTCCTCTGTTTGTGGAGCTAATGCCCCTGTTTGTGCAGCTAATTCCCCTGTTTGTGGAGCTAATTCCTCTGTTTGTGGAGCTAATTCCCAGTTTGTGGAGCTAATTGCCCCGTTTCTAGAGCTAATTCCCCTGTTTGTGGAGCAAATTCCCCTCTTTGTGGAGCTAATTCCCCTGGTCGTGGTTGCTAATTCCCCTGTTTGTAGAGCGAATTCCACTGCTTGTGGAGCTAATTCCCCTGTGTGGAGCTAATTTCCCTGTTTGTGGAGCTAATGCCCCTATTTGTGGAGCTAATTCCCCTGTTTGTGGAGCTAATTCCTCTGTTTGTGGAACTAAATCCCCAGTTTGTGGAGCTAATTCCTCTGTTTGTGGAACTAAATCCCCAGTTTGTGGAGCTAATTCCCCTGTTTATGGAGCTAATTCCACTGGAGCGAATTCCGCTGTTTCTAGTGCTAATTCCCCTGTTTGTGGAGCTAATGCCCCTGCTTGTGGAGCTAATTCCAGAGCTAATTTCCCTGTTTCTAGAGCTAATTCACCTGTTTGTGGTGCTAATTCCTCTGTTTGTGGAGCGAATTCCGCTGTTTCTAGTTCTAATTCCCCGGTTTGTTGAGCTAATTCCCCTGTTCGTGGAGGTAATTCCCCTGTTTGTGGAGCTAATTCACCTGTTTCTAGAGCTAATTCCTCTGTTTGTGGAGCTAATGCCCCTGTTTGTGCAGCTAATTCCCCTGTTTGTGGTGCTAATTCCTCTGTTTGTGGAGCTAATTCCTCTGTTTGTGGAGCTAATTCCCCTGTTTATGGATCTAATTCCCCTGTTTCTAGAGCTAATTATCCTGTTTGTGGAACTAATTCCCCTGTTTCTACAGCTAATTCCCCTGTTTGTGGAGCTAATTCCCCTGTTTATAGAGCTACGTCCCCTGTTTCTGGAGCAAATTCCGCTGTATATGGAGCTAATTCCCCTGTTTGTGGAGCTAATTTGCCTGTTTGTGGAGCTAATGCCCCTATTTGTGGAGCTAATTCCCCTGTTTGTGGATCTAATTCCCCTGTTTGTGGAGCTAATTCCTCTCTTCGTGGAACTAAATCCCCAGTTTGTGGAGCTAATTCCTCTGTTTGTGGAACTAAATCCCCAGTTTGTGGAGCTAATGCCCCTGCTTGTGGAGTAAATTCCCATATTTCCAGAGTTAATTTCCCTGTTTCTAGAGCTAATTCCCCTGTTTGTGGAGTGAATTCCGCTGTTTCTAGTGCTAATTCCCAGGTTTGTGGAGCTAATTCCCCTGTTTGTGGAGGTAATTCCCCTATTTTTGGAGCTAATTCACCTGTTCTAGAGCTAATTCCTCTGGTTGTGGAGCTAATGCCCCTGTTTGTGCAGCTAATTCCCCTATTTGTGGAGCTAATTCCTCTGTTTGTGGAACTAATTCCCAGTTTGTGGAGCTAATTCCCCTGTTTCTAGAGCTAATTCCCCTGTTTGTGGAGCTAATTCCTCTGTTTGTGGAGCTAAATCCCCTGTTTGTGGAGCTAATTCCCCTGTTTGTGGAGCTAATTCCTCTGTTTCTAGAGCTAATTCCCCTGTTTGTGGAGCTAATTCCCCTGTTTCTAGAGCTAATTCCCCTGTTTGTGGAGCAAATTCCCCTGCTTGTGGAGCTAATTCCCCTGGTTGTGGTGCTAATTCACCTGTTTCTAGAGCTAATTCCTCTGTTTGTGGAGCTAATGCCCCTGTTTGTGCAGCTAATTCCCCTGTTTGTGGAGCTAATTCCTCTGTTTGTGGAGCTAATTCCTCTGTTTGTGGAGCTAATTCCCCTGTTTATGGATCTAATTCCCCTGTTTCTAGAGCTAATTATCCTGTTTGTGGAACTAATTCCCCTGTTTCTACAGCTAATTCCCCTATTTGTGGAGCTAATTCCCCTGTTTATAGAGCTAAGTCCCCTGTTTCTGGAGCAAATTCCGCTGTATATGGAGCTAATTCCCCTGTTTGTGGAGCTAATTTGCCTGTTTGTGGAGCTAATGCCCCTATTTGTGGAGCTAATTCCCCTGTTTGTGGATCTAATTCCCCTGTTTGTGGAGCTAATTCCTCTCTTCGTGGAACTAAATCCCCAGTTTGTGGAGCTAATTCCTCTGTTTGTGGAACTAAATCCGCAGTTTGTGGAGCTAATGCCCCTGCTTGTGAAGCTAATTCCCCTATTTCCAGAGCTAATTTCCCTGTTTCTAGAGCTAATTCCCCTGTTTGTGGAGCTAATTCCTCTGTTTGTGGAGTGAATCCCGCTGTTTCTAGTGCTAATTCCCCGGTTTGTGGAGCTAATTCCCCTGTTCGTGGAGGTAATTCCCCTATTTGTGGAGCTAATTCACCTGTTTCTAGAGCTAATTCCTCTGTTTGTGGAGCTAATGCCCCTGTTTGTGCAGCTAATTCCCCTATTTGTGGAGCTAATTCCCCTGTTTGTGGAGCTAATTCCTCTGTTTGTGGAGCTAATTCCCAGTTTGTGGAGCTAATTCCCCTGTTTCTTGAGTTAATTCCCCCGTTTGTGGAGCTAATTCGTCTGTTTGTGGAGCTAAATCCCCTGTTTGTGGAGCTAATTCCCCTGTTTGTGGAGCTAATTCCTCTGTTTCTAGAGCTAATTCCCCTGTTTGTGGAGCTAATTCCCCTGTTTCTAGAGCTAATTCCCCTGTTTGTGGAGCAAATTCCCCTGCTTGTGGAGCTAATTCCCCTGGTTGTGGTGCTAATTCCCCTGTTTGTGGAGCTAATTCCCTTGTTCGTGGAGGTAATTCCCCTGTTTGTGGAGCTTATTCCCCTGTTTGTGGAGCTTAATCACCTGTTTCTGGAGCTAATTCCTCTGTTTGTGGAGCTAATGCCCCTGTTTGTGCAGCTAATTCCCCTGTTTGTGGAGCTAATTCTCCTGTTTGTGGAGCTAATTCCTCTGTTTGTAGAGCTAATTCCCAGTTTGTGGAGCTAATTCCCCTGTTTCTAGAGCTAATTCCCCTGTTTGTGGAGCTAATTCCTCTGTTTGTGGAGCTAATTCCCCAGTTTGTAGAGCTAATTCCCCTGTTTCTAGAGCTAATTCCCCTATTTGTGGAGCTAATTCCTCTGTTTGTGGAGCTAAATCCCTGTTTGTGGAGCTAATTCCCCTGTTTGTGGAGCTAATTCCTCTGTTTCTAGAGCTAATTCCCCTGTTTGTGGAGCTACTTCCCCTGTTTCTAGAGCTAATTCCCCTGTTTGTTGAGCAAATTCCCCTGTTTGTGGAGCTAATTCCCCTGTTTGTGGAGCTAATGCCCCTGTTTATGGATCTAATTCCCCTGTTTCTGGAGCTAATTTCCCTGTTTTTGGAACTAATTCCCCTGTTTCTGGAGCCAATTCCCCTGTTTTTGGAGCAAATTCCTCTGTTTGTGGAACTAAATCCCCAGTTTGTGGAGCGAATTCCGCTGTTTCTAGTGCTAATTCCCCTGTTTGTGGAGCTAATTCCCTTGTTCGTGGAGGTAATTCCCCTGTTTGTGGAGCTAATTCCCCTGTTTGTGGAGCTAATTCCTCTGTTTCTAGAGCTAATTCCCCTGTTTGTGGAGCTAATTCCCCTGTTTCTAGAGCTAATTCCCCTGTTTGTGGAGCAAATTCCCCTGCTTGTGGAGCTAATTCCCCTGGTTGTGGTGCTAATTCCCCTGTTTGTGGAGCTAATTCCCTTGTTCGTGGAGGTAATTCTCCTGTTTGTGGAGCTTATTCCCCTGTTTGTGGAGCTTATTCACCTGTTTCTGGAGCTAATTCCTCTGTTTGTGGAGCTAATGCCCCTGTTTGTGCAGCTAATTCCCCTGTTTGTGGAGCTAATTCCCCTGTTTGTTGAGCTAATTCCTCTGTTTGTGGAGCTAATTCCCAGTTTGTGGAGCTAATTCCCCTGTTTCTAGAGCTAATTCCCCTGTTTGTGGAGCTAATTCCTCTGTTTGTGGAGCTAATTCCCCAGTTTGTAGAGCTAATTCCCCTGTTTCTAGAGCTAATTCCACTATTTGTGGAGCTAATTCCTCTGTTTGTGGAGCTAAATCCCTGTTTGTGGAGCTAATTCCCCTGTTTGTGGAGCTAATTCCTCTGTTTCTGGAGCTAATTCCCCTGTTTGTGGAGCTAATTCCCCTGTTACTAGAGCTAATTCCCCTGTTTGTTGAGCAAATTCCCCTGTTTGTGGAGCTAATTCCCCTGTTTGTGGAGCTAATGCCCCTGTTTATGGATCTAATTCCCCTGTTTCTGGAGCTAATTTCCCTGTTTTTGGAACTAATTCCCCTGTTTCTGGAGCCAATTCACCTGTTTTTGGAGCAAATTCATCTGTTTGTGGAACTAAATCCCCAGTTTGTGGAGCGAATTCCGCTGTTTCTAGTGCTAATTCCCCTGTTTGTGGAGCTAATTCCCTTGTTCGTGGAGGTAATTCCCCTATTTGTGGAGCTTATTCCCCTGTTTGTGGAGCTTATTCACCTGTTTCTAGAGCTAATTCCTCTGTTTGTGGAGCTAATGCCCCTGTTTGTGCAGCTAATTCCCCTGTTTGTGGAGCTAATTCCTCTGTTTGTGGAGCTAATTCCCAGTTTGTGGAGCTAATTGCCCCGTTTCTAGAGCTAATTCCCCTATTGTGGAGCAAATTCCCCTCTTTGTGGAGCTAATTCCCCTGGTCGTGGTGCTAATTCCCCTGTTTGTAGAGCTAATTCCACTGCTTGTGGAGCTAATTCCCCTGTGTGGAGCTAATTTCACTGTTTGTGGAGCTAATGCCCCTATTTGTGGAGCTAATTCCCCTGTTTGTGGATCTAATTCCCCTGTTTATGGAGCTAATTCCTCTGTTTGTGGAACTAAATCCCCAGTTTGTGGAGCTAATTCCTCTGTTTGTGGAACTAAATCCCCAGTTTGTGGAGCTAATTCCCCTGTTTATGGAGCTAATTCCACTGGAGCGTATTCCGCTGTTTCTAGTGCTAATTCCCCTGTTTGTGGAGCTAATTCCCCTGCTTGTGGAGCTAATTCCCCTGTTTCCAGAGCTAATTTCCCTGTTTCTAGAGCTAATTCACCTGTTTGTGGTGCTAATTCCTCTGTTTGTGGAGCGAATTCCGCTGTTTCTAGTGCTAATTCCCCGGTTTGTGGAGCTAATTCCCCTGTTCGTGGAGGTAATTCCCCTGTTTGTGGAGCTAATGCACCTGTTTCTAGAGCTAATTCCTCTGTTTGTGGAGCTAATGCCCCTGTTTGTGCAGCTAATTCCCCTAATTCCTCTGTTTGTGGAGCTAATTCCTCTGTTTGTGGAGCTAGTTCCCCTGTTTATGGATCTAATTCCCCTGTTTCTAGAGCTAATTATCCTGTTTGTGGAACTAATTCCCCTGTTTCTACAGCTAATTCCCCTGTTTGTGGAGCTAATTCCCCTGTTTATAGAGCTAAGTCCCCTGTTTCTGGAGCAAATTCTGCTGTATATGGAGCTAATTCCCCTGTTTGTGGAGCTAATTTGCCTGTTTGTGGAGCTAATGCCCCTAATTGTGGAGCTAATTCCCCTGTTTGTGGATCTAATTCCCCTGTTTGTGGAGCTAATTCCTCTCTTCGTGGAACTAAATCCCCAGTTTGTGGAGCTAATTCCTCTGTTTGTGGAACTAAATCCCCAGTTTGTGGAGCTAATGCCCCTGCTTGTGGAGCTAATTCCCCTATTTCCAGAGCTAATTTCCCTGTTTCTAGAGCTAATTCCCCTGTTTGTGGAGTGAATTCCGCTGTTGCTAGTGCTAATTCCCCGGTTTGTGGAGCTAATTCCCCTGTTTGTGGAGGTAATTCCCCTATTTGTGAAGCTAATTCACCTGTTTCTAGAGCTAATTCCTCTGTTTGTGGAGCTAATGCCCCTGTTTGTGCAGCTAATTCCCCTATTTGTGGAGCTAATTCCTCTGTTTGTGGAGCTAATTCCCAGTTTGTGGAGCTAATTCCCCTGTTTCTAGAGCTAATTCCCCTGTTTGTGGAGCTAATCCTCTGTTTGTGGAGCTAAATCCCCTGTTTGTGGAGCTAATTCCCCTGTTTGTGGAGCTAATTCCTCTGTTTCTAGAGCTAATTCCCCTGTTTGTGGAGCTAATTCCCCTGTTTCTAGAGCTAATTCCCCTGTTTGTGGAGCTAATTCCTCTGTTTGTGGAGCTAAATCCCCTGTTTGTGGAGCTTATTCCACTGTTTGTGGAGCAAATTCCCCTGCTTGTGGAGCTAATTCCCCTGGTTGTGGTGCTAATTCCCCTGTTTGTGGAGCTAATTCCCTTGTTCGTGGAGGTAATTCCCCTGTTTGTGGAGCTTATTCCCCTGTTTGTGGAGCTTATTCACCTGTTTCTGGAGCTAATTCCTCTGTTTGTGGAGCTAATGCCCCTGTTTGTGCAGCTAATTCCCCTGTTTGTTGAGCTAATTCCCCTGTTTGTGGAGCTAATTCCTCTGTTTGTGGAGCTAATTCCCAGTTTGTGGAGCTAATTCCCCTGTTTCTAGAGCTAATTCCCCTGTTTGTGGAGCTAATTCCTCTGTTTGTGGAGCTAATTCCCCTGTTTGTGGAGCTAATTCCCCTGTTTGTGGAGCTAATTCCCCTGTTTGTGGAGCTAATTCCCCTGTTTCAAGAGCTAATTCCCCTGTTTGTTGAGCAAATTCCCCTGTTTGTGGAGCTAATTCCCCAGTTTGTGGAGCGAATGCCCCTATTTATGGATCTAATTCCCCTGTTTCTGGAGCTAATTTCCCTGTTTGTGGAACTAATTCCCCTGTTTCTGGAGCCAATTCCCCTGTTTTTGGAGCAAATTCCTCTGTTTGTGGAACTAAATCCCCAGTTTGTGGAGCGAATTCCGCTGTTTCTAGTGCTAATTCCCCTGTTTGTGGAGCTAATTCCCTTGTTCGTGGAGGTAATTCCCCTACTTGTGGAGCTTATTCCCCTGTTTGTGGAGCTTATTCACCTGTTTCTAGAGCTAATTCCTCTGTTTGTGGAGCTAATGCCCCTGTTTGAGCAGCTAATTCCCCTGTTTGTGGAGCTAATTCCTCTGTTTGTGGAGCTAATTCCCCAGTTTGTGGAGCTAATTCCCCTGTTTCTAGAGCTAATTCCCCTATTTGTGGAGCTAATTCCTCTGTTTGTGGAGCTAAATCCCTGTTTGTGGAGCTAATTCCCCTGTTTGTGGAGCTAATTCCTGTTTCTAGAGCTAATTCCCCTGTTTGTGGAGCTAATTCCCCTGTTTCCAGAGCTAATTTCCTGTTTGTGGAGCAAATTCCCCTGTTTGTGGAGCTAATTCCCCTGTTTGTGGAGCTAATGCCCCTGTTTATGGATCTAATTCCCCTGTTTCTGGAGCTAATTTCCCTGTTTGTGGAACTAATTCCCCTGTTTCTGGAGCCAATTCCCCTGTTTTTGGAGCAAATTCCTCTGTTTGTGGAACTAAATCCCCAGTTTGTGGAGCGAATTCCGCTGTTTCTAGTGCTAATTCCCCTGTTTGTGGAGCTAATTCCCTTGTTCGTGGAGGTAATTCCCCTGTTTGTGGAGCTTATTCCCCTGTTTGTGGAGCTTATTCACCTGTTTCTAGAGCTAATTCCTCTGTTTGTGGAGCTAATGCCCCTGTTTGTGCAGCTAATTCCCCTGTTTGTGGAGCTAATTCCCCTGTTTGTGGAGCTAATTCCTCTGTTTGTGGAGCTAATTCCCAGTTTGAGGAGCTAATTGCCCTGTTTCTAGAGCTAATTCCCCTGTTTGTGGAGCAAATTCCCCTCTTTGTGGAGCTAATTCCCCTGGTTGTGGTGCTAATTCCCCTGTGTAGAGCTAATTCCACTGCTTGTGGAGCTAATTCCCCTGTGTGGAGCTAATTTCCCTGTTTGTGGAGCTAATGCCCCTATTTGTGGAGCTAATTCCCCTGTTTGTGGATCTAATTCCCCTGTTTGTGGAGCTAATTCCTCTGTTTGTGGAACTAAATCCCAAGTTTGTGGAGCTAATGCCCCTGCTTGTGGAGCTAATTCCCCTGTTTCCAGAGCTAATTTCCCTGTTTCTAGAGCTAATTCCCCTGTTTGTGGAGTGAATTCCGCTGTTTCTAGTGCTAATTCCCCGGTTTGTGGAGCTAATTCCCCTGTTTGTGGAGGTAATTCCCCTATTTGTGGAGCTAATTCACCTGTTTCTAGAGCTAATTCCTCTGTTTGTGGAGCTAATGCCCCTGTTTGTGCAGCTAATTCCCCTATTTGTGGAGCTATTTCCTCTGTTTGTGGAGCTAATTCCCAGTTTGTGGAGCTAATTCCCCTGTTTCTAGAGCTAATTCCCCTGTTTGTGGAGCTAATTCCTCTGTTTGTGGAGCTAAATCCCCTGTTTGTGGAGCTAATTCCCCTGTTTGTGGAGCTAATTCCTCTGTTTCTAGAGCTAATTCCCCTGTTTGTCGAGCTAATTCCCCTGTTTCTAGAACTAATTCCCCTGTTTGTGGAACAAATTCCCCTGCTTGTGGAGCTAATTCCCCTGGTTGTGGTGCTAATTCCCCTGTTTGTGGAGCTAATTCCCTTGTTCGTGGAGGTAATTCCCCTGTTTGTGGAGCTTATTCACCTGTTTCTAGAGCTAATTCCTCTGTTTGTGGAGCTAATGCCCCTGTTTGTGCAGCTAATTCCCCTGTTTGTGGAGCTAATTCCCCTGTTTGTGGAGCTAATTCCTCTGTTTGTGCAGCTAATTCCCAGTTTGTGGAGCTAATTCCCCTGTTTCTAGAGCTAATTCCCCTGTTTGTGGAGCTAATTCCTCTGTTTGTGGAGCTAAATCCCCTGTTTGTGGAGCTAATTCCTCTGTTTGTGGAGCTAATTCCCCAGTTTGTGGAGCTAATTCCCCTGTTCCTAGAGCTAATTCCCCTATTTGTGGAGCTAATTCCTCTGTTTGTGGAGCTAAATCCCTGTTTGTGGAGCTAATTCCCCTGTTTGTGGAGCTAATTCCTGTTTCTAGAGCTAATTCCCCTGTTTGTGGAGCTAATTCCCCTGTTTCTAGAGCTAATTCCCCTGTTTGTGGAGCAAATTCCCCTGTTTGTGGAGCTAATTCCCCTGTTTGTGGAGCTAATGCCCCTGTTTATGAATCTAATTCCCCTGTTTCTGGAGCTAATTTCCCTGTTTGTGGAACTAATTCCCCTGTTTCTGGAGCCAATTCCCCTGTTTTTGGAGCAAATTCCTCTGTTTGTGGAACTAAATCCCCAGTTTGTGGAGCGAATTCCGCTGTTTCTAGTGCTAATTCCCCTGTTTGTGGAGCTAATTCCCTTGTTCGTGGAGGTAATTCCCCTGTTTGTGGAGCTTATTCCCCTGTTTGTGGAGCTTATTCAACTGTTTCTAGAGCTAATTCCTCTGTTTGTGGAGCTAATGCCCCTGTTTGTGCAGCTAATTCCCCTGTTTGTGGAGCTAATTCCCCTGTTTGTGGAGCTAATTCCTCTGTTTGTGGAGCTAATTGCCCTGTTTCTAGAGCTAATTCCCCTGTTTGTGGAGCAAATTCCCCTCTTTGTGGAGCTAATTCCCCTGGTTGTGGTGCTAATTCCCCTGTGTAGAGCTAATTCCACTGCTTGTGGAGCTAATTCCCCTGTGTGGAGCTAATTTCCCTGTTTGTGGAGCTAATGCCCCTATTTGTGGTGCTAATTCCCCTGTTTGTGGATCTAATTCCCCTGTTTGTGGAGCTAATTCCTCAGTTTGTGGAACTAAATCCCCAGTTTGTGGAGCTAATTCCTCTGTTTGTGGAACTAAATCCCCAGTTTGTGGAGCTAATTCCCCTGTTTATGGAGCTAATTCCACTGGAGCGAATTCCGCTGTTTCTAGTGCTAATTCCCCTGTTTGTGGAGCTAATGCCCCTGCTTGTGGAGCTAATTCCCCTGTTTCCAGAGCTAATTTCCCTGTTTCTAGAGCTAATTCACTTGTTTGTGGTGCTAATTCCTCTGTTTGTGGAGCGAATTCCGCTGCTTCTAGTGCTAATTCCCCGGTTTGTGGAGCTAATTCCCCTGTTCGTGGAGGTAATTCCCCTGTTGGTGGAGCTAATTCACCTGTTTCTAGAGCTAATTCCCCTGTTTCTACAGCTAATTCCCCTGTTTGTGGAGCTAATTCCCCTGTTTATAGAGCTAAGTCCCCTGTTTCTGGAGCAAATTCCGCTGTATATGGAGCTAATTCCCCTGTTTGTGGAGCTAATTTGCCTGTTTGTGGAGCTAATGCCCCTATTTGTGGAGCTAATTCCCCTGTTTGTGGATCTAATTCCCCTGTTTGTGGAGCTAATTCCTCTCTTCGTGGAACTAAATCCCCAGTTTGTGGAGCTAATTCCTCTTTGTGGAACTAAATCCCCAGTTTGTGGAACTAATGCCCCTGCTTGTGGAGCTAATTCCCCTATTTCCAGAGCTAATTTCCCTGTTTCTAGAGCTAATTCCCCTGCTTGTGGAGCTAATTCCCCTGCTTGTGGAGCAAATTCCCATATTTCCAGAGCTAATTTCCCTGTTTCTAGAGCTAATTCCCCTGTTTGTGGAGTGAATTCCGCTGTTTCTAGTGCTAATTCCCAGGTTTGTGGAGCTAATTCCCCTGTTTGTGGAGGTAATTCCCCTATTTGTGGAGCTAATTCACCTGTTTCTAGAGCTAATTCCTCTTTGTGGAGCTAATGCCCCTGTTTGTGCAGCTAATTCCCCTATTTCTGGAGCTAATTCCCCTGTTTGTGGAGCTAATTCCTCTGTTTGTGGAGCTAATTCCCAGTTTGTGGAGCTAATTCCCCTGTTGCTAGAGCTAATTCCCCTGTTTGTGGAGCTAATTCCTCTGTGTGGAGCTAAATCCCCTGTTTGTGGAGCTAATTCGCCTCTTTGTGGAGCTAATTCCTCTGTTTCTAGAGCTACTTCCCCTGTTTGTGGAGCTAATTCCCCTGTTTCTAGAGCTAATTCCCCTGTTTCTGGAGCAAATTCCCCTGCTTGTGGAGCTAATTCCCCTGGTTGTGGTGCTAATTCCCCTGTTTGTGGAGCTAATTCCCTTGTTCGTGGAGGTAATTCCCCTGTTTGTGGAGCTTATTACCCTGTTTGTGGAGCTTACTTACCAGTTTCTATAGCTAATTCCTCTGTTTGTGGAGCTAATGCCCCTGTTTGTGCAGCTAATTCCCCTGTTTGTGGAGCTAATTCCTCTGTTTGTGTTGCTAAATCCCCTGTTTGTGGAGCTTATTCCCCTGTTTGTGGAGCTAATTCCTCTGTTTGTGGAGCTAACTCCCCAGTTTGTGGAGCTGATCCCCCTGTTTCTAGAGCTAATTCCCCTGTTTGTAGAGCTAATTCCCCAGTTTCTAGAGCTAATTCCCCTGTTTGTGGAGCAAATTCCCCTGTTTGTGGAGCTAATTCCCCTGTTTGTGGAGCTAATGCCCCTGTTTATGGATCTAATTCCCCTGTTTCTGGAGCTAATTTCCCTGTCTGTGGAACTAATTCCCCTGTTTCTGGAGCCAATTCCCCTGTTTTTGGAGCAAATTCCTCTGTTTGTGGAACTAAATCCCCAGCTTGTGGAGCGAATTCCGCTGTTTCTAGTGCTAATTCCCCTGTTTGTGGAGCTAATTCCCTTGTTCGTGGAGGTAATTCCCCTGTTTGTGGAGCTTATTCCCCTGTTTGTGGAGCTTATTCACTTGTTTCTAGAGCTAATTCCTCTGTTTGTGGAGCTAATGCCCCTGTTTGTGCAGCTAATTCCCCTGTTTGTGGAGCTAATTCCCAGTTTGTGGAGCTAATTGCCCCGTTTCTAGAGCTAATTCCCCTGTTTGTGGTGCTAATTCCTCTGTTTGTGGAGCGAATTCCGCTGTTTCTAGTGCTAATTCCACGGTTTGTGGAGCTAATTCCCCTCGTCGTGGAGGTAATTCCCCTGTTTGTGGAGCTAATTCACCTGTTTCTAGAGCTAATTCCTCTGTTTGTGGAGCTAATGCCCCTGTTTGTGCAGCTAATTCCCCTGTTTGTGGAGCTAATTCCTCTGTTTGTGGAGCTAATTCCTCTGTTTGTGGAGCTAATTCCCCTGTTTATGGATCTAATTCCCCTGTTTCTAGAGCTAATTATCCTGTTTGTGGAACTAATTCCCCTGTTTCTACAGCTAATTCCCCTGTTTGTGGAGCTAATTCCCCTGTTTATAGAGCTAAGTCCCCTGTTTCTGGAGCAAATTCCGCTGTATATGGAGCTAATTCCCCTGTTTGTGGAGCTAATTTGCCTGTTTGTGGAGCTAATGCCCCTATTTGTGGAGCTAATTCCCCTGTTTGTGGATCTAATTCCCCTGTTTGTGGAGCTAATTCCTCTCTTCGTGGAACTAAATCCCCAGTTTGTGGAGCTAATTCCTCTGTTTGTGGAACTAAATCCCCAGTTTGTGGAGCTAATGCCCCTGCTTGTGGAGCTAATTCCCCTATTTCCAGAGCTAATTTCCCTGTTTCTAGAGCTAATTCCCCGGTTTGTGGAGCTAATTCCCCTGTTCGTGGAGGTAATTCCCCTTTGTGGAGCAAATTCACCTGTTTCTAGAGCTAATTCCTCTGTTTGTGGAGCTAATCCCCCTGTTTGTGCAGCTAATTCCCCTATTTGTGGAGCTAATTCCCCTGTTTGTGGAGCTAATTCCTCTGTTTGTGGAGCTAATTCCCAGTTTGTGGAGCTAATTCCCCTGTTTCTAGAGCTAATTTCCCTGTTTGTGGAGCTAATTCCTCTGTGTGGAGCTAAATCCCCTGTTTGTGGAGCTAATTCCCCTGTTTGTGGAGCTAATTCTCCTGTTTCTAGAGCTAATTCCCCTGTTTGTGGAGCAAATTCCCCTGCTTGTGGAGCTAATTCCACTGGTTGTGGTGCTAATTGCCCTGTTTCTGGAGCTAATTCCCTTGTTCGTGGAGGTAATTCCCCTGTTTGTGGAGCTTATTACCCTGTTTGTGGAGCTTATTTACCTGTTTCTAGAGCTAATTCCTCTGTTTGTGGAGCTAATGCCCCTGTTTGTGCAGCTAATTCCTCTGTTTGTGGAGCTAATTCCCAGTTTGTGGAGCTAATTGCCCTGTTTCTAGAGCTAATTCCCCTGTTTGTGGAGCTAATTCCTCTGTTTGTGGAGCTAATTCCCCTGTTTGTGGAGCTAATTCCTCTGTTTGTGGAGCTAATTCCCAGTTTGTGGAGCTAATTGCCCTGTTTCTAGAGCTAATTCCCCTGTTTGTGGAGCTAATTCCTCTGTTTGTGGAGCTAAATCCCCTGTTTGCGGAGCTTATTCCCCTGTTTGTGGAGCTAATTCCCCTGTTTGTGGAGCTAATTCCCCAGTTTGTGGAGCTCATTCCCCTGTTTCTAGAGCTAATTCCCCTATTTGTGGAGCTAATTCCTCTGTTTGTGGAGCTAAATCTCTGTTTGTGGAGCTAATTCCCCTGTTTGTGGAGCTAATTCCTCTGTTTCTAGAGCTAATTCCCCTGTTTGTGGAGCTAATTCCCCTGTTTCTAGAGCTAATTCCCCTGTTTGTGGAGCAAATCCCCTGTTTGTGGAGCTAATTCCCCTGTTTGTGGAGCTAATTCCCTTGTTCGTGGAGGTAATTCCCCTGTTTGTGGAGTTTATTCCCCTGTTTGTGGAGCTTATTCACCTGTTTCTAGAGCTAATTCCTCTGTTTGTGGAGCTAATGCCCCTGTTTGTGCAGCTAATTCCCCTGTTTGTGGAGCTAATTCCCCTGTTTGTCGAGCTAATTCCTCTGTTTGTGGAGCTAATTCACAGTTTGTGGAGCTAATTGCCCTGTTTCTAGAGCTAATTCCCCTTTTTGTGGAGCAAATTCCCCTGTTTGTGGAGCTAATTCCCCTGGTTGTGGTGCTAATTCCCCTGTTTGTAGAGCGAATTCCACTGCTTGTGGAGCTAATTCCCCTGTGTGGAGCTAATTTCCCTGTTTGTGGAGCTAATGCCCCTATTTGTGGAGCTAATTCCCCTGTTTGTGGATCTAATTCCCCTGTTTGTGGAGCTAATTCCTCTGTTTGTGGAACTAAATCCCCAGTTTGTGGAGCTAATTCCCCTGTTTATGGAGCTAATTCCACTGGAGCGAATTCCGCTGTTTCTAGTGCTAATTCCCCTGTTTGTGGAGCTAATGCCCCTGCTTGTGGAGCTAATTCCCCTGTTTCCAGAGCTAATTCCCCTGTTTGTAGACCTAATGCCCCTGTTTGTGGTGCGAATTCCCCTGTTTGTGGAGCTAATTCCCCTGTTTGTGGAGCTAATTCCCCTGTTTCTTGAGCTAATTCCCCTGTTTGTGGAACTAATACCGCTGTTTCTAGAGCTAATTACCCTGTTTGTGGAGCTAATTCCCCTGTTTCTAGAGCTAAGTCCCCTATTTGTGGAGCAAATTCCCCTGTTTGTGGAGCTAATTCCCCTGGTTGTGGTGCTAATTCCCCTGTTTGTAGACCTAATTCCACTGTTTGTGGAGCTAATGCCCCTCTTTGTGGAGCTAATGCCCCTGTTTGTGGAGCTAATGCCCCTGTTTATGGATCTAATTCCCCTGTTTCTAGACCAGTTACGCTGCTTGTGGAGCTAATTCTCTTCTTCCTGGAGCGAATTCCCCTGTTTTTGGAGCTAATTCCTCTGTTTGTGGAGCTAATGCCCCTGTTTGTGGAGCTAATGCCCCTGTTTATGGATCTAATTCCCCTGTTTCTAGACCAGTTACCCTGTTTGTGGAGCTAATTCTCTTCTTCCTGGAGCTAATTCCCCTGTTTTTGGAGCTAATTCCTCTGTTTGTGGAGCTAATTCCCCTGTTGGTGATGCTAATTCCCCTGTTTGTGGAGCTAATTCCTCTGTTTGTGGAGCTAATGCCCCTGTTTGTGGAGCTAATGCCCCTGTTTATGGCTCTAATTCCCTTGTTTGTGGAGCTAATTCCCTCATTTCTGGAGCTAATTCCTCTGTTTGTGGAGCTAATTCCCCTATTTCTAGAGCTAATTCCCCTGTTTGTGGAGCTAATTAACCTGTTTGTGGAGCTAATTCCCCGGTTTCTAGAGCTAATTCCCCTGTTTGTGGAGCTAATTACCCTGTTTGTGGAACTAATTCCCCGGTTTCTAGAGCTAATTCCCCTGTTTGTGGAGCCAATTACCCTGTTTGTGGAGCTAATTCCTTTTGTTTGTGGAACTAAATCCCCAGTTTGTTGAGCTAATTCCTCTGTGTGTGGAACTAAATCCCCAGTTTGTGGAGCGAATTCCGCTGTTTCTAGTGCTAATTCTCCTGTTTGTGGAGCTAATTCCCCTGTTCGTGGAGGTAATTCCACTGTTTGTGGAGCTAATTCCTCTGTTTGTGGAGCTAAATCCCCTGTTTGTGGAGCTAATTCCCCTGTTTGTCGAGCTAATTCCCCTGTTTTTGGAACTAATGCCCCAGTTTGTGGAGCTAATGCCCCTGTTTATGGATCTAATTCCCCTGTTTCTAGGCCAGTTACCCTGTTTGTAGAGCTAATTTTCTTCTTCCTGGAGCGAATTCCCCTGTTTTTGGAGCTAATTCCTCTGTTTGTGGAGCTAATTCCCCTGTTTCTAGAGCTAATTCCCCTGTTTGTGGAGCTAATTCCACTGCTTGTGGAGCTAATGCCCCTGTTTGTGGAGCTAATGCCCCTGTTTGTGGAGCTAATGCCCCTGTTTATGGATCTAATTCCCCTGTTTCTAGACCAGTTACCCTGTTTGTGGAGCTAATTCTCCTCTTCCTGGAGCGAATTCCCCTGTTTTTGGAGCTAATTCCTTTGTTTGTGGAGCTAATTCCCCTGTTTGTGATGCTAATTCCCCTGTTTGTGGAGCTAATTCCTGTTGTGGAGCTATTGCTCCTGTTTGTGGAGCTAATGCCCCTTTATGGATCTAATTCCCTTGTTTGTGGAGCTAATTCCCTCATTTCTAGAGCTAATTCCTCTGTTTGTGGAGCTAATTCCCCGATTTCTAGAGCTCATTCCCCTGTTTGTGGAGCTAATTTCCCTGTTTGTGGAGATAATGCCCCTATTTGTGGAGCTAATTCCCCTGTTTGTGGAGCCAATTCCCCTGTTTGTGGAGCTAATTCCTCTGTTCGTGGAACTAAATCCCCAGTTTGTTGAGCTAATTCCTCTTTTTGTGGAACTAAATCCCCAGTTTGTGGAGCGAATTCCGCTGTTTCTAGTGCTAATTCCCCTGTTTGTGGAGCTAATTCCCCTGTTCGTGGAGGTAATTCCCCTATTTGTGGAGCTAATTCACCTCTTTCTAGAGCTAATTCCTCTGTTTGTGGAGCTAATGCCCCTGTTTGTGCAGCAAATTCCCCTGTTTGTGGAGCTTATTCCCCTGTTTGTGGAGCTGATTCCCCAGTTTGTGGAGCTAATTCCCCAGTTTGTGGAGCTAATTCCCCTGTTTCTAGAGCTAATTCCCCTGTTTGTGGAGCTAATTCCTCTGTTAGTGGAGCTAAATCCCCTGTTTGTGGAGCTAATTCCCCTGTTTGTGGAGCGAATTCCCCTGTTCGTGGAGGTAATTCCACTGTTTGTGACGCTAATTCACCTGTTTCTGGAGCTAATTCCCCTGTTTCTGGAGCTAATTCCCCCATTTCTCGAGCTAATTTCCCTGTTTGTGGAGCTAATGCCCCTATTTGTGGAGCTAATGCCCCTGTTTGTGCAGCTAATTCCCCTATTTGTGGAGCTAATTCCCCTGTTTGTGGAGCTAATTTCCCTGTTTGTGGAGCTAATGCCCCTGTTTATGGATCTAATTCCCCTGTTTCTAGACCAGTTACCCTGTTTGTGGAGCTAATTCTCTTCTTCCTGGAGCGAATTCCCCTGTTTGTGGAGCAAATTCCCCTCTTTGTGGAGCTAATTCCCCTGGTTGTGATGCTAATTCCTCTGTTTGTAGAGCTAATTCCACTGCTTGTGGAGCTAATGCCCCTGTTTGTGGAGCTAATGCCCCTGTTTGTGGAGCTAATGCCCCTGTTTATGGATCTAATTCCCCTGTTTCTAGACCAGTTACCCTGTTTGTAGAGTTAATTCTCTTCTTCCTGGAGCGAATTCCCCTGTTTTTGGAGCTAATTCCTCTGTTTGTGGAGCTAATTCCCCTGTTTGTGATGCTAATTCCCCTGTTTGTGGAGCTAATTCCTGTTTGTGGAGCTAATGCTCCTGTTTGTGGAGCTAATGCCCCTTTATGGATCTAATTCCCTTGTTTGTGGAGCTAATTCCCTCATTTCTAGAGCTCATTCCCCTGTTTGTGGAGCTAATGTCCCGATTTGTGGAGCTAATTCCCCTGTTTGTGGAGCCAATTCCCCTGTTTGTGGAGCTAATTCCTCTGTTTGTGGAACTAAATCCCCAGTTTGTTGAGCTAATTCCTCTTTTTGTGGAACTAAATCCTCAGTTTGTGGAGCGAATTCCGCTGTTTCTAATGCTAATTCCCCTGTTTGTGGAGCTAATTCCCCTGTTCGTGGAGGTAATTCCCCGGTTTGTGGAGCTAATTCACCTGTTTCTAGAGCTAATTCCTCTGTTTGTGGAGCTAATGCCCCTGTTTGTGGAGCTTATTCCCCTGTTTGTGGAGCTAATTCCTCTGTTTGTGGAGCTAATTCCCCAGTTTGTGGAGCTAATTCCCCTGTTTCTAGAGCTAATTCCCCTGTTTGTGGAGCTAATTCCTCTGTTTGTGGAGCTAAATCCCCTGTTTGTGGAGCTAATTCCCCTGTTTGTGGAGCTAATTCCTCTGTTTGTGGAGCTAATTCCCCTGTTCGTGGAGGTAATTCCCCTGTTTGTGACGCTAATTCACCTGTTTCTCGAGCTAATTCCCCTGTTTGTGGAGCTAATTCCCCCATTTCTAGAGCTAATTCCGCTGTTTGTGAAGCTAATTTCCCTGTTTGTGTATCTAATTCCCCTGTTTGTGGAGCTAATTCCTCTGTTTGTGGAACTAAATCCCCAGTTTGTGGAACTAATTCCCCTGTTTATGGAGCTAATTCCACTGGACCGAATTCCGCTGTTTCTAGTGCTAATTCCCCTGTTTGTGGAGCTAATGCCCCTGCTTGTGGAGCTAATTCCCCTGTTTCCAGAGCTAATTTCCCTGTTTCTAGAGCTAATTCCCCTGTTTGTGGAGCTAATTCCGCTATTTCTAGTGCTAATTCCCCGGTTTGTGGAGCTAATTCCCCTGTTCGTGGAGGTAATTCCCCTGTTTGTGGAGCTAATTCCTCTGTTTGTGGTGCTAATTCCCCTGTTTGTGGAGCTAATTCCTCTGTTTGTGGAGCTAATGCCCCTGTTTGTGGAGCTAATGCCCCTGTTTATGGATCTAATTCCCCTGTTTCTAGAGCTAATTACCCTGTTTGTGGAGCTAACTCTCTTCTTCCTGTCGCGAATTCCCCTCTTTGTGGAGCTAATTCCCCTGTTTGTGGAGCTAATTCCCCTGTTTGTGATGCTAATTCCCCTGTTTGTGGAGCTAATTCCTCTGTTTGTGGAGCTAATGCCACTGTTTGTGGAGCTAATGCTCCTGTTTATGGATCTAACTCCTTTGTTTGTGGAGCTAATTCCCCCGTTTCTAGCGCTAATTCCCCTGTTTGTGGAGCCAATTCCCCTGTTTGTGGAGCTAATTCCTTTGTTTGTGGAACTAAATCCCCAGTTTGTTGAGCTAATTCCTCTGTGTGTGGAACTAAATCCCCAGTTTGTGGAGCGAATTCCGCTGTTTCTAGTGATCTAATTCCCTTGTGGAGCTAATTCCCCCGTTTCTCGAGCTAATTCCCCTATATGTGGAGCTAATTCCCCTCTTTGTGGAGCTAATTCTCTTCTTCCTGTTGCGAATTCCCCTGTTTGTGGAGCTAATGCCCCTGTTTGCGGAGCTAATTCCCCTATTTCTAGAGCTAATTCCCCTGTTTGTGGAGCTAATTCCCCTGTTTTTGGAGCTAATACCCCCGTTTCTAGAGCTAATTCCGCTGTTTGTGGAGCTAATTTCCCTGTTTGTGGATCTAATTCCCCTGTTTGTGGAGCTAATTCCTCTGTTTGTGGAACTATATCCCCAGTGTGTGGAGCTAATTCCTCTGTTTGTGGAACTAAATCCCCAGCTTGTGGAGCTAATCCCCCTGTTTATGGAGCTAATTCCACTGGAGCGCATTCCACTGTTTCTAGTGCTAATTCCCCTGTTTGTGGAGCTAATTCCCCTGTTTGTGGAGCTAATTCCCCTGTTTGTGGAGCGAATTCCGCTGTTTCTAGTGCTAACTCCCCAGATTGTGGAGCTAATTTCTCTGTTCGTGGAGGTAATTCCCCTGTTTGTGGAGCTATTTCACCTGTTTCTAGAGCTAATTCCTCTGTTTGTGGAGCTAATGCCCCTGTTTGTGCAGCTAATTCCCCTATTTGTGGAGCTAATTCCCCTGTTTGTGGAGCTAATTTCCCTGTTTGTGGAGCTAATGCCCCTATTTGTGGAGCTAATTTCCCTGTTTGTGGAGCCAATTCCCCTGTTTGTGGAGCTAATTCCTCTGTTTGTGGAACTAAATCCCCAGTTTGTTGAGCTAATTCCTCTTTTTGTGGAACTAAATCCCCAGTTTGTGGAGCGAATTCCGCTGTTTCTAGTGCTAATTCCCCTGTTTGTGGAGCTAATTCCCCTGTTCGTGGAGGTAATTCCCCTGTTTGTGGAGCTAATTCACCTGTTTCTAGAGCTAATTCCTCTGTTTGTGGAGCTAATGCCCCTGTTTGTGCAGCAAATTCCCCTGTTTGTGGAGCTTATTCCCCTGTTTGTGGAGCTAATTCCTCTGTTTGTGGAGCTAATTCCCCAGTTTGTGGAGCTAATTCCCCTGTTTCTAGAGCTAATTCCCCTGTTTGTGAAGCTAATTCCTCTGTTTGTGGAGCTAAATCCCCTGTTTGTGGAGCTAATGCCCCTGTTTATGGATCTAATTCCCCTGTTTCTAGAGCTAATTACCCTGTTTGTGGAGCTAACTCTCTTCTTCCTGTCGCGAATTCCCCTCTTTGTGGTGCTAATTCCCCTGTTTGTGGAGCTAATTCCCCTGTTTGTGATGCTAATTCCCCTGTTTGTGGAGCTAATTCCTCTGTTTGTGGAGCTAATGCCACTGTTTGTGGAGCTAATGCTCCTGTTTATGGATCTAACTCCTTTATTTGTGGAGCTAATTCCCCCGTTTCTAGAGCTAATTCCCCTGTTTGTGGAGCCAATTTCCCTGTTTGTGGAGCTAATTCCTTTGTTTGTGGAACTAAATCCCCAGTTTGTTGAGCTAATTCCTCTGTGTATGGAACTAAATCCCCAGTTTGTGGAGCGAATTCCGCTGTTTCTAGTGATCTAATTCCCTTGTGGAGCTAATTCCCCCGTTTCTCGAGCTAATTCCCCTATATGTGGAGCTAATTCCCCTCTTTGTGGAGCTAATTCTCTTCTTCCTGTTGCGAATTCCCCTGTTTGTGGAGTAATGCCCCCGTTTGCGGAGCTAATTCCCCTATTTCTAGAGCTAATTCCACTGTTTGTGGAGCTAATTCCCCCGTTTCTAGAGCTAATTCCGCTGTTTGTGGAGCTAATTTCCCTGTTTGTGGATCTAATTCCCCTGTTTGTGGAGCTAATTCCTCTGTTTGGGGAACTAAATCCCCAGTGTGTGGAGCTAATTCCTCTGTTTGTGGAACTAAATCCCCAGCTTGTGGAGCTAATCCCCCTGTTTATGGAGCTAATTCCACTGGAGCGAATTCCACTGTTTCTAGTGCTAATTCCCCTGTTTGTGGAGCTAATTCCCCTGTTTGTGGAGCTAATTCCCCTGTTTGTGGAGCGAATTCCGCTGTTTCAATGCTAATTCCCCAGATTGTGGAGCTAATTTCTCTGTTCGTGGAGGTAATTCCCCTGTTTGTGGAGCTATTTCACCTGTTTCTGGAGCTAATTCCTCTGTTTGTGGAGCTAATGCCCCTGTTTGTGCAGCTAATTCCCCTGTTTGTGGAGCTAATTCCTCTGTTTGTGGAGCTAATTCCTCTGTTTGTGGAGCTAATTCCCAGTTCGTGGAGCTAATTCCCCTGTTTCTAGAGCTAATTCCCCTGTTTGTGGAGCTAATTCCTCTGTTTGTTAAGCTAATTCCCCTGTTTGTGGAGGTAATTCCCCTGTTTGTGGAACTAATTCCTCTGTTTCTAGAGCTAATTCCCCTGCTTGTGGAGCCAATTCCCCTGTGTGGAGCTAATTCCCCTGTTTGTGGAGCTAATTCCTCTGTTTTTGGAGCTAATTCCTCTGTTTGTAGAGCTAATTCCCCTGTTTATGGATCTAATTCCCCTGTTTCTAGAGCTAATTCCCCTGTTTGTGGAACTAATATGCCTGTTTCTAGAGCTAATTCCTCTGTTTGTGGAGCTAATGCCCCTGTTTGTGGAGCAAATTCCCCTGTTTGTGGAGCTAATTCCCCTGTTTGTGATGCTAATTCCCCTGTTTGTGGAGCTAATTCCTCTGTTTGTGGTGCTAATTCCCGTTTGTGGAGCTAATTACTCTGTTTGTGGAGCTAATGCCCCTGTTTGTGGAGCTAATTCCCCTGTTTGTGATGCTAATTCCCCTGTGTGGAGCTAATTCCTCTGTTTGTGGAGCTAATGCCACTGTTTGTGTTGCTAATGCTCCTGTTTATGGATCTAATTCCCTTGTTTGTGGAGCTAATTCCCCGTTTCTCGAGCTAATTCCCCTGTTTGTGGAGCTAATTCCTCTGTTTGTGGAGCTAATGCTCCTGTTTGTGGAGCTTATGCCCCTGTTTATGGATCTAATTCCCTTGTTTGTGGAGCTAATTCCCCCGTTTCTCGAGCTAATTCCCCTGTTTGTGGAGCTAATTCCCCTGTTTGTGGAGCTAATTCCCCCGTTTCTAGAGCTAATTCCGCTGTTTGTGAAGCTAATTTCCCTGTTTGTGGATCTAATTCCCCTGTTTGTGGAGCTAATTCCTCTGTTTGTGGAACTAAATCTCCAGTTTGTGGAGCTAATTCCCCTGTTTATGCAGCTAATTCCACTGGAGCGAATTCCGCTGTTTCTAGTGCTAATTCCCCTGTTTGTGGAGCTAATGCCCCTGCCTGTGGAGCTAATTCCCCTGTTTCCAGAGCTAATTTCCCTGTTTCTAGAGCTAATTCCCCTGTTTGTGGAGCTAATTCCCCTGTTTGTGGAGCGAATTCCGCTGTTTCTAGTGCTAATTCCCCGGTTTGTGGAGCTAATTCCCCTGTTCGTGGAGGTAATTCCCCTGTTTGTGGAGCTTAGTCCTCTGTTTGTGGTGCTAATTCCCCTGTTTGTGGAGCTAATTCCTCTGTTTGTGGAGCTAATGCCCCTGTTTGTGGAGCTAATGCCCCTGTTTATGGATCTAATTCCCCTGTTTCTAGAGCTAATTACCCTGTTTGTGGAGCTAACTCTCTTCTTCCTGTCGCGAATTCCCCTCTTTGTGGAGCTAATTCCCCTGTTTGTGGAGCTAATTCCCCTGTTTGTAATGCTAATTCCCCTGTTTGTGGAGCTAATTCCTCTGTTTGTGGAGCTAATTCCTCTGTTTGTGGAGCTAATGCTACTGTTTGTGGAGCTAATGCTCCTGTTTATGGATCTAACTCCTTTGTTTGTGGAGCTAATTCCCCCGTTTCTCGAGCTAATTCCCCTGTTTGTGGAGCTAATTCCTCTGTTTGTGGAGCTAATGCCCCTGTTTGTGGAGCTAATACCCCTGTTTATTGATCTAATTCCCTTGTGGAGCTAATTCCCCCGTTTCTCGAGCTAATTCCCCTATATGTGGAGCTAATTACCCTCTTTGTGGAGCTAATTCTCTTCTTCCTGTTGCGAATTCCCCTGTTTGTGGAGCTAATGCCCCTGTTTGCGGAGCTAATCCCCCTATTTCTAGAGCTAATTCCCCTGTTTGTGGAGCTAATTCCCCTGTTTGTGGAGCTAATTCCCCTGTTTCTAGAGCTAATTCCGCTGTTTGTGGATCTCATTTCCCTGTTTGTGGATCTAATTCACCTGTTTGTGGAGCTCATTCCTCTGTTTGTGGAACTAAATCCTCAGTGTGTGGAGCTAATTCCTCTGTTTGTGGAACTAAATCCCCATCTTGTGGAGCTAATCCCCCTGTTTATGGAGCTAATTCCACTGCAGCGAATTCCGCTGTTTCTAGTGCTAATTCCCCTGTTTGTGGAGCTAATTCCCCTGTTTGTGGAGCTAATTCCCCTGTTTGTGGAGCGAATTCCGCTGTTTCTAGTGCTAATTCCCCAGTTTGTGGAGCTAATTTCTCTGTTCGTGGAGGTAATTCCCCTGTTTGTGGAGCTATTTCACCTGTTTCTAGAGCTAATTCCTCTGTTTGTGGAGCTAATGCCCCTGTTTGTGCAGCTAATTCCCCTGTTTGTGGAGCTAATTCCTCTGTTTGTGGAGCTAATTCCTCTGTTTGTGGAGCTAATTCCCAGTTTGTGGAGCTAATTCCCCTGTTTCTAGAGCTAATTCCCCTGTTTGTGGAGCTAATTCCTCTGTTTGTGAAGCTAATTCCCCTGTTTGTGGAGGTAATTCCCCTGTTTGTGGAACTAATTCCTCTGTTTCTAGAGCTAATTCCCCTGCTTGTGGAGCCAATTCCCCTGTGTGGAGCTAATTCCCCTGTTTGTGGAGCTAATTCCTCTGTTTTTGGAGCTAATTCCTCTGTTTGTAGAGCTAATTCCCCTGTTTATGGATCTAATTCCCCTGTTTCTAGAGCTAATTCCCCTGTTTGTGGAACTAATATCCCTGTTTCTAGAGCTAATTCCTCTGTTTGTGGAGCTAATGCCCCTGTTTGTGGAGCAAATTCCCCTGTTTGTGGAGCTAATTCCCCTGTTTGTGATGCTAATTCCCCTGTTTGTGGAGCTAATTCCTCTGTTTGTGGAGCTAATGCCACTGTTTGTGGAGCTAATGCTCCTGTTTATGGATCTAACTCCTTTATTTGTGGAGCTAATTCCCCCGTTTCTAGAGCTAATTCCCCTGTTTGTGGAGCCAATTTCCCTGTTTGTGGAGCTAATTCCTTTGTTTGTGGAACTAAATCCCCAGTTTGTTGAGCTAATTCCTCTGTGTATGGAACTAAATCCCCAGTTTGTGGAGCGAATTCCGCTGTTTCTAGTGATCTAATTCCCTTGTGGAGCTAATTCCCCCGTTTCTCGAGCTAATTCCCCTATATGTGGAGCTAATTCCCCTCTTTGTGGAGCTAATTCTCTTCTTCCTGTTGCGAATTCCCCTGTTTGTGGAGCTAATGCCCCTGTTTGATGAGCTAATTCCCCTATTTCTAGAGCTAATTCCCCTGTTTGTGGAGCTAATTCCCCTGTTTTTGGAGCTAATACCCCCGTTTCTAGAGCTAATTCCGCTGTTTGTGGAGCTAATTTCCCTGTTTGTGGATCTAATTCCCCTGTTTGTGGAGCTAATTCCTCTGTTTGTGGAACTAAATCCCCAGTGTGTGGAGCTAATTCCTCTGTTTGTGGAACTAAATCCCCAGCTTGTGGAGCTAATCCCCCTGTTTATGGAGCTAATTCCAATGGAGCGCATTCCACTGTTTCTAGTGCTAATTCCCCTGTTTGTGGAGCTAATTCCCCTGTTTGTGGAGCTAATTCCCCTGTTTGTGGAGCGAATTCCGCTGTTTCTAGTGCTAACTCCCCAGATTGTGGAGCTAATTTCTCTGTTCGTGGAGGTAATTCCCCTGTTTGTGGAGCTATTTCACCTGTTTCTAGAGCTAATTCCTCTGTTTGTGGAGCTAATGCCCCTGTTTGTGCAGCTAATTCCCCTGTTTGTGGAGCTAATTCCTCTGTTTGTGGAGCTAATTTCCCTGTTTGTGGAGCTAATGCCCCTATTTGTGGAGCTAATTTCCCTGTTTGTGGAGCCAATTCCCCTGTTTGTGGAGCTAATTCCTCTGTTTGTGGAACTAAATCCCCAGTTTGTTGAGCTAATTCCTCTTTTTGTGGAACTAAATCGCCAGTTTGTGGAGCGAATTCCGCTGTTTCTAGTGCTATTTCCCCTGTTTGTGGAGCTAATTCCCCTGTTCGTGGTGGTAATTCCCCTGTTTGTGGAGCTAATTCACCTGTTTCTAGAGCTAATTCCTCTGTTTGTGGAGCTAATGCCCCTGTTTGTGGAGCTTATTCCCCTGTTTGTGGAGCTAATTCCTCTGTTGGTGGAGCTAATTCCCCAGTTTGTGGAGCTAATTCCCCTGTTTCTAGAGCTAATTCCCCTGTTTGTGGAGCTAATTCCTCTGATTGTGGAGCTAAATCCCCTGTTTGTGGAGCTAATTCCCCTGTTTGTGGAGCTAATTCCTCTGTTTGTGGAGCTAATTCCCCTGTTCGTGGAGGTAATTCCCCTGTTTGTGACGCTAATTCACCTGTTTCTCGAGCTAATTCCCCTGTTTGTGGAGCTAATTCCCCCATTTCTAGAGCTAATTCCGCTGTTTGTGAAGCTAATTTCCCTGTTTGTGGATCTAATTCCCCTGTTTGTGGAGCTAATTCCTCTGTGTGGAACTAAATCCCCAGTTTGTGGAGCTAATTCCCCTGTTTATGGAGCTAATTCCACTGGAGCGAATTCCGCTGTTTCTAGTGCTAATTCCCCTGTTTGTGGAGCTAATGCCCCTGCTTGTGGAGCTAATTCCCCTGTTTCCAGAGCTAATTTCCCTGTTTCTAGAGCTAATTCCCCTGTTTGTGGAGCTAATTCCCCTGTTTGTGGAGCGAATTCCGCTGTTTCTAGTGCTAATTCCCTGGTTTGTGGAGCTAATTCCCCTGTTCGTGGAGGTAATTCCCCTGTTTGTGGAGCTAATTCCCCTGTTTGTGGAGCTAATTCCTCTGTTTGTGGAGCTAATGCCCCTGTTTGTGGAGCTAATGCCGCTGTTTATGGATCTAATTCCCCTGTTTCTAGAGCTAATTACCCTGTTTGTGGAGCTAACTCTCTTCTTCCTGTCGCGAATTCCCCTCTTTGTGGTGCTAATTCCCCTGTTTGTGTAGCTAATTCCCCTGTTTGTGATGCTAATTCCCCTGTTTGTGGAGCTAATTCCTCTGTTTGTGGAGCTAATACCACTGTTTGTGGAGCTAATGCTCCTGTTTATGGATCTAACTCCTTTATTTGTGGAGCTAATTCCCCCGTTTCTAGAGCCAATTTCCCTGTTTGTGGAGCTAATTCCTTTGTTTGTGGAACTAAATCCCCAGTTTGTTGAGCTAATTCCTCTGTGTATGGAACTAAATCCCCAGTTTGTGGAGCGAATTCCGCTGTTTCTAGTGATCTAATTCCCTTGTGGAGCTAATTCCCCCGTTTCTCGAGCTAATTCCCCTATATGTGGAGCTAATTCCCCTCTTTGTGGAGCTAATTCTCTTCTTCCTGTTGCGAATTCCCCTGTTTGTGGAGTAATGCCCCCGTTTGCGGAGCTAATTCCCCTATTTCTAGAGCTAATTCCACTGTTTGTGGAGCGAATTCCCCCGTTTCTAGAGCTAATTCCGCTGTTTGTGGAGCTAATTTCCCTGTGTGTGGATCTAATTCCCCTGTTTGTGGAGCTAATTCCTCTGTTTGGGGAACTAAATCCCCAGTGTGTGGAGCTAATTCCTCTGTTTGTGGAACTAAATCCCCAGCTTGTGGAGCTAATCCCCCTGTTTATGGAGCTAATTCCACTGGAGCGAATTCCACTGTTTCTAGTGCTAATTCCCCTGTTTGTGGAGCTAATTCCCCTGTTTGTGGAGCTAATTCCCCTGTTTGTGGAGCGAATTCCGCTGTTTCAATGCTAATTCCCCAGATTGTGGAGCTAATTTCTCTGTTCGTGGAGGTAATTCCCCTGTTTGTGGAGCTATTTCACCTGTTTCTGGAGCTAATTCCCCTGTTTGTGGAGCTAATGCCCCTGTTTGTGCAGCTAATTCCCCTGTTTGTGGAGCTAATTCCTCTGTTTGTGGAGCTAATTCCTCTGTTTGTGGAGCTAATTCCCAGTTCGTGGAGCTAATTCCCCTGTTTCTAGAGCTAATTCCCCTGTTTGTGGAGCTAATTCCTCTGTTTGTGAAGCTAATTCCCCTGTTTGTGGAGGTAATTCCCCTGTTTGTGGAACTAATTCTTCTGTTTCTAGAGCTAATTCCCCTGCTTGTGGAGCCAATTCCCCTGTGTGGAGCTAATTCCCCTGTTTGTGGAGCTAATTCCTCTGTTTTTGGAGCTAATTCCTCTGTTTGTAGAGCTAATTCCCCTGTTTATGGATCGAATTCCCCTGTTTCTAGAGCTAATTCCCCTGTTTGTGGAACTAATATGCCTGTTTCTAGAGCTAATTCCTCTGTTTGTGGAGCTAATGCCCCTGTTTGTGGAGCAAATTCCCCTGTTTGTGGAGCTAATTCCCCTGTTTGTGATGCTAATTCCCCTGTTTGTGGAGCTAATTCCTCTGTTTGTGGTGCTAATTCCCGTTTGTGGAGCTAATTACTCTGTTTGTGGAGCTAATGCCCCTGTTTGTGGAGCTAATTCCCCTGTTTGTGATGCTAATTCCCCTGTGTGGAGCTAATTCCTCTGTTTGTGGAGCTAATGCCACTGTTTGTGGAGCTAATGCTCCTGTTTATGGATCTAATTCCCTTGTTTGTGGAGCTAATTCCCCCGTTTCTCGAGCTAATTCCCCTGTTTGTGGAGCTAATTCCTCTGTTTGTGGAGCTAATGCTCCTGTTTGTGGAGCTTATGCCCCTGTTTATGGATCTAATTCCCTTGTTTGTGGAGCTAATTCCCCCGTTTCTCGAGCTAATTCCCCTGTTTGTGGAGCTAATTCCCCTGTTTGTGGAGCTAATTCCCCCGTTTCTAGAGCTAATTCCGCTGTTTGTGAAGCTAATTTCCCTGTTTGTGGATCTAATTCCCCTGTTTGTGGAGCTAATTCCTCTGTTTGTGGAACTAAATCTCCAGTTTGTGGAGCTAATTCCCCTGTTTATGCAGCTAATTCCACTGGAGCGAATTCCGCTGTTTCTAGTGCTAATTCCCCTGTTTGTGGAGCTAATGCCCCTGCCTGTGGAGCTAATTCCCCTGTTTCCAGAGCTAATTTCCCTGTTTCTAGAGCTAATTCCCCTGTTTGTGGAGCTAATTCCCCTGTTTGTGGAGCGAATTCCGCTGTTTCTAGTGCTAATTCCCCGGTTTGTGGAGCTAATTCCCCTGTTCGTGGAGGTAATTCCCCTGTTTGTGGAGCTAATTCCTCTGTTTGTGGTGCTAATTCCCCTGTTTGTGGAGCTAATTCCTCTGTTTGTGGAGCTAATGCCCCTGTTTGTGGAGCTAATGCCCCTGTTTATGGATCTAATTCCCCTGTTTCTAGAGCTAATTACCCTGTTTGTGGAGCTAACTCTCTTCTTCCTGTCGCGAATTCCCCTCTTTGTGGAGCTAATTCCCCTGTTTGTGGAGCTAATTCCCCTGTTTGTAATGCTAATTCCCCTGTTTGTGGAGCTAATTCCTCTGTTTGTGGAGCTAATGCCACTGTTTGTGGAGCTAATGCTCCTGTTTATGGATCTAACTCCTTTGTTTGTGGAGCTAATTCCCCCGTTTCTCGAGCTAATTCCCCTGTTTGTGGAGCTAATTCCTCTGTTTGTGGAGCTAATGCCCCTGTTTGTGGAGCTAATACCCCTGTTTATTGATCTAATTCCCTTGTGGAGCTAATTCCCCCGTTTCTCGAGCTAATTCCCCTATATGTGGAGCTAATTACCCTCTTTGTGGAGCTAATTCTTCCTGTTGCGAATTCCCCTGTTTGTGGAGCTAATGCCCCTGTTTGCGGAGCTAATCCCCTTATTTCTAGAGCTAATTCCCCTGTTTGTGGAGCTAATTCCCCTGTTTGTGGAGCTAATTCCCCTGTTTCTAGAGCTAATTCTGCTGTTTGTGGATCTAATTTCCCTGTTTGTGGATCTAATTCACCTGTGTGGAGCTCATTCCTCTGTTTGTGGAACTAAATCCTCAGTGTGTGGAGCTAACTCCTCTGTTTGTGGAACTAAATCCCCAGCTTGTGGAGCTAATCCCCCTGTTTATGGAGCTAATTCCACTGGAGCGAATTCCGCTGTTTCTAGTGCTAATTCCCCTGTTTGTGGAGCTAATTCCCCTGTTTGTGGAGCTAATTCCCCTGTTTGTGGAGCGAATTCCGCTGTTTCTAGTGCTAATTCCCCAGTTTGTGGAGCTAATTTCTCTGTTCGTGGAGGTAATTCCCCTGTTTGTGGAGCTATTTCACCTGTTTCTAGAGCTAATTCCTCTGTTTGTGGAGCTAATGCCCCTGTTTGTGCAGCTAATTCCCCTGTTTGTGGAGCTAATTCCTCTGTTTGTGGAGCTAATTCCTCTGTTTGTGGAGCTAATTCCCAGTTTGTGGAGCTAATTCCCCTGTTTCTAGAGCTAATTCCCCTGTTTGTGGAGCTAATTCCTCTGTTTGTGAAGCTAATTCCCCTGTTTGTGGAGGTAATTCCCCTGTTTGTGGAACTAATTCCTCTGTTTCTAGAGCTAATTCCCCTGCTTGTGGAGCCAATTCCCCTGTGTGGAGCTAATTCCACTGTTTGTGGAGCTAATTCCTCTGTTTTTGGAGCTAATTCCTCTGTTTGTAGAGCTAATTCCCCTGTTTATGGATCTAATTCCCCTGTTTCTAGAGCTAATTCCCCTGTTTGTGGAACTAATATCCCTGTTTCTAGAGCTAATTCCTCTGTTTGTGGAGCTAATGCCCCTGTTTGTGGAGCAAATTCCCCTGTTTGTGAAGCTAATTCCCCTGTTTGTGATGCTAATTCCCCTGTTTGTGGAGCTAATTCCTCTGTTTGTGGAGCTAATTCCCCTGTTTGTGGAGCTAATTCCTCTGTTTGTGGAACTAAATCGCCAGTGTGTGGAGCTATTTCCTCTGTTTGTGGAACTAAATCCCCAGCTTGTGGAGCTAATCCCCCTGTTTATGGAGCTAATTCCACTGGAGCGAATTCCACTGTTTCTAGTGCTAATTCCCCTGTTTGTGGAGCTAATTCCCCTGTTTGTGGAGCTAATTCCCCTGTTTGTGGAGCGAATTCCGCTGTTTCAATGATAATTCCCCAGATTGTGGAGCTAATTTCTCTGTTCGTGGAGGTAATTCCCCTGTTTGTGGAGCTATTTCACCTGTTTCTAGAGCTAATTCCTCTGTTTGTGGAGCTAATGCCCCTGTTTGTGCAGCTAATTCCCCTGTTTGTGGAGCTAATTCCTCTGTTTGTGGAGCTAATTCCTCTGTTTGTGGAGCTAATTCCCAGTTCGTGGAGCTAATTCCCCTGTTTCTAGAGCTAATTCCCCTGTTTGTGGAGCTAATTCCTCTGTTTGTGAAGCTAATTCCCCTGTTTGTGGAGGCAATTCCCCTGTTTGTGGAACTAATTCCTCTCTAGAGCTAATTCCCCTGCTTGTGGAGCCAATTCCCCTGTGTGGAGCTAATTCCCCTGTTTGTGGAGCTAATTCCTCTGTTTTTGGAGCTAATTCCTCTGTTTGTGGAGCTAATGCCCCTGTTTGTGCAGCTAATTCCCCTGTTTGTGGAGCTAATTCCTCTGTTTGTGGAGCTAATTCCTCTGTTTGTGGAGCTAATTCCCAGTTCGTGGAGCTAATTCCCCTGTTTCTAGAGCTAAGTCCTCTGTTTGTGGAGCTAATGCCCCTGTTTGTGGAGCAAATTCCCCTGTTTGTGGAGCTAATTCCCCTGTTTGTGATGCTAATTCCCCTGTTTGTGGAAATAATTCCTCTGTTTGTGGTGCTAATTCCCGTTTGTGGAGCTAATTACTCTGTTTGTGGAGCTAATGCCCCTGTTTGTGGAGCTAATTCCCCTGTTTGTGATGCTAATTCCCCTGTGTGGAGCTAATTCCTCTGTTTGTGGAGCTAATGCCACTGTTTGTGGAGCTAATGCTCCTATTTATGGATCTAATTCCCTTGTTTGTGGAGCTAATTCCCCCGTTTCTCGAGCTAATTCCCCTGTTTGTGGAGCTAATTCCTCTGTTTGTGGAGCTAATGCTCCTGTTTGTGGAGCTTATGCCCCTGTTTATGGATCTAATTCCCTTGTTTGTGGAGCTAATTCCCCCGTTTCTCGAGCTAATTCCCCTGTTTGTGGAGCTAATTCCCCTTTGTGGAGCTAATTCCCCCGTTTCTAGAGCTAATTCCGCTGTTTGTGAAGCTAATTTCCCTGTTTGTGGATCTAATTCCCCCGTTTGTGGAGCTAATTCCTCTGTTTGTGGAACTAAATCTCCAGTTTGTGGAGCTAATTCCCCTGTTTATGCAGCTAATTCCACTGGAGCGAATCCCGCTGTTTCTACTGCTAATTCCCCTGTTTGTGGAGCTAATACCCCTGCCTGTGGAGCTAATTCCCCTGTTTCCAGAGCTAATTTCCCTGTTTCTAGAGCTAATTCCCCTGTTTGTGGAGCTAATTCCCCTGTTTGTGGAGCGAATTCCGCTGTTTCTAGTGCTAATTCCCCGGTTTGTGGAGCTAATTCCCCTGTTCGTGGAGGTAATTCCCCTGTTTGTGGAGCTAATTCCTCTGTTTGTGGTGCTAATTCCCCTGTTTGTGGAGCTAATTCCTCTGTTTGTGGAGCTAATGCCCCTGTTTGTGGAGCTAATGCCCCTGTTTATGGATCTAATTCCCCTGTTTCTAGAGCTAATTAACTTGTTTGTGGAGCTAACTCTCTTCTTCCTGTCGCGAATACCCCTCTTTGTGGAGCTAATTCCCCTGTTTGTGGAGCTAATTCCCCTGTTTGTAATGCTAATTCCCCTGTTTGTGGAGCTAATTCCTCTGTTTGTGGAGCTAATGCCACTGTTTGTGGAGCTAATGCTCCTGTTTATGGATCTAACTCCTTTGTTTGTGGAGCTAATTTCCCCGTTTCTCGAGCTAATTCCCCTGTTTGTGGAGCTAATTCCTCTGTTTGTGGAGCTAATGCTCCTGTTTGTGGAGCTTATGCCCCTGTTTATGGATCTAATTCCCTTGTTTGTGGAGCTAATTCCCCCGTTTCTCGAGCTAATTCCCCTGTTTGTGGAGCTAATTCCCCTGTTTGTGGAGCTAATTCCCCCGTTTCTAGAGCTAATTCCGCTGTTTGTGAAGCTAATTTCCCTGTTTGTGGATCTAATTCCCCTGTTTGTGGAGCTAATTCCTCTTTGTGGAACTAAATCTCCAGTTTGTGGAGCTAATTCCCCTGTTTATGCAGCTAATTCCACTGGAGCGAATTCCGCTGTTTCTACTGCTAATTCCCCTGTTTGTGGAGCTAATACCCCTGCCTGTGGAGCTAATTCCCCTGTTTCCAGAGCTAATTTCCCTGTTTCTAGAGCTAATTCCCCTGTTTGTGGAGCTAATTCCCCTGTTTGTGGAGCGAATTCCGCTGTTTCTAGTGCTAATTCCCCGGTTTGTGGAGCTAATTCCCCTGTTCGTGGAGGTAATTCCCCTGTTTGTGGAGCTAATTCCTCTGTTTGTGGTGCTAATTCCCCTGTTTGTGGAGCTAATTCCTCTGTTTGTGGAGCTAATTCCCCTGTTCGTGGAGGTAATTCCCCTGTTTGTGGAGCTAATTCCCCTGTTTGTGGAGCTAATTCCTCTGTTTGTGGAGCTAATGCCCCTGTTTGTGGAGCTAATGCCCCTGTTTATGGATCTAATTCCCCTGTTTCTAGAGCTAATTACCCTGTTTGTGGAGCTAACTCTCTTCTTCTTGTCGCGAATACCCCTCTTTGTGGAGCTAATTCCCCTGTTTGTGGAGCTAATTCCCCTGTTTGTAATGCTAATTCCCCTGTTTGTGGAGCTAATTCCTCTGTTTGTGGAGCTAATGCCACTGTTTGTGGAGCTAATGCTCCTGTTTATGGATCTAACTCCTTTGTTTGTGGAGCTAATTCCCCCGTTTCTCGAGCTAATTCCCCTGTTTGTGGAGCTAATTCCTCTGTTTGTGGAGCTAATGCCCCTGTTTGTGGAGCTAATACCCCTGTTTATTGATCTAATTCCCTTGTGGAGCTAATTCCCCCGTTTCTCGAGCTAATTCCCCTATATGTGGAGCTAATTACCCTCTTTGTGGAGCTAATTCTCTTCTTCCTGTTGCGAATTCCCCTGTTTGTGGAGCTAATGCCCCTGTTTTAGGAGCTAATTCCCCTATTTCTAGAGCTAATTCCCCTGTTTGTGGAGCTAATTCCCCTGTTTGTGGAGCTAATTCCCCTGTTTCTAGAGCTAATTCCGCTGTTTGTGGATCTAATTTCCCTGTTTGTGGATCTAATTCACCTGTTTGTGGAGCTCATTCCTCTGTTTGTGGAACTAAATCCTCAGTGTGTGGAGCTAATTCCTCTGTTTGTGGAACTAAATCCCCAGCTTGTGGAGCTAATCCCCCTGTTTATGGAGCTAATTCCTCTGGAGCGAATTCCGCTGTTTCTAGTGCTAATTCCCCTGTTTGTGGAGCTAATTCCCCTGTTTGTGGAGCGAATTCCGCTGTTTCTAGTGCGAATTCCCCAGTTTGTGGAGCTAATTTCTCTGTTCGTGGAGGTAATTCCCCTGTTTGTGGAGCTATTTCACCTGTTTCTAGAGCTAATTCCTCTGTTTGTGGAGCTAATGCCCCTGTTTGTGCAGCTAATTCCCCTGTTTGTGGAGCTAATTCCTCTGTTTGTGGAGCTAATTCCTCTGTTTGTGGAGCTAATTCCCAGTTTGTGGAGCTAATTCCCCTGTTTCTAGAGCTAATTCCCCTGTTTGTGGAGCTAATTCCTCTGTTTGTGAAGCTAATTCCCCTGTTTGTGGAGGTAATTCCCCTGTTTGTGGAACTAATTCCTCTGTTTCTAGAGCTAATTCCCCTGCTTGTGGAGCCAATTCCCCTGTGTGGAGCTAATTCCCCTGTTTGTGGAGCTAATTCCTCTGTTTTTGGAGCTAATTCCTCTGTTTGTAGAGCTAAGTCCCCTGTTTATGGATCTAATTCCCCTGTTTCTAGAGCTAATTCCCCTGTTTGTGGAACTAATATCCCTGTTTCTAGAGCTAATTCCTCTGTTTGTGGAGCTAATGCCCCTGTTTGTGGAGCAAATTCCCCTGTTTGTGGAGCTAATTCCCCTGTTTGTGATGCTAATTCCCCTGTTTGTGGAGCTAATTCCTCTTTTTGTGGTGCTAATTCCTCTGTTTGTGGAGCTAATGCCACTGTTTGTGGAGCTAATGCTCCTGTTTATGGATCTAACTCCTTTGTTTGTGGAGCTAATTCCCCCGTTTCTCGAGCTAATTCCCCTGTTTGTGGAGCTAATTCCTCTGTTTGTGGAGCGAATGCCCCTGTTTGTGGAGCTAATACCCCTGTTTATTGATCTAATTCCCTTGTGGAGCTAATTCCCCCGTTTCTCGAGCTAATTCCCCTATATGTGGAGCTAATTACCCTCTTTGTGGAGCTAATTCTCTTCTTCCTGTTGCGAATTCCCCTGTTCGTGGAGCTAATGCCCCTGTTTGTGGAGCTAATTCCCCTGTTTGTGGAGCCAATTCCCCTGTTTGTGGAGCTAATTCCTCTGTTTGTGGAACTAAATCCCCAGCTTGTTGAGCTAATTCCTCTTTTTGTGGAACTAAATCCTCAGTTTGTGGAGCGAATTCCGCTGTTTCTAATGCTAATTCCCCTGTTTGTGGAGCTAATTCCCCTGTTCGTGGAGGTAATTCCCCTGTTTGTGGAGCTAATTCACCTGTTTCTAGAGCTAATTCCTCTGTTTGTGGAGTTAATGCCCCTGTTTGTGCAGCAAATTCCCCTGTTTGTGGAGCTTATTCCCCTGTTTGTGGAGCTAATTCCTCTGTTTGTGGAGCTAATTCCCCAGTTTGTGGAGCTAATTCCCCTGTTTCTAGAGCTAATTCCCCTGTTTGTGGAGCTAATTCCTCTGTTTGTGGAGCTAATTCCTCTGTTTGTGGAGCTAATGCCCCTGTTTGTGCAGCAAATTCCCCTGTTTGTGGAGCTTATTCCCCTGTTTGTGGAGCTAATTCCTCTGTTTGTGGAGCTAATTCCCCAGTTTGTGGAGCTAATTCCCCTGTTTCTAGAGCTAATTCCCCTGTTTGTGAAGCTAATTCCTCTGTTTGTGGAGCTAAATCCCCTGTTTGTGAAGCTAATTCCTCTGTTTGTGGAGCTAAATCCCCTGTTTGTGGAGCTAATTCCCCTGTTTGTGGAGCTAATTCCCCTGTTTGTGGAGCTAATTCCCTTGTTCGTGGAGGTAATTCCCCTGTTTGTGGAGCTTATTCCCCTGTTTGTGGAGCTTATTCAACTGTTTCTAGAGCTAACTCCTCTGTTTGTGGAGCTAATGCCCCTGTTTGTGCAGCTAATTCCCCTGTTTGTGGAGCTAATTCCCCTGTTTGTGGAGCTAATTCCTCTGTTTGTGGAGCTAATTCCCAGTTTGTGGAGCTAATTGCCCTGTTTCTAGAGCTAATTCCCCTGTTTGTGAAGCTAATTCCTCTGTTTGTGGAGCTAAATCCCCTGTTTGTGAAGCTAATTCCTCTGTTTGTGGAGCTAAATCCCCTGTTTGTGGAGCTAATTCCCCTGTTTGTGGAGCTAATTCCCCTGTTTGTGGAGCTAATTCCCTTGTTCGTGGAGGTAATTCCCCTGTTTGTGGAGCTTATTCCCCTGTTTGTGGAGCTTATTCAACTGTTTCTAGAGCTAACTCCTCTGTTTGTGGAGCTAATGCCCCTGTTTGTGCAGCTAATTCCCCTGTTTGTGGAGCTAATTCCCCTGTTTGTGGAGCTAATTCCTCTGTTTGTGGAGCTAATTCCCAGTTTGTGGAGCTAATTGCCCTGTTTCTAGAGCTAATTCCCCTGTTTGTGGAGCAAATTCCCCTCTTTGTGGAGCTAATTCCCCTGGTTGTGGTGCTAATTCCCCTGTGTAGAGCTAATTCCACTGCTTGTGGAGCTAATTCCCCTGTGTGGAGCTAATTTCCCTGTTTGTGGAGCTAATGCCCTTATTTGTGGAGCTAATTCCCCTGTTTGTGGATCTAATCCCCCTGTTTGTGGAGCTAATTCCTCTGTTTGTGGAACTAAATCCCCAGTTTGTGGAGCTAATTCCTTTGTTTGTGAAACTAAATCCCTAGTTTGTGGAGCTAATTCCCCTGTTTGAGCTAATTCCACTGGAGCGAATTCCGCTGTTTCTAGTGCTAATTCCCCTGTTTGTGGAGCTAATGCCCCTGCTTGTGGAGCTAATTCCCCTGTTTCCAGAGCTAATTCCCCTGTTTCTAGAGCTAATTCACTTGTTTGTGGTGCTAATTCCTCTGTTTGTGGAGCGAATTCCGCTGCTTCTAGTGCTAATTCCCCGGTTTGTGGAGCTAATTCCCCTGTTCGTGGAGGTAATTCCCCTGTTTGTGGAGCTAATTCACCTGTTTCTAGAGCTAATTCCTCTGTTTGTGGAGCGAATGCCCCTGTTTGTGCAGCTAATTCCCCTGTTTGTGGAGCTAATTCCTCTGTTTGTGGAGCTAATTCCTCTGTTTGTGGAGCTAATTCCCCTGTTTGTGGAGCTAATTCCTCTGTTTCTAGAGCTAATTCCCCTGTTTGTGGAGCTAATTCCCCTGTTTCTAGAGCTAATTCCCCTGTTTGTGGAGCAAATTCCCCTGCTTGTGGAGCTAATTCCCCTGGTTGTGGAGCTAATGCCCCTGTTTGTGGAGCTAATTCCTCTGTTTGTGGAGCTAATTCCCCAGTTTGTGGAGCTAATTCCCCTGTTTCTAGAGCTAATTCCCCTATTTGTGGAGCTAATTCCTCTGTTTGTGGAGCTAAATCCCTGTTTGTGGAGCTAATTCCCCTGTTTGTGGAGCTAATTCCTGTTTCTAGAGCTAATTCCCCTGTTTGTGGAGCTAATTCCCCTGTTTCCAGAGCTAATTTCCTGTTTGTGGAGCAAATTCCCCTGTTTGTGGAGCTAATTCCCCTGTTTGTGGAGCTAATGCCCCTGTTTATGGATCTAATTCCCCTGTTTCTGGAGCTAATTTCCCTGTTTGTGGAACTAATTCCCCTGTTTCTGGAGCCAATTCCCCTGTTTTTGGAGCAAATTCCTCTGTTTGTGGAACTAAATCCCCAGTTTGTGGAGCGAATTCCGCTGTTTCTAGTGCTAATTCCCCTGTTTGTGGAGCTAATTCCCTTGTTCGTGGAGGTAATTCCCCTGTTTGTGGAGCTTATTCCCCTGTTTGTGGAGCTTATTCACCTGTTTCTAGAGCTAATTCCTCTGTTTGTGGAGCTAATGCCCCTGTTTGTGCAGCTAATTCCCCTGTTTGTGGAGCTAATTCCCCTGTTTGTGGAGCTAATTCCTCTGTTTGTGGAGCTAATTCCCAGTTTGAGGAGCTAATTGCCCTGTTTCTAGAGCTAATTCCCCTGTTTGTGGAGCAAATTCCCCTCTTTGTGGAGCTAATTCCCCTGGTTGTGGTGCTAATTCCCCTGTGTAGAGCTAATTCCACTGCTTGTGGAGCTAATTCCCCTGTGTGGAGCTAATTTCCCTGTTTGTGGAGCTAATGCCCCTATTTGTGGAGCTAATTCCCCTGTTTGTGGATCTAATTCCCCTGTTTGTGGAGCTAATTCCTCTGTTTGTGGAACTAAATCCCAAGTTTGTGGAGCTAATGCCCCTGCTTGTGGAGCTAATTCCCCTGTTTCCAGAGCTAATTTCCCTGTTTCTAGAGCTAATTCCCCTGTTTGTGGAGTGAATTCCGCTGTTTCTAGTGCTAATTCCCCGGTTTGTGGAGCTAATTCCCCTGTTTGTGGAGGTAATTCCCCTATTTGTGGAGCTAATTCACCTGTTTCTAGAGCTAATTCCTCTGTTTGTGGAGCTAATGCCCCTGTTTGTGCAGCTAATTCCCCTATTTGTGGAGCTATTTCCTCTGTTTGTGGAGCTAATTCCCAGTTTGTGGAGCTAATTCCCCTGTTTCTAGAGCTAATTCCCCTGTTTGTGGAGCTAATTCCTCTGTTTGTGGAGCTAAATCCCCTGTTTGTGGAGCTAATTCCCCTGTTTGTGGAGCTAATTCCTCTGTTTCTAGAGCTAATTCCCCTGTTTGTGGAGCTAATTCCCCTGTTTCTAGAACTAATTCCCCTGTTTGTGGAACAAATTCCCCTGCTTGTGGAGCTAATTCCCCTGGTTGTGGTGCTAATTCCCCTGTTTGTGGAGCTAATTCCCTTGTTCGTGGAGGTAATTCCCCTGTTTGTGGAGCTTATTCACCTGTTTCTAGAGCTAATTCCTCTGTTTGTGGAGCTAATGCCCCTGTTTGTGCAGCTAATTCCCCTGTTTGTGGAGCTAATTCCCCTGTTTGTGGAGCTAATTCCTCTGTTTGTGCAGCTAATTCCCAGTTTGTGGAGCTAATTCCCCTGTTTCTAGAGCTAATTCCCCTGTTTGTGGAGCTAATTCCTCTGTTTGTGGAGCTAAATCCCCTGTTTGTGGAGCTAATTCCTCTGTTTGTGGAGCTAATTCCCCAGTTTGTGGAGCTAATTCCCCTGTTCCTAGAGCTAATTCCCCTATTTGTGGAGCTAATTCCTCTGTTTGTGGAGCTAAATCCCTGTTTGTGGAGCTAATTCCCCTGTTTGTGGAGCTAATTCCTGTTTCTAGAGCTAATTCCCCTGTTTGTGGAGCTAATTCCCCTGTTTCTAGAGCTAATTCCCCTGTTTGTGGAGCAAATTCCCCTGTTTGTGGAGCTAATTCCCCTGTTTGTGGAGCTAATGCCCCTGTTTATGGATCTAATTCCCCTGTTTCTGGAGCTAATTTCCCTGTTTGTGGAACTAATTCCCCTGTTTCTGGAGCCAATTCCCCTGTTTTTGGAGCAAATTCCTCTGTTTGTGGAACTAAATCCCCAGTTTGTGGAGCGAATTCCGCTGTTTCTAGTGCTAATTCCCCTGTTTGTGGAGCTAATTCCCTTGTTCGTGGAGGTAATTCCCCTGTTTGTGGAGCTTATTCCCCTGTTTGTGGAGCTTATTCAACTGTTTCTAGAGCTAATTCCTCTGTTTGTGGAGCTAATGCCCCTGTTTGTGCAGCTAATTCCCCTGTTTGTGGAGCTAATTCCCCTGTTTGTGGAGCTAATTCCTCTGTTTGTGGAGCTAATTGCCCTGTTTCTAGAGCTAATTCCCCTGTTTGTGGAGCAAATTCCCCTCTTTGTGGAGCTAATTCCCCTGGTTGTGGTGCTAATTCCCCTGTGTAGAGCTAATTCCACTGCTTGTGGAGCTAATTCCCCTGTGTGGAGCTAATTTCCCTGTTTGTGGAGCTAATGCCCCTATTTGTGGTGCTAATTCCCCTGTTTGTGGATCTAATTCCCCTGTTTGTGGAGCTAATTCCTCAGTTTGTGGAACTAAATCCCCAGTTTGTGGAGCTAATTCCTCTGTTTGTGGAACTAAATCCCCAGTTTGTGGAGCTAATTCCCCTGTTTATGGAGCTAATTCCACTGGAGCGAATTCCGCTGTTTCTAGTGCTAATTCCCCTGTTTGTGGAGCTAATGCCCCTGCTTGTGGAGCTAATTCCCCTGTTTCCAGAGCTAATTTCCCTGTTTCTAGAGCTAATTCACTTGTTTGTGGTGCTAATTCCTCTGTTTGTGGAGCGAATTCCGCTGCTTCTAGTGCTAATTCCCCGGTTTGTGGAGCTAATTCCCCTGTTCGTGGAGGTAATTCCCCTGTTGGTGGAGCTAATTCACCTGTTTCTAGAGCTAATTCCCCTGTTTCTACAGCTAATTCCCCTGTTTGTGGAGCTAATTCCCCTGTTTATAGAGCTAAGTCCCCTGTTTCTGGAGCAAATTCCGCTGTATATGGAGCTAATTCCCCTGTTTGTGGAGCTAATTTGCCTGTTTGTGGAGCTAATGCCCCTATTTGTGGAGCTAATTCCCCTGTTTGTGGATCTAATTCCCCTGTTTGTGGAGCTAATTCCTCTCTTCGTGGAACTAAATCCCCAGTTTGTGGAGCTAATTCCTCTTTGTGGAACTAAATCCCCAGTTTGTGGAACTAATGCCCCTGCTTGTGGAGCTAATTCCCCTATTTCCAGAGCTAATTTCCCTGTTTCTAGAGCTAATTCCCCTGCTTGTGGAGCTAATTCCCCTGCTTGTGGAGCAAATTCCCATATTTCCAGAGCTAATTTCCCTGTTTCTAGAGCTAATTCCCCTGTTTGTGGAGTGAATTCCGCTGTTTCTAGTGCTAATTCCCAGGTTTGTGGAGCTAATTCCCCTGTTTGTGGAGGTAATTCCCCTATTTGTGGAGCTAATTCACCTGTTTCTAGAGCTAATTCCTCTTTGTGGAGCTAATGCCCCTGTTTGTGCAGCTAATTCCCCTATTTCTGGAGCTAATTCCCCTGTTTGTGGAGCTAATTCCTCTGTTTGTGGAGCTAATTCCCAGTTTGTGGAGCTAATTCCCCTGTTGCTAGAGCTAATTCCCCTGTTTGTGGAGCTAATTCCTCTGTGTGGAGCTAAATCCCCTGTTTGTGGAGCTAATTCCCCTGTTTGTGGAGCTAATTCCTCTGTTTCTAGAGCTAATTCCCCTGTTTGTGGAGCTAATTCCCCTGTTTCTAGAGCTAATTCCCCTGTTTCTGGAGCAAATTCCCCTGCTTGTGGAGCTAATTCCCCTGGTTGTGGTGCTAATTCCCCTGTTTGTGGAGCTAATTCCCTTGTTCGTGGAGGTAATTCCCCTGTTTGTGGAGCTTATTACCCTCTTTGTGGAGCTTACTTACCAGTTTCTATAGCTAATTCCTCTGTTTGTGGAGCTAATGCCCCTGTTTGTGCAGCTAATTCCCCTGTTTGTGGAGCTAATTCCTCTGTTTGTGTTGCTAAATCCCCTGTTTGTGGAGCTTATTCCCCTGTTTGTGGAGCTAATTCCTCTGTTTGTGGAGCTAACTCCCCAGTTTGTGGAGCTGATCCCCCTGTTTCTAGAGCTAATTCCCCTGTTTGTGGAGCTAATTCCCCAGTTTCTAGAGCTAATTCCCCTGTTTGTGGAGCAAATTCCCCTGTTTGTGGAGCTAATTCCCCTGTTTGTGGAGCTAATGCCCCTGTTTATGGATCTAATTCCCCTGTTTCTGGAGCTAATTTCCATGTCTGTGGAACTAATTCCCCTGTTTCTGGAGCCAATTCCCCTGTTTTTGGAGCAAATTCCTCTGTTTGTGGAACTAAATCCCCAGCTTGTGGAGCGAATTCCGCTGTTTCTAGTGCTAATTCCCCTGTTTGTGGAGCTAATTCCCTTGTTCGTGGAGGTAATTCCCCTGTTTGTGGAGCTTATTCCCCTGTTTGTGGAGCTTATTCACTTGTTTCTAGAGCTAATTCCTCTGTTTGTGGAGCTAATGCCCCTGTTTGTGCAGCTAATTCCCCTGTTTGTGGAGCTAATTCCCAGTTTGTGGAGCTAATTGCCCCGTTTCTAGAGCTAATTCCCCTGTTTGTGGTGCTAATTCCTCTGTTTGTGGAGCGAATTCCGCTGTTTCTAGTGCTAATTCCACGGTTTGTGGAGCTAATTCCCCTCGTCGTGGAGGTAATTCCCCTGTTTGTGGAGCTAATTCACCTGTTTCCAGAGCTAATTCCTCTGTTTGTGGAGCTAATGCCCCTGTTTGTGCAGCTAATTCCCCTGTTTGTGGAGCTAATTCCTCTGTTTGTGGAGCTAATTCCTCTGTTTGTGGAGCTAATTCCCCTGTTTATGGATCTAATTCCCCTGTTTCTAGAGCTAATTATCCTGTTTGTGGAACTAATTCCCATGTTTCTACAGCTAATTCCCCTGTTTGTGGAGCTAATTCCCCTGTTTATAGAGCTAAGTCCCCTGTTTCTGGAGCAAATTCCGCTGTATATGGAGCTAATTCCCCTGTTTGTGGAGCTAATTTGCCTGTTTGTGGAGCTAATGCCCCTATTTGTGGAGCTAATTCCCCTGTTTGTGGATCTAATTCCCCTGTTTGTGGAGCTAATTCCTCTCTTCGTGGAACTAAATCCCCAGTTTGTGGAGCTAATTCCTCTGTTTGTGGAACTAAATCCCCAGTTTGTGGAGCTAATGCCCCTGCTTGTGGAGCTAATTCCCCTATTTCCAGAGCTAATTTCCCTGTTTCTAGAGCTAATTCCCCGGTTTGTGGAGCTAATTCCCCTGTTCGTGGAGGTAATTCCCCTTTGTGGAGCAAATTCACCTGTTTCTAGAGCTAATTCCTCTGTTTGTGGAGCTAATCCCCCTGTTTGTGCAGCTAATTCCCCTATTTGTGGAGCTAATTCCCCTGTGTGTGGAGCTAATTCCTCTGTTTGTGGAGCTAATTCCCAGTTTGTGGAGCTAATTCCCCTGTTTCTAGAGCTAATTTCCCTGTTTGTGGAGCTAATTCCTCTGTGTGGAGCTAAATCCCCTGTTTGTGGAGCTAATTCCCCTGTTTGTGGAGCTAATTCTCCTGTTTCTAGAGCTAATTCCCCTGTTTGTGGAGCAAATTCCCCTGCTTGTGGAGCTAATTCCACTGGTTGTGGTGCTAATTGCCCTGTTTCTGGAGCTAATTCCCTTGTTCGTGGAGGTAATTCCCCTGTTTGTGGAGCTTATTACCCTGTTTGTGGAGCTTATTTACCTGTTTCTAGAGCTAATTCCTCTGTTTGTGGAGCTAATGCCCCTGTTTGTGCAGCTAATTCCTCTGTTTGTGGAGCTAATTCCCAGTTTGTGGAGCTAATTGCCCTGTTTCTAGAGCTAATTCCCCTGTTTGTGGAGCTAATTCCTCTGTTTGTGGAGCTAATTCCCCTGTTTGTGGAGCTAATTCCTCTGTTTGTGGAGCTAATTCCCAGTTTGTGGAGCTAATTGCCCTGTTTCTAGAGCTAATTCCCCTGTTTGTGGAGCTAATTCCTCTGTTTGTGGAGCTAAATCCCCTGTTTGCGGAGCTTATTCCCCTGTTTGTGGAGCTAATTCCCCTGTTTGTGGAGCTAATTCCCCAGTTTGTGGAGCTCATTCCCCTGTTTCTAGAGCTAATTCCCCTATTTGTGGAGCTAATTCCTCTGTTTGTGGAGCTAAATCTCTGTTTGTGGAGCTAATTCCCCTGTTTGTGGAGCTAATTCCTCTGTTTCTAGAGCTAATTCCCCTGTTTGTGGAGCTAATTCCCCTGTTTCTAGAGCTAATTCCCCTGTTTGTGGAGCAAATCCCCTGTTTGTGGAGCTAATTCCCCTGTTTGTGGAGCTAATTCCCTTGTTCGTGGAGGTAATTCCCCTGTTTGTGGAGTTTATTCCCCTGTTTGTGGAGCTTATTCACCTGTTTCTAGAGCTAATTCCTCTGTTTGTGGAGCTAATGCCCCTGTTTGTGCAGCTAATTCCCCTGTTTGTGGAGCTAATTCCCCTGTTTGTGGAGCTAATTCCTCTGTTTGTGGAGCTAATTCACAGTTTGTGGAGCTAATTGCCCTGTTTCTAGAGCTAATTCCCCTGTTTGTGGAGCAAATTCCCCTGTTTGTGGAGCTAATTCCCCTGGTTGTGGTGCTAATTCCCCTGTTTGTAGAGCGAATTCCACTGCTTGTGGAGCTAATTCCCCTGTGTGGAGCTAATTTCCCTGTTTGTGGAGCTAATGCCCCTATTTGTGGAGCTAATTCCCCTGTTTGTGGATCTAATTCCCCTGTTTGTGGAGCTAATTCCTCTGTTTGTGGAACTAAATCCCCAGTTTGTGGAGCTAATTCCCCTGTTTATGGAGCTAATTCCACTGGAGCGAATTCCGCTGTTTCTAGTGCTAATTCCCCTGTTTGTGGAGCTAATGCCCCTGCTTGTGGAGCTAATTCCCCTGTTTCCAGAGCTAATTCCCCTGTTTGTAGACCTAATGCCCCTGTTTGTGGTGCGAATTCCCCTGTTTGTGGAGCTAATTCCCCTGTTTGTGGAGCTAATTCCCCTGTTTCTTGAGCTAATTCCCCTGTTTGTGGAACTAATACCGCTGTTTCTAGAGCTAATTACCCTGTTTGTGGAGCTAATTCCCCTGTTTCTAGAGCTAAGTCCCCTATTTGTGGAGCAAATTCCCCTGTTTGTGGAGCTAATTCCCCTGGTTGTGGTGCTAATTCCCCTGTTTGTAGACCTAATTCCACTGTTTGTGGAGCTAATGCCCCTGTTTGTGGAGCTAATGCCCCTGTTTGTGGAGCTAATGCCCCTGTTTATGGATCTAATTCCCCTGTTTCTAGACCAGTTACGCTGCTTGTGGAGCTAATTCTCTTCTTCCTGGAGCGAATTCCCCTGTTTTTGGAGCTAATTCCTCTGTTTGTGGAGCTAATGCCCCTGTTTGTGGAGCTAATGCCCCTGTTTATGGATCTAATTCCCCTGTTTCTAGACCAGTTACCCTGTTTGTGGAGCTAATTCTCTTCTTCCTGGAGCTAATTCCCCTGTTTTTGGAGCTAATTCCTCTGTTTGTGGAGCTAATTCCCCTGTTGGTGATGCTAATTCCCCTGTTTGTGGAGCTAATTCCTCTGTTTGTGGAGCTAATGCCCCTGTTTGTGGAGCTAATGCCCCTGTTTATGGCTCTAATTCCCTTGTTTGTGGAGCTAATTCCCCTATTTCTAGAGCTAATTCCCCTGTTTGTGGAGCTAATTAACCTGTTTGTGGAGCTAATTCCCCGGTTTCTAGAGCTAATTCCCCTGTTTGTGGAGCTAATTACCCTGTTTGTGGAACTAATTCCCCGGTTTCTAGAGCTAATTCCCCTGTTTGTGGAGCCAATTACCCTGTTTGTGGAGCTAATTCCTTTTGTTTGTGGAACTAAATCCCCAGTTTGTTGAGCTAATTCCTCTGTGTGTGGAACTAAATCCCCAGTTTGTGGAGCGAATTCCGCTGTTTCTAGTGCTAATTCTCCTGTTTGTGGAGCTAATTCCCCTGTTCGTGGAGGTAATTCCACTGTTTGTGGAGCTAATTCCTCTGTTTGTGGAGCTAAATCCCCTGTTTGTGGAGCTAATTCCCCTGTTTGTCGAGCTAATTCCCCTGTTTTTGGAACTAATGCCCCAGTTTGTGGAGCTAATGCCCCTGTTTATGGATCTAATTCCCCTGTTTCTAGGCCAGTTACCCTGTTTGTAGAGCTAATTTTCTTCTTCCTGGAGCGAATTCCCCTGTTTTTGGAGCTAATTCCTCTGTTTGTGGAGCTAATTCCCCTGTTTCTAGAGCTAATTCCCCTGTTTGTGGAGCTAATTCCCCTGGTTGTGGTGCTAATTCCTCTGTTTGTAGAGCTAATTCCACTGCTTGTGGAGCTAATGCCCCTGTTTGTGGAGCTAATGCCCCTGTTTGTGGAGCTAATGCCCCTGTTTATGGATCTAATTCCCCTGTTTCTAGACCAGTTACCCTGTTTGTGGAGCTAATTCTCCTCTTCCTGGAGCGAATTCCCCTGTTTTTGGAGCTAATTCCTTTGTTTGTGGAGCTAATTCCCCTGTTTGTGATGCTAATTCCCCTGTTTGTGGAGCTAATTCCTGTTGTGGAGCTATTGCTCCTGTTTGTGGAGCTAATGCCCCTTTATGGATCTAATTCCCTTGTTTGTGGAGCTAATTCCCTCATTTCTAGAGCTAATTCCTCTGTTTGTGGAGCTAATTCCCCGATTTCTAGAGCTCATTCCCCTGTTTGTGGAGCTAATTTCCCTGTTTGTGGAGATAATGCCCCTATTTGTGGAGCTAATTCCCCTGTTTGTGGAGCCAATTCCCCTGTTTGTGGAGCTAATTCCTCTGTTCGTGGAACTAAATCCCCAGTTTGTTGAGCTAATTCCTCTTTTTGTGGAACTAAATCCCCAGTTTGTGGAGCGAATTCCGCTGTTTCTACTGCTATTTCCCCTGTTTGTGGAGCTAATTCCCCTGTTCGTGGAGGTAATTCCCCTGTTTGTGGAGCTAATTCACCTGTTTCTAGAGCTAATTCCTCTGTTTGTGGAGCTAATGCCCCTGTTTGTGCAGCAAATTCCCCTGTTTGTGGAGCTTATTCCCCTGTTTGTGGAGCTGATTCCCCAGTTTGTGGAGCTAATTCCCCAGTTTGTGGAGCTAATTCCCCTGTTTCTAGAGCTAATTCCCCTGTTTGTGGAGCTAATTCCTCTGTTAGTGGAGCTAAATCCCCTGTTTGTGGAGCTAATTCCCCTGTTTGTGGAGCGAATTCCCCTGTTCGTGGAGGTAATTCCACTGTTTGTGACGCTAATTCACCTGTTTCTGGAGCTAATTCCCCTGTTTCTGGAGCTAATTCCCCCATTTCGCGAGCTAATTTCCCTGTTTGTGGAGCTAATGCCCCTATTTGTGGAGCTAATGCCCCTGTTTGTGCAGCTAATTCCCCTATTTGTGGAGCTAATTCCCCTGTTTGTGGAGCTAATTTCCCTGTTTGTGGAGCTAATGCCCCTGTTTATGGATCTAATTCCCCTGTTTCTAGACCAGTTACCCTGTTTGTGGAGCTAATTCTCTTCTTCCTGGAGCGAATTCCCCTGTTTGTGGAGCAAATTCCCCTCTTTGTGGAGCTAATTCCCCTGGTTGTGATGCTAATTCCTCTGTTTGTAGAGCTAATTCCACTGCTTGTGGAGCTAATGCCCCTGTTTGTGGAGCTAATGCCCCTGTTTGTGGAGCTAATGCCCCTGTTTATGGATCTAATTCCCCTGTTTCTAGACCAGTTACCCTGTTTGTAGAGTTAATTCTCTTCTTCCTGGAGCGAATTCCCCTGTTTTTGGAGCTAATTCCTCTGTTTGTGGAGCTAATTCCCCTGTTTGTGATGCTAATTCCCCTGTTTGTGGAGGTAATTCCTGTTTGTGGAGCTAATGCTCCTGTTTGTGGAGCTAATGCCCCTTTATGGATCTAATTCCCTTGTTTGTGGAGCTAATTCCCTCATTTCTAGAGCTCATTCCCCTGTTTGTGGAGCTAATGCCCCGATTTGTGGAGCTAATTCCCCTGTTTGTGGAGCCAATTCCCCTGTTTGTGGAGCTAATTCCTCTGTTTGTGGAACTAAATCCCCAGTTTGTTGAGCTAATTCCTCTTTTTGTGGAACTAAATCCTCAGTTTGTGGAGCGAATTCCGCTGTTTCTAATGCTAATTCCCCTGTTTGTGGAGCTAATTCCCCTGTTCGTGGAGGTAATTCCCCTGTTTGTGGAGCTAATTCACCTGTTTCTAGAGCTAATTCCTCTGTTTGTGGAGGTAATGCCCCTGTTTATGGATCTAATTCCCCTGTTTCTAGACCAGTTACCCTGTTTGTGGAGCTAATTCTCTTCTTCCTGGAGCGAATTCCCCTGTTTGTGGAGCAAATTCCCCTCTTTGTGGAGCTAATTCCCCTGGTTGTGATGCTAATTCCCCTGTTTCTAGAGCTAATTCCCCTGTTTGTGAAGCTAATTCCTCTGTTTGTGGAGCTAAATCCCCTGTTTGTGGAGCTAATTCCCCTGTTTGTGGAGCTAATTCCCCTGTTTGTGGAGCTAATTCCCCTGTTCGTGGAGGTAATTCCCCTGTTTGTGACGCTAATTCACCTGTTTCTCGAGCTAATTCCCCTGTTTGTGGAGCTAATTCCCCCATTTCTAGAGCTAATTCCGCTGTTTGTGAAGCTAATTTCCCTGTTTGTGGATCTAATTCCCCTGTTTGTGGAGCTAATTCCTCTGTTTGTGGAACTAAATCCCCAGTTTGTGGAGCTAATTCCCCTGTTTTTGGAGCTAATTCCTCTGTTTGTGGAGCTAATTCCCCTGTTTCTAGAGCTAATTCCCCTGTTTGTGGAGCTAATTCCCCTGGTTGTGGTGCTAATTCCTCTGTTTGTAGAGCTAATTCCACTGCTTGTGGAGCTAATGCCCCTGTTTGTGGAGCTAATGCCCCTGTTTGTGGAGCTAATGCCCCTGTTTATGGATCTAATTCCCCTGTTTCTAGACCAGTTACCCTGTTTGTGGAGCTAATTCTCCTCTTCCTGGAGCGAATTCCCCTGTTTTTGGAGCTAATTCCTTTGTTTGTGGAGCTAATTCCCCTGTTTGTGATGCTAATTCCCCTGTTTGTGGAGCTAATTCCTGTTGTGGAGCTATTGCTCCTGTTTGTGGAGCTAATGCCCCTTTATGGATCTAATTCCCTTGTTTGTGGAGCTAATTCCCTCATTTCTAGAGCTAATTCCTCTGTTTGTGGAGCTAATTCCCCGATTTCTAGAGCTCATTCCCCTGTTTGTGGAGCTAATTTCCCTGTTTGTGGAGATAATGCCCCTATTTGTGGAGCTAATTCCCCTGTTTGTGGAGCCAATTCCCCTGTTTGTGGAGCTAATTCCTCTGTTCGTGGAACTAAATCCCCAGTTTGTTGAGCTAATTCCTCTTTTTGTGGAACTAAATCCCCAGTTTGTGGAGCGAATTCCGCTGTTTCTACTGCTATTTCCCCTGTTTGTGGAGCTAATTCCCCTGTTCGTGGAGGTAATTCCCCTGTTTGTGGAGCTAATTCACCTGTTTCTAGAGCTAATTCCTCTGTTTGTGGAGCTAATGCCCCTGTTTGTGCAGCAAATTCCCCTGTTTGTGGAGCTTATTCCCCTGTTTGTGGAGCTGATTCCCCAGTTTGTGGAGCTAATTCCCCAGTTTGTGGAGCTAATTCCCCTGTTTCTAGAGCTAATTCCCCTGTTTGTGGAGCTAATTCCTCTGTTAGTGGAGCTAAATCCCCTGTTTGTGGAGCTAATTCCCCTGTTTGTGGAGCGAATTCCCCTGTTCGTGGAGGTAATTCCACTGTTTGTGACGCTAATTCACCTGTTTCTGGAGCTAATTCCCCTGTTTCTGGAGCTAATTCCCCCATTTCGCGAGCTAATTTCCCTGTTTGTGGAGCTAATGCCCCTATTTGTGGAGCTAATGCCCCTGTTTGTGCAGCTAATTCCCCTATTTGTGGAGCTAATTCCCCTGTTTGTGGAGCTAATTTCCCTGTTTGTGGAGCTAATGCCCCTGTTTATGGATCTAATTCCCCTGTTTCTAGACCAGTTACCCTGTTTGTGGAGCTAATTCTCTTCTTCCTGGAGCGAATTCCCCTGTTTGTGGAGCAAATTCCCCTCTTTGTGGAGCTAATTCCCCTGGTTGTGATGCTAATTCCTCTGTTTGTAGAGCTAATTCCACTGCTTGTGGAGCTAATGCCCCTGTTTGTGGAGCTAATGCCCCTGTTTGTGGAGCTAATGCCCCTGTTTATGGATCTAATTCCCCTGTTTCTAGACCAGTTACCCTGTTTGTAGAGTTAATTCTCTTCTTCCTGGAGCGAATTCCCCTGTTTTTGGAGCTAATTCCTCTGTTTGTGGAGCTAATTCCCCTGTTTGTGATGCTAATTCCCCTGTTTGTGGAGGTAATTCCTGTTTGTGGAGCTAATGCTCCTGTTTGTGGAGCTAATGCCCCTTTATGGATCTAATTCCCTTGTTTGTGGAGCTAATTCCCTCATTTCTAGAGCTCATTCCCCTGTTTGTGGAGCTAATGCCCCGATTTGTGGAGCTAATTCCCCTGTTTGTGGAGCCAATTCCCCTGTTTGTGGAGCTAATTCCTCTGTTTGTGGAACTAAATCCCCAGTTTGTTGAGCTAATTCCTCTTTTTGTGGAACTAAATCCTCAGTTTGTGGAGCGAATTCCGCTGTTTCTAATGCTAATTCCCCTGTTTGTGGAGCTAATTCCCCTGTTCGTGGAGGTAATTCCCCTGTTTGTGGAGCTAATTCACCTGTTTCTAGAGCTAATTCCTCTGTTTGTGGAGGTAATGCCCCTGTTTATGGATCTAATTCCCCTGTTTCTAGACCAGTTACCCTGTTTGTGGAGCTAATTCTCTTCTTCCTGGAGCGAATTCCCCTGTTTGTGGAGCAAATTCCCCTCTTTGTGGAGCTAATTCCCCTGGTTGTGATGCTAATTCCCCTGTTTCTAGAGCTAATTCCCCTGTTTGTGAAGCTAATTCCTCTGTTTGTGGAGCTAAATCCCCTGTTTGTGGAGCTAATTCCCCTGTTTGTGGAGCTAATTCCCCTGTTTGTGGAGCTAATTCCCCTGTTCGTGGAGGTAATTCCCCTGTTTGTGACGCTAATTCACCTGTTTCTCGAGCTAATTCCCCTGTTTGTGGAGCTAATTCCCCCATTTCTAGAGCTAATTCCGCTGTTTGTGAAGCTAATTTCCCTGTTTGTGGATCTAATTCCCCTGTTTGTGGAGCTAATTCCTCTGTTTGTGGAACTAAATCCCCAGTTTGTGGAGCTAATTCCCCTGTTTATGGAGCTAATTCCACTGGAGCGAATTCCGCTATTTCTAGTGCTAATTCCCCTGTTTGTGGAGCTAATGCCCCTGCTTGTGGAGCTAATTCCCCTGTTTCCAGAGCTAATTTCCCTGGTTCTAGAGCTAATTCCCCTGTTTGTGGAGCTAATTCCCCTGTTTGTGGAGCGAATTCCGCTGTTTCTAGTGCTAATTCCCCGGTTTGTGGAGCTAATTCCCCTGTTCGTGGAGGTAATTCCCCTGTTTGTGGAGCTAATTCCTCTGTTTGCGGTGCTAATTCCCCTGTTTGTGGAGCTAATTTCTCTGTTTGTGGAGCTAATGCCCCTGTTTGTGGAGCTAATGCCCCTGTTTATGGATCTAATCCCCCTGTTTCTAGAGCTAATTACCCTGTTTGTGGAGCTAACTCTCTTCTTCCTGTCGCGAATTCCCCTCTTTGTGGAGCTAATTCCCCTGTTTGTGGAGCTAATTCCCCTGTTTGTGATGCTAATTCCCCAATTGTGGAGCTAATTCCTCTGTTTGTGGAGCTAATGCCACTGTTTGTGGAGCTAATGCTCCTGTTTATGGATCTAACTCCTTTGTTTGTGGAGCTAATTCCCCCGTTTCTCGAGCTAATTCCCCTGTTTGTGGAGCTAATTCCTCTGTTTGTGGAGCTAATGCTCCTGTTTGTGGAGCTTATGCCCCTGTTTATGGATCTAATTCCCTTGTTTGTGGAGCTAATTCCCCCGTTTCTCGAGCTAATTCCCCTGTTTGTGGAGCTAATTCCCCTGTTTGTGGAGCTAATTCCTCTGTTTGTGGAGCTAATGCCACTGTTTGTGGAGCTAATGCTCCTGTTTATGGATCTAACTCCTTTGTTTGTGGAGCTAATTCCCCCGTTTCTCGAGCTAATTCCCCTGTTTGTGGAGCTAATTCCTCTGTTTGTGGAGCTAATGCCCCTGTTTGTGGAGCTAATACCCATGTTTATTGATCTAATTCCCTTGTGGAGCTAATTCCCCCGTTTCTCGAGCTAATTCCCCTATATGTGGAGCTAATTACCCTCTTTGTGGAGCTAATTCTCTTCTTCCTGTTGCGAATTCCCCTGTTTGTGGAGCTAATGCCCCTGTTTGCGGAGCTAATTCCCCTATTTCTAGAGCTAATTCCCCTGTTTGTGGAGCTAATGCCCCTGTTTGTGGAGCTAATTCCCCCGTTTCTAGAGCTAATTCCGCTGTTTGTGGATCTAATTTCCCTGTTTGTGGATCTAATTCACCTGTTTGTGGAGCTAATTCCTCTGTTTGTGGAACTAAATCCCCAGTGTGTGGAGCTAATTCCTCTGTTTGTGGAACTAAATCCCCAGCTTGTGGAGCTAATCCCCCTGTTTATGGAGCTAATTCCTCTGGAGCGAATTCCGCTGTTTCTAGTGCTAATTCCCCTGTTTGTGGAGCTAATTCCCCTGTTTGTGGAGCTAATTCCCCTGTTTGTGGAGCGAATTCCGCTGTTTATAGTGCTAATTCCCCAGTTTGTGGAGCTAATTTCTCTGTTCGTGGAGGTAATTCCCCTGTTTGTCGAGCTAATTCCCCTGTTTGTGGAACTAATGCCCCAGTTTGTGGAGCTAATGCCCCTGTTTATGGATCTAATTCCCCTGTTTCTAGACCAGTTACCCTGTTTGTGGAGTTAATTCTCTTCTTCCTGGAGCGAATTCCCCTGTTTTTGGAGCTAATTCCTCTGTTTGTGGAGCTAATTCCCCTGTTTGTGATGCTAATTCCCCTGTTTGTGGAGCTAATTCCTGTTTGTGGAGCTAATGCTCCTGTTTGTGGAGCTAATGCCCCTTTATGGATCTAATTCCCTTGTTTGTGGAGCTAATTCCCTCATTTCTAGAGCTAATTCCTCTGTTTGTGGAGCTAATTCCCCTATTTCTAGAGCTCATTCCCCTGTTTGTGGAGCTAATTTCCCTGTTTGTGGAGCTAATGCCCCTATTTGTGGAGCTAATTCCCCTGTTTGTGGAGCCAATGCCCCTGTTTGTGGAGCTAATTCCTCTGTTTGTGGAACTAAATCCCCAGTTTGTTGAGCTAATTCCTCTTTTTGTGGAACTAAATCCTCAGTTTGTGGAGCGAATTCCGCTGTTTCTAGTGCTAATTCCCCTGTTTGTGGAGCTAATTCCCCTGTTCGTGGAGGTAATTCCCCTGTTTGTGGAGCTAATTCACCTGTTTCTAGAGCTAATTCCTCTGTTTGTGGAGCTAATGCCCCTGTTTGTGCAGCAAATTCCCCTGTTTGTGGAGCTTATTCCCCTGTTTGTGGAGCTAATTCCTCTGTTTGTGGAGCTAATTCCCCAGTTTGTGGAGCTAATTCCCCTGTTTCTAGAGCTAATTCCCCTGTTTGTGAAGCTAATTCCTCTGTTTGTGGAGCTAAATCCCCTGTTTGTGGAGCTAATTCCCCTGTTTGTGGAGCTAATTCCCCTGTTTGTGGAGCTAATTCCCCTGTTCGTGGAGGTAATTCCCCTGTTTGTGACGCTAATTCACCTGTTTCTCGAGCTAATTCCCCTGTTTGTGGAGCTAATTCCCCCATTTCTAGAGCTAATTCCGCTGTTTGTGAAGCTAATTTCCCTGTTTGTGGATCTAATTCCCCTGTTTGTGGAGCTAATTCCTCTGTTTGTGGAACTAAATCCCCAGTTTGTGGAGCTAATTCCCCTGTTTATGGAGCTAATTCCACTGGAGCGAATTCCGCTATTTCTAGTGCTAATTCCCCTGTTTGTGGAGCTAATGCCCCTGCTTGTGGAGCTAATTCCCCTGTTTCCAGAGCTAATTTCCCTGTTTCTAGAGCTAATTCCCCTGTTTGTGGAGGTAATTCCCCTGTTTGTGGAGCGAATTCCGCTGTTTCTAGTGCTAATTCCCCGGTTTGTGGAGCTAATTCCCCTGTTCGTGGAGGTAATTCCCCTGTTTGTGGAGCTAATTCCTCTGTTTGCGGTGCTAATTCCCCTGTTTGTGGAGCTAATTTCTCTGTTTGTGGAGCTAATGCCCCTGTTTGTGGAGCTAATGCCCCTGTTTATGGATCTAATTCCCCTGTTTCTAGAGCTAATTACCCTGTTTGTGGAGCTAACTCTCTTCTTCCTGTCGCGAATTCCCCTCTTTGTGGAGCTAATTCCCCTGTTTGTGGAGCTAATTCCCCTGTTTGTAATGCTAATTCCCCTGTTTGTGGAGCTAATTCCTCTGTTTGTGGAGCTAATGCCACTGTTTGTGGAGCTAATGCTCCTGTTTATGGATCTAACTCCTTTGTTTGTGGAGCTAATTCCCCCGTTTTTCGAGCTAATTCCCCTGTTTGTGGAGCTAATTCCTCTGTTTGTGGAGCTAATGCCCCTGTTTGTGGAGCTAATACCCCTGTTTATTGATCTAATTCCCTTGTGGAGCTAATTCCCCCGTTTCTCGAGCTAATTCCCCTATATGTATAGCTAATTACCCTCTTTGTGGAGCTAATTCTCTTCTTCCTGTTGCGAATTCCCCTGTTTGTGGAGCTAATGCCCCTGTTTGCGGAGCTAATTCCCCTATTTCTAGAGCTAATTCCCCTGTTTGTGGAGCTAATTCCCCTGTTTGTGGAGCTAATTCCCCCGTTTCTAGAGCTAATTCCGCTGTTTGTGGATCTAATTTCCCTGTTTGTGGATCTAATTCACCTGTTTGTGGAGCTAATCCCCCTGTTTATGGAGCTAATTCCTCTGGAGCGAATTCCGCTGTTTCTAGTGCTAATTCCCCTGTTTGTGGAGCTAATTCCCCTGTTTGTGGAGCTAATTCCCCTGTTTGTGGAGCGAATTCCGCTGTTTATAGTGCTAATTCCCCAGTTTGTGGAGCTAATTTCTCTGTTCGTGGAGGTAATTCCCCTGTTTGTCGAGCTAATTCCCCTGTTTGTGGAACTAATGCCCCAGTTTGTGGAGCTAATGCCCCTGTTTATGGATCTAATTCCCCTGTTTCTAGACCAGTTACCCTGTTTGTGGAGTTAATTCTCTTCTTCCTGGAGCGAATTCCCCTGTTTTTGGAGCTAATTCCTCTGTTTGTGGAGCTAATTCCCCTGTTTGTGATGCTAATTCCCCTGTTTGTGGAGCTAATTCCTGTTTGTGGAGCTAATGCTCCTGTTTGTGGAGCTAATGCCCCTTTATGGATCTAATTCCCTTGTTTGTGGAGCTAATTCCCTCATTTCTAGAGCTAATTCCTCTGTTTGTGGAGCTAATTCCCCTATTTCTAGAGCTCATTCCCCTGTTTGTGGAGCTAATTTCCCTGTTTGTGGAGCTAATGCCCCTATTTGTGGAGCTAATTCCCCTGTTTGTGGAGCCAATTCCCCTGTTTGTGGAGCTAATTCCTCTGTTTGTGGAACTAAATCCCCAGTTTGTTGAGCTAATTCCTCTTTTTGTGGAACTAAATCCTCAGTTTGTGGAGCGAATTCCGCTGTTTCTAGTGCTAATTCCCCTGTTTGTGGAGCTAATTCCCCTGTTCGTGGAGGTAATTCCCCTGTTTGTGGCGCTAATTCACCTGTTTCTAGAGCTAATTCCTCTGTTTGTGGAGCTAATGCCCCTGTTTGTGCAGCAAATTCCCCTGTTTGTGGAGCTTATTCCCCTGTTTGTGGAGCTAATTCCTCTGTTTGTGGAGCTAATTCCCCAGTTTGTGGAGCTAATTCCCCTGTTTCTAGAGCTAATTCCCCTGTTTGTGAAGCTAATTCCTCTGTTTGTGGAGCTAAATCCCCTGTTTGTGGAGCTAATTCCCCTGTTTGTGGAGCTAATTCCCCTGTTTGTGGAGCTAATTCCCCTGTTCGTGGAGGTAATTCCCCTGTTTGTGACGCTAATTCACCTGTTTCTCGAGCTAATTCCCCTGTTTGTGGAGCTAATTCCCCCATTTCTAGAGCTAATTCCGCTGTTTGTGAAGCTAATTTCCCTGTTTGTGGATCTAATTCCCCTGTTTGTGGAGCTAATTCCTCTGTTTGTGGAACTAAATCCCCAGTTTGTGGAGCTAATTCCCCTGTTTATGGAGCTAATTCCACTGGAGCGAATTCCGCTATTTCTAGTGCTAATTCCCCTGTTTGTGGAGCTAATGCCCCTGCTTGTGGAGCTAATTCCCCTGTTTCCAGAGCTAATTTCCCTGTTTCTAGAGCTAATTCCCCTGTTTGTGGAGCTAATTCCCCTGTTTGTGGAGCGAATTCCGCTGTTTCTAGTGCTAATTCCCCGGTTTGTGGAGCTAATTCCCCTGTTCGTGGAGGTAATTCCCCTGTTTGTGGAGCTAATTCCTCTGTTTGCGGTGCTAATTCCCCTGTTTGTGGAGCTAATTTCTCTGTTTGTGGAGCTAATGCCCCTGTTTGTGGAGCTAATGCCCCTGTTTATGGATCTAATTCCCCTCTTTGTGGAGCTAATTACCCTGTTTGTGGAGCTAACTCTCTTCTTCCTGTCGCGAATTCCCCTCTTTGTGGAGCTAATTCCCCTGTTTGTGGAGCTAATTCCACTGTTTGTAATGCTAATTCCCCTGTTTGTGGAGCTAATTCCTCTGTTTGTGGAGCTAATGCCACTGTTTGTGGAGCTAATGCTCCTGTTTATGGATCTAACTCCTTTGTTTGTGGAGCTAATTCCCCCGTTTTTCGAGCTAATTCCCCTGTTTGTGGAGCTAATTCCTCTGTTTGTGGAGCTAATGCCCCTGTTTGTGGAGCTAATACCCCTGTTTATTGATCTAATTCCCTTGTGGAGCTAATTCCCCCGTTTCTCGAGCTAATTCCCCTATATGTGGAGCTAATTACCCTCTTTGTGGAGCTAATTCTCTTCTTCCTGTTGCGAATTCCCCTGTTTGTGGAGCTAATGCCCCTGTTTGCGGAGCTAATTCCCCTATTTCTAGAGCTAATTCCCATGTTTGTGGAGCTAATTCCCCTGTTTGTGGAGCTAATTTCCCCGTTTCTAGAGCTAATTCCGCTGTTTGTGGATCAAATTTCCCTGTTTGTGGATCTAATTCACCTGTTTGTGGAGCTAATTCCTCTGTTTGTGGAACTAAATCCCCAGTGTGTGGAGCTAATTCCTCTGTTTGTGGAACTAAATCCCCAGCTTGTGGAGCTAATCCCCCTGTTTATGGAGCTAATTCCTCTGGAGCGAATTCCGCTGTTTCTAGTGCTAATTCCCCTGTTTGTGGAGCTAATTCCCCTGTTTGTGGAGCTAATTCCCCTGTTTGTGGAGCGAATTCCGCTGTTTATAGTGCTAATTCCCCAGTTTGTGGAGCTAATTTCTCTGTTCGTGGAGGTAATTCCCCTGTTTGTCGAGCTAATTCCCCTGTTTGTGGAACTAATGCCCCAGTTTGTGGAGCTAATGCCCCTGTTTATGGATCTAATTCCCCTGTTTCTAGACCAGTTACCCTGTTTGTGGAGTTAATTCTCTTCTTCCTGGAGCGAATTCCCCTGTTTTTGGAGCTAATTCCTCTGTTTGTGGAGCTAATTCCCCTGTTTGTGATGCTAATTCCCCTGTTTGTGGAGCTAATTCCTGTTTGTGGAGCTAATGCTCCTGTTTGTGGAGCTAATGCCCCTTTATGGATCTAATTCCCTTGTTTGTGGAGCTAATTCCCTCATTTCTAGAGCTAATTCCTCTGTTTGTGGAGCTAATTCCCCTATTTCTAGAGCTCATTCCCCTGTTTGTGGAGCTAATTTCCCTGTTTGTGGAGCTAATGCCCCTATTTGTGGAGCTAATTCCCCTGTTTGTGGAGCCAATTCCCCTGTTTGTGGAGCTAATTCCTCTGTTTGTGGAACTAAATCCCCAGTTTGTTGAGCTAATTCCTCTTTTTGTGGAACTAAATCCTCAGTTTGTGGAGCGAATTCCGCTGTTTCTAGTGCTAATTCCCCTGTTTGTGGAGCTAATTCCCCTGTTCGTGGAGGTAATTCCCCTGTTTGTGGAGCTAATTCACCTGTTTCTAGAGCTAATTCCTCTGTTTGTGGAGCTAATGCCCCTGTTTGTGCAGCAAATTCCCCTGTTTGTGGAGCTTATTCCCCTGTTTGTGGAGCTAATTCCTCTGTTTGTGGAGCTAATTCCCCAGTTTGTGGAGCTAATTCCCCTGTTTCTAGAGCTAATTCCCCTGTTTGTGGAGCTAATTCCTCTGTTTGTGGAGCTAAATCCCCTGTTTGTGGAGCAAATTCCCCTGTTTGTGGAGCTAATTCCCGTGTTTGTGGAGCTAATTCCCCTGTTCGTGGAGGTAATTGCCCTGTTTGTGACGCTAATTCTCGAGCTAATTTCCCTGTTTGTGGAGCTAATTCCCCCATTTCTAGAGCTAATTCCGCTGTTTGTGAAGCTAGTTTCCCTGTTTGTGGATCTAATTCCCCTGTTTGTGGAGCTAATTCCTCTGTTTGTGGAACTAAATCCCCAGTTTGTGGAGCTAATTCCCCTGTTTATGGAGCTAATTCCACTAGAGCGAATTCCGCTATTTCTAGTGCTAATTCCCCTGTTTGTGGAGCTAATGCCCCTGCTTGTGGAGCTAATTCTCCTGTTTCCAGAGCTAATTTCCCTGTTTCTAGAGCTAATTCCCCTGTTTGTGGAGCTAATTCCCCTGTTTGTGGAGCGAATTCCGCTGTTTCTAGTGCTAATTCCCCGGTTTGTGGAGCTAATTCCCCTGTTCGTGGAGGTAATTCCCCTGTTTGTGGAGCTAATTCCTCTGTTTGTGGTGCTAATTCCCCTGTTTGTGGAGCTAATTCCTCTGTTTGTGGAGCTAATGCCCCTGTTTGTGGAGCTAATGCCCCTGTTTATGGATCTAATTCCCCTGTTTCTAGAGCTAATTACCCTGTTTGTGGAGCTAACTCTCTTCTTCCTGTCGCGAATTCCCCTCTTTGCGGAGCTAATTCCCCTGTTTGTGGAGCTAATTCCCCTGTTTGTAATGCTAATTCCCCTGTTTGTGGAGCTAATTCCTCTGTTTGTGGAGCTAATGCCACTGTTTGTGGAGCTAATGCTCCTGTTTATGGATCTAACTCCTTTGTTTGTGGAGCTAATTACCCCGTTTCTCGAGCTAATTCCCCTGTTTGTGGAGCTAATTCCTCTGTTTGTGGAGCTAATGCCCCTGTTTGTGGAGCTAATACCCCTGTTTATTGATCTAATTCCCTAGTGGAGCTAATTCCCCCGTTTCTCGAGCTAATTCCCCTATATGTGGAGCTAATTACCCTCTTTGTGGAGCTAATTCTCTTCTTCCTGTTGCGAATTCCCCTGTTTGTGGAGCTAATGCCCCTGTTTGCGGAGCTAATTCCCCTATTTCTAGAGCTAATTCCCCTGTTTGTGGACCTAATTCCCCTGTTTGTGGAGCTAATTCCCCCGTTTCTAGAGCTAATTCCGCTGTTTGTGGATCTAATTTCCCTGTTTGTGGATCTAATTCACCTGTTTGTGGAGCTAATTCCTCTGTTTGTGGAACTAAATCCCCAGTGTGTGGAGCTAATTCCTCTGTTTGTGGTATTAAATCCCCAGCTTGTGGAGCTAATCCCCCTGTTTATGGAGCTAATTCCTCTGGAGCGAATTCCGCTGTTTCTAGTGCTAATTCCCCTGTTTGTGGAGCGAATTCCCCTGTTTGTGGAGCTAATTCCCCTGTTTGTGGAGCGAATTCCGCTGTTTCTAGTGCTAATTCCCCAGTTTGTGGAGCTAATTTCTCTGTTCGTGGAGGTAATTCCCCTGTTTGTGGAGCTATTTCACCTGTTTCTAGAGCTAATTCCTCTGTTTGTGGAGCTAATGCCCCTGTTTGTGCAGCTAATTCCCCTGTTTGTGGAGCTAATTCCTCTGTTTGTGGAGCTAATTCCTCTGTTGGTGGAGCTAATTCCCAGTTTGTGGAGCTAATTCCCCTGTTTCTAGAGCTAATTCCCCTGTTTGTGGAGCTAATTCCTCTGTTTGTGAAGCTAATTCCCCTGTTTGTGGAGGTAATTCCCCTGTTTGTGGAACTAATTCCTCTGTTTCTAGAGCTAATTCCCCTGCTTGTGGAGCCAATTCCCCTGTGTGGAGCTAATTCCCCTGTTTGTGGAGCTAATTCCTCTGTTTTTGGAGCTAATTCCACTGTTTGTAGAGCTAATTCCCCTGTTTATGGATCTAATTCCCCTGTTTCTAGAGCTAATTCCCCTGTTTGTGGAACTAATATCCCTGTTTCTAGAGCTAATTCCTCTGTTTGTGGAGCTAATGCCCCGGTTTGTGGAGCAAATTCCCCTGTTTGTGGAGCTAATTCCCCTGTTTGTGATGCTAATTCCCCTGTTTGTGGAGCTAATTCCTCTGTTTGTGGTGCTAATTCCCGTTTGTGGAGCTAATTACTCTGTTTGTGGTGCTAATGCCCTGTTTGTGGAGCTAATTCCCCTGTTTGTGAAGCTAATTCCCCTGTGTGGAGCTAATTCCTCTGTTTGTGGAGCTAATGCCACTGTTTGTGGAGCTAATGCTCCTGTTTATGGATCTAATTCCCTTGTTTGTGGAGCTAATTCCCCCGTTTCTAGAGCTAATTCCCCTGTTTGTGGAGCTAATTCCTCTGTTTGTGGAGCTAATGCCCCTGTTTGTGGAGCTTATGCCCCTGTTTATGGATCTAATTCCCTTGTTTGTGGAGCTAATTCCCCCGTTTCTCGAGCAAATTCCCCTGTTTGTGGAGCTAATTCCCCAGTTTCTAGAGCTAATTCCGCTGTTTGTGAAGCTAATTTCCCTGTTTGTGGATCTAATTCCCCTGTTTGTGGAGCTAATTCCTCTGTTTGTGGAACTAAATCCCCAGTTTGTGGAGCTAATTCCCCTGTTTATGCAGCTAATTCCACTGGAGCGAATTCCGCTGTTTCTAGTGCTAATTCCCCTGTTTGTGGAGCGAATGCCCCTGCCTGTGGAGCTCATTCCCCTGTTTCCAGAGCTAATTTCCCTGTTTCTAGAGCTAATTCCCCTGTTTGTGGAGCTAATTCCCCTGTTTGTGGAGCGAATTCCGCTGTTTCTAGTGCTAATTCCCTGGTTTGTGGAGCTAATTCCCCTGTTCGTGGAGGTAATTCCCCTGTTTGTGGAGCTAATTCCTCTGTTTGTGGTGCTAATTCCCCTGTTTGTGGAGCTAATTCCTCTGTTTGTGGAGCTAATGCCCCTGTTTGTGGAGCTAATGCCCCTGTTTATGGATCGAATTCCCCTGTTTCTAGAGCTAATTACCCTGTTTGTGGAGCTAACTCTCTTCTTCCTGTCGCGAATTCCCCTCTTTGTGGAGCTAATTCCCCTGTTTGTGGTGCTAATTCCCCTGTTTGTGATGCTAATTCCCCTGTTTGTGGAGCTAATTCCTCTGTTTGTGGAGCTAATGCCACTGTTTGTGGAGCTAATGCTCCTTTTTATGGATCGAACTCCTTTATTTGTGGAGCTAATTCCCCCGTTTCTAGAGCTAATTCCCCTGTTTGTGGAGCCAATTCCCCTGTTTGTGGAGCTAATTCCTTTGTTTGTGGAACTAAATCCCCAGTTTGTGATGCTAATTCCCCTGTTTATGGAGCTAATTCCTCTGTTTGTGATGCTAATTCCCGTTTGTGGAGCTAATTACTCTGTTTGTGGAGCTAATGCCACTGTTTGTGGAGCTAATGCTCCTGTTTATGGATCTAATTCCCTTGTTTGCGGAGCTAATTCCCCCGTTTCTCGAGCTAATTCCCCTGTTTGTGGAGCTAATTCCTCTGTTTGTGGAGCTAATGCCCCTGTTTGTGGAGCTTATGCCCCTGTTTATGGATCTAATTCCCTTGTTTGTGGAGCTAATTCCCCCGTTTCTCGAGCTAATTCCCCTGTTTGTGGAGCTAATTCCCCTGTTTGTGGAGCTAATTCCCCCGTTTCTAGAGCTAATTCCGCTGTTTGTGAAGTTAATTTCCCTGTTTGTGGATCTAATTCCCCTGTTTGTGGAGCTAATTCCTCTGTTTGTGGAACTAAATCCCCAGTTTGTGGAGCTAATTCCCCTGTTTATGCAGCTAATTCCACTGGAGCGAATTCCGCTGTTTCTAGTGCTAATTCCCCTGTTTGTGGAGCTAATGCCCCTGCCTGTGGAGCTCATTCCCCTGTTTCCAGAGCTAATTTCCCTGTTTCTAGAGCGAATTCCCCTGTGTGGAGCTAATTCCCCTGTTTGTGGAGCGAATTCCGCTGTTTCTAGTGCTAATTCCCCGGTTTGTGGAGCTAATTCCCCTGTTCGTGGAGGTAATTCCCCTGTTTGTGGAGCTAATTCCTCTGTTTGTGGTGCTAATTCCCCTGTTTGTGGAGCTAATTCCTCTGTTTGTGGAGCTAATGCCCCTGTTTGTGGAGCTAATGCCCCTGTTTATGGATCTAATTCCCCTGTTTCTAGAGCTAATTACCCTGTTTGTGGAGCTAACTCTCTTCTTCCTGTCGCGAATTCCCCTCTTTGTGGAGCTAATTCCCCTGTTTGTGGAGCTAATTTCTCTGTTCGTGGAGGTAATTCCCCTGTTTGTGGAGCTATTTCACCTGTTTCTAGAGCTAATTCCTCTGTTTGTGGAGCTAATGCCCCTGTTTGTGCAGCTAATTCCCCTGTTTGTGGAGCTAATTCCTCTGTTTGTGGAGCTAATTCCTCTGTTTGTGGAGCTAATTCCCAGTTTGTGGAGCTAATTTCTCTGTTCGTGGAGGTAATTCCCCTGTTTGTGGAGCTATTTCACCTGTTTCTAGAGCTAATTCCTCTGTTTGTGGAGCTAATGCCCCTGTTTGTGCAGCTAATTCCCCTGTTTGTGGAGCTAATTCCTCTGTTTGTGGAGCAAATTCCTCTGTTTGTGGAGCTAATTCCCAGTTTGTGGAGCTAATTCCCCTGTTTCTAGAGCTAATTCCCCTGTTTGTGGAGCTAATTCCTCTGTTTGTGAAGCTAATTCCCCTGTTTGTGGAGGTAATTCCCCTGTTTGTGGAACCAATTCCTCTGTTTCTAGAGCTAATTCCCCTGCTTGTGGAGCCAATTCCCCTGTGTGGAGCTAATTCCCCTGTTTGTGGAGCTAATTCCTCTGTTTTTGGAGCTAATTCCTCTGTTTGTAGAGCTAATTCCCCTGTTTATGGATCGAATTCCCCTGTTTCTAGAGCTAATTCCCCTGTTTGTGGAACTAATATCCCTGTTTCTAGAGCTAATTCCTCTGTTTGTGGAGCTAATGCCCCGGTTTGTGGAGCAAATTCCCCTGTTTGTGATGCTAATTCCCCTGTTTGTGGAGCTAATTCCTCTGTTTGTGGTGCTAATTCCCGTTTGTGGAGCTAATTACTCTGTTTGTGGTGCTAATGCCCCTGTTTGTGGAGCTAATTCCCCTGTTTGTGATGCTAATTCCCCTGTGTGGAGCTAATTCCTCTGTTTGTGGAGCTAATGCCACTGTTTGTGGAGCTAATGCTCCTGTTTATGGATCTAATTCCCTTGTTTGTGGAGCTAATTCCCCCGTTTCTCGAGCTAATTCCCCTGTTTGTGGAGCTAATTCCCCTGTTTGTGGAGCTAATTCCCCCGTTTCTAGAGCTAATTCCGCTGTTTGTGAAGCTAATTTCCCTGTTTGTGGATCTAATTCCCCTGTTTGTGGAGCTAATTCCTCTGTTTGTGGAACTAAATCCCCAGTTTGTGGAGCTAATTCCCCTGTTTATGCAGCTAATTCCACTGGAGCGAATTCCGCTGTTTCTAGTGCTAATTCCCCTGTTTGTGGAGCTAATGCCCCTGCCTGTGGAGCTCATTCCCCTGTTTCCAGAGCTAATTTCCCTGTTTCTAGAGCTAATTCCTCTGTTTGTGGAACTAAATCCCCAGTTTGTTGATCTAATTCCTCTTTTTGTGGAACTAAATCCTCAGTTTGTGGAGCGAATTCCGCTGTTTCTAGTGCTAATTCCCCTGTTTGTGGAGCTAATTCCCCTGTTCGTGGAGGTAATTCCCCTGTTTGTGGAGCTAATTCACCTGTTTCTAGAGCTAATTCCTCTGTTTGTGGAGCTAATGCCCCTGTTTGTGCAGCAAATTCCCCTGTTTGTGGAGCTTATTCCCCTGTTTGTGGAGCTAATTCCTCTGTTTGTGGAGCTAATTCCCCAGTTTGTGGAGCTAATTCCCCTGTTTCTAGAGCTAATTCCCCTGTTTGTGGAGCTAATTCCTCTGTTTGTGGAGCTAAATCCCCTGTTTGTGGAGCTAATTCCCCTGTTTGTGGAGCTAATTCCCCTGTTTGTGGAGCTAATTCCCCTGTTCGTGGAGGTAATTGCCCTGTTTGTGACGCTAATTCACCTGTTTCTCGAGCTAATTCACCTGTTTGTGGAGCTAATTCCCCCATTTCTAGAGCTAATTCCGCTGTTTGTGAAGCTAATTTCCCTGTTTGTGGATCTAATTCCCCTGTTTGTGGAGCTAATTCCTCTGTTTGTGGAACTAAATCCCCAGTTTGTGGAGCTAATTCCCCTGTTTATGGAGCTAATTCCACTAGAGCGAATTCCGCTATTTCTAGTGCTAATTCCCCTGTTTGTGGAGCTAATGCCCCTGCTTGTGGAGCTAATTCCCCTGTTTCCAGAGCTAATTTCCCTGTTTCTAGAGCTAATTCCCCTGTTTGTGAAGCTAATTCCCCTGTTTGTGGAGGTAATTCCCCTGTTTGTGGAGCTAATTCCTCTGTTTGTGGAGCAAATTCCTCTGTTTGTGGAGCTAATTCCCAGTTTGTGGAGCTAATTCCCCTGTTTCTAGAGCTAATTCCCCTGTTTGTGGAGCTAATTCCTCTGTTTGTGAAGCTAATTCCCCTGTTTGTGGAGGTAATTCCCCTGTTTGTGGAACCAATTCCTCTGTTTCTAGAGCTAATTCCCCTGCTTGTGGAGCCAATTCCCCTGTGTGGAGCTAATTCCCCTGTTTGTGGATCTAATTCCCCTGTTTGTGGAGCTAATTCCTCTGTTTGTGGAACTAAATCCCCAGTTTGTGGAGCTAATTCCCCTGTTTATGCAGCTAATTCCACTGGAGCGAATTCCGCTGTTTCTAGTGCTAATTCCCCTGTTTGTGGAGCTAATGCCCCTGCCTGTGGAGCTCATTCCCCTGTTTCCAGAGCTAATTTCCCTGTTTCTAGAGCTAATTCCTCTGTTTGTGGAACTAAATCCCCAGTTTGTTGATCTAATTCCTCTTTTTGTGGAACTAAATCCTCAGTTTGTGGAGCGAATTCCGCTGTTTCTAGTGCTAATTCCCCTGTTTGTGGAGCTAATTCCCCTGTTCGTGGAGGTAATTCCCCTGTTTGTGGAGCTAATTCACCTGTTTCTAGAGCTAATTCCTCTGTTTGTGGAGCTAATGCCCCTGTTTGTGCAGCAAATTCCCCTGTTTGTGGAGCTTATTCCCCTGTTTGTGGAGCTAATTCCTCTGTTTGTGGAGCTAATTCCCCAGTTTGTGGAGCTAATTCCCCTGTTTCTAGAGCTAATTCCCCTGTTTGTGGAGCTAATTCCTCTGTTTGTGGAGCTAAATCCCCTGTTTGTGGAGCTAATTCCCCTGTTTGTGGAGCTAATTCCCCTGTTTGTGGAGCTAATTCCCCTGTTCGTGGAGGTAATTGCCCTGTTTGTGACGCTAATTCACCTGTTTCTCGAGCTAATTCCCCTGTTTGTGGAGCTAATTCCCCCATTTCTAGAGCTAATTCCGCTGTTTGTGAAGCTAATTTCCCTGTTTGTGGATCTAATTCCCCTGTTTGTGGAGCTAATTCCTCTGTTTGTGGAACTAAATCCCCAGTTTGTGGAGCTAATTCCCCTGTTTATGGAGCTAATTCCACTAGAGCGAATTCCGCTATTTCTAGTGCTAATTCCCCTGTTTGTGGAGCTAATGCCCCTGCTTGTGGAGCTAATTCCCCTGTTTCCAGAGCTAATTTCCCTGTTTCTAGAGCTAATTCCCCTGTTTGTGAAGCTAATTCCCCTGTTTGTGGAGGTAATTCCCCTGTTTGTGGAGCTAATTCCTCTGTTTGTGGAGCAAATTCCTCTGTTTGTGGAGCTAATTCCCAGTTTGTGGAGCTAATTCCCCTGTTTCTAGAGCTAATTCCCCTGTTTGTGGAGCTAATTCCTCTGTTTGTGAAGCTAATTCCCCTGTTTGTGGAGGTAATTCCCCTGTTTGTGGAACCAATTCCTCTGTTTCTAGAGCTAATTCCCCTGCTTGTGGAGCCAATTCCCCTGTGTGGAGCTAATTCCCCTGTTTGTGGAGCTAATTCCTCTGTTTTTGGAGCTAATTCCTCTGTTTGTAGAGCTAATTCCCCTGTTTATGGATCGAATTCCCCTGTTTCTAGAGCTAATTCCCCTGTTTGTGGAACTAATATCCCTGTTTCTAGAGCTAATTCCTCTGTTTGTGGAGCTAATGCCCCGGTTTGTGGAGCAAATTCCCCTGTTTGTGATGCTAATTCCCCTGTTTGTGGAGCTAATTCCTCTGTTTGTGGTGCTAATTCCCGTTTGTGGAGCTAATTACTCTGTTTGTGGTGCTAATGCCCCTGTTTGTGGAGCTAATTCCCCTGTTTGTGATGCTAATTCCCCTGTGTGGAGCTAATTCCTCTGTTTGTGGAGCTAATGCCACTGTTTGTGGAGCTAATGCTCCTGTTTATGGATCTAATTCCCTTGTTTGTGGAGCTAATTCCCCCGTTTCTCGAGCTAATTCCCCTGTTTGTGGAGCTAATTCCTCTGTTTGTGGAGCTAATGCCCCTGTTTGTGGAGCTTATGCCCCTGTTTATGGATCTAATTCCCTTGTTTGTGGAGCTAATTCCCCCGTTTCTCGAGCTAATTCCCCTGTTTGTGGAGCTCATTCCCCTGTTTGTGGAGCTAATTCCCCCGTTTCTAGAGCTAATTCCGCTGTTTGTGAAGCTAATTTCCCTGTTTGTGGATCTAATTCCTCTGTTTGTGGAGCTAATTCCTCTGTTTGTGGAGCTAATTCCCAGTTTGTGGAGCTAATTTCTCTGTTCGTGGAGGTAATTCCCCTGTTTGTGGAGCTATTTCACCTGTTTCTAGAGCTAATTCCTCTGTTTGTGGAGCTAATGCCCCTGTTTGTGCAGCTAATTCCCCTGTTTGTGGAGCTAATTCCTCTGTTTGTGGAGCAAATTCCTCTGTTTGTGGAGCTAATTCCCAGTTTGTGGAGCTAATTCCCCTGTTTCTAGAGCTAATTCCCCTGTTTGTGGAGCTAATTCCTCTGTTTGTGAAGCTAATTCCCCTGTTTGTGGAGGTAATTCCCCTGTTTGTGGAACCAATTCCTCTGTTTCTAGAGCTAATTCCCCTGCTTGTGGAGCCAATTCCCCTGTGTGGAGCTAATTCCCCTGTTTGTGGAGCTAATTCCTCTGTTTTTGGAGCTAATTCCTCTGTTTGTAGAGCTAATTCCCCTGTTTATGGATCGAATTCCCCTGTTTCTAGAGCTAATTCCCCTGTTTGTGGAACTAATATCCCTGTTTCTAGAGCTAATTCCTCTGTTTGTGGAGCTAATGCCCCGGTTTGTGGAGCAAATTCCCCTGTTTGTGATGCTAATTCCCCTGTTTGTGGAGCTAATTCCTCTGTTTGTGGTGCTAATTCCCGTTTGTGGAGCTAATTACTCTGTTTGTGGTGCTAATGCCCCTGTTTGTGGAGCTAATTCCCCTGTTTGTGATGCTAATTCCCCTGTGTGGAGCTAATTCCTCTGTTTGTGGAGCTAATGCCACTGTTTGTGGAGCTAATGCTCCTGTTTATGGATCTAATTCCCTTGTTTGTGGAGCTAATTCCCCCGTTTCTCGAGCTAATTCCCCTGTTTGTGGAGCTAATTCCTCTGTTTGTGGAGCTAATGCCCCTGTTTGTGGAGCTTATGCCCCTGTTTATGGATCTAATTCCCTTGTTTGTGGAGCTAATTCCCCCGTTTCTCGAGCTAATTCCCCTGTTTGTGGAGCTCATTCCCCTGTTTGTGGAGCTAATTCCCCCGTTTCTAGAGCTAATTCCGCTGTTTGTGAAGCTAATTTCCCTGTTTGTGGATCTAATTCCCCTGTTTGTGGAGCTAATTCCTCTGTTTGTGGAACTAAATCCCCAGTTTGTGGAGCTAATTCCCCTGTTTATGCAGCTAATTCCACTGGAGCGAATTCCGCTGTTTCTAGTGCTAATTCCCCTGTTTGTGGAGCTAATGCCCCTGCCTGTGGAGCTCATTCCCCTGTTTCCAGAGCTAATTTCCCTGTTTCTAGAGCTAATTCCTCTGTTTGTGGAACTAAATCCCCAGTTTGTTGATCTAATTCCTCTTTTTGTGGAACTAAATCCTCAGTTTGTGGAGCGAATTCCGCTGTTTCTAGTGCTAATTCCCCTGTTTGTGGAGCTAATTCCCCTGTTCGTGGAGGTAATTCCCCTGTTTGTGGAGCTAATTCACCTGTTTCTAGAGCTAATTCCTCTGTTTGTGGAGCTAATGCCCCTGTTTGTGCAGCAAATTCCCCTGTTTGTGGAGCTTATTCCCCTGTTTGTGGAGCTAATTCCTCTGTTTGTGGAGCTAATTCCCCAGTTTGTGGAGCTAATTCCCCTGTTTCTAGAGCTAATTCCCCTGTTTGTGGAGCTAATTCCTCTGTTTGTGGAGCTAAATCCCCTGTTTGTGGAGCTAATTCCCCTGTTTGTGGAGCTAATTCCCCTGTTTGTGGAGCTAATTCCCCTGTTCGTGGAGGTAATTGCCCTGTTTGTGACGCTAATTCAACTGTTTCTCGAGCTAATTCCCCTGTTTGTGGAGCTAATTCCCCCATTTCTAGAGCTAATTCCGCTGTTTGTGAAGCTAATTTCCCTGTTTGTGGATCTAATTCCCCTGTTTGTGGAGCTAATTACTCTGTTTGTGGAACTAAATCCCCAGTTTGTGGAGCTAATTCCCCTGTTTATGGAGCTAATTCCACTAGAGCGAATTCCGCTATTTCTAGTGCTAATTCCCCTGTTTGTGGAGCTAATGCCCCTGCTTGTGGAGCTAATTCCCCTGTTTCCAGAGCTAATTTCCCTGTTTCTAGAGCTAATTCCCCTGTTTGTGGAGCTAATTCCCCTGTTTGTGGAGCGAATTCCGCTGTTTCTAGTGCTAATTCCCCGGTTTGTGGAGCTAATTCCCCTGTTCGTGGAGGTAATTCCCCTGTTTGTGGAGCTAATTCCTCTGTTTGTGGTGCTAATTCCCCTGTTTGTGGAGCTAATTCCTCTGTTTGTGGAGCTAATGCCCCTGTTTGTGGAGCTAATGCCCCTGTTTATGGATCTAATTCCCCTGTTTCTAGAGCTAATTACCCTGTTTGTGGAGCTAACTCTCTTCTTCCTGTCGCGAATTCCCCTCTTTGTGGAGCTAATTCCCCTGTTTGTGGAGCTAATGCCCCTGTTTGCGGAGCTAATTCCCCTATTTCTAGAGCTAATTCCCCTGTTTGTGGAGCTAATTCCCCTGTTTGTGGAGCTAATTCCCCCGTTTCTAGAGCTAATTCCGCTGTTTGTGGATCTAATTTCCCTGTTTGTGGATCTAATTCACCTGTTTGTGGAGCTAATTCCTCTGTTTGTGGAACTAAATCCCCAGTGTGTGGAGCTAATTCCTCTGTTTGTGGAACTAAATCCCCAGCTTGTGGAGCTAATCCCCCTGTTTATGGAGCTAATTCCTCTGGAGCGGATTCCGCTGTTTCTAGTGCTAATTCCCCTGTTTGTGGAGCGAATTCACCTATTTGTGGAGCTAATTCCCCTGTTTGTGGAGCGAATTCCGCTGTTTCTAGTGTTAATTCCCCAGTTTGTGGAGCTAATTTCTCTGTTCGTGGAGGTAATTCCCCTGTTTGTGGAGCTATTTCACCTGTTTCTAGAGCTAATTCCTCTGTTTGTGGAGCTAATGCCCCTGTTTGTGCAGCTAATTCCCCTGTTTGTGGAGCTAATTCCTCTGTTTGTGGAGCTAATTCCTCTGTTTGTGGAGCTAATTCCCAGTTTGTGGAGCTAATTCCCCTGTTTCTAGAGCTAATTCCCCTGTTTGTGGAGCTAATTCCTCTGTTTGTGAAGCTAATTCCCCTGTTTGTGGAGGTAATTCCCCTGTTTGTGGAACTAATTCCTCTGTTTCTAGAGCTAATTCCCCTGCTTGTGGAGCCAATTCCCCTGTGTGGAGCTAATTCCCCTGTTTGTGGAGCTAATTCCTCTGTTTTTGGAGCTAATTCCTCTGTTTGTAGAGCTAATTCCCCTGTTTATGGATCTAATTCCCCTGTTTCTAGAGCTAATTCCCCTGTTTGTGGAACTAATATCCCTGTTTCTAGAGCTAATTCCTCTGTTTGTGGAGCTAATGCCCCGGTTTGTGGAGCAAATTCCCCTGTTTGTGGAGCTAATTCCCCTGTTTGTGATGCTAATTCCCCTGTTTGTGGAGCTAATTCCTCTGTTTGTGGTGCTAATTCCCGTTTGTGGAGCTAATTACTCTGTTTGTGGTGCTAATGCCCCTGTTTGTGGAGCTAATTCCCCTGTTTGTGATGCTAATTCCCCTGTGTGGAGCTAATTCCTCTGTTTGTGGAGCTAATGCCACTGTTTGTGGAGCTAATGCTCCTGTTTATGGATCTAATTCCCTTGTTTGTGGAGCTAATTCCCCCGTTTCTCGAGCTAATTCCCCTGTTTGTGGAGCTAATTCCTCTGTTTGTGGAGCTAATGCCCCTGTTTGTGGAGCTTATGCCCCTGTTTATGGAACTAATTCCCTTGTTTGTGGAGCTAATTCCCCCGTTTCTCGAGCTAATTCCCCTGTTTGTGGAGCTAATTCCCCTGTTTGTGGAGCTAATTCCCCCGTTTCTAGAGCTAATTCCGCTGTTTGTGAAGCTAATTTCCCTGTTTGTGGATCTAATTCCCCTGTTTGTGGAGCTAATTCCTCTGTTTGTGGAACTAAATCCCCAGTTTGTGGAGCTAATTCCCCTGTTTATGCAGCTAATTCCACTGGAGCGAATTCCGCTGTTTCTACTGCTAATTCCCCTGTTTGTGGAGCTAATGCCCCTGCCGTTGGAGCTCAGTCCCCTGTTTCCAGAGCTAATTTCCCTGTTTCTAGAGCTAATTCCCCTGTTTGTGGAGCTAATTCCCCTGTTTGTGGAGCGAATTCCGCTGTTTCTAGTGCTAATTCCCTGGTTTGTGGAGCTAATTCCCCTGTTCGTGGAGGTAATTCCCCTGTTTGTGGATCTAATTCCTCTGTTTGTGGTGCTAATTCCCCTGTTTGTGGAGCTAATTCCTCTGTTTGTGGAGCTAATGCCCCTGTTTGTGGAGCTAATGCCCCTGTTTATGGATCTAATTCCCCTGTTTCTAGAGCTAATTACCCTGTTTGTGGAGCTAACTCTCTTCTTCCTGTCGCGAATTCCCCTCTTTGTGGAGCTAATTCCCCTGTTTGTGGAGCTAATTCCCCTGTTTGTGATGCTAATTCCCCTGTTTGTGGAGCTAATTCCTCTGTTTGTGGAGCTAATGCCACTGTTTGTGGAGCTAATCCCCCTGTTTGTGGAGCTAATTCCTTTATTTGTGGAGCTAATTCCCCCGTTTCTAGAGCTAATTCCCCTGTTTGTGGAGCCAATTCCCCTGTTTGTGGAGCTAATTCCTTTGTTTGTGGAACTAAATCCCCAGTTTGTGATGCTAATTCCCCTGTTTGTGGAGCTAATTCCTCTGTTTGTGGAGCTAATGCCCCTGTTTGTGGAGCTAATGCCACTGTTTGTGGAGCTAATGCCACTGTTTGTGGAGCTAATGCTCCTGTTTATGGATCTAATTCCCTTGTTTGCGGAGCTAATTCCCCCGTTTCTCGAGCTAATTCCCCTGTTTGTGGAGCTAATTCCTCTGTTTGTGGAGCTAATGCCCCTGTTTGTGGAGCTTATGCCCCTGTTTATGGATCTAATTCCCTTGTTTGTGGAGCTAATTCCCCCGTTTCTCGAGCTAATTCCCCTGTTTGTGGAGCTAATTCCCCTGTTTGTGGAGCTAATTCCCCCGTTTCTAGAGCTAATTCCGCTGTTTGTGAAGCTAATTTCCCTGTTTGTGGATCTAATTCCCCTGTTTGTGGAGCTAATTCCTCTGTTTGTGGAACTAAATCCCCAGTTTGTGGAGCTAATTCCCCTGTTTATGCAGCTAATTCCACTGGAGCGAATTCCGCTGTTTCTAGTGCTAATTCCCCTGTTTGTGGAGCTAATGCCCCTGCCTGTGGAGCTCATTCCCCTGTTTCCAGAGCTAATTTCCCTGTTTCTAGAGCTAATTCCCCTGTTTGTGGAGCTAATTCCCCTGTTTGTGGAGCGAATTCCGCTGTTTCTAGTGCTAATTCCCCGGTTTGTGGAGCTAATTCCCCTGTTCGTGGAGGTAATTCCCCTGTTTGTGGAGCTAATTCCTCTGTTTGTGGTGCTAATTCCCCTGTTTGTGGAGCTAATTCCTCTGTTTGTGGAGCTAATGCCCCTGTTTGTGGAGCTAATGCCCCTGTTTATGGATCTAATTCCCCTGTTTCTAGAGCTAATTTCCCTGTTTGTGGAGCTAACTCTCTTCTTCCTGTCGCGAATTCCCCTCTTTGTGGAGCTAATTCCCCCGTTTCTCGAGCTAATTTCCCTGTTTGTGGAGCTAATTCCCCTGTTTGTGGAGCTAATTCCCCCGTTTCTAGAGCTAATTCCGCTGTTTGTGGAGCTAATTTCCCATTTGTGGATCTAATTCCCGTGTTTGTGGAGCTAATTCCTCTGTTTGTGGAACTAAATCCCCAGTTTGTGGAGCTAATTCCCTTGTTTATGGAGCTAATTCCACTGGAGCGAATTCCGCTGTTTCTCGTGCTAATTCCCCTATTTGTGGAGCTAATGCCCCTGCTTGCGGAGCTAATTCCCCTGTTTCCAGAGCTAATTTCCCTGTTTCTAGAGCTAATTCCCCTGTTTGTGAAGCTAATTCCCCTGTTTGTGGAGCTAATTCCGCTGTTTCTAGTGCTAATTCCCCGGTTTGTGGAGCTAATTCCCCTGTTCGTGGAGGTAATTCCCCTGTTTGTGGAGCTAATTCACCTGTTTCTAGAGCTAATTCCTCTGTTTGTGGAGCTAATGCCCCTGTTTGTGCAGCTAAATCCCCTGTTTGTGGAGCTAATTCCTCTGTTTGTGGAGCTAATTCCTCTGTTTGTGGAGCTAATTCCCCTGTTTATGGATCTAATTCCCCTGTTTCTAGAGCTAATTCCCCTATTTGTGGAGCTAATTCCCCTCTTTGTGGATCTAATTCTCTTCTTCCTGTTGCGAATTCCCCCGTTTGTGGAGCTAATGCCCCTGTTTGTGGAGCTAATTCCCCTATTTCTAGAGCTAATTCCCCTGTTTGTGGAGCTAATTCCCCTGTTTGTGGTGTTAATTCCCCTGTTTGTGGAGCTAATTCCCCCGTTTCTAGAGCTAATTTCGCTGTTTGCGGAGCTAATTTCCCTGTTTGTGGATCTAATTCCCGTGTTTGTGGAGCTAATTCCTCTTTGTGGAACTAAATCCCCAGTTTGTGGAGCTAATTCCCCTGTTCATGGAGCTAATTCCACTGGAGCGATTTTCCACTGTTTCTCGTGCGAATTCCCCTGTGTGTGGAGCTAATGCCCCTGTTTGCGGAGCTAATTCCCCTGTTTGTGGAGCGAATTCCGCTGTTTCTAGTGCTAATTCCCCGGTTTGTGGAGCTAATTCCCCTGTTCGTGGAGGTAATTCCCCTGTTTGTGGAGCTAATTCCCCTGTTTGTGGAGCGAATTACGCTGTTTCTAGTGCTAATTCCCCGGTTCGTGGAGCTAATTCCCCTGTTCGTGGAGGTAATTCCCCTGTTTGTGGAGCTAATTCCCCTGTTTGTGGAGCTAAGTCCTCTGTTTGTAGAGCTAATGCCCCTGTTTGTGGAGCTAATGCCCCTGTTTATGGATCTAATTCCCCTGTTTCTAGAGCTAATTACCCTGTTTGTGGAGCTAACTCTCTTCTTCCTGTCGCGAATTCCCCTCTTTGTGGAGCTAATTCCCCTGTTTGTGGAGCTAATTCCCCTGTTTATGATGCTAATTCCCCTGTTTGTGGAGCTAATTCCTCTGTTTGTGGAGCTAATGCCACTGTTTGTGGAGCTAATGCACCTGTTTATGGATCTAACTCCTTTATTTGTGGAGCTAATTCCCCCGTTTCTAGAGCTAATTCCCCTGTTTGTGGAGCCAATTCCCCTGTTTGTGGAGCTAATTCCTTTGTTTGTGGAACTAAATCCCCAGTTTGTGGAGCGAATTCCGCTGTTTCTAGTGCTAATTCTCCTGTTTGTGGAGCTAATTCCCCTGTTCGTGGAGGTAATTCCACTGTTTGTGGAGCTAATTCCTCTGTTTGTGGAGCTAAATCCCCTGTTTGTGGAGCTAATTCCCCTGTTTGTCGAGCTAATTCCCCTGTTTGTGGAACTAATGCCCCAGTTTGTGGAGCTAATGCCCCTGTTTATGGATCTAATTCCCCTGTTTCTAGACCAGTTACCCTGTTTGTGGAGCTAATTCTCTTCTTCCTGGAGCGAATTCCCCTGTTTGTGGAGCAAATTCCCCTCTTTGTGGAGCTAATTCCCCTGGTTGTGATGCTAATTCCTCTGTTTGTAGAGCTAATTCCACTGCTTGTGGAGCTAATGCCCCTGTTTGTGGAGCTAATGCCACTGTTTGTGGAGCTAATGCCCCTGTTTATGGATCTAATTTCCCTGTTTCTAGACCAGTTACCCTGTTTGTGGAGTTAATTCTCTTCTTCCTGGAGCGAATTCCCCTGTTTTTGGAGCTAATTCCTCTGTTTGTGGAGCTAATTCCCCTGTTTCTGATGCTAATTCCCCCGTTTGTCGAGCTAATTCCTGTTTGTGGAGCTAATGCTCCTGTTTGTGGAGCTAATGCCCCTTTATGGATCTAATTCCCTTGTTTGTGGAGCTAATTCCCTCATTTCTAGAGCTAATTCCTCTGTTTGTGGAGCTAATTCCCCTCTTTCTAGAGCTCATTCCCCTGTTTGTGGAGCTAATTTCCCTGTTTGTGGAGCTAATGCCCCTATTTGTGGAGCTAATTCCCCTGTTTGTGGAGCCAATTCCCCTATTTGTGGAGCTAATTCCTCTGTTTGTGGAACTAAATCCCCAGTTTGTTGAGCTAATTCCTCTTTTTGTGGAGCTAATTCCTCTGTTTGTGGAGCTAATGCCCCTGTTTGTGCAGCAAATTCCCCTGTTTGTGAAGCTTATTCCCCTGTTTGTGGAGCTAATTCCTCTGTTTGTGGAGCTAATTCCCCAGTTTGTGGAGCTAATTCCCCTGTTTCTAGAGCTAATTACCCTGTTTGTGGAGCTAATTCCTCTGTTTGTGGAGCTAAATCCCCTGTTTGTGGAGCTAATTCCCCTGTTTGTGGAGCTAATTCCCCTGTTTGCGGAGCTAATTCCCCTGTTCGTGGAGGTAATTCCCCTGTTTGTGACGCTAATTCACCTGTTTCTCGAGCTAATTCCCCTGTTTGTGGAGCTAATTCCCCCATTTCTAGAGCTAATTCCGCTGTTTGTGAAGCTAATTTCCCTGTTTGTGGATCTAATTCCCTTGTTTGTGGAGCTAATTCCTCTGTTTGTGGAACTAAATCCCCAGTTTGTGGAGCTAATTCCCCTGTTTATGGAGCTAATTCCACTGGAGCGAATTCCGCTATTTCTAGTGCTAATTCCCCTGTTTGTGGAGCTAATGCCCCTGCTTGTGGAGCTAATTCCCCTGTTTCCAGAGCTAATTTCCCTGTTTCTAGAGCTAATTCCCCTGTTTGTGGAGCTAATTCCCCTGTTTGTGGAGCGAATTCCGCTGTTTCTAGTGCTAATTCCCCGGTTTGTGGAGCTAATTCCCCTGTTCGTGGAGGTAATTCCCCTGTTTGTGGAGCTAATTCCTCTGTTTATCGATCTAATTCCCCTGTTTCTAGAGCTAATTACCCTGTTTGTGGAGCTAACTCTCTTCTTCCTGTCGCGAATTCCCCTCTTTGTGGAGCTAATTCCCCTGTTTGTGGAGCTAATTCCCCTGTTTGTGATGCTAATTCCCCTGTTTGTGGAGCTAATTCCTCTGTTTGTGGAGCTAATGCCACTGTTTGTGGAGCTAATGCTCCTGTTTATGGATCTAACTCCTTTGTTTGTGGAGCTAATTCCCCCGTTTCTAGAGCTAATTCCCCTGTTTGTGGAGCCAATTCACCTGTTTGTGGAGGTAATTCCTTTGTTTGTGGAACTAAATCCCCAGTTTGTTGAGCTAATTCCTCTGTGTGTGAAACTAAATCCCCAGTTTGTGGAGCGAATTCCGCTGTTTCTATTGCTAATTCTCCTGTTTGTGGTGCTAATTCCCCTGTTCGTGGAGGTAATTCCACTTTGTGGAGCTAATTCCTCTGTTTGTGGAGCTAAATCCCCTGTTTGTGGAACTAATTCCCCTGTTTGTCGAGCTAATTCCCCTGTTTGTGGAACTAATGCCCCAGTTTGTGGAGCTAATGCCCCTGTTTATGGATCTAATTCCCCTGTTTCTAGACCAGTTACCCTGTTTATGGAGCTAATTCTCTTCTTCCTGGAGCGAATTCCCCTGTTTTTGGAGCTAATTCCTCTGTTTGTGGAGCTAATTCCCCTATTTCTTGAGCTAATTCCCCTGTTTGTGGAGCAAATTCCCCTCTTTGTGGAGCTAATTCCCCTGGTTGTGGTGCTAATTCCTCTGTTTGTAGAGCTAATTCCACTGCTTGTGGAGGTAATGCCCCTGTTTATGGATCTAATTCCCCTGTTTGTGATGCTAATTCCCCTGTTTGTGGAGCTAATTTCTGTTTGTGGAGCTAATGCTCCTGTTTGTGGAGCTAATGCCCCTTTATGGATCTAATTCCCTTGTTTGTGCAGCTAATTCCCTCATTTCTAGAGCTAATTCCTGTTTGTGGAGCTAATTCCCCTATTTCTAGAGCTCATTCCCCTGTTTGTGGAGCTAATTTCCCTGTTTGTGGAGCTAATGCCCCTATTTGTGGAGCTAATTCCCCTGTTTGTGGAGCCAATTCCCCTGTTTGTGGAGCTAATTCCTCTGTTTGTGGAACTAAATCCCCAGTTTGTTGAGCTAATTCCTCTTTTTGTGGAACTAAATTCCCAGTTTGTGGAGCGAATTCCGCTGTTTCTAGTGCTAATTCCCCTGTTTGTGGAGCTAATTCCCCTGTTTGTGGAGCTAATTCCTCTGTTTGTGGAGCTAATGCCCCTGTTTGTGGAGCTAATGCCCCTGTTTATCGATCTAATTCCTCTGTTTCTAGAGCTAATTACCCTGTTTGTGGAGCTAACTCTTTTCTTCCTGTCGCGAATTCCCCTCTGTGGAGCTAATTCCCCTGTTTGTGGAGCTAATTCCCCTGTTTGTGATGCTAATTCCCCTGTTTGTGGAGCTAATTCCTCTGTTTGTGGAGCTAATGCCACTGTTTGTGGAGCTAATGCTCCTGTTTATGGATCTAACTCCTTTGTTTGTGGAGTTAATTCCCCCGTTTCTCGAGCTAATTCCCCTGTTTGTGGAGCTAATTCCTCTGTTTGTGGAGCTAATGCCCCTGTTTGTGGAGCTAATACCCCTGTTTATTGATCTAACTCCCTTGTGCAGCTAATTCCCCCGTTTCTCGAGCTAATTCCCCTATATGTGGAGCTAATTCCCCTCTTTGTGGAGCTAATTCTCTTCTTCCTGTTGCGAATTCCCCTGTTTGTGGAGCTAATGCCCCTGTTTGCGGAGCTAATTCCCCTATTTCTAGAGCTAAATCCCCTGTTTGTGGAGCTAATTCCCCTGTTTTTGGAGCTAATTCCCCCGTTTCTAGAGCTAATTCCGCTGTTTGTGGAGCTAATTTCCCTGTTTGTGGATCTAATTCCCCTGTTTGTGGAGCTAATTCCTCTGTTTGTGGAACTAAATCCCCAGTGTGTGGAGCTAATTCCTCTGTTTGTGGAACTAAATCCCCAGCTTGTGGAGCTAATCCCCCTGTTTATGGAGCTAATTCCACTGGAGCGAATTCCGCTGTTTCCAATGCTAATTCCCCTGTTTGTGGAGCTAATTCCCCTGTTTGTGGAGCTAATTCTCCTGTTTGTGGAGCGAATTCCGTTGTTTCAAGTGCTAATTCCCCAGATTGTGGAGCTAATTTCTCTGTTCGTGGAGGTAATTCCCCTGTTTGTGGAGCTAATGCCCCTGTTTGTGCAGCAAATTCCCCTGTTTGTGGAGCTTATTCCCCTGTTTGTGGAGCTAATTCCTCTGTTTGTGGAGCTAATTCCCCAGTTTGTGGAGCTAATTCCTCTGTTTGTGGAGCTAAATCCTCTGTTTGTGGAGCTAAATCCCCTGTTCGTGGAGGTAATTCCCCTGTTTGTGGAGCTAATTCCCCTGTTTGTGGAGCTAATTCCCCTGTTCGTGGAGGTAATTCCCCTGTTTGTGACGCTAATTCACCTGTTTCTCGAGCTAATTCACCTGTTTGTGGAGCTAATTCCCCCATTTCTAGAGCTAATTCCGCTGTTTGTGAAGCTAATTTCCCTGTTTGTGGATCTAATTCCCCTGTTTATGGAGCTTATTCCACTGGAGCGAATTCCGCTGTTTCTAGTGCTAATTCCCCTGTTTGTGGAGCTAATGCCCCTGCTTGTGGAGCTAATTCCCCTGTTTCCAGAGCTAATTTCCCTGTTTCTAGAGCTAATTCCCCTGTTTGTGGAGCTAATTCCCCTGTTTGTGGAGCGAATTCCGCTGTTTCTAGTGCTAATTCCCCGGTTTGTGGAGCTAATTCCCCTGTTCGTGGAGGTAATTCCCCTGTTTGTGGAGCTAATTCCTCTGTTTGTGGTGCTAATTCCCCTGTTTGTGGAGCTAATTCCTCTGTTTGTGGAGCTAATTCCCCTGTTTCTAGAGCTAATTACCCTGTTTGTGGAGCTAACTCTCTTCTTCCTGTCGCGAATTCCCCTCTTTGTGGAGCTAATTCCCCTGTTTGTGGAGCTAATTCCCCTGTTTGTGATGCTAATTCCCCTGTTTGTGGAGCTAATTCCTCTGTTTGTGGAGCTAATGCTCCTGTTTATGGATCTAACTCCTTTGTTTGTGGAGCTAATTCCCCCGTTTCTCGAGCTAATTCCCCTGTTTGTGGAGCTAATTCCTCTGTTTGTGGAGCTAATGCCCCTGTTTGTGGAGCTAATACCCCTGTTTATTGATCTAACTCCCTTGTGGAGCTAATTCCCTCGTTTCTCGAGCTAATTCCCCTATCTGTGGAGCTAATTCCCCTCTTTGTGGAGCTAATTCTCTTCTTCCTGTTGCGAATTCCCCTGTTTGTGGAGCTAATGCCCCTGTTTGCGGAGCTAATTCCCCTATTTCTGGAGCTAATTCCCCTGTTTGTGGAGCTAATTCCCCTGTTTTTGGAGCTAATTCCCCCATTTCTAGAGCTAATTCCGCTGTTTGTGGAGCTAATTTCCCTGTTTGTGGATCTAATTCACCTGTTTGTGGAGCTAATTCCTCTGTTTGTGGAACTAAATCCCCAGCTTGTGGAGCTAATCCCCCTGTTTATGGAGCTAATTCCACTGGAGCGAATTCCGCTGTTTCTAGTGCTAATTCCCCTGTTTGTGGAGCTAATTCCCCTGTTTGTGGAGCTAATTCCCCTGTTTGTGGAGCGAATTCCGCTGTTTCTAGTGCTAATTCCCCAGATTGTGGAGCTAATTTCTCTGTTCGTGGAGGTAATTCCCCTGTTTGTGGAGCTATTTCACCTGTTTCTAGAGCTAATTCCTCTGTTTGTGGAGCTAATGCCCCTGTTTGTGCAGCTAATTCCCCTGTTTGTGGAGCTAATTCCTCTGTTTGTGGAGCTAATTCCTCTGTTTATGGAGCTAATTCCCAGTTTGTGGAGCTAATTCCCCTGTTTCTAGAGCTAATTCCCCTGTTTGTGGAGCTAATTCCTCTGTTTGTGAAGCTAATTCCCCTGTTTGTGGAGGTAATTCCCCTGTTTGTGGAACTAATTCCTCTGTTTCTAGAGCTAATTCCCCTGCTTGTGGAGCCAATTCCCCTGTGTGGAGCTAATTCCCCTGTTTGTTGAGCTAATTCCTCTGTCTTTGGAGCTAATTCCTCTGTTTGTAGAGCTAATTCCCCTGTTTATGGATCTAATTCCCCTGTTTCTAGAGCTAATTCCCCTGTTTGTGGAACTAATATCCCTGTTTCTAGAGCTAATTCCTCTGTTTGTGGAGCTAATGCCCCTCTTTGTGGAGCAAATTCCCCTGTTTGTGGAGCTAATTCCCCTGTTTGTGATGCTAATTCCCCTGTTTGTGGAGCTAATTCCCCTGTTTGTGATGCTAATTCCCCTGTTTGTGGAGCTAATTCCTCTGTTTGTGGAGCTAATGCCCCTGTTTGTGGAGCTAATTCCCGTTTGTGGAGCTAATTCCTCTGTTTGTGGAGCTAATGCCCCTGTTTGTGGAGCTAATTCCCCTGTTTGTGATGCTAATTCCCCTGTGTGGAGCTAATTCCTCTGTTTGTGGAGCTAATGCCACTGTTTGTGGAGCTAATGCTCCTGTTTATGGATCTAATTCCCTTGTTTGTGGAGCTAATTACCCCGTTTCTCGAGCTAATTCCCCTGTTTGTGGAGCTAATTCCTCTGTTTGTGGAGCTAATGCCCCTGTTTGTGGAGCTTATGCCCCTGTTTATGGATCTAATTCCCTTGTTTGTGGAGCTAATTCCCCCGTTTCTCGAGCTAATTCCCCTGTTTGTGGAGCTAATTCCCCTGTTTGTGGAGCTAATTCCCCCGTTTCTAGAGCTAATTCCGCTGTTTGTGGAGCTAATTTCCCATTTGTGGATCTAATTCCCGTGTTTGTGGAGCTAATTCCTCTGTGGAACTAAATCCCCAGTTTGTGGAGCTAATTCCCCTGTTTATGGAGCTAATTCCACTGGAGCAAATTCCGCTGTTTCTCGTGCTAATTCCCCTGTTTGTGGAGCTAATGCCCCTGCTTGTGGAGCTAATTCCCCTGTTTCCAGAGCTAATTTCCCTGTTTCTAGAGCTAATTCCCCTGTTTGTGGAGCTAATTCCCCTGTTTGTGGAGCTAATTCCACTGTTTCTAGAGCTAATTCCCCGGTTTGTGGAGCTAATTCCCCTGTTCGTGGAGGTAATTCCCCTGTTTGTGGAGCTAATTCCTCTGTTTGTGGTGCTAATTCCCCTGTTTGTGGAGCTAATGCCCCTGTTTGTGCAGCTAAATCCCCTGTTTGTGGAGCTAATTCCTCTGTTTGTGGAGCAAATTCCTCTGTTTGTGGAGCTAATTCCCCTGTTTATGGATCTAATTCCCCTGTTTCTAGAGCTAATTCCCCTATTTGTGGAGCTAATTCCCCTCTTTGTGGAGCTAATTCTCTTCTTCCTGTTGCGAATTCCCCCGTTTGTGGAGCTAATGCCCCTGTTTGTGGAGCTAATTCCCCTATTTCTAGAGCTAATTCCCCTGTTTGTGGAGCTAATTCCCCTGTTTGTGGTGTTAATTCCCCTGTTTGTGGAGCTAATTCCCCCGTTTCTAGAGCTAATTCCGCTGTTTGCGGAGCTAATTCCTCTTTGTGGAACTAAATCCCCAGTTTGTGGAGCTAATTCCCCTGTTCATGGAGCTAATTCCACTGGAGCGAATTCCGCTGTTTCTCGTGCTAATTCCCCTGTTTGTGAAGCTAATGCCCCTGCTTGTGGAGCTAATTCCCCTGTTTCCAGAGCTAATTTCCCTGTTTATAGAGCTAAGTCCCCTGTTTCTGGAGCAAATTCCCCTGTATGTGGAGCTAATTCCCCTGTTTGTGGAGCTAATTCCCCCGTTTCTAGAGATAATTCCCCTGTGTGGAGCTAATTTCCCTGTTTGTGGAGCTAATGCCCCTATTTGTGGAGCTAATTCCCCTGTTTATGGATCTAATTCCCCTGTTTGTGGAGCTAATTCCTCTGTTCGTGGAATTAAATCCCCAGTTTGTGGAGCTAATTCCCCTGTTTATGGAGCTAATTCCACTGGAGCGAATTCCGCTGTTTCTAGTGCTAATTCCCCTGTGTGGACTTAATGCCCCTGCTTGTGGAGCTAATTCCCCTGTTTCCAGAGCTAATTCCCCTGTTTGTGGTGCTAATTCCCCTGTTTGTGGAGCGAATTCCGCTGTTTCTGGTGCTAATTCCCCGGTTTGTGGAGCTAATTCCCCTGTTCGTGGAGGTAATTCCCCTGTTTGTGGAGCTAATTCACCTGTTTCTAGAGCTAATTCCTCTGTTTGTGGAGCTAATGTATGGGGCAGTGAACAGAACACAATGTATGTGGCGGTGAATTGTACACAATGTATATGGCAGTGAATAGTACACAATGTATTAGGCAGTGAATTGTACACAATGTGTGGGGTAGTGAATTGTACACATTGTATGGGGCAGTGAATTGTACGCAATGGATGAGGCAGTGAATTGTAAACAATGTATGAGTCAGTAAATTGTAGACAATGTATGGGCCTGTGAATTGTACGCACTTTATGGTGCAGTGAATTGTGCACAATGTATGAGGCAGTAAATTGTACATAATGTATGGGGCAGTGAATTGTACACAATGTATGGGTCAGTGAATTGTACCCATTGTATGGGGCAGTGAATTGTACACAATGTATGGGGCAGTGAATTGCACACAATGAATGAGGCAGTGAATTGTACACAATGTATGGCTCGGTGAATTGGACACAACGTGTGGGGCAGTGAATTGTACACAATGTGTGGGGCAGTGACTTGTACATATTTTGTATGGGGCCGTGAGTTCTACACAGAGTATGAGGCAGTGAATTGTACACAATGTATGGGGCAATTAATTGTACACAAAGTATGTGGTAGTGAATTGTACACAATGTTTGTGGCAGTAAATTGTACACAATGTGTGGAGCATTGAATTGAACACATTGTATGGGGCAGTGAATTGTACACAATGTATGGGGCAGTGTATAGTACACAATGTATTGAGCTGTGAAATGTACACAATGTACGGGGAAGTGAATTGCACACAATGAATGAGTACACAACGTATGTGGCGGTGAATTGTACACAATGTATATGGCAGTGAATAGTACACAATGTATGGGGCAGTGAATTGTATACAAAGGATGGGGCAGTGAATTGTACACAATGGATGAGGCAGTGAATTGTAAACAATGTATGGGGCAGTAAATTGTACACGATGTCTGGAACAGTGAATTGCACACATTGTATGGGGCAGTGAATTGTGCACATGTATGGGGCAGTGAATTGTACACAATGTATGGGCCTGTGAATTGTACGCACTTTATGGTGCAGTGAATTGTACACAATGTATGGGGCAGTAAATTGTACACAATGTGTGGAGCAGTGAATTGTACACAATGTATGGGGCAGGGAATTGTACCCATTGTATGGGGCAGTGAATTGGACACAATGTATGGGGCAGCGAATTGTACACAATGTATGGGGCAGTGAATTGTACACAATGTATGGGACGGTGAATTGTACACAATATATGGGGCAGGAAATTGTACACTGTATGAGGCAGTGAATTGGCGACAATGTATGGGGAAGTGAATTGTACACAATGTATGGGGCAGTGAATTGTACACAATGTATGGGGCAGTGAATTGTACACAATGTATGTAGCAGTGAATTGTACACATTGTGTGGGGCATGAATTGCACACTATGTATGGGGCAGTGAATTTTATAAAATGATTGAGGCAGTGAATTGTGCACAAGGTATGTGGCAGTGAATGGTACACAATAATGGGGCAGTGAATTCTACACAAAGGATGGGGCAGTGAATTGTACACAATGGATGCGGCAGTGAATTGCACACAATGTATGGGGCAGTTAATTGTACACAATGTATGGGGCAATGAATTGTACACAATGTCTGGAGCAGTGAATTCCACACATTGTATGGGGCAGCGAATTGTCCACTATGTGTGGGGCATTGTATTATACACAATGTATGGGGCGGTGAATTATACTCACTTTATGGGTCGGTGAATTGTACACAATGTCTGGAGCAGTGAATTCCACACATTGTATGGGGCAGTGAATTGTTCACTATGTATGGGGCATTGTATTATACACAATGTATGGGGCAGTGAATTGTACACAATGTATGGGGCAGTGAACAGGACACAACGTTTGTGGCGGTGAATTGTACACAATGTATATGGCAGTGAATAGTACACAATGTATGGGGCATTGAATTGTACACAATGTATGCGGCGGTGAATTGTACACAATGTATTGGGCAGGGATTGTACACAATGTATGGGGCAGGGAATTGTACACAATGTATGGGAGGGTGAATTGTACACAGTGTATGGGGCAGTGAATTGAACACAATGTATGGGGCCGTGAATTGTACACAATTTAAGAGGCAGTGAATTGAACACAATATATGGGGAAGTGAATTGTACACAATATATTGGGCGATAAATTGTACACAATGTATGGGGCAGTGAATTGTACACAATGTATGGGGCAGTGAATTGTACACAATGTATGGGGCAGTGAATTGTACACAATGTTTGTGTCCATCAATTGTACATTGTTTGGGCCGTGAACTGTACACAATGTATGTGGCAGTGAATTGTACACAATGTTTGGGGCAATGATTTGTACATAATGTATGAGATGGTTAATTTTACACAATGTATTGGGCAGCGAAGTGCATATTATATATGGGTCGGTGAATTGTACACAATGTTTGGGGCAAGATATTGTACACAATGTGTGGGGCAGTGAATTGTAGACAATGTATGGGGCAGTGAATTGTACACAATGTATGGGGCAGTGAATTGCACACAATTTATGTATCTATGAATTGTACACAGTGTTTGGGCAGCCAATTGTACACAATGTATGGGGCAGTGAATTGTACACAGTGCATAGAGCAGTGAATTGTGCATAATGTATGAGGCAGTGAGTTGTACAAAATGTATGGGACACTGAATTCTACTCAAGATATGGGGCAGTGAATTGTACACAAAGTTTGTGGCAGTGAATTGTACACAATGTATGTGGCAGTGAAATGTACACAATGTATGGAGCAGTGAATTCTATACATTGTATGGGGCAGTGAATTGCGCACCATGTATGGGACGCTGAATTGTACACAATGTATGGGGCAGTGAATTGTACACAATGTATGGGGCGGTGAATTGTACGCAATGTATGGGGCAGCGAATTGCGCACAAAGTATGCGGCGGTGAATTGTACACAATGCATGGGGCAGTGAATTGTACACAATGTATGTGGCGGTGAATTTTACACAATATACGGGGCGCTGAATTGTACACATTGTATGGGGCAGTGAATTGGACACAATGTATGGGGTGGTGAATTGTACACAATATATGGGGTAGGGAATTGTGCACAATGTATGAGGCAGGGAATTGTACACAATCTATGTTGCAGTGAATTGTACACAATGTATGGAGCAATGAATTGTACACAATGTATGGGAGGGTAGATTGTGCACAATCTATGGGGCAGTGAATTGTACATAATGTATGGAGCAGTGAATTGTACTAATTATATGGGGCAATGAATTGTACACAATGTATGGGGCTGTGAATTGTATACAATGTATAAGGCAGTGAATTGTACACAATGTATGGGGTGGTGAATTATACACAATCTTTGTTGCAGTGAATTGTACACAATGTATGGGCAGTGAATTTTACACAATGTATGGGAGGGTTGATTGTACACAATGTATGGGGCAGTGAATTGTACACAATATATACGGCGGTGAATTGTACACAATGTATGGGTCGGTGAATTGTACACAATTTAAGGGGCAGTGAATTGTACACAATGTATGGGGCGGTGAATTGTACACAATATATGGGGCAGTGAATTATACATAATATATGGGTCGGTGAATTGTACACAATATATGGGGCAGTGAATTGTACACAATATATGGGGCGGTAAATTGTACACAATGTATGGGGCAGTGAATTATACACAATGTATGGGGCAGTGAATTGTACACAATGTATGGGAGGGTTAATTGTACACAATGTATGGGGCAGTGAATTGTACACAATGTATGGGTCGGTGAATTGTACACAATGTATGTGGCAGTGAATTGTACACAATTTATGGGGCAGTGAATTATACATAATGTTTGTGTCTATCAATTGTACATTGTTTGGGCCGTGAACTGTACACAATGTATGGGGCAGTGAATTGTACACAATGTTTGGGGCAATGATTTGTACATAATGTATGAGATGGTTAATTTTACACAATGTATTGGGCAGTGAAGTGCACATTATATATGGGTCGGTGAATTGTACACAATGTTTGGGGCAAGATATTGTACACAATGTGTGGGGCAGTAAATTGTAGACAATGTATGGGGCAGTGAATTGTACACAATGTATGGGGCAGTGAATTGTACACAATTTATGGATTGATGAATTGTACACAGTGTTTGGGCCGCCAATTGTACACAATGTATGGGGCAGTGAATTGTGCACAATGTATGAGGCAGTGAATTGTACACAGTGCATCGAGCAGTGAATTGTGCATAATGTGTGAGGCAGTGAGTTGTACAAAATGTATGGGGCACTGAAGTCTACTCAATATATGGGGCAGTGAATTGTACACAAAGCATGTGGCAGTGAATTGTACACAATGTATGTGGCAGTGAAATGTACAGAATGTATGGAGCAGTGAATTCTATACATTGTATGGGGCAGTGAATTGCGCACCATGTATGGGGCGCTGAATTGTACACAATGTATGGGGCAATGAATTGTACACAATGTATAGGGCGGTGAATTGTACGCAATGTATGGGACAGTGAATTGCGCACCAAGTATGCGGCGGTGAATTGTACACAATGTATGGGGTAGTGAATTGTACACAATGTATGTGGCGGTGAATTTTACACAATATACGGGGCGGTGAATTGTACACATTGTATGGGGCAGTGAATTGGACACAATGTATGGGGCGGTGAATTGTACACAATATATGGGGCAGGGAATTGTGCACAATGTTGAGGCAGGGAATTGTACACAATCTATGTTGCAGTGAATTGTACACAATGTATGGAGCAATGAATTCTATACATTGTATGGGGCAGTGAATTGTGCACCATGTATGGGGCGCTGAATTGTACACAATGTACGGGGCAGTGAATTGTACACAACGTATGGGGCGGTGAATTGTACGCAATGTATGGGGCAGTGAATTGCGCACCAAGTATGCGGCGGTGAATTGTACACAATGTATGGGGCAGTGAATTGTACACAATGTATGTGGCGGTGAATTTTACACAATATACGGGGCGGTGAATTGTACACATTGTATGGGGCAGTGAATTGGACTCAATGTATGGGGCGGTGAATTGTACACAATATATGGGGCAGGGAATTGTGCACAATGTATGAGGCAGGGAATTGTACACAATCTATGTTGCAGTGAATTGTACACAATGTATGGAGCAATGAATTGTACACAATGTATGGAGGGTTGATTGTGCACAATGTATAGGGCAGTGAATTGTACATAATGTATGGAGCAGTGAATTGTACTAATTGTATGGGGCAATGAATTGTACACAATGTATGGGGCCGTGAGTTGTATACAATGCATGAGGCCGTGAATTGTACACAATGTATGGGGTGGTGAATTGTACACAATCTATGTTGCAGTGAATTGTACACAATGTATGGGGCAGTGAATTGTACACAATGTATGGGAGGGTTGATTGTACACAATGTATGGGGCAGTGAATTGTATGCAATATATGCGGTGGTGAATTGTACACAATGTATGGGGCAGTGAATTGTACACAATGTATGGGTCGATGAATTGTACACAATGTATGCGGCAGTGAATTGTACACAATGTATGGGGCAATGAATTGTACATAACTTATGGGAGCGTGAATTGTTCACAGTCTTTGGACCATGAATTGTACATAATGTATGGGGCAGTGAATTGTACACAATGTATGGTCAGTGAATTCTACACAATGTATGCGGCAGTGAATTGTACATAATGTATGATGCAGTGAGTTGTACACAATGTATGGGGCAGTGAATTGTACACAATGTATGGGGCAATGAATTGTACACAATGTATGGGGTGGTGAACTGTACACAATGTATAGGGCAGTGAAATGTACACATTGTATGGAGCAGTGAATTGTACACAATGTATGGGGCAGTGAATTGTACACAATGTGTGGGTCGATGAATTGTACACAATGTATGCGGCAGTGAATTGTACACAATGTATGGGGCAATGAATTGTACATAACTTATGGGAGGGTTAATTGTTCACAGTCTTTGGACCATGAATTGTACACAATGTATGGGGCAGTGAATTGTACACAATGTATGGTCAGTGAATTCTACACAATGTATGCTGCAGTGAATTGTACATAATATATGATGCAGTGAGTTGTACACAATGTATGGGGCAGTGAATTGTACACAATGTATGGGGCAATGAATTGTACACAATGTATGGGGCGGTGAACTGTACACAATGTATAGGGCAGTGAAATGTACACATTGTATGGAGCAGTGAATTGTACACAATGTATGGGGCAGTGAATTGTACACAATGTATGGAGCAGTGAATTGTACACAATATATGGGTCTATGAATTGTACACAATGTATGGGGCAATCAATTGTACATAATGTATGGGAGGGTTAATTGTACACAGTCTTTGAACAGTGAATTGTACACAATGTATGGGGCAGTGCATTGTACACAATCTATGGTGCAGTGAATTGTACACAATATATGCGGCAGTGAATTGTACATAATGTATGAGGCAGTGAGTTGTACACAATGTATGGGGCAGTGAATTGTACACAATGTATGGGGCAATGAATTGTACACAATATATGGGGTGGTGAATTGTACACAGTGTATGGGGCAGTGAATTGTACACAATGTATGGAGCAGTGAATTGTACACAATGTATGGGGCAGTGAATTGTACACAATGTATGGAACAGTGAATTATACACATTTTATGGGACAGTGAATTGTACACAATGTATGGTGCAGTGAATTGTGCACAATGTATGCGGAGATGAATTGTGCACAATGTATGGGGCGGTAAATTGTGCACAATTTATGTGTCTATGAATTGTAGACAGTCTTTGGAACGTGAATTGTACACAATGTATGAGGCAGTGAATTGTACACAATGTATGGGGCAGTGAATTGTCCACAACGTATGGGGCAGTGAATTGTACACAATGTATGGGGCAGTGAATTGTACACAATGTATGAGGCAGTGAATTGTGCACCCGTTCCTGCAGATCCTCCTTTCCAAGTTCCTGCCCATGCCCAGCCCAAGATCCTCACCAAGCACCAGACCCAATTTCTTGAACATCCCGCAGCCCAGGTTTCTGCACCATCCCCCAGCCCAATTTCCTGCACTGTTCCCTGGTGCAAGTTCGTGAACATCACCCAGCCCAAGTTCGTGACCATCACCCAGCCCAAGTTCCTTGCCATCACCCAGCCCAAGTCCCTGCCCCATCCCAGCCAAATTTCCTGCCCATCCCGGCTCAAGTTCCTGCCCCATCGATAAGCCTAGTCTCCTACCAATCCACCAGCCCCAGTTCCTGCCCAATTCCTTGGCCCAAGTTGTTGGCCATCACCCAGCCCAAGTTCCTGCACCATCCCATCCCAAGTTCCTGCCTCATTCCCGATCCCAAGTATCTGCACACCCGCCAGCTCAACTTCCTTCCCATCACCCAGCCCAAATCACTGCCCATCAACCAGCCTAAGTTCCTGCCCATCCCCCAGTTCAGTTCCTGCGCCATCCCATAGCCAAAGTATCTTCCCAACCCCCAGTCGAATATCCTACCAATCCTTCAGTCCAATTCCCAGCCCATTCCCCAGACCGTTTCTGAACATTTTCCAGCCAGGTTCCTGCCCCATCCGAGACCAAATTCCTGCCCATCCGACTTCCCAAGTTGCTGCCCATCCCCCAGCCCAAGTTGTGCACCATCATCCAGTCCAAATTCCTGCCCCATTCCACGGCCCAATTCCTGCCCATCTGCCAGCTCAAGTTACTGCCCCATTTCAGCCCAAGTTCCTGTCCCATCCACCAGTCCATTTCTGCCCATTCCCCTGCCCAAGTCCCTGACCCATCCCAGCCGAAGTATATGCCCATCCCACAGCCCAAGCTCCTGCCCATACTCCAGACCTCTCCTGCCAATTCCCCACCCAAGTTCCTGACCCATCAGCGAGTCAAAGTTCCCGCCTCATCCCGACGCAATTTCCTCCCCTGTACCCCAGCCCAATTTCCTGAACCATTTTCCATCCCAGGTTCCTGCCCCATCCGCCAGCCCAAGTTCCTGCCCATCCCACAGCCCACGTTCCTGCCCATTACCCAGCCCAGGTTCCTGACCATCCCTCAGCTCAATTTCCAACCCCATCCCCAGCCCAAGTTCCTGCCCATCCCTAAGTCCAAGTTTCTTTCCATCCCTAGCCCAAATTTCTGCCCATCCCCACGCCAAGTTCCTACCCCCTCGAGCCCAAGTTCCTGCCCATTACCCGGCCCAAGTTTCTGCCCCATCCCATATCACAAGTTCCTTTCCATCCCCCAGCCTAACTTCCTTTCCATTCCCCAGCCCATGTTCCTGACTCATTACACAATCCAAGGAGCTGTGCCAGCCCCCAGCCCAAGATCCTGTCCATGCTGGCTCACATTACTGCCCCATCCACCAGCCCAAACTCCTGCCCCATCCCCATCCCCCAGCCCAAGTACATGCCTATTCACCAGCCCAAATTCCAGCCCCATCCCAGCCCAAGTTCCTGCCCATCCTCAGCCTGATCCTGCCCCATCCCATGGACAAATTCCCTGCCTGTACCCCAGCCCAAGTTCCTGCCCCATCCCCCAGCCCAAGTTGTTCCCCGTCATCATGCGCAAGATTGCTGCCCATCCCCCACACTAAGTTCCTCACCCATCCACCAGCCTGTGTTCCTGCTCCATCACGACACAATTTCCTTCCCATCCCCCAGCCCACAATTCTCAACATTCCCCAGGCCAAGTTCCCGCTCCATCCCCCGGCCCAAGATCCTGCCCCATTCTCCAGCCCAAGTCTCTGCCCCATCCCACAGCCCAAATTCCTTCCCATCCCCTAACCAAGTAGTTGCTCATCCCCCAGCCCAAATTCCAGCCCCATCTCTCAGCTGAGGTTCCTGTCACATCCACCAGCCCAAATTCCTGCCCATTTCCCAGCCCGTTTCAGCCCCATCCCATCCCAAGTTCCTGCCCCATCCCCGCCCAATTTCTTGCCCTTCACCTAGCCATTTTTCCTGCCCGATCACCCAGCCCAATTTCCTACCACATCGCCCAGCCGCATTTCCTATCCCATCAGCCAGCCCATGTTACTGCACATTCCCCAGCCCAACCTCCTGCCCCATCCTCAAGCCCAAGCTGCTGACCATTCCACCAGCCCAAGTCCTGCCAAAACCACAGCCCATGTTCCTGCCTATCCTGGCGCAAATTCCTGCCCCATCCACCAGCCCAACCTCCTGCCCCATCCTCCACCCAAGTTCCTGCCCAGTCTCCCAACCCAAGTTGCTGCCCATCCCAGCCCAAATTCTTGCCACATCCATAACAGAATTCATATTCATTTCCCAGCCCATGTTCCTGCCCATCCTGGCGCTAGTTCCTGCCCCATACCCCGGCCCAAATTCCTGCCCATTACACAGCCCAATTTCCTGCAACATCCCCAAGACCACGTAACTGCAATTCCACCAGCCCAAGTTTCTGCCCATCCCCCAGCACAAATTCCAGCCTATCCCCCAGCCCAAGTACCTGCCCCATCCGAGCCCGAGTTCCTGCACGATCACACAGCCCAAGTCCTGCCCCATCCCGCAGCCCAACTTCCTTCTCACCCCTCAGCCAAGTTGTTGTCCATTCCCCAGCACAAGTTCCTGCCGCATTTCCTGGCCCAAGTTCCTGCCCATTCCCCAACCTGTTCCTGCCCATCACTCAGTCAAATTTACTGCCCATCCCTTAGCCCACTTTCCTGCCACATCCCCAAGACCACGTAATTGCCCATCCACCAGCCCAAGTTACTCCCTCGTCCCCAGCCCAAGTTCCTGCCGCATCCAAGTCCAGGTTCCTGCCCATCAGCGAGCCCAACGTCCTTCCTATCACCTAGCCCATGATTGTGCCTCATTCCCCAGCCCAAGTTCCTGCCCATCCCCCAGCCCAAGTCCCTGCCCATCCCCCAGCCTGTTCCAGCTCATCCCTCTGTCCGATTTCCTGGCCATCTCCCAGCCCAATTTCCGGCCATCCTCCAGCCCACATAATTGCCCATCCCCCAGTCAAAGTTCCTGCCCCATCAAGGCCAATTTCCTGCCCTTTCCCCATCCCAAGATCCTGCCCAATCTTCTGGCGCAAGTTGCTGCCCTATTCCTCCAGGTTCTTGCCCGATCAACAAGCCCAATTTCATGCCCCATTCGCTAGCCGAATTACCTACCCCATCACCCACCCCAACATGCTGCCAATTCCCCAGCCCAATTTCCTGCCCATTCTCCAGGCAAAGTTCGTGCCTCATTACCCAGTCCAGGTTCCTGCCCATCCTACAGCCCAGGATGCTGACCAATCCCAGACCAAGTTCCTGGCCATCCCCACCCCAATTTTCTGCCTATCCACAAGCCCAAGTTCCTGCTAAATCGCCCAGCCCAGGTTCGTGCCCATGCATCCTCCAGCCGAAGTTCCTGCCCAAACCCAGCCCACGTTCCTGCCCATCCCTCAGCCCATTTTCCTTCCCATTTCCCAGCCGAATATCCTGCACATCCCCAACCGAAGTTAAATCCCATGTTCCTGCCTCTTTAAACAATCGAAGTTCCTGCCCCATCACCCGTCCCAAGTTTCTGCCCATCCTCCAGGCGAATTTCGCGCCCAACCCACAACCGTATTTCCTGCTCCATCCCCCATCCCAAGTTCCTGCCCATTCACCAGCCCAAGTTCCTGAACACCCTCCGCCCAAGTTCCTGCCCATTCCCCAGCACATGTTCGTGCCGCATTACCCAGTCAAAGTTTCTGGCCCATGACATCCCAAGTTCCTGCATTTCTGCTACACCAACTTCCTGCCCTTCACAGAAATCAAGTTCCTTCCCAATCGCCCAGCCCAAGTCCCTGTCCATCACGTTGCCCAATTTCCTGCCCCCGTCAAAGTTCCTGCCTCTTACGGTGACACAAGTCCCTGCCCAATATCCAGCCCAATTCCCTGCACCAACCCCCAGCCCAATTTCGAGCACTAACCACCAGCCCAAGTTCTTGCCCCACGGCCCAGCAGAAGCTCCTGCCCCATCCACCAGCCCAAGTTCCTGCCCAATCCCAAAGCTCAAGTTCCTGTCCATTCTACAGCCCAAGTTCCTGCCCCATCCAGCCCATCAGCAAGCCCAACTCCTTGCCAATCACCGAGGCAATGTTCCTGCCCATCTTCCAGCCTAATTTCCAGCCCATTATCCAGCCGATGATGTTGCCTCACTACCCAGCCCAAGTTACTGTGCTATCCCACAGCCCAAGTCCCTGCCCATTCTGCAACCCAAGGTCCTGCACCATCCAGGACCGATTTCCTGCCCCATCCCCCAGCTGTATTTCCTACCCCATCGCCCAGCCCAAGTTCCTGCCCATCCCCCAGACCAAGTTCCTTCCCATCCCCCAGCCCAAGTTCCTGCCCATCCCCCAGACCAAGTTCCTTTCCATCCCCCAGCCAAAGTTCCTGCCCATTCACCCAGCGCAAGTTCCTGCCTATCCGGCAGCCCAAGTTACCTGCCCCATCTGAGTCCAAGTTCCTGACCATCCAAAAGACCAGGTTCCTGCCCATCCCCCAGCCCATGTTCCTTCCCATCTCCCAGTTGAATATCCTGCACATCCCCAGCCGAAGTTACATTCTATTCCACAGCCCATGTTACTGCCTCTTTAAACAATCGAAGTTCCTGCACCATCCCTCCTCCCAAGTTTCTGCCGATCCCCCAGACGAATTCCCCGCCCAACCCACAACCGTATTTCCTGCTCCATCCGCCATCCCAAGTTCCTGCCCATCCACCAGCCCAAGTTCCTGAACATCCTCTACCCATGTTCCTGAACATTCCCCAGCCCAATTTGCTGCCCATTCCCCAGACCAAGTTCCTGGCACATCTCAGCCCAATTTCCTGCATTTCCGCCAGCCGAACTTCGTACCCTTCTCCAAACCAAGTTCAAGCAAAATCACGAAGCCCAATTTCCTGCCCGATCCCCCAGCCGAGTTTCCTGCCCCATCCCCCAGTCCAGGTTCCTGCCCATCCCCCATTCCAAGTTTCTGCCCATTCTCCAGCACATGTCCGTGCCTCATTACCCAGTACATGTTCGTGCCTCATTACCCAGTCAAAGTTCCTGGCCCATCACAGCCCAAGTCTCTGCATTTACACGAGATCAACTTCCTGCCCTTCACCGAAATCAAGTCCCTTCCCAATCACACAGCCCAAGTCCCTGCCAATCAGGCTGCCCAATTTCCTGCCACCGTCCAAGTTTCTACCTCTTATGGCGGCGCAAATCCCTGCCCAATACCCAGCCCAATTACCTGCACCAACCCCCAGCCCAATTTCGAGCACCAACCCCTAGCCCAAGTTCCTGCCCCATCCCCCAGCTGAAGCCCCTGCCAAATCACACAGCCCAAGTTCCTGCCCCATCCCA